>NW_026542594.1:137140966-137885966 GCF_028750875.1 Macrosteles quadrilineatus | reverse complement strand
GGGTGTATAGTGAGTAGGTAGAGAAAGTCATTCGTTATTTTATACAAACAACAGCGGTAGTGTACGTAAATAAATGATATTTTTGTTAACAATCGTTGAATAAGAATAACGTAGCGCAATAACCTGTAAACAAAAAAGAAACGGACTAAATTTTTCATAATATTAAATCGTGCAATACGTTATATTATTCAATGTTGATTGTTATTTACTTTTTTAACAGTCGATGAATTTCGTAGCGCAAAACTGACTAGGATCCTACCACGGATCTGGCGAATCCACTAATTTTCGAGTTTTTATCCATTTTGATTTATAAAACTGATAATGTATTGCTGATTGCTCTGTCAGTTAGAATAATGATGGTTCACTCAGGATGGTGACAGGTACTTCCAGCACTCGCCAACGGCCATACCACGTTGAATATACCGGTTCTCGTCCGATCACCGAAGTCAAGCAACGTCGGGCGTGGTTAGTACTTGGATGGGTGACCGCTTGGGAACACCACGTGCTGTTGGCATTTTTTTCATTTTGTACTTTTCACTATATTTAAAATTTCCTCTTGTTTATTTTTTGTTATTTCCAAAGGTCTTCTTTTCACTATATTTTTATTTTCTTATTGCTAATTTTTTGTTATTTCCAATAGTTTTCACCGTTTACTGTGACACACTTGTATTCACATTAGGCATACATTTATTTTTATTTATTTGGAATACTCGGTATGTTGTGTACAGCAAACAATACTGTAGTCTATTAACGAACTAGTGTTGACTTAATAACAACGGTAACATGAACGACCCGTCGTGTCGTCTCGTCAGCGGTCGCTCGAACGTCGATAATAATTTATTCGGTCTACATTTTTACAATGCAGTACTTAGAATCAATTAATTGATGCGTGTCAATATCTCTGTACTACTTATTATTAGTTGAACGTACGATATGGTATTATGGTGGGCCGGTCCCGGCGGTACTGCAATGCCGGGTCAACCCGTGACAGAGGTGGAGCAAGCTCCTAGCACTCCGTCGATTTCCAAAAATCAGTTTAACAAACTGGTCCCTCGATGAGGGACGTATCAGATGTTAAGCTGATAAGAACAGATTGACAACTTTTTATTGAACATTTTTAAATATTACATCAAGCAAACCCTTTACATTTCATGCCAAAAAAGGTGGAATCTTCCATGCAATAAATATCGTCCACATGCTCTTTTGAGCTTCACTTTTATAAAATTTAACATGCATATCAAAAATGTAGATCAAAATTGCAGTCCACCATCAAATCCTATGATTCACATGCTGAGTCACTTCTTAACTAGTCAATCAAACTTAACATTAACCTGAGTACTGGCACCCTAATATTGAAATTTGAACGCAACAACTCCCCCAGGGGAACGGCCCAGGCTTGCTGTACATTGGACGCCACTCCATCTTAAATCTATCATTGAGCTTCAAAAAAATGTTTAACAATTCTGGAAATTAAATTTCCCTAATTAAAACTACTACAAATAAATAACTAACAAAGGTACAGCAAGCCACTTAGAAATTAAATAACAATAATAGAACTTTTAAATTTAACAATGCACAGAAATAAATTATGAACTTTTAACACTTCACTACACTTTTTTTTTCACAAAACACATCACATGTATCACAAAATTAACAATTCTTAACAAAAACAACGGGCCATGCGTTCGATACCACTGATGGGGGTTCCCTACCATTGCCGATGGCCTGTGATATGAGTCACGTAGATGTTTCGTGACCACATGATCACATCAGAGACCATCTGGCGTCTAATGGCCTGGGCACAGCGCGAGGAGATGTTCAACAGTTTTAACACTCGCTCGTTCGCCATGTCCCAGGATCCCAAGGAACCCACGATGAACCCATCCAGGGTGACAGAGTATCCCTTGAGGCGAAGTTCATCAGCTAGCTGACGGTATTTCTCAATTTTGAGTCGTCTCGCGTCAGCTAGCGCCCCGTACCTGTTTTCGAACGGGATAGCCACATCCACCAAGTGGATGCGCTTTTCCCGCTCGTTCGTGACGACCAGGTCGGGCCTCAAGGTACTCTCGACACCGGGAACGGTCAGGTCAACCCTGGTGGTTCCGGTCCTTTCCGGGATTGATTCGGCTAAGCGATGGAGTACTGCATCATGGCGCTTTCTCCAGCCCTCACTGGTCGGCTGGCAGTGGTTCAGCACGTGAGGCAGAGTTTCTGCCTGCTCACCACAGCGCCTGCACCTCCTATCGCCTTCGCCCCAACGCCTGCAACCGTTCAGAGGGACGGTGCCGAGGCGAGCCTTAAAAATAAAGCGCCAATCGGCAAATCGAGTGAACTTGCCGGCCTGGATGAAATGATTTGAATCACGGCATCGGCAAGCCACGTCGAAAACCTTCCCCTGATCAGGCTTCCTAGTTAGTGTCTTCTTCAACTTGAGCCTCATGGCAGTCTTCAGTCTTGAAAATAGATGGCCCCTTGCTTCTTCTGGGACAATGACTGGACCGGAAGTGCCGTCAGGCGAGGGAATTCGAATTTGGAACTCCTCCCTGGCATGGTCAAACTTCCAGTAGACTCCGATTTTCTTTTGGAGCCTACCGGCGGCATTCCTCGCATCAGTCCACAGAGAACCGATGTCACCTCCATCCCTGGCAAAGTCACCGTCCAACCTACCGGACAAGTAGTCGGCAACCTCGTCAAGGGAAACGGGACGCCCAAGGCGTTTCCTGGCGACATGCGAAAGAGTAGCTCTAGCCAGGTCTTTCACCACAGGGTCAGTACACGTGACCATGCGGAAGGCATGGGCCACGGAGGATATGTCAACTAGGTCTGCCAGAGGGAACATTCCGGCCCCTCCCTCTGCCACACCCAGATAGACCACCTCAGCACTGGCTCGCTGTGGAAGGTAGAGCCACTTCTTCACCATTCTCTTCACGTCATTGTCGAGCTTCTTCAGTGGGGTCTTGGCCACCCTGGCTCCTCTCATGATGAAGTCTAGCCGTGGGAGTATGAACATCCTCACGGCTTCCAACTTCTGCCAAGGTGCCAGAAGACTCTCGTCAATCTTCTTCACATCTTCGGCCATTCTGGCAATGTCATGTTCCGGTGTTTGGTCCACTTTGAATCCAGTTGGCACCCCGAGATGACGGTACTCCTCGCCCTCTTTCAGACACACCATAGGAGAACCACCGATCTCGTACTCGGTCGCCAGGACTCGCCTGCGGTTGCGGCAATCCACCTCGAGGCTTGCACACTTCCTGGGGTTAAACCTTAGGCCAGCCCAGGCAGCGACATCCTCCGCCGTCCTCAGGAGCCTGCGCATCTGCTCCTCGCCTGACGCAATCAGTGCCAGATCGTCCGCGTAGGCCACGACAGAGAAGTGGCGTCCACCAAGACGATACCCGTCCGACTCAGCAGCACTATGTACTGCCCTGACCACTGGCTCAATGGCAAGGTTGAAGAGAATAGGGCTGAGCGGATCGCCCTGCTTCACCCCTGCCGCCATTGGTATAGGACCGGTAAAGCCTTGTGACGTGCGGACTCTCGTGGTTGCCCCGTGGTAAAGCTCACTCACCACGTCAATCAATTTCTGGGGCATCCCATGCATCTGAAGCGCATGCAAGAGGTAGCTGTGCGGCACAGACCCAAAGGCATTGGAGAGGTCAAGCCATGCAAGCACGACTCTTTTCCCTCCCCTTCTGGCGTCATCGATGGCTGATCGGACCACGAAGTTGTGCTCATAGCACCCCTCGTGCTCCATAAAACCTTTCTGGGGCCAGGAGATCCTGCCATTCCTGGCCCACTTGCCAATTCTGGAGGCCAAGAGCCCTGTGTACAGCTTCGAAATGCAGGAAGCTAGGGTCAATGGTCTCCAGTTGTCGAGGTCCATGGGGTTGTCTTTTTTGTGGATGAGCACAGTGTTGGAGTTCTTCCACTCTGCCGGAGTCCGGCCCTCTTCAAGGCATCGGCTGAAGATGGCCGCCAACACCACACCACCCGGGTCAGCCCTCTTGAGTGCCCAATAGGGGACCCTATCAGGGCCCGGTGCAGTATTGGAAGCCCGCCCCAGCCTAGCCAACACTTCGTCAGGGGTTATCTCACCCACCAGGTCTTGGTCTCCGTCACATGGCTCGTGAGGAGTCATGGTGTCACGAACAACCTGGGGAGTTGGCCCGACTCGAAAGTCACCCGCCGAGAAAACCCTTCTGAAATGGTCCTCCACCACTGCGTCATCCACGGTACAGAATCGACTGTCACCACCCAGAATCTGATTGACCGCCTTTTTCTTGTTGCGACGGAACAGCTTCTGGATGGCGGCAGCTTCGATTGGATCAAACCCACCCCGGGCTGCCTGGTCCCGACCAGGACCAAGGCCATGCCCACGAGCACGGGCTCCAGGTCGCTGAGCGCCCCGGCCCCGCCCGCGGCCACGACCACGGCCCCGACCAGTCCCATCTGCCACCCGAGGGGGGCCATTTTCCCTTCTCTTGGGAGCTGCCTCGAGAATCCACGCCCCCACGACCCGCTCGAAAGCCTCAAAGGTCACTGCCTCCACCACTTCCCTCAGCCAGTGACCCTGGCGGCCATTCGGCGGCGCGGGAGGGGGCGGACCCCCAAGCTCATCTCTGCCCCCATCAGTGGTATTTACAATGTCTAAATCTAATGCCCCCCCTATCTGAGCCCCCCCATTATTGCTACTGACACTCACAATCGAAGCGTTGCGGCTGCGACGTCTCCGCACCCGCAGACTCTCGTTCAGGACCACGTCCCAGGCGTCGCCGTCCCCACGTGCTGCAGCAGCCGTCAGCCGGGCCAGGGTCGCATCGAGGTCCACCTCGTCCCGCCGCTCGGCCTGGAGCCTAGGCACTGGTGTCGAGGCAGCAGGTCCCACAGCCACAGATGTCTCCAGTACGGCCCTTGAAGCGTCGATGTCAAGCTCCATCTCAGCACGCAGGTCAGCAACCTCCTCCGTGAAGTTCAGCAGGTCCCGGACGTGGTCCCCAACCGCCGCAGCCTCCACCTGGTCGTCCATCTCTTGGTGGTCACCAACAGCAGCAGCCTCCACCTGGTCGCCCATCACTTCGTGATCCTCCACAGCCGCAGCCTCCACCTGGTCGTCAACCTCCCCCTCATGGTGCAGACGTCTGGCTCCACGGTCAGGCGCCGGCGATCCACGTGGCGGAGTTGGCACGTCGGAAGTGTCACTTGCCTCGCTGCTACTGTTCCGCTGCCGTCGTGGTCTTCCTCTTCTTCTAGGCACTGCAGGGGGAGCCACGTGCTGACGAGCATGGTTTTGTGCTGTTCTTAGCATTTGGCTCTGCTCGCCACAGACCCGACACTGGTATTTGGGTTTTTTTCTATGGATGCGCCACAGGTGCTGCTCCAACTTCTTACGGGACTCATATACACCCTGCTTCCTATTATTGGGTACCCCAAAACAGTCCTCACATCTAAGGGGGCCTTCATTCTCGTCCAAAGGGAAGGGCACTAAATAATATACTATGTCCATGTTCGTAATAAATAAATAAATAAATAACGTGCAATAAATACTATAGAATAAATAACGATGAATAAATATCTCTCCAGTCCAACAGTAAAAATGTCAACGAATAAATATATGTAGATTAAATAAATACTGTAGAATAAATAGTCAGATGATAAAATGTAATAAATAAATAACTTTCGTCAATAAATAAAATTTAAAACGTAGTCCAGTTTAGTAGAATAAATTAAAACAGTTTGCAAGAAACATGTTTCGACAAACCAGTCCATTCCTGCAGCCAGGTCACGTGGTCACGACGATCACCTGGCTCCATCGTCGACGTCGGCCCGGGATCTACACTCGCCACTAGGGTCCGACACACATGTCACTTCACTGGTCCCACGTTCGTCACGTCCACGTCAGTAGTGCTCCTCGTGGCGGTCAGCGACGTTGGCACCACGCGCACTCGAGCTCACTCACACGTGTAGCACACGGTGTAGAACGTTCGTGGCACGGCACTGTACACGCGTGACACGCACAACTGTTTTCAAAAAAGACATTGGCTACACTTTGATCTTAGCCAACAGGCCGAGAAGCGATACTTGACCGAGGATTTTCAAAATTCTCGGCCACTTTGCAACCACCCCCGTTGGTGTGAGTTTTTCACGGAATCGCGGGGCCTTCGGACACCGTCGGCGGCAAACCGGAGTAGAAAATACTGAAAAAAGGGCTTCCAACTGCGACAGGACGAGAGAATAACAACAACTGTTTCCGTACTATGTGTACGTGAGTGTGTTGTTGATCGACTTATTTCAACACTCTCGTCTGCGAACGCGTACGAGAACCGACTCGGGCCCCGAACAGTCCGGGTGCTAATGCCAGTTCTGTCCACGCTGTCCACGCCGGTTGTAGCGCTAGCGTCGCGAGACTAGGTCCACGTCAGAGGGTTCGTTCGTCGTCGGTCTCGTCGCTGGCTCCCGCTATCCGGCAGTCGCGTCACCGATAATAACGAGATAGTGTAAAAATCTGTAACACGTCGAATCGCCATTCTTTTTAACGACTGCTATCGTGTCCGTCGTGCACAGGTCGAATATGTTAACGGGAGAATCGCGTTTGTCGCGTCCGCCTCTCGGTCTGAACTATGCACTTTGCGAGAACTACCCAACTCTTCTCCTATTGGTCGAATCAAACAAAACAGGCCACGCCCACTTTTCTACCACGTAAAACGACATATTGTGTTTAATACCGTCAGTTTACCGATCGGGCTATATAATTCTATCTCGATCAAAGGAAATTGCCGCCGCCCAGAAATTCACTCTCTCTTAGTGTGTTGTTTCATTTTTTTTTTATTCTAGAAATTCATTTCTTTGTTATTATCATTTTTATTTTCATTTTCATTTTCATTTTCGTTTTCATTTTTATTTCATTCCATTTACTTTTTTACTACAATTTTACTGAAAATCATGATACACGGTGTCTCGTCGAACGTCGTCGTCCCCCTCCTCCTCGTCACACACGTGCAGTGCTAGTTCACGCCGTGTGGAGCGCTAGTAGCGCAGCGCGAGGTCCACGTCGCGTCGCCACGACGAGGCTGCAGCCCGGCTCAGGCTCACCTCGTTCCCGGCCGGCGGCGCAGTTTAGTAACAGTGGTGACACGCGCAATCGGTACTCTTGCCGACTGGTGTTCCAATAAGATGAACACACTTCCGGGATCTACACTCGCCACTAGGGTCCGACACACATGTCACTTCACTGGTCCCACGTTTGTCACGTCCACGTCAGTAGTGCTCCTCGTGGCGGTCAGCGACGTTGGCACCACGCGCACTCGAGCTCACTCACACGTGTAGCACACGGTGTAGAACGTTCGTGGCACGGCACTGAACACGCGTGACACGCACAACTGTATTCAAAAAAGACATTGGCTACACTTTGATCTTAGCCAACAGGCCTACACTTTGATCTTAGCCAACAGGCCGAGAAGCGAAGATCGGGCTACACTTTGATCTTAGCCAACAGGCCGAGAAGCGATACTTGACCGAGGATTTTCAAAATTCTCCGCCACTTTGCAACCACGTAATAAATAAATAACTTTCGTCAATAAATAAAATTTAAAACGTTGTCCAGTTTAGTAGAATAAATTAAAACAGTTTGCAAGAAACATGTTTCGACAAACCAGTCCATTCCTGCAGCCAGGTCACGTGGTCACGACGATCACCTGGCTCCATCGTCGACGTCGGCCCGGGATCTACACTCGCCACTAGGGTCCGACACACATGTCACTTCACTGGTCCCACGTTTGTCACGTCCACGTCAGTAGTTCTCCTCGTGGCGGTCAGCGACGTTGGCACCACGCGCACTCGAGCTCACTCACACGTCTAGCACACGGTGTAGAACGTTCGTGGCACGGCACTGAACACGCGTGACACGCACAACTGTATTCAAAAAAGACATTGCCTACACTTTGATCTTAGCCAACAGGCCTACACTTTGATCTTAGCCAACAGGCCGAGAAGCGAAGATCGGGCTACACTTTGATCTTAGCCAACAGGCCGAGAAGCGATACTTGACCGAGGATTTTCAAAATTCTCCGCCACTTTGCAACCACGTAATAAATAAATAACTTTCGTCAAATAAATAAAATTTAAAACGTAGTCCAGTTTAGTAGAATAAATTAAAACAGTTTGCAAGAAACATGTTTCGACAAACCAGACCATTCCTGCAGCCAGGTCACGTGGTCACGACGATCACCTGGCTCCATCGTCGACGTCGGCCCGGGATCTACACTCGCCACTAGGGTCCGACACACATGTCACTTCACTGGTCCCACGTTTGTCACGTCCACGTCAGTAGTGCTCCTCGTGGCGGTCAGCGACGTTGGCACCACGCGTACTCGAGCTCACTCACACGTGTAGCACACGGTGTAGAACGTTCGTGGCACGGCACTGAACACGCGTGACACGCACAACTGTATTCAAAAAAGACATTGCCTACACTTTGATCTTAGCCAACAGGCCTACACTTTGATCTTAGCCAACAGGCCGAGATGGTGATCGGTGATCGGACGAGAACCGGTATATTCAACGTGGTATGGCCGTTGGCGAGTGCTGGAAGTACCTGTCACCATCCTGAGTGAACCATCATTATTCTAACTGACAGAGCAATCAGCAATACATTATCAGTTTTATAAATCAAAATGGATAAAAACTCGAAAATTAGTGGATTCGCCAGATCCGTGGTAGGATCCTAGTCAGTTTTGCGCTACGAAATTCATCGACTGTTAAAAAAGTAAATAACAATCAACATTGAATAATATAACGTATTGCACGATTTAATATTATGAAAAATTTAGTCCGTTTCTTTTTTGTTTACAGGTTATTGCGCTACGTTATTCTTATTCAACGATTGTTAACAAAAATATAATTTATTTACGTACACTACCGCTGTTGTTTGTATAAAATAACGAATGACTTTCTCTACCTACTCACTATACACCCCATTGGAGTTGAATGTGTATTATTAGGGACAGCGCGAACGCAGTCCCCGCTACCAAAAATTACGCGCCCGAGATACCCACATTTGGGGCATTCGCAGGAGTCAGCCCGACCGTAGTGCAATGGAAGGGCCTCATCCTGGTGGAACCGCCTTCTTGATCACGGTAACTCCTACGCCAGGTAAGTATGAGTGCGAGAGCGACGAAATGGGCACCCGGCTCTGGCGTGTAGCGGGTATCAGTGCGAGAACCGATCCACACTACAGCTGTAACGGTGTCGGTAATTGTAAATTTATGTCGCCAAAATCGTGTCGTCGTCTTGAAAACGGTTAACGGTAAACGAATCTCGAGGTTTCAAAAAGAAAAACCTCTGGGCAACGTGTAAACACCGAGCGAAACCGTCCACGTCGTCCAGACCAACAGTGGCTGGCTCGGACACGTCGTCGGTCACTGGCTGCGCCGGCGCGGAGACGAGGTGAAACCACGCTATAGAAACCGATCGGCAAACGGTCGCGTGCTGTTTGCGACTTATTTCGCTTAGACTGTGACTGAGCTCCTTGCAGAACAGCGTCTTTACTGAGGTCCGAGTCCGGCGCGAGATTGTCTGTCGATAGTGTTTATATATTGATTCTCACAGGGTTGTGTACGATCGAATTCGGCTGGACCGTCGGTCGTGACCGACGTCGTGTCAAGATCATACTTCACAGGATCATTTCTGTAGTAAGATCTTCATTTATACACTCCATTACGGAAGTGGATACCAGCCACGATGAAGAGTTACGGTCCATCTCTCTGAGCGTGAGGCAGACGAGGTCCCGGGCCCTAGCGGCACGGGAGCACGTCATCGATGATCGTTCAGCCTTTACCTTAGGGTACTGGTCGAGAGGTGGACGTTCAGAGTGGTAAAAAAAAAAAAATAAATGAAATAAACAACTTATAATATCAATCTTCAATTGAATTGAATACAAGCGTGTCATAGGTTTTTACACGACAGTATATTCGTGCTCAGTGAGGTGATAATCAATCAACATTGTACTCGAGTGAGTGGCCCAATCCCATAAGGATCGGGCGCTAATTAAAAATTTATTTATAGACTCATCGTGTGTTCCCCTCCACGGAAATCTTTAGTAAAAGGCGAAAGATTTATTCGTTTTGAAGGGAAACTAGAGTGGAGCGCGTGACGAAACCCGAGCGACCCACTAGTACTGGACTCAGTTAGAGCCGGCGAGAGCCAACTGACACGAATGTCCACACGTAAAACACGATGTTACGAAATATACAACAATCTAGACAAACGGGACCCGTCACAGTGGACGTATCTTATTGGAACACCAGTCGGCAAGAGTGCCGATTGCGCGTGTCACCACTGTTACTAAACTGCGCCGCCGGCCGGGAACGAGGTGAGCCTGAGCCGGGCTGCAGCCTCGTCGTGGCGACGCGACGTGGACCTCGCGCTGCGCTACTAGCGCTCCACACGGCGTGAACTAGCACTGCACGTGTGTGACGAGGAGGAGGGGGACGACGACGTTCGACGAGACACCGTGTATCATGATTTTCAGTAAAATTGTAGTAAAAAAGTAAATGGAATGAAATAAAAATGAAAACGAAAATGAAAATGAAAATGAAAATAAAAATGATAATAACAAAGAAATGAATTTCTAGAATAAAAAAAAATGAAACAACACACTAAGAGAGAGTGAATTTCTGGGCGGCGGCAATTTCCTTTGATCGAGATAGAATTATATAGCCCGATCGGTAAACTGAGCCAGCCACTGTTGGTCTGGACGACGTGGACGGTTTCGCTCGGTGTTTACACGTTGCCCAGAGGTTTTTCTTTTTGAAACCTCGAGATTCGTTTACCGTTAACCGTTTTCAAGACGACGACACGATTTTGGCGACATAAATTTACAATTACCGACACCGTTACAGCTGTAGTGTGGATCGGTTCTCGCACTGATACCCGCTACACGCCAGAGCCGGGTGCCCATTTCGTCGCTCTCGCACTCATACTTACCTGGCGTAGGGGTTACCGTGATCAAGAAGGCGGTTCCCCCAGGATGAGGCCCTTCCATTGCACTACGGTCGGGCTGACTCCTGCGAATGCCCCAAATGTGGGTATCTCGGGCGCGTAATTTTTGGTAGCGGGGACTGCGTTCGCGCTGTCCCTAATAATACACATTCAACTCCAATGGGGTGTATAGTGAGTAGGTAGAGAAAGTCATTCGTTATTTTATACAAACAACAGCGGTAGTGTACGTAAATAAATGATATTTTTGTTAACAATCGTTGAATAAGAATAACGTAGCGCAATAACCTGTAAACAAAAAAGAAACGGACTAAATTTTTCATAATATTAAATCGTGCAATACGTTATATTATTCAATGTTGATTGTTATTTACTTTTTTAACAGTCGATGAATTTCGTAGCGCAAAACTGACTAGGATCCTACCACGGATCTGGCGAATCCACTAATTTTCGAGTTTTTATCCATTTTGATTTATAAAACTGATAATGTATTGCTGATTGCTCTGTCAGTTAGAATAATGATGGTTCACTCAGGATGGTGACAGGTACTTCCAGCACTCGCCAACGGCCATACCACGTTGAATATACCGGTTCTCGTCCGATCACCGAACCACCATCTCGGCCTGTTGGCTAAGATCAAAGTGTAGGCCTGTTGGCTAAGATCAAAGTGTAGGCAATGTCTTTTTTGAATACAGTTGTGCGTGTCACGCGTGTTCAGTGCCGTGCCACGAACGTTCTACACCGTGTGCTAGACGTGTGAGTGAGCTCGAGTACGCGTGGTGCCAACGTCGCTGACCGCCACGAGGAGCACTACTGACGTGGACGTGACAAACGTGGGACCAGTGAAGTGACATGTGTGTCGGACCCTAGTGGCGAGTGTAGATCCCGGGCCGACGTCGACGATGGAGCCAGGTGATCGTCGTGACCACGTGACCTGGCTGCAGGAATGGACTGGTTTGTCGAAACATGTATCTTGCAAACTGTTTTAATTTATTCTACTAAACTGGACAACGTTTTAAATTTTATTTATCGACGAAAGTTATTTATTTATTACGTGGTTGCAAAGTGGCGGAGAATTTTGAAAATCCTCGGTCAAGTATCGCTTCTCGGCCTGTTGGCTAAGATCAAAGTGTAGCCCGATCTTCGCTTCTCGGCCATTTGGCTAAGATCAAAGTGTAGGCCTGTTGGCTAAGATCAAAGTGTAGCCAATGTCTTTTTTGAATACAGTTGTGCGTGTCACGCGTGTTCAGTGCCGTGCCACGAACGTTCTACACCGTGTGCTACACGTGTGAGTAAGCTCGAGTGCGCGTGGTGCCAACGTCGCTGACCGCCACGAGGAGCACTACTGACGTGGACGTGACAAACGTGGGACCAGTGAAGTGACATGTGTGTCGGACCCTAGTGGCGAGTGTAGATCCCGGGCCGACGTCGACGATGGAGCCAGGTGATCGTCGTGACCACGTGACCTGGCTGCAGGAATGGACTGGTTTGTCGAAACATGTTTCTTGCAAACTGTTTCAATTTATTCTACTAAACTGGACTACGTTTTAAATTTTATTTATTGACGAAAGTTATTTATTTATTACGTGGTTGCAAAGTGGCGGAGAATTTTGAAAATCCTCGGTCAAGTATCGCTTCTCGGCCTGTTGGCTAAGATCAAAGTGTAGCCCGATCTTCGCTTCTCGGCCTGTTGGCTAAGATCAAAGTGTAGGCCTGTTGGCTAAGATCAAAGTGTAGCCAATGTCTTTTTTGAATACAGTTGTGCGTGTCACGCGTGTTCAGTGCCGTGCCACGAACGTTCTACACCGTGTGCTACACGTGTGAGTGAGCTCGAGTGCGCGTGGTGCCAACGTCGCTGACCGCCACGAGGAGCACTACTGACGTGGACGTGACAAACGTGGGACCAGTGTCACTTCACTGGTCCCACGTTTGTCACGTCCACGTCAGTAGTGCTCCTCGTGGCGGTCAGCGACGTTTGCACCACGCGCACTCGAGCTCACTCACACGTGTAGCACACGGTGTAGAACGTTCGTTTCACGGCACTGAACACGCGTGACACGCACAACTGTATTCAAAAAAGACATTGGCTACACTTTGATCTTAGCCAATAGGCCTACACTTTGATCTTAGCCAACAGGCCGAGAAGCGATACTTGACCGAGGATTTTCAAAATTCTCCGCCACTTTGCAACCACGTAATAAATAAATAACATTCGTCAATAAATAAAATTTAAAACGTAGTCCAGTTTAGTAGAATAAATTAAAACAGTTTGCAAGAAACATGTTTCGACAAACCAGTCCATTCCTGCAGCCAGGTCACGTGGTCACGACGATCACCTGGCTCCATCGTCGACGTCGGCCCGGGATCTACACTCGCCACTAGGATCCGACACACATGTCACTTCACTGGTCCCACGTTTGTCACGTCCACGTCAGTAGTGCTCCTCGTGGCGGTCAGCGACGTTGGCACCACGCGCACTCGAGCTCACTCACACGTGTAGCACACGGTGTAGAACGTTCGTGGCACGGCACTGAACACGCGTGACACGCACAACTGTATTCAAAAAAGACATTGGCTACACTTTGATCTTAGCCAACAGGCCTACACTTTGATCTTAGCCAACAGGCCGAGAAGCGAAGATCGGGCTACACTTTGATCTTAGCCAACAGGCCGAGAAGCGATACTTGACCGAGGATTTTCAAAATTCTCCGCCACTTTGCAACCACGTAATAAATAAATAACTTTCGTCAATAAATAAAATTTAAAACGTTGTCCAGTTTAGTAGAATAAATTAAAACAGTTTGCAAGAAACATGTTTCGACAAACCAGTCCATTCCTGCAGCCAGGTCACGTGGTCACGACGATCACCTGGCTCCATCGTCGACGTCGGCCCGGGATCTACACTCGCCACTAGGGTCCGACACACATGTCACTTCACTGGTCCCACGTTTGTCACGTCCACGTCAGTAGTTCTCCTCGTGGCGGTCAGCGACGTTGGCACCACGCGCACTCGAGCTCACTCACACGTCTAGCACACGGTGTAGAACGTTCGTGGCACGGCACTGAACACGCGTGACACGCACAACTGTATTCAAAAAAGACATTGCCTACACTTTGATCTTAGCCAACAGGCCTACACTTTGATCTTAGCCAACAGGCCGAGAAGCGAAGATCGGGCTACACTTTGATCTTAGCCAACAGGCCGAGAAGCGATACTTGACCGAGGATTTTCAAAATTCTCCGCCACTTTGCAACCACGTAATAAATAAATAACTTTCGTCAAATAAATAAAATTTAAAACGTAGTCCAGTTTAGTAGAATAAATTAAAACAGTTTGCAAGAAACATGTTTCGACAAACCAGACCATTCCTGCAGTCAGGTCACGTGGTCACGACGATCACCTGGCTCCATCGTCGACGTCGGCCCGGGATCTACACTCGCCACTAGGGTCCGACACACATGTCACTTCACTGGTCCCACGTTTGTCACGTCCACGTCAGTAGTGCTCCTCGTGGCGGTCAGCGACGTTGGCACCACGCGCACTCGAGCTCACTCACACGTGTAGCACACGGTGTAGAACGTTCGTGGCACGGCACTGAACACGCGTGACACGCACAACTGTATTCAAAATTGACATTGGCTACACTTTGATCTTAGCCAACAGGCCTACGCTTTGATCTTAGCCAACAGGCCGAGAAGCGAAGATCGGGCTACACTTTGATCTTAGCCAACAGGCCGAGAAGCGAAGATCGGGCTACACTTTGATCTTAGCCAACAGGCCGAGAAGCGTTACATGACCGAGGATTTTCAAAATTATCCGCCACTTTGCAACCACGTAATAAATAAATAACTTTCGTCAATAAATAAAATTTAAAACGTAGTCCAGTTTAGTAGAATAAATTAAAACAGTTTGCAAGAAACATGTTTCGACAAACCAGTCCATTCCTGCAGCCAGGTCACGTGGTCACGACGATCACCTGGCTCCATCGTCGACGTCGGCCCGGGATCTACACTCGCCACTAGGGTCCGACACACATGTCACTTCACTGGTCCCACGTTTGTCACGTTCACGTCAGTAGTGCTCCTCGTGGCGGTCAGCGACGTTGGCACTACGCGCACTCGAGCTCACTCACACGTGTAGCACACGGTGTAGAACGTTCGTGGCACGGCACTGAACACGCGTGACACGCACAACTGTATTCAAAAAAGACATTGGCTACACTTTGATCTTAGCCAACAGGCCTACACTTTGATCTTAGCCAACAGGCCGAGAAGCGAAGATCGGGCTACACTTTGATCTTAGCCAACAGGCCGAGAAGCGATACTTGACCGAGGATTTTCAAAATTCTCCGCCACTTTGCAACCACGTAATAAATAAATAACTTTCGTCAATAAATAAAATTTAAAACGTAGTCCAGTTTAGTAGAATAAATTAAAACAGTTTGCAAGAAACATGTTTTGACAAACCAGTCCATTCCTGCAGCCAGGTCACGTGGTCACGACGATCTTCTGGCTCCATCGTCGACGTCGGCCCGGGATCTACACTCGCCACTAGGGTCCGACACACATGTCACTTCACTGGTCCCACGTTTGTCACGTCCACGTCAGTAGTGCTCCTCGTGGCGGTCAGCGACGTTGGCACCACGCGCACTCGAGCTCACTCACACGTGTAGCACACGGTGTAGCACGTTCGTGGCACGGCACTGAACACGCGTGACACGCACAACTGTATTCAAAAAAGACATTGGCTACACTTTGATCTTAGCCAACAGGCCTACACTTTGATCTTAGCCAACAGGCCGAGAAGCGAAGATCGGGCTACACTTTGATCTTAGCCAACAGGCCTAGAAGCGATACTTGACCGAGGATTTTCAAAATTATCCGCCACTTTGCAACCACGTAATAAATAAATAACTTTCGTCAATAAATAAAATTTAAAACGTAGTCCAGTTTAGTAGAATAAATTAAAACAGTTTGCAAGAAACATGTTTCGACAAACCAGTCCATTCCTGCAGCCAGGTCACGTGGTCACGACGATCACCTGGCTCCATCGTCGACGTCGGCCCGGGATCTACACTCGCCACTAGGGTCCGACACACATGTCACTTCACTGGTCCCACGTTTGTCACGTTGCAACAGTCTCAATTGACTGAAAAAATATGCCACCAGCAAAGTTTGACTAGCTCTGTTTGGGTCGGGGTAAGTCCTGAATTTGGGCCAAGCAGACACTCGGGCGATATTTTATAATTAATTCATTTGAGGGCGCCACCTTGTTGAGGGTTTACTAACAGGATGCAACAAGGAACCAATCCTTCCCAGTCCGAGTGACTCCTTCAGTAAGCAGGGAGAAAAGTAAAAAAAATCTAACTATGTCAATGAGCCGTATTTACCCTAATGAGGGACATATCATACCCCAAATAGACAATCTTAAAACTAGCAAGAAATATTCAATCAAGTGAAATAATATGTTCAGTTACACTAACTTAATTATATACCAAGGATACCAAAAACTTCAATAAAAAGACTAAATTGAGCTAGAACACAATATTTATTCAAATAAATTTCAAAAGTCAAATATTTCTTTAATCACCTAATAATATTTCAAAATTCAAATATTTACCCTTTTCCTCAAAACAAAGTTACATTTACTTGAATCAGATTACAGCTCAACAACAGATAATATTTACTCAAAGACAATTAATTCTCAAAATATTTATTTAGGTCCAGGACCAAATTATATACCTAAGGACTTGAAATCAACAAAGGTACACTAGTTAATTCGCAAAGTTTGTTTTACTACTAAAATCTAAGCATTTTATAACTTTTCGAGTCAACAGTTACTTATTTACTTTAACATTTACTACAATTGAAACATAGCCTACACTCTAAAATTTTAACACTAACAAAATTATTAATTAATTAAAATCGTCTATTTATTCCCTTTGATTTTTCAATCTTTAATATTTAATCTCCTTGGTGCTTGACCTTCAAAAAGTTAACATCACTAATTTACATTTACGACAGAAACATAAAACATGAAATTTTCAAGATGGCAAACAAAATCGTGTACATTTACATAAAATAACCTACATGAATGGTCTTGCAAATACAATGACGAAATTATGTAACAACTGATATTAATTACATTTGTTTAAATCAAACATTTTAAATAAAGCTCAAGAAAAGTACAACATTTTTACTAACCTACAAATTTACATGGACGTTTTATTTTAAATTGGTTTGTTAACTAAATATTCTCTCCAACTTTGAGTTTCAAACATCCTACTGAACAGGTTTGATACGGCTGATCGACATACTAAATTCATAAACCTATCTTTGAAGCAATCGGGTATTACATTTATGTACAACAAATCCAAATAAATACTCAATCATGATACTTTAGAAAAGGCTCCTTGCTTACCTCAGAAATTTTCTAATTATCGAAATTTAAATCCACCGACGAAGGTGTTGAGGGTCCTAACTCTTCCAATGTCCTGGTCTATGCTCCAACTAAGGTCCAAAATGCATCGCTACAAGCGTTGTCGACTCTTCCTGGGATTTTTGCATGCACCGACAATCCTCAAAGTCACGTGATTCATGAATCATCGGCAGCGTTCAACATGGTCTAGGCGGAGAGGGGAGGGTAACTGACCTACTTTGGCTCAACGGCAATTCTTTTGCTCCTTTCAGGCGAGGGTAGGCAATGGCACAACATTTCCGGGTAGATATTGCCAAACATTTGAAGGCGCGCTACTTCAACTGGTTAATCCATAATCGAGGTGATCAGTCTCAATTATTTATGAATGGGCTTAAGTGGTACACGAAAATTGTTACAAATACCCCCCTGCCAAAAGAAAATTTCCTTAAATTTTCTCCAAGTGCCAAGGTGTCTTCGTTAAACATATGCCTTCAAGTCAGAGACATGCCAGTTCCCAATTCTCTTGCCCTCTAGATCTTCCAAGGCATAAATCAGTGGGGATACCTTTTTGGCAACAACATATGGTCCTGCATATCTAGGTGCTAGCTTAGAAGAGAAATAGTTGGCCGCATTGGACTGACAAAAGTCTTTCTTCCACACAAGACTTTTTTCCTTGTATTCCTGTGGACGTCTTCTCAGGTTGTAGTGCTTGGCATTTCGTCTATGGGCTTCCTTGAGATGTTCATGGACTTCTTGATGTAATATTCTTATCTCTTGCAGATGTTCACTATATGGTTGACAGTCTTCTACTTCAGGGATTCCATTTCCATCTTGAAGAAGGCTAAATCCTGCACCAGAAATAGGAACTTCTCTGCCAAAGTTGAGGAAGTTTGGAGTGTAGCCGGTAGCTTCATGGACTGAGGACCTCAGTGCAAATCCCACTTGAGCGATTTGGCTATCCCAATTCCTGTGATTATTTCCCACATATGCCCGTAGCATTGTCACTATGTTCTTGTTCACCCTCTCAGTCGGGTTGGCCTGAGGATGCCGACTTGCATTGAGTAAGAGTTTTACTTTGTATCTCTCAGCTAATTTCTTGACAGGGCTGCCGATGAACTCCGACCCGTTGTCACAAATCAAAAAGGTTGGAACACCGTAAACCATAAACACCTCTTCTTCCAGGAACTTTGAAACTGAAACTGCGGTGGCTGCTCTCAACGGTTTCAGCAAAACAAATTTAGTGAAGGAATCTGTCACGACCAGAAGATACTTGTTTGACTTGACTGAGCGGGGAAAAGGTCCCATTAGATCGGCAGATATCATTTTCCAAGGGCAATCAACCCCACGGTACTCTCCCATCATGCCGGCAGGTTTTTGTTGATCGTACTTGATACTCTGGCATACTCTACAACGAGCAACATATGAAGCCACATCCTTGCGCATTTTTGGCCAATAGTATTTAAGCTGCATCCTTTTATACGTCTTCAGCACTCCTTGGTGTCCTGAGGTCGGGGCGTCATGACATTCTTGTAGAGCTTGTTGTCTTAAATCCTTAGGCAGAACTACTTTCCACTCGGAATCTCCAGAGGGAAGGGGTAAAACATCAGGGACTTTCTTCCAAAGTGAGTTGTTCTTAATTCGCCACTGGCTGTAGGCTTCAGGCTTTTCTTCCACACTCTTCACCATTTTCAAATACCATTTGTCCTTAATAGTGCCCGTAACCACCAAGTTACATTGAATGGGTGCAGGAGTGGAATTCTGCGGGACAGACCGAGATAGGAGATCAGGAACTACATTTTCTTTTCCTTTTCTGTGCACAAGCTGAAAATCGTAGGGCTGCAAACGCAAGGCCCACCTAGCTAAACGACCTTGGGGGTCTTTTAAATTATTTAACCATAACAAACTATAATGGTCGGTTATTACTGTGAATTTGGTCCCTTAAATGTACGGTCTAAACCTTTCAATGGCCCAGATCACTGCTAAACACTCGCGCTCTGTTGCGCTGTAGTTTTGTTCCTGCCTTGACAGAGTCCTACTGCCGTAGGCTATGACAACTTCCCCTTGTGGTGACTGTTGACTAAGGACGGTGCCCAATCCAACTCCCGAAGCATCACATGAGATAATGAATGGTTGAGTGAAGTCAGGACATGATAATATGGGAGCGGTAATTAAACATGACTTAATATCGATAAAAGCCTCTTGAGCCTCCTTGCTCCAAACAAAATTCTTCTTCTTCTTCAGCAGAGAGGTCAAAGGATACATCCTGGTAGCAAAATTTGGTATAAAACGTCTATACCATGACGCAGTGCCGCAGAACTGTCTAACCTCCTTTTGACTGCGAGGAACCGGAACATCTACAATAGCCTTCACCTTATCAGGGTCAACCCTAAGTCCTTGCTCACTGATCACATATCCCAGGTAACGAAGTTCTGGCCGGTAAAATTGGCATTTTTCTTTATTCAGGGTCAGTTTTGCTTGTCTGATTCTTCTAAAGATCTCTGAGAGAACCTCTAAGTGGTGGTCAAATGTTTGGGTTACTACAATGATGTCATCCAGATAAACGAAGACATACGGTTCAAGATCAGGGCCAAGAACGTTATCAATGAACCGCTGCCATGTGGCAGGTGCGTTGCTTAGGCCAAAGGGCATCGTAACAAAATGGAACAATCCACGCCCTGGGATGGTAAACGCTGTCTTTTCTTTGCTGGCAGGGTCCAGAGGTATCTGCCAATAGGCACTCTTTATGTCAAGACTCGAGAGGTATCTTGCATCACGAAGACGGTCTAAGATAGTTGTCACATGGGGTAAAGGGTAGGCATCCTTTTTCGATAAACTATTAACCTTTCGAAAATCAACACAGAATCTATGGGATCCATCAGGTTTGTCCAAAAGTAGTATTGGAGATGACCACTCGCTATGGGATGGTTCAACAACTCCTAGTGCAAGCATCCTATCCAATTCATCATTTACAAGTTTTTGTCTGGCAGGTGAGATGGGGTAGTAGCGCTGCTTAACCGCTCTGGCATCGCCAGTATCTATTACGTGTTTAACTTTATCAGTGCGGCCCAGAGTTGAAGACTCATCTTTGAAATAATTGTCCACTAACAGATTTAGCCTTTTCTTCTCCTCAGTGACTAAAGTCTCTTCAGCCCTAATGCCTTCCAAAGTATAACAAAAGTTCCTGTTGATGTTTTGGGCAAAATCCCACTGACGGTTATGAACATCAGCCACAATATTCATGATGTCCCAAAAGTCTACCCCTAAAATTAAGTTTTGCTGAAGTGTTGGCACTACAAGGATTGATAAGTCTTTAGTCTTTCCTTTAAGAGTGATAGGAACATTTATATGACCTATTACTTGATGTTTATTTGCATCTGCAGTCTCTATATACTGTCCGGTATTTCTATGTAAATGAGCAGGAAATTCCTTTAAAATCCACAACCCTTCTTTTCCAATCAACGTTTGAGACGCTCCACTGTCTAACAATGCCTTGATTTCTCTACCAAAAATCCTAACAGAAAGATAAGGCCTAGGGTCGTTTTCACACTTTTCCAAAAGATAGGATACGACAGCTCTATGTCCACAAGGTTGATCATCAGCAAGGGGTATCGATATATTTTCATTTTCCAGGGAGTCGTCTTCGTTTAGGAAGTCGGCTCCCCGCCATGCAGGTTTTTTGGCATGCACTTCTGACAGTTCGATTTGACAACATCAGGCTGGCCACAGCCAAAGCAAAAACGTTTTCGGTTCTGAGAACACTGTGAGAACCTATGTCCACTGACACCACAATTCCAACATTTAATAGATGAATCAGCTCGACCCGAACTACTAGGTCTCAAGGCGGCAACTTGCGAAGTCTTCCGTCTAGGAGAGGATCCCCAGGCCAAATCAGGTTCTAATACTTGATGTCGTTGGGGCGTGACGTGAGTAGCAGTCCTTAAACGCCCTAGTTCAGCCCTTCTTCCAAGTTCACGAAGCTGATCCATATTCTTGACGTCAAACATGCAGAGTTTTTCTTGCAAGAAGGAATTCAAGTTTTTCAAAGCCTGTTGTAACTGTTCTCCTTCAGACACTTTATCAGAAAGTCTTCCATATAATCCTTCAAAAGCAGCTAAAAATAAATCAATAGGCTCTTCAGGTCCCTGAACTCGATTTCTTATCTCTTGTCTCAACATGTCATCATAATCAGGACTTTGAAATACCAGTTTAAGTTCCTTACAAAGCTGATCCCACGACGACACACGATTTATCGCTGACCTAAACCAGATGAGAGCCTTGCCTGAGAACAAGTCAACGGCTGAAGCGAAGAGTTCCTGTTGAGTCAATCCTCTGGCTCGCCTCAACTCCTCGACTCTCTCTAAGAATGAACCAACACTATGTCCAGAGTCCGGGTCGAATTTGAGTCCCCATTTGTAGACAGGTATTGACTTTCCTCGGTAAAAATTACTGGAATAGCTCTGCTGTTGATGAACGTGTTCTACTGATGGATTACTGCTGGTCTGTTCCGGCTTAGGGTGGTCTGTAGTAGTGTTGACAGGTGCGGGAGCATACAAATCCTCAGAAGATTGAAGTGGTTCAGTCAAAGTCTTTTTGATCTCTATATTTGACTGAGATGATCCTGGAATACTTAAGTTATCAGGTGGATTATCAAGTTTAGATTTTGGCTCAGCATCTTTGGTTGCAAAAGAATCCAACAACCCCTTAGTCTTTTCCAGAAGAGCAGATTTCTTTTCTTCATCCCCATCATCGTCTTCTCCGTCTGTGTCGTTGGTAGGAATTCTTTCAATCCTGTGATATAAATGCCAAAGTCGAGCTAAAAGGCGCTTGTACTCGTTATCTTTCTTATCACCATCATAATTTTCAACTAAGGGTCTTATATCTGTAAACTTCTCCTCACATTCTTCCAATTCTTGTTCAACTTTAAGCTCCATGACAATATCTTGATCTACTGAAGTATTAGATGTGAAGCATTGGGACAATTTTTTTCGCAGTTCATCCTGATTGCCTTCAGAACTGATTCCTCTAATTTTCAGTTCGTACTGTATCTCAGTTTTCCTTAAATAATAAGCATTGCCTGCCATACTAAGATCTTTGAGTCAGACAGCAAAAATACATACAACACAAGAAACAATAATATTCTCCAACAGTCTAAAATTCAAAAATATATATTTCCTGAATTTCCACAAAACAATTTTTCTCTCCCTTACTCACAATCAATTCAAGAAGGCCCCACGTTCAGGGCGTCATTTGCAACAGTCTCAATTGACTGAAAAAATATGCCACCAGCAAAGTTTGACTAGCTCTGTTTGGGTCGGGGTAAGTCCTGAATTTGGGCCAAGCAGACACTCGGGCGATATTTTATAATTAATTCATTTGAGGGCGCCACCTTGTTGAGGGTTTACTAACAGGATGCAACAAGGAGCCAATCCTTCCCAGTCCGAGTGACTCCTTCAGTAAGCAGGGAGAAAAGTAAAAAAAATCTAACTATGTCAATGAGCCGTATTTACCCTAATGAGGGACATATCATACCCCAAATAGACAATCTTAAAACTAGCAAGAAATATTCAATCAAGTGAAATAATATGTTCAGTTACACTAACTTAATTATATACCAAGGATACCAAAAACTTCAATAAAAAGACTAAATTGAGCTAGAACACAATATTTATTCAAATAAATTTCAAAAGTCAAATATTTCTTTAATCACCTAATAA
Source organism: Macrosteles quadrilineatus (assembly GCF_028750875.1). Classification (NCBI taxonomy): domain Eukaryota; kingdom Metazoa; phylum Arthropoda; class Insecta; order Hemiptera; family Cicadellidae; genus Macrosteles; species Macrosteles quadrilineatus. The sequence continues at coordinate 137,862,842 of NW_026542594.1, read as the reverse complement.
TATTTCAAAATTCAAATATTTACCCTTTTCCTCAAAACAAAGTTACATTTACTTGAATCAGATTACAGCTCAACAACAGATAATATTTACTCAAAGACAATTAATTCTCAAAATATTTATTTAGGTCCAGGACCAAATTATATACCTAAGGACTTGAAATCAACAAAGGTACACTAGTTAATTCGCAAAGTTTTTTTTTACTACTAAAATCTAAGCATTTTATAACTTTTCGAGTCAACAGTTACTTATTTACTTTAACATTTACTACAATTGAAACATAGCCTACACTCTAAAATTTTAACACTAACAAAATTATTAATTAATTAAAATCGTCTATTTATTCCCTTTGATTTTTCAATCTTTAATATTTAATCTCCTTGGTGCTTGACCTTCAAAAAGTTAACATCACTAATTTACATTTACGACAGAAACATAAAACATGAAATTTTCAAGATGGCAAACAAAATCGTGTACATTTACATAAAATAACCTACATGAATGGTCTTGCAAATACAATGACGAAATTATGTAACAACTGATATTAATTACATTTGTTTAAATCAAACATTTTAAATAAAGCTCAAGAAAAGTACAACATTTTTACTAACCTACAAATTTACATGACACGGTTTTATTTTAAATTGGATTGTTAACTAAATATTCTCTCCAACTTTGAGTTTCAAACATCCTACTGAACAGGTTTGATACGGCTGATCGACATACTAAATTCATAAACCTATCTTTGAAGCAATCGGGTATTACATTTATGTACAACAAATCCAAATAAATACTCAATCATGATACTTTAGAAAAGGCTCCTTGCTTACCTCAGAAATTTTCTAATTATCGAAATTCAAATCCACCGACGAAGGTGTTGAGGGTCCTAACTCTTCCAATGTCCTGGTCTATGCTCCAACTAAGGTCCAAAATGCATCGCTACAACCGTTGTCGACTCTTCCTGGAATTTTTGCATGCACCGACAATCCTCAAAGTCACGTGATTCATGAATCATCGGCAGCGTTCAACATGGTCTAGGCGGAGAGGGGAGGGTAACTGACCTACTTTGGCTCAACGGCAATTCTTTTGCTCCTTTCAGGCGAGGGTAGGCAATGGCACAACATTTCCGGGTAGATATTGCCAAACATTTGAAGGCGCGCTACTTCAACTGGTTAATCCATAATCGAGGTGATCAGTCTCAATTATTTATGAATGGGCTTAAGTGGTACACGAAAATTGTTACAACGTCCATGTCAGTAGTGCTCCTCGTGGCGGTCAGCGACGTTGGCACCACGAGCACTCGAGCTCACTCACACGTGTAGCACACGGTGTAGAACGTTCGTGGCACGGCACTGAACACGCGTGACACGCACAACTGTATTCAAAAAAGACATTGGCTACACTTTGATCTTAGCCAACAAGCCTACACTTTGATCTTAGCCAACAGGCCGAGAAGCGAAGATCGGGCTACACTTTGATCTTAGCCAACAGGCCGAGAAGCGATACTTGACCGAGGATTTTCAAAATTCTCCGCCACTTTGCAACCACGTAATAAATAAATAACTTTCGTCAATAAATAAAATTTAAAACGTAGTCCAGTTTAGTAGAATAAATTAAAACAGTTTGCAAGAAACATGTTTCGACAAACCAGTCCATTCCTGCAGCCAGGTCACGTGGTCACGACGATCACCTGGCTCCATCGTCGACGTCGGCCCGGGATCTACACTCGCCACTAGGGTCCGACACACATGTCACTTCACTGGTCCCACGTTTGTCACGTCCACGTCAGTAGTGCTCCTCGTGGCGGTCAGCGACGTTGCCACCACGCGCACTCGAGCTCACTCACACGTGTAGCACACGGTGTAGAACGTTCGTGGCACGGCACTGAACACGCGTGACACGCACAACTGTATTCAAAAAAGACATTGGCTACACTTTGATCTTAGCCAACAGGCCGAGAAGCGAAGATCGGGCTACACTTTGATCTTAGCCAACAGGCCGAGAAGCGATACTTGACCGAGGATTTTCAAAATTCTCCGCCACTTTGCAACCACGTAATAAATAAATAACTTTCGTCAATAAATAAAATTTAAAACGTAGTCCAGTTTAGTAGAATAAATTAAAACAGTTTGCAAGAAACATGTTTCGACAAACCAGTCCATTCCTGCAGCCAGGTCACGTGGTCACGACGTTCACCTGGCTCCATCGTCGACGTCGGCCCGGGATCTACACTCGCCACTAGGGTCCGACACACATGTCACTTCACTTGTCCCACGTTTGTCACGTCCACGTCAGTAGTGCTCCTCGTCGCGGTCAGTGACGTTGGCACCACGCGCACTCGAGCTCACTCACACGTGTAGCACACGGTGTAGAACGTTCGTGGCACGGCACTGAACACGCGTGACACGCACAACTGTATTCAAAAAAGACATTGGCTACACTTTGATCTTAGCCAACAAGCCTACACTTTGATCTTAGCCAACAGGCCGAGAAGCGAAGATCGGGCTACACTTTGATCTTAGCCAACAGGCCGAGAAGCGATACTTGACCGAGGATTTTCAAAATTCTCCGCCACTTTGCAACCACGTAATAAATAAATAACTTTCGTCAATAAATAAAATTTAAAACGTAGTCCAGTTTAGTAGAATAAATTAAAACAGTTTGCAAGAAACATGTTTCGACAAACCAGTCCATTCCTGCAGCCAGGTCACGTGGTCACGACGATCACCTGGCTCCATCGTCGACGTCGGCCCGGGATCTACACTCGCCACTAGGGTCCGACACACATGTCACTTCACTGGTCCCACGTTTGTCACGTCCACGTCAGTAGTGCTCCTCGTGGCGGTCAGCGACGTTGCCACCACGCGCACTCGAGCTCACTCACACGTGTAGCACACGGTGTAGAACGTTCGTGGCACGGCACTGAACACGCGTGACACGCACAACTGTATTCAAAAAAGACATTGGCTACACTTTGATCTTAGCCAACAGGCCGAGAAGCGAAGATCGGGCTACACTTTGATCTTAGCCAACAGGCCGAGAAGCGATACTTGACCGAGGATTTTCAAAATTCTCCGCCACTTTGCAACCACGTAATAAATAAATAACTTTCGTCAATAAATAAAATTTTAAACGTAGTCCAGTTTAGTAGAATAAATTAAAACAGTTTGCAAGAAACATGTTTCGACAAACCAGTCCATTCCTGCAGCCAGGTCACGTGGTCACGACGATCACCTGGCTCCATCGTCGACGTCGGCCCGGGATCTACACTCGCCACTAGGGTCCGACACACATGTCACTTCACTGGTCCCACGTTTGTCACGTCCACGTCAGTAGTGCTCCTCGTCGCGGTCAGTGACGTTGGCACCACGCGCACTCGAGCTCACTCACACTTGTAGCACACGGTGTAGAACGTTCGTGGCACGGCACTGAACACGCGTGACACGCACAACTGTATTCAAAAAAGACATTGGCTACACTTTGATCTTAGCCAACAAGCCTACACTTTGATCTTAGCCAACAGGCCGAGAAGCGAAGATCGGGCTACACTTTGATCTTAGCCAACAGGCCGAGAAGCGATACTTGACCGAGGATTTTCAAAATTCTCCGCCACTTTGCAACCACGTAATAAATAAATAACTTTCGTCAATAAATAAAATTTAAAACGTAGTCCAGTTTAGTAGAATAAATTAAAACAGTTTGCAAGAAACATGTTTCGACAAACCAGTCCATTCCTGCAGCCAGGTCACGTGGTCACGACGATCACCTGGCTCCATCGTCGACGTCGGCCCGGGATCTACACTCGCCACTAGGGTCCGACACACATGTCACTTCACTGGTCCCACGTTTGTCACGTCCACGTCAGTAGTGCTCCTCGTGGCGGTCAGCGACGTTGCCACCACGCGCACTCGAGCTCACTCACACGTGTAGCACACGGTGTAGAACGTTCGTGGCACGGCACTGAACACGCGTGACACGCACAACTGTATTCAAAAAAGACATTGGCTACACTTTGATCTTAGCCAACAGGCCGAGAAGCGAAGATCGGGCTACACTTTGATCTTAGCCAACAGGCCGAGAAGCGATACTTGACCGAGGATTTTCAAAATTCTCCGCCACTTTGCAACCACGTAATAAATAAATAACTTTCGTCAATAAATAAAATTTAAAACGTAGTCCAGTTTAGTAGAATAAATTAAAACAGTTTGCAAGAAACATGTTTCGACAAACCAGTCCATTCCTGCAGCCAGGTCACGTGGTCACGACGATCACCTGGCTCCATCGTCGACGTCGGCCCGGGATCTACACTCGCCACTAGGGTCCGACACACATGTCACTTCACTGGTCCCACGTTTGTCACGTCCACGTCAGTAGTGCTCCTCGTCGCGGTCAGTGACGTTGGCACCACGCGCACTCGAGCTCACTCACACGTGTAGCACACGGTGTAGAACGTTCGTGGCACGGCACTGAACACGCGTGACACGCACAACTGTATTCAAAAAAGACATTGGCTACACTTTGATCTTAGCCAACAAGCCTACACTTTGATCTTAGCCAACAGGCCGAGAAGCGAAGATCGGGCTACACTTTGATCTTAGCCAACAGGCCGAGAAGCGATACTTGACCGAGGATTTTCAAAATTCTCCGCCACTTTGCAACCACGTAATAAATAAATAACTTTCGTCAATAAATAAAATTTAAAACGTAGTCCAGTTTAGTAGAATAAATTAAAACAGTTTGCAAGAAACATGTTTCGACAAACCAGTCCATTCCTGCAGCCAGGTCACGTGGTCACGACGATCACCTGGCTCCATCGTCGACGTCGGCCCGGGATCTACACTCGCCACTAGGGTCCGACACACATGTCACTTCACTGGTCCCACGTTTGTCACGTCCACGTCAGTAGTGCTCCTCGTGGCGGTCAGCGACGTTGCCACCACGCGCACTCGAGCTCACTCACACGTGTAGCACACGGTGTAGAACGTTCGTGGCACGGCACTGAACACGCGTGACACGCACAACTGTATTCAAAAAAGACATTGGCTACACTTTGATCTTAGCCAACAGGCCGAGAAGCGAAGATCGGGCTACACTTTGATCTTAGCCAACAGGCCGAGAAGCGATACTTGACCGAGGATTTTCAAAATTCTCCGCCACTTTGCAACCACGTAATAAATAAATAACTTTCGTCAATAAATAAAATTTAAAACGTAGTCCAGTTTAGTAGAATAAATTAAAACAGTTTGCAAGAAACATGTTTCGACAAACCAGTCCATTCCTGCAGCCAGGTCACGTGGTCACGACGATCACCTGGCTCCATCGTCGACGTCGGCCCGGGATCTACACTCGCCACTAGGGTTCGACACACATGTCACTTCACTGGTCCCACGTTTGTCACGTCCACGTCAGTAGTGCTCCTCGTCGCGGTCAGTGACGTTGGCACCACGCGCACTCGAGCTCACTCACACGTGTAGCACACGGTGTAGAACGTTCGTGGCACGGCACTGAACACGCGTGACACGCACAACTGTATTCAAAAAAGACATTGGCTACACTTTGATCTTAGCCAACAAGCCTACACTTTGATCTTAGCCAACAGGCCGAGAAGCGAAGATCGGGCTACACTTTGATCTTAGCCAACAGGCCGAGAAGCGATACTTGACCGAGGATTTTCAAAATTCTCCGCCACTTTGCAACCACGTAATAAATAAATAACTTTCGTCAATAAATAAAATTTAAAACGTAGTCCAGTTTAGTAGAATAAATTAAAACAGTTTGCAAGAAACATGTTTCGACAAACCAGTCCATTCCTGCAGCCAGGTCACGTGGTCACGACGATCACCTGGCTCCATCGTCGACGTCGGCCCGGGATCTACACTCGCCACTAGGGTCCGACACACATGTCACTTCAATGGTCCCACGTTTGTCACGTCCACGTCAGTAGTGCTCCTCGTGGCGGTCAGCGACGTTGGCATCACGCGCACTCGACCTCACTCACACGTGTAGCACACGGTGTAGAACGTTCGTGGCACGGCACTGAACACGCGTGACACGCACAACTGTATTCAAAAAAGACATTGGCTACACTTTGATCTTAGCCAACAGGCCTACACTTTGATCTCAGCCAACAGGCCGAGAAGCGAAGATCGGGCTACACTTTGATCTTAGCCAACAGGCCGAGAAGCGATACTTGACCGAGGATTTTCAAAATTCTCCGCCACTTTGCAACCACGTAATAAATAAATAACTTTCGTCAATAAAAAAATTTAAAACGTAGTCCAGTTTAGTAGAATAAATTAAAACAGTTTGCAAGAAACATGTTTCGACAAACCAGTCCATTCCTGCAGCCAGGTCACGTGGTCACGACGATCACCTGGCTCCATCGTCGACGTCGGCCCGGGATCTACACTCGCCACTAGGGTCCGACACACATGTCACTTCACTGGTCCCACGTTTGTCACGTCCACGTCAGTAGTGCTCCTCGAGGCGGTCAGCGACGTTGGCACCACGCGCACTCGAGCTCACTCACACGTGTAGCACACGGTGTAGAACGTTCGTGGCACGGCACTGAACACGCTTGACACGCACAACTGTATTCAAAAAAGACATTGGCTACACTTTGATCTTAGCCAACAGGCCGAGAAGCGAAGATCGGGCTACACTTTGATCTTAGCCAACAGGCCGAGAAGCGATACTTGACCGAGGATTTTCAAAATTCTCCGCCACTTTGCAACCACGTAATAAATAAATAACTTTCGTCAATAAATAAAATTTAAAACGTAGTCCAGTTTAGTAGAATAAATTAAAACAGTTTGCAAGAAACATGTTTCGACAAACCAGTCCATTCCTGCAGCCAGGTCACGTGGTCACGACGATCACCTGGCTCCATCGTCGACGTCGGCCCGGGATCTACACTCGCCACTAGGGTCCGACACACATGTCACTTCAATGGTCCCACGTTTGTCACGTCCACGTCAGTAGTGCTCCTCGTGGCGGTCAGCGACGTTGCCACCACGCGCACTCGAGCTCACTCACACGTGTAGCACACGGTGTAGAACGTTCGTGGCACGGCACTGAACACGCGTGACACGCACAACTGTATTCAAAAAAGACATTGGCTACACTTTGATCTTAGCCAACAGGCCTACACTTTGATCTCAGCCAACAGGCCGAGAAGCGAAGATCGGGCTACACTTTGATCTTAGCCAACAGGCCGAGAAGCGATACTTGACCGAGGATTTTCAAAATTCTCCGCCACTTTGCAACCACGTAATAAATAAATAACTTTCGTCAATAAAAAAATTTAAAACGTAGTCCAGTTTAGTAGAATAAATTAAAACAGTTTGCAAGAAACATGTTTCGACAAACCAGTCCATTCCTGCAGCCAGGTCACGTGGTCACGACGATCACCTGGCTCCATCGTCGACGTCGGCCCGGGATCTACACTCGCCACTAGGGTCCGACACACATGTCACTTCACTGGTCCCACGTTTGTCACGTCCACGTCAGTAGTGCTCCTCGAGGCGGTCAGCGACGTTGGCACCACGCGCACTCGAGCTCACTCACACGTGTAGCACACGGTGTAGAACGTTCGTGGCACGGCACTGAACACGCTTGACACGCACAACTGTATTCAAAAAAGACATTGGCTACACTTTGATCTTAGCCAACAGGCCTACACTTTGATCTTAGCCAACAGGCCGAGAAGCGAAGATCGGGCTACACTTTGATCTTAGCCAACAGGCCGAGAAGCGATACTTGACCGAGGATTTTCAAAATTCTCCGCCACTTTGCAACCACGTAATAAATCAATAACTTTCGTCAATAAATAAAATTTAAAACGTAGTCCAGTTTAGTAGAATAAATTAAAACAGTTTGCAAGAAACATGTTTCGACAAACCAGTCCATTCCTGCAGCCAGGTCACGTGGTCACGACGATCACCTGGCTCCATCGTCGACGTCGGACCGGAATCTACACTCGCCACTAGGGTCCGACACACATGTCACTTCACTGGTCCCACGTTTGTCACGTCCACGTCAGTAGTGCTCCTCGTGGCGGTCAGCGACGTTGGCACCACGCGCACTCGAGCTCACTCACACGTGTAGCACACGGTGTAGAACGTTCGTGGCACGGCACTGAACACGCGTGACACGCACAACTGTATTCAAAAAAGACATTACCTACACTTTGATCTTAGCCAACAGGCCGAGAAGCGAAGATCGGCCTACACTTTGATCTTAGCCAACAGGCCGAGAAGCGATACTTGACCGAGGATTTTCAAAATTCTCCGCCACTTTGCAACCACGTAATAAATAAATAACTTTCGTCAATAAATAAAATTTAAAACGTAGTCCAGTTTAGTAGAATAAATTAAAACAGTTTGCAAGAAACATGTTTCGACAAACCAGTCCATTCCTGCAGCCAGGTCACGTGGTCACGACGATCACCTGGCTCCATCGTCGACGTCGGCCCGGGATCTACACTCGCCACTAGGGTCCGACACACATGTCACTTCACTGGTCCCACGTTTGTCACGTCCACGTCAGTAGTGCTCCTCGTGGCGGTCAGCGACGTTGGCACCACGCGCACTCGAGCTCACTCACACGTGTAGCACACGGTGTAGAACGTTCGTGGCACGGCACTGAACACGCTTGACACGCACAACTGTATTCAAAAAAGACATTGGCTACACTTTGATCTTAGCCAACCGGCCTACACTTTGATCTCAGCCAACAGGCCGAGAAGCGAAGATCGGGCTACACTTTGATCTTAGCCAACAGGCCGAGAAGCGATACTTGACCGAGGATTTTCAAAATTCTCCGCCACTTTGCAACCACGTAATAAATAAATAACTTTCGTCAATAAATAAAATTTAAAACGTAGTCCAGTTTAGTAGAATAAATTAAAACAGTTTGCAAGAAACATGTTTCGACAAACCAGTCCATTCCTGCAGCCAGGTCACGTGGTCACGACGATCACCTGGCTCCATCGTCGACGTCGGCCCGGGATCTACACTCGCTACTAGGGTCCGACACACATGTCACTTCACTGGTCCCACGTTTGTCACGTCCACGTGGTCACGACGATCACCTGGCTCCATCGTCGACGTCGGCCCGGGATCTACACTCGCCACTAGGGTCCGACACACATGTCACTTCACTGGTCCCACGTTTGTCACGTCCACGTCAGTAGTGCTCCTCGAGGCGGTCAGCGACGTTGGCACCACGCGCACTCGAGCTCACTCACACGTGTAGCACACGGTGTAGAACGTTCGTGGCACGGCACTGAACACGCTTGACACGCACAACTGTATTCAAAAAAGACATTGGCTACACTTTGATCTTAGCCAACAGGCCGAGAAGCGAAGATCGGCCTACACTTTGATCTTAGCCAACAGGCCGAGAAGCGATACTTGACCGAGGATTTTCAAAATTCTCCGCCACTTTGCAACCACGTAATAAATAAATAACTTTCGTCAATAAATAAAATTTAAAACGTAGTCCAGTTTAGTAGAATAAATTAAAACAGTTTGCAAGAAACATGTTTCGACAAACCAGTCCATTCCTGCAGCCAGGTCACGTGGTCACGACGATCACCTGGCTCCATCGTCGACGTCGGCCCGGGATCTACACTCGCCACTAGGGTCCGACACACATGTCACTTCACTGGTCCCACGTTTGTCACGTCCACGTCAGTAGTGCTCCTCGTGGCGGTCAGCGACGTTGGCACCACGCGTACTCGAGCTCACTCACACGTGTAGCACACGGTGTAGAACGTTCGTGGCACGGCACTGAACACGCTTGACACGCACAACTGTATTCAAAAAAGACATTGGCTACACTTTGATCTTAGCCAACAAGCCTACACTTTGATCTTAGCCAACAGGCCGAGAAGCGAAGATCGGGCTACACTTTGATCTTAGCCAACAGGCCGAGAAGCGATACTTGACCGAGGATTTTCAAAATTCTCCGCCACTTTGCAACCACGTAATAAATAAATAACTTTCGTCAATAAATAAAATTTAAAACGTAGTCCAGTTTAGTAGAATAAATTAAAACAGTTTGCAAGAAACATGTTTCGACAAACCAGTCCATTCCTGCAGCCAGGTCACGTGGTCACGACGATCACCTGGCTCCATCGTCGACGTCGGCCCGGGATCTACACTCGCCACTAGGGTCCGACACACATGTCACTTCACTGGTCCCACGTTTGTCACGTCCACGTCAGTAGTGCTCCTCGTGGCGGTCAGCGACGTTGCCACCACGCGCACTCGAGCTCACTCACACGTGTAGCACACGGTGTAGAACGTTCGTGGCACGGCACTGAACACGCTTGACACGCACAACTGTATTCAAAAAAGACATTGGCTACACTTTGATCTTAGCCAACAGGCCGAGAAGCGAAGATCGGGCTACACTTTGATCTTAGCCAACAGGCCGAGAAGCGATACTTGACCGAGGATTTTCAAAATTCTCCGCCACTTTGCAACCACGTAATAAATAAATAACTTTCGTCAATAAATAAAATTTAAAACGTAGTCCAGTTTAGTAGAATAAATTAAAACAGTTTGCAAGAAACATGTTTCGACAAACCAGTCCATTCCTGCAGCCAGGTCACGTGGTCACGACGATCACCTGGCTCCATCGTCGACGTCGGCCCGGGATCTACACTCGCCACTAGGGTCCGACACACATGTCACTTCACTGGTCCCACGTTTGTCACGTCCACGTCAGTAGTGCTCCTCGTCGCGGTCAGTGACGTTGGCACCACGCGCACTCGAGCTCACTCACACTTGTAGCACACGGTGTAGAACGTTCGTGGCACGGCACTGAACACGCGTGACACGAACAACTGTATTCAAAAAAGACATTGGCTACACTTTGATCTTAGCCAACAAGCCTACACTTTGATCTTAGCCAACAGGCCGAGAAGCGAAGATCGGGCTACACTTTGATCTTAGCCAACAGGCCGAGAAGCGATACTTGACCGAGGATTTTCAAAATTCTCCGCCACTTTGCAACCACGTAATAAATAAATAACTTTCGTCAATAAATAAAATTTAAAACGTAGTCCAGTTTAGTAGAATAAATTAAAACAGTTTGCAAGAAACATGTTTCGACAAACCAGTCCATTCCTGCAGCCAGGTCACGTGGTCACGACGATCACCTGGCTCCATCGTCGACGTCGGCCCGGGATCTACACTCGCCACTAGGGTCCGACACACATGTCACTTCACTGGTCCCACGTTTGTCACGTCCACGTCAGTAGTGCTCCTCGTGGCGGTCAGCGACGTTGCCACCACGCGCACTCGAGCTTACTCACACGTGTAGCACACGGTGTAGAACGTTCGTGGCACGGCACTGAACACGCGTGACACGCACAACTGTATTCAAAAAAGACATTGGCTACACTTTGATCTTAGCCAACAGGCCGAGAAGCGAAGATCGGGCTACACTTTGATCTTAGCCAACAGGCCGAGAAGCGATACTTGACCGAGGATTTTCAAAATTCTCCGCCACTTTGCAACCACGTAATAAATAAATAACTTTCGTCAATAAATAAAATTTAAAACGTAGTCCAGTTTAGTAGAATAAATTAAAACAGTTTGCAAGAAACATGTTTCGACAAACCAGTCCATTCCTGCAGCCAGGTCACGTGGTCACGACGATCACCTGGCTCCATCGTCGACGTCGGCCCGGGATCTACACTCGCCACTAGGGTCCGACACACATGTCACTTCACTGGTCCCACGTTTGTCACGTCCACGTCAGTAGTGCTCCTCGTCGCGGTCAGTGACGTTGGCACCACGCGCACTCGAGCTCACTCACACGTGTAGCACACGGTGTAGAACGTTCGTGGCACGGCACTGAACACGCGTGACACGCACAACTGTATTCAAAAAAGACATTGGCTACACTTTGATCTTAGCCAACAAGCCTACACTTTGATCTTAGCCAACAGGCCGAGAAGCGAAGATCGGGCTACACTTTGATCTTAGCCAACAGGCCGAGAAGCGATACTTGACCGAGGATTTTCAAAATTCTCCGCCACTTTGCAACCACGTAATAAATAAATAACTTTCGTCAATAAATAAAATTTAAAACGTAGTCCAGTTTAGTAGAATAAATTAAAACAGTTTGCAAGAAACATGTTTCGACAAACCAGTCCATTCCTGCAGCCAGGTCACGTGGTCACGACGATCACCTGGCTCCATCGTCGACGTCGGCCCGGGATCTACACTCGCCACTAGGGTCCGACACACATGTCACTTCACTGGTCCCACGTTTGTCACGTCCACGTCAGTAGTGCTCCTCGTGGTGGTCAGCGACGTTGCCACCACGCGCACTCGAGCTCACTCACACGTGTAGCACACGGTGTAGAACGTTCGTGGCACGGCACTGAACACGCGTGACACGCACAACTGTATTCAAAAAAGACATTGGCTACACTTTGATCTTAGCCAACAGGCCGAGAAGCGAAGATCGGGCTACACTTTGATCTTAGCCAACAGGCCGAGAAGCGATACTTGACCGAGGATTTTCAAAATTCTCCGCCACTTTGCAACCACGTAATAAATAAATAACTTTCGTCAATAAATAAAATTTAAAACGTAGTCCAGTTTAGTAGAATAAATTAAAACAGTTTGCAAGAAACATGTTTCGACAAACCAGTCCATTCCTGCAGCCAGGTCACGTGGTCACGACGATCACCTGGCTCCATCGTCGACGTCGGCCCGGGATCTACACTCGCCACTAGGGTCCGACACACATGTCACTTCACTGGTCCCACGTTTGTCACGTCCACGTCAGTAGTGCTCCTCGTCGCGGTCAGTGACGTTGGCACCACGCGCACTCGAGCTCACTCACACGTGTAGCACACGGTGTAGAACGTTCGTGGCACGGCACTGAACACGCGTGACACGCACAACTGTATTCAAAAAAGACATTGGCTACACTTTGATCTTAGCCAACAGGCCTACACTTTGATCTTAGCCAACAGGCCGAGAAGCGAAGATCGGGCTACACTTTGATCTTAGCCAACAGGCCGAGAAGCGATACTTGACCGAGGATTTTCAAAATTCTCCGCCACTTTGCAACCACGTAATAAATAAATAACTTTCGTCAATAAATAAAATTTAAAACGTAGTCCAGTTTAGTAGAATAAATTAAAACAGTTTGCAAGAAACATGTTTCGACAAACCAGTCCATTCCTGCAGCCAGGTCACGTGGTCACGACGATCACCTGGCTCCATCGTCGACGTCGGCCCGGGATCTACACTCGCCACTAGGGTCCGACACACATGTCACTTCACTGGTCCCACGTTTGTCACGTCCACGTCAGTAGTGCTCCTCGTGGCGGTCAGCGACGTTGGCATCACGCGCACTCGACCTCACTCACACGTGTAGCACACGGTGTAGAACGTTCGTGGCACGGCACTGAACACGCGTGACACGCACAACTGTATTCAAAAAAGACATTGGCTACACTTTGATCTTAGCCAACAGGCCTACACTTTGATCTCAGCCAACAGGCCGAGAAGCGAAGATCGGGCTACACTTTGATCTTAGCCAACAGGCCGAGAAGCGATACTTGACCGAGGATTTTCAAAATTCTCCGCCACTTTGCAACCACGTAATAAATAAATAACTTTCGTCAATAAAAAAATTTAAAACGTAGTCCAGTTTAGTAGAATAAATTAAAACAGTTTGCAAGAAACATGTTTCGACAAACCAGTCCATTCCTGCAGCCAGGTCACGTGGTCACGACGATCACCTGGCTCCATCGTCGACGTCGGCCCGGGATCTACACTCGCCACTAGGGTCCGACACACATGTCACTTCACTGGTCCCACGTTTGTCACGTCCACGTCAGTAGTGCTCCTCGAGGCGGTCAGCGACGTTGGCACCACGCGCACTCGAGCTCACTCACACGTGTAGCACACGGTGTAGAACGTTCGTGGCACGGCACTGAACACGCGTGACACGCACAACTGTATTCAAAAAAGACATTGCCTACACTTTGATCTTAGCCAACAGGCCGAGAAGCGAAGATCGGCCTACACTTTGATCTTAGCCAACAGGCCGAGAAGCGATACTTGACCGAGGATTTTCAAAATTCTCCGCCACTTTGCAACCACGTAATAAATAAATAACTTTCGTCAATAAATAAAATTTAAAACGTAGTCCAGTTTAGTAGAATAAATTAAAACAGTTTGCAAGAAACATGTTTCGACAAACCAGTCCATTCCTGCAGCCAGGTCACGTGGTCACGACGATCACCTGGCTCCATCGTCGACGTCGGCCCGGGATCTACACTCGCCACTAGGGTCCGACACACATGTCACTTCACTGGTCCCACGTTTGTCACGTCCACGTCAGTAGTGCTCCTCGAGGCGGTCAGCGACGTTGGCACCACGCGCACTCGAGCTCACTCACACGTGTAGCACACGGTGTAGAACGTTCGTGGCACGGCACTGAACACGCTTGACACGCACAACTGTATTCAAAAAAGACATTGGCTACACTTTGATCTTAGCCAACAGGCCTACACTTTGATCTTAGCCAACAGGCCGAGAAGCGAAGATCGGGCTACACTTTGATCTTAGCCAACAGGCCGAGAAGCGATACTTGACCGAGGATTTTCAAAATTCTCCGCCACTTTGCAACCACGTAATAAATAAATAACTTTCGTCAATAAAAAAATTTAAAACGTAGTCCAGTTTAGTAGAATAAATTAAAACAGTTTGCAAGAAACATGTTTCGACAAACCAGTCCATTCCTGCAGCCAGGTCACGTGGTCACGACGATCACCTGGCTCCATCGTCGACGTCGGCCCGGGATCTACACTCGCCACTAGGGTCCGACACACATGTCACTTCACTGGTCCCACGTTTGTCACGTCCACGTCAGTAGTGCTCCTCGAGGCGGTCAGCGACGTTGGCACCACGCGCACTCGAGCTCACTCACACGTGTAGCACACGGTGTAGAACGTTCGTGGCACGGCACTGAACACGCGTGACACGCACAACTGTATTCAAAAAAGACATTGCCTACACTTTGATCTTAGCCAACAGGCCGAGAAGCGAAGATCGGCCTACACTTTGATCTTAGCCAACAGGCCGAGAAGCGATACTTGACCGAGGATTTTCAAAATTCTCCGCCACTTTGCAACCACGTAATAAATAAATAACTTTCGTCAATAAATAAAATTTAAAACGTAGTCCAGTTTAGTAGAATAAATTAAAACAGTTTGCAAGAAACATGTTTCGACAAACCAGTCCATTCCTGCAGCCAGGTCACGTGGTCACGACGATCACCTGGCTCCATCGTCGACGTCGGCCCGGGATCTACACTCGCCACTAGGGTCCGACACACATGTCATTTCACTGGTCCCACGTTTGTCACGTCCACGTCAGTAGTGCTCCTCGAGGCGGTCAGCGACGTTGGCACCACGCGCACTCGAGCTCACTCACACGTGTAGCACACGGTGTAGAACGTTCGTGGCACGGCACTGAACACGCTTGACACGCACAACTGTATTCAAAAAAGACATTGGCTACACTTTGATCTTAGCCAACAGGCCTACACTTTGATCTTAGCCAACAGGCCGAGAAGCGAAGATCGGGCTACACTTTGATCTTAGCCAACAGGCCGAGAAGCGATACTTGACCGAGGATTTTCAAAATTCTCCGCCACTTTGCAACCACGTAATAAATCAATAACTTTCGTCAATAAATAAAATTTAAAACGTAGTCCAGTTTAGTAGAATAAATTAAAACAGTTTGCAAGAAACATGTTTCGACAAACCAGTCCATTCCTGCAGCCAGGTCACGTGGTCACGACGATCACCCGGCTCCATCGTCGACGTCGGACCGGGATCTACACTCGCCACTAGGGTCCGACACACATGTCACTTCACTGGTCCCACGTTTGTCACGTCCACGTCAGTAGTGCTCCTCGTGGCGGTCAGCGACGTTGGCACCACGCGCACTCGAGCTCACTCACACGTGTAGCACACGGTGTAGAACGTTCGTGGCACGGCACTGAACACGCGTGACACGCACAACTGTATTCAAAAAAGACATTGCCTACACTTTGATCTTAGCCAACAGGCCGAGAAGCGAAGATCGGCCTACACTTTGATCTTAGCCAACAGGCCGAGAAGCGATACTTGACCGAGGATTTTCAAAATTCTCCGCCACTTTGCAACCACGTAATAAATAAATAACTTTCGTCAATAAATAAAATTTAAAACGTAGTCCAGTTTAGTAGAATAAATTAAAACAGTTTGCAAGAAACATGTTTCGACAAACCAGTCCATTCCTGCAGCCAGGTCACGTGGTCACGACGATCACCTGGCTCCATCGTCGACGTCGGCCCGGGATCTACACTCGCCACTAGGGTCCGACACACATGTCACTTCACTGGTCCCACGTTTGTCACGTCCACGTCAGTAGTGCTCCTCGTGGCGGTCAGCGACGTTGGCACCACGCGCACTCGAGCTCACTCACACGTGTAGCACACGGTGTAGAACGTTCGTGGCACGGCACTGAACACGCTTGACACGCACAACTGTATTCAAAAAAGACATTGGCTACACTTTGATCTTAGCCAACCGGCCTACACTTTGATCTCAGCCAACAGGCCGAGAAGCGAAGATCGGGCTACACTTTGATCTTAGCCAACAGGCCGAGAAGCGATACTTGACCGAGGATTTTCAAAATTCTCCGCCACTTTGCAACCACGTAATAAATAAATAACTTTCGTCAATAAATAAAATTTAAAACGTAGTCCAGTTTAGTAGAATAAATTAAAACAGTTTGCAAGAAACATGTTTCGACAAACCAGTCCATTCCTGCAGCCAGGTCACGTGGTCACGACGATCACCTGGCTCCATCGTCGACGTCGGCCCGGGATCTACACTCGCTACTAGGGTCCGACACACATGTCACTTCACTGGTCCCACGTTTGTCACGTCCACGTGGTCACGACGATCACCTGGCTCCATCGTCGACGTCGGCCCGGGATCTACACTCGCCACTAGGGTCCGACACACATGTCACTTCACTGGTCCCACGTTTGTCACGTCCACGTCAGTAGTGCTCCTCGAGGCGGTCAGCGACGTTGGCACCACGCGCACTCGAGCTCACTCACACGTGTAGCACACGGTGTAGAACGTTCGTGGCACGGCACTGAACACGCTTGACACGCACAACTGTATTCAAAAAAGACATTGGCTACACTTTGATCTTAGCCAACAGGCCGAGAAGCGAAGATCGGCCTACACTTTGATCTTAGCCAACAGGCCGAGAAGCGATACTTGACCGAGGATTTTCAAAATTCTCCGCCACTTTGCAACCACGTAATAAATAAATAACTTTCGTCAATAAATAAAATTTAAAACGTAGTCCAGTTTAGTAGAATAAATTAAAACAGTTTGCAAGAAACATGTTTCGACAAACCAGTCCATTCCTGCAGCCAGGTCACGTGGTCACGACGATCACCTGGCTCCATCGTCGACGTCGGCCCGGGATCTACACTCGCCACTAGGGTCCGACACACATGTCACTTCACTGGTCCCACGTTTGTCACGTCCACGTCAGTAGTGCTCCTCGTGGCGGTCAGCGACGTTGGCACCACGCGCACTCGAGCTCACTCACACGTGTAGCACACGGTGTAGAACGTTCGTGGCACGGCACTGAACACGCTTGACACGCACAACTGTATTCAAAAAAGACATTGGCTACACTTTGATCTTAGCCAACAGGCCTACACTTTGATCTCAGCCAACAGGCCGAGAAGCGAAGATCGGGCTACACTTTGATCTTAGCCAACAGGCCGAGAAGCGATACTTGACCGAGGATTTTCAAAATTCTCCGCCACTTTGCAACCACGTAATAAATAAATAACTTTCGTCAATAAATAAAATTTAAAACGTAGTCCAGTTTAGTAGAATAAATTAAAACAGTTTGCAAGAAACATGTTTCGACAAACCAGTCCATTCCTGCAGCCAGGTCACGTGGTCACGACGATCACCTGGCTCCATCGTCGACGTCGGCCCGGGATCTACACTCGCCACTGGGGTCCGATACACATGTCACTTCACTGGTCCCACGTTTGTCACGTCCACGTCAGTAGTGCTCCTCGTGGTGGTCAGCGACGTTGGCACCACGCGCACTCGAGCTCACTCACACGTGTAGCACACGGTGTAGAACGTTCGTGGCACGGCACTGAACACGCGTGACACGCACAACTGTATTCAAAAAAGACATTGGCTACACTTTGATCTTAGCCAACAGGCCTACACTTTGATCTCAGCCAACAGGCCGAGAAGCGAAGATCGGGCTACACTTTGATCTTAGCCAACAGGCCGAGAAGCGATACTTGACCGAGGATTTTCAAAATTCTCCGCCACTTTGCAACCACGTAATAAATAAATAACTTTCGTCAATAAAAAAATTTAAAACGTAGTCCAGTTTAGTAGAATAAATTAAAACAGTTTGCAAGAAACATGTTTCGACAAACCAGTCCATTCCTGCAGCCAGGTCACGTGGTCACGACGATCACCTGGCTCCATCGTCGACGTCGGCCCGGGATCTACACTCGCCACTAGGGTCCGACACACATGACACTTCACTGGTCCCACGTTTGTCACGTCCACGTCAGTAGTGCTCCTCGAGGCGGTCAGCGACGTTGGCACCACGCGCACTCGAGCTCACTCACACGTGTAGCACACGGTGTAGAACGTTCGTGGCACGGCACTGAACACACTTGACACGCACAACTGTATTCAAAAAAGACATTGGCTACACTTTGATCTTAGCCAACAGGCCTACACTTTGATCTTAGCCAACAGGCCGAGAAGCGAAGATCGGGCTACACTTTGATCTTAGCCAACAGGCCGAGAAGCGATACTTGACCGAGGATTTTCAAAATTCTCCGCCACTTTGCAACCACGTAATAAATCAATAACTTTCGTCAATAAATAAAATTTAAAACGTAGTCCAGTTTAGTAGAATAAATTAAAACAGTTTGCAAGAAACATGTTTCGACAAACCAGTCCATTCCTGCAGCCAGGTCACGTGGTCACGACGATCACCTGGCTCCATCGTCGACGTCGGCCCGGGATCTACACTCGCCACTAGGGTCCGACACACATGTCACTTCACTGGTCCCACGTTTGTCACGTCCACGTCAGTAGTGCTCCTCGTGGCGGTCAGCGACGTTGGCACCACGCGCACTCGAGCTCACTCACACGTGTAGCACACGGTGTAGAACGTTCGTGGCACGGCACTGAACACGCGTGACACGCACAACTGTATTCAAAAAAGACATTGCCTACACTTTGATCTTAGCCAACAGGCCGAGAAGCGAAGATCGGCCTACACTTTGATCTTAGCCAACAGGCCGAGAAGCGATACTTGACCGAGGATTTTCAAAATTCTCCGCCACTTTGCAACCACGTAATAAATAAATAACTTTCGTCAATAAATAAAATTTAAAACGTAGTCCAGTTTAGTAGAATAAATTAAAACAGTTTGCAAGAAACATGTTTCGACAAACCAGTCCATTCCTGCAGCCAGGTCACGTGGTCACGACGATCACCTGGCTCCATCGTCGACGTCGGCCCGGGATCTACACTCGCCACTAGGGTCCGACACACATGTCACTTCACTGGTCCCACGTTTGTCACGTCCACGTCAGTAGTGCTCCTCGTGGCGGTCAGCGACGTTGGCACCACGCGCACTCGAGCTCACTCACACGTGTAGCACACGGTGTAGAACGTTCGTGGCACGGCACTGAACACGCTTGACACGCACAACTGTATTCAAAAAAGACATTGGCTACACTTTGATCTTAGCCAACAGGCCTACACTTTGATCTCAGCCAACAGGCCGAGAAGCGAAGATCGGGCTACACTTTGATCTTAGCCAACAAGCCGAGAAGCGATACTTGACCGAGGATTTTCAAAATTCTCCGCCACTTTGCAACCACGTAATAAATAAATAACTTTCGTCAATAAATAAAATTTAAAACGTAGTCCAGTTTAGTAGAATAAATTAAAACAGTTTGCAAGAAACATGTTTCGACAAACCAGTCCATTCCTGCAGCCAGGTCACGTGGTCACGACGATCACCTGGCTCCATCGTCGACGTCGGCCCGGGATCTACACTCGCTACTAGGGTCCGACACACATGTCACTTCACTGGTCCCACGTTTGTCACGTCCACGTGGTCACGACGATCACCTGGCTCCATCGTCGACGTCGGCCCGGGATCTACACTCGCCACTAGGGTCCGACACACATGTCACTTCACTGGTCCCACGTTTGTCACGTCCACGTCAGTAGTGCTCCTCGAGGCGGTCAGCGACGTTGGCACCACGCGCACTCGAGCTCACTCACACGTGTAGCACACGGTGTAGAACGTTCGTGGCACGGCACTGAACACGCTTGACACGCACAACTGTATTCAAAAAAGACATTGGCTACACTTTGATCTTAGCCAACAGGCCGAGAAGCGAAGATCGGCCTACACTTAGTTCTTAGCCAACAGGCCGAGAAGCGATACTTGACCGAGGATTTTCAAAATTCTCCGCCACTTTGCAACCACGTAATAAATAAATAACTTTCGTCAATAAATAAAATTTAAAACGTAGTCCAGTTTAGTAGAATAAATTAAAACAGTTTGCAAGAAACATGTTTCGACAAACCAGTCCATTCCTGCAGCCAGGTCACGTGGTCACGACGATCACCTGGCTCCATCGTCGACGTCGGCCCGGGATCTACACTCGCCACTAGGGTCCGACACACATGTCACTTCACTGGTCCCACGTTTGTCACGTTCACGTCAGTAGTGCTCCACGTGGCGGTCAGTGACGTTGGCACCACGCGCACTCGAGCTCACTCACACGTGTAGCACACGGTGTAGAACGTTCGTGGCACGGCACTGAACACGCTTGACACGCACAACTGTATTCAAAAAAGACATTGGCTACACTTTGATCTTAGCCAACAGGCCTACACTTTGATCTCAGCCAACAGGCCGAGAAGCGAAGATCGGGCTACACTTTGATCTTAGCCAACAGGCCGAGAAGCGATACTTGACCGAGGATTTTCAAAATTCTCCGCCACTTTGCAACCACGTAATAAATAAATAACTTTCGTCAATAAATAAAATTTAAAACGTAGTCCAGTTTAGTAGAATAAATTACAACAGTTTGCAAGAAACATGTTTCGACAAACCAGTCCATTCCTGCAGCCAGGTCACGTGGTCACGACGATCACCTGGCTCCATCGTCGACGTCGGCCCGGGATCTACACTCGCCACTGGGGTCCGATACACATGTCACTTCACTGGTCCCACGTTTGTCACGTCCACGTCAGTAGTGCTCCTCGTGGTGGTCAGCGACGTTGGCACCACGCGCACTCGAGCTCACTCACACGTGTAGCACACGGTGTAGAACGTTCGTGGCACGGCACTGAACACGCGTGACACGCAAAACTGTATTCAAAAAAGACATTGCCTACACTTTGATCTTAGCCAACAAGCCGAGAAGCGAAGATCGGGCTACACTTTGATCTTAGCCAACAGGCCGAGAAGCGATACTTGACCGAGGATTTTCAAAATTCTCCGCCACTTTGCAACCACGTAATAAATAAATAACTTTCGTCAATAAATAAAATTTAAAACGTAGTCCAGTTTAGTAGAATAAATTAAAACAGTTTGCAAGAAACATGTTTCGACAAACCAGTCCATTCCTGCAGCCAGGTCACGTGGTCACGACGATCACCTGGCTCCATCGTCGACGTCGGCCCGGGATCTACACTCGCGACTGGGGTCCGATACACATGTCACTTCACTGGTCCCACGTTTGTCACGTCCACGTCAGTAGTGCTCCTCGTGGTGGTCAGCGACGTTGGCACCACGCGCACTCGAGCTCACTCACACGTGTAGCACACGGTGTAGAACGTTCGTGGCACGGCACTGAACACGCGTGACACGCACAACTGTATTCAAAAAAGACATTGGCTACACTTTGATCTTAGCCAACAGGCCTACACTTTGATCTTAGCCAACAGGCCGAGAAGCGAAGATCGGACTACACTTTGATCTTAGCCAACAGGCCGAGAAGCGATACTTGACCGAGGATTTTCAAAATTCTCCGCCACTTTGCAACCACGTAATAAATAAATGACTTTCGTCAATAAATAAAATTTAAAACGTAGTCCAGTTTAGTAGAATAAATTAAAACAGTTTGCAAGAAACATGTTTCGACAAACCAGTCCATTCCTGCAGCCAGGTCACGTGGTCACGACGATCACCTGGCTCCATCGTCGACGTCGGCCCGGGATCTACACTCGCCACTAGGGTCCGACACACATGTCACTTCACTGGTCCCACGTTTGTCACGTCCACGTCAGTAGTGCTCCTCGTGGCGGTCAGCGACGTTGGCATCACGCGCACTCGAGCTCACTCACACGTGTAGCACACGGTGTAGAACGTTCGTGGCACGGCACTGAACACGCGTGACACGCACAACTGTATTCAAAAAAGACATTGGCTACACTTTGATCTTAGCCAACAGGCCTACACTTTGATCTTAGCCAACAGGCCGAGAAGCGATACTTGACCGAGGATTTTCAAAATTCTCCGCCACTTTGCAACCACGTAATAAATAAATAACTTTCGTCAATAAATAAAATTTAAAACGTAGTCCAGTTTAGTAGAATAAATTAAAACAGTTTGCAAGAAACATGTTTCGACAAACCAGTCCATTCCTGCAGCCAGGTCACGTGGTCACGACGATCACCTGGCTCCATCGTCGACGTCGGCCCGGGATCTACACTCGCCACTAGGGTCCGACACACATGTCACTTCACTGGTCCCACGTTTGTCACGTCCACGTCAGTAGTGCTCCTCGTGGCGGTCAGCGACGTTGGCACCACGCGCACTCGAGCTCACTCACACGTGTAGCACACGGTGTAGAACGTTCGTGGCACGGCACTGAACACGCGTGACACGCACAACTGTATTCAAAAAAGACATTGCCTACACTTTGATCTTAGCCAACAGGCCGAGAAGCGAAGATCGGCCTACACTTTGATCTTAGCCAACAGGCCGAGAAGCGATACTTGACCGAGGATTTTCAAAATTCTCCGCCACTTTGCAACCACGTAATAAATAAATAACTTTCGTCAATAAATAAAATTTAAAACGTAGTCCAGTTTAGTAGAATAAATTAAAACAGTTTGCAAGAAACATGTTTCGACAAACCAGTCCATTCCTGCAGCCAGGTCACGTGGTCACGACGATCACCTGGCTCCATCGTCGACGTCGGCCCGGGATCTACACTCGCCACTAGGGTCCGACACACATGTCACTTCACTGGTCCCACGTTTGTCACGTCCACGTCAGTAGTGCTCCTCGTGGCGGTCAGCGACGTTGGCACCACGCGCACTCGAGCTCACTCACACGTGTAGCACACGGTGTAGAACGTTCGTGGCACGGCACTGAACACGCTTGACACGCACAACTGTATTCAAAAAAGACATTGGCTACACTTTGATCTTAGCCAACAGGCCTACACTTTGATCTCAGCCAACAGGCCGAGAAGCGAAGATCGGGCTACACTTTGATCTTAGCCAACAAGCCGAGAAGCGATACTTGACCGAGGATTTTCAAAATTCTCCGCCACTTTGCAACCACGTAATAAATAAATAACTTTTGTCAATAAATAAAATTTAAAACGTAGTCCAGTTTAGTAGAATAAATTAAAACAGTTTGCAAGAAACATGTTTCGACAAACCAGTCCATTCCTGCAGCCAGGTCACGTGGTCACGACGATCACCTGGCTCCATCGTCGACGTCGGCCCGGGATCTACACTCGCTACTAGGGTCCGACACACATGTCACTTCACTGGTCCCACGTTTGTCACGTCCACGTGGTCACGACGATCACCTGGCTCCATCGTCGACGTCGGCCCGGGATCTACACTCGCCACTAGGGTCCGACACACATGTCACTTCACTGGTCCCACGTTTGTCACGTCCACGTCAGTAGTGCTCCTCGAGGCGGTCAGCGACGTTGGCACCACGCGCACTCGAGCTCACTCACACGTGTAGCACACGGTGTAGAACGTTCGTGGCACGGCACTGAACACGCTTGACACGCACAACTGTATTCAAAAAAGACATTGGCTACACTTTGATCTTAGCCAACAGGCCGAGAAGCGAAGATCGGCCTACACTTTGATCTTAGCCAACAGGCCGAGAAGCGATACTTGACCGAGGATTTTCAAAATTCTCCGCCACTTTGCAACCACGTAATAAATAAATAACTTTCGTCAATAAATAAAATTTAAAACGTAGTCCAGTTTAGTAGAATAAATTAAAACAGTTTGCAAGAAACATGTTTCGACAAACCAGTCCATTCCTGCAGCCAGGTCACGTGGTCACGACGATCACCTGGCTCCATCGTCGACGTCGGCCCGGGATCTACACTCGCCACTAGGGTCCGACACACATGTCACTTCACTGGTCCCACGTTTGTCACGTTCACGTCAGTAGTGCTCCTCGTGGCGGTCAGTGACGTTGGCACCACGCGCACTCGAGCTCACTCACACGTGTAGCACACGGTGTAGAACGTTCGTGGCACGGCACTGAACACGCTTGACACGCACAACTGTATTCAAAAAAGACATTGGCTACACTTTGATCTTAGCCAACAGGCCTACACTTTGATCTCAGCCAACAGGCCGAGAAGCGAAGATCGGGCTACACTTTGATCTTAGCCAACAGGCCGAGAAGCGATACTTGACCGAGGATTTTCAAAATTCTCCGCCACTTTGCAACCACGTAATAAATAAATAACTTTCGTCAATAAATAAAATTTAAAACGTAGTCCAGTTTAGTAGAATAAATTACAACAGTTTGCAAGAAACATGTTTCGACAAACCAGTCCATTCCTGCAGCCAGGTCACGTGGTCACGACGATCACCTGGCTCCATCGTCGACGTCGGCCCGGGATCTACACTCGCCACTGGGGTCCGATACACATGTCACTTCACTGGTCCCACGTTTGTCACGTCCACGTCAGTAGTGCTCCTCGTGGTGGTCAGCGACGTTGGCACCACGCGCACTCGAGCTCACTCACACGTGTAGCACACGGTGTAGAACGTTCGTGGCACGGCACTGAACACGCGTGACACGCACAACTGTATTCAAAAAAGACATTGCCTACACTTTGATCTTAGCCAACAAGCCGAGAAGCGAAGATCGGGCTACACTTTGATCTTAGCCAACAGGCCGAGAAGCGATACTTGACCGAGGATTTTCAAAATTCTCCGCCACTTTGCAACCACGTAATAAATAAATAACTTTCGTCAATAAATAAAATTTAAAACGTAGTCCAGTTTAGTAGAATAAATTAAAACAGTTTGCAAGAAACATGTTTCGACAAACCAGTCCATTCCTGCAGCCAGGTCACGTGGTCACGACGATCACCTGGCTCCATCATCGACGTCGGCCCGGGATCTACACTCGCCACTGGGGTCCGATACACATGTCACTTCACTGGTCCCACGTTTGTCACGTCCACGTCAGTAGTGCTCCTCGTGGCGGTCAGCGACGTTGGCACCACGCGCACTCGAGCTCACTCACACGTGTAGCACACGGTGTAGAACGTTCGTGGCACGGCACTGAACACGCGTGACACGCACAACTGTATTCAAAAAAGACATTGGCTACACTTTGATCTTAGCCAACAGGCCGAGAAGCGAAGATCGGACTACACTTTGATCTTAGCCAACAGGCCGAGAAGCGATACTTGACCGAGGATTTTCAAAATTCTCCGCCACTTTGCAACCACGTAATAAATAAATGACTTTCGTCAATAAATAAAATTTAAAACGTAGTCCAGTTTAGTAGAATAAATTAAAACAGTTTGCAAGAAACATGTTTCGACAAACCAGTCCATTCCTGCAGCCAGGTCACGTGGTCACGACGATCACCTGGCTCCATCGTCGACGTCGGCCCGGGATCTACACTCGCCACTAGGGTCCGACACACATGTCACTTCACTGGTCCCACGTTTGTCACGTCCACGTCAGTAGTGCTCCTCGTGGCGGTCAGCGACGTTGGCATCACGCGCACTCGAGCTCACTCACACGTGTAGCACACGGTGTAGAACGTTCGTGGCACGGCACTGAACACGCGTGACACGCACAACTGTATTCAAAAAAGACATTGGCTACACTTTGATCTTAGCCAACAGGCCTACACTTTGATCTTAGCCAACAGGCCGAGAAGCGATACTTGACCGAGGATTTTCAAAATTCTCCGCCACTTTGCAACCACGTAATAAATAAATAACTTTCGTCAATAAATAAAATTTAAAACGTAGTCCAGTTTAGTAGAATAAATTAAAACAGTTTGCAAGAAACATGTTTCGACAAACCAGTCCATTCCTGCAGCCAGGTCACGTGGTCACGACGATCACCTGGCTCCATCGTCGACGTCGGCCCGGGATCTACACTCGCCACTAGGGTCCGACACACATGTCACTTCACTGGTCCCACGTTTGTCACGTCCACGTCAGTAGTGCTCCTCGTGGTGGTCAGCGACGTTGGCACCACGCGCACTCGAGCTCACTCACACGTGTAGCACACGGTGTAGAACGTTCGTGGCACGGCACTGAACACGCGTGACACGCACAACTGTATTCAAAAAAGACATTGGCTACACTTTGATCTTAGCCAACAGGCCTACACTTTGATCTTAGCCAACAGGCCGAGAAGCGAAGATCGGGCTACACTTTGATCTTAGCCAACAGGCCGAGAAGCGATACTTGACCGAGGATTTTCAAAATTCTCCGCCACTTTGCAACCACGTAATAAATAAATGACTTTCGTCAATAAATAAAATTTAAAACGTAGTCCAGTTTAGTAGAATAAATTAAAACAGTTTGCAAGAAACATGTTTCGACAAACCAGTCCATTCCTGCAGCCAGGTCACGTGGTCACGACGATCACCTGGCTCCATCGTCGACGTCGGCCCGGGATCTACACTCGCCACTAGGGTCCGAAACACATGTCACTTCACTGGTCCCACGTTTGTCACGTCCACGTCAGTAGTGCTCCTCGAGACGGTCAGCGACGTTGGCACCACGCGCACTCGAGCTCACTCACACGTGTAGCACACGGTGTAGAACGTTCGTGGCACGGCACTGAACACGCTTGACACGCACAACTGTATTCAAAAAAGACATTGGCTACACTTTGATCTTAGCCAACAGGCCTACACTTTGATCTTAGCCAACAGGCCGAGAAGCGAAGATCGGGCTACACTTTGATCTTAGCCAACAGGCCGAGAAGCGATACTTGACCGAGGATTTTCAAAATTCTCCGCCACTTTGCAACCACGTAATAAATCAATAACTTTCGTCAATAAATAAAATTTAAAACGTAGTCCAGTTTAGTAGAATAAATTAAAACAGTTTGCAAGAAACATGTTTCGACAAACCAGTCCATTCCTGCAGCCAGGTCACGTGGTCACGACGATCACCTGGCTCCATCGTCGACGTCGGGCCGGGATCTACACTCGCCACTAGGGTCCGACACACATGTCACTTCACTGGTCCCACGTTTGTCACGTCCACGTCAGTAGTGCTCCTCGTGGCGGTCAGCGACGTTGGCACCACGCGCACTCGAGCTCACTCACACGTGTAGCACACGGTGTAGAACGTTCGTGGCACGGCACTGAACACGCGTGACACGCACAACTGTATTCAAAAAAGACATTGCCTACACTTTGATCTTAGCCAACAGGCCGAGAAGCGATACTTGACCGAGGATTTTCAAAATTCTCCGCCACTTTGCAACCACGTAATAAATAAATAACTTTCGTCAATAAATAAAATTTAAAACGTAGTCCAGTTTAGTAGAATAAATTAAAACAGTTTGCAAGAAACATGTTTCGACAAACCAGTCCATTCCTGCAGCCAGGTCACGTGGTCACGACGATCACCTGGCTCCATCGTCGACGTCGGCCCGGGATCTACACTCGCCACTAGGGTCCGACACACATGTCACTTCACTGGTCCCACGTTTGTCACGTCCACGTCAGTAGTGCTCCTCGTGGCGGTCAGCGACGTTGGCACCACGCGCACTCGAGCTCACTCACACGTGTAGCACACGGTGTAGAACGTTCGTGGCACGGCACTGAACACGCTTGACACGCACAACTGTATTCAAAAAAGACATTGGCTACACTTTGATCTTAGCCAACAGGCCTACACTTTGATCTCAGCCAACAGGCCGAGAAGCGAAGATCGGGCTACACTTTGATCTTAGCCAACAGGCCGAGAAGCGATACTTGACCGAGGATTTTCAAAATTCTCCGCCACTTTGCAACCATGTAATAAATAAATAACTTTCGTCAATAAATAAAATTTAAAACGTAGTCCAGTTTAGTAGAATAAATTACAACAGTTTGCAAGAAACATGTTTCGACAAACCAGTCCATTCCTGCAGCCAGGTCACGTGGTCACGACGATCACCTGGCTCCATCGTCGACGTCGGCCCGGGATCTACACTCGCCACTGGGGTCCGATACACATGTCACTTCACTGGTCCCACGTTTGTCACGTCCACGTCAGTAGTGCTCTTTGTGGTGGTCAGCGACGTTGGCACCACGCGCACTCGAGCTCACTCACACGTGTAGCACACGGTGTAGAACGTTCGTGGCACGGCACTGAACACGCGTGACACGCACAACTGTATTCAAAAAAGACATTGCCTACACTTTGATCTTAGCCAACAGGCCGAGAAGCGAAGATCGGGCTACACTTTGATCTTAGCCAACAGGCCGAGAAGCGATACTTGACCGAGGATTTTCAAAATTCTCCGCCACTTTGCAACCACGTAATAAATCAATAACTTTCGTCAATAAATAAAATTTAAAACGTAGTCCAGTTTAGTAGAATAAATTAAAACAGTTTGCAAGAAACATGTTTCGACAAACCAGTCCATTCCTGCAGCCAGGTCACGTGGTCACGACGATCACCTGGCTCCATCGTCGACGTCGGGCCGGGATCTACACTCGCCACTAGGGTCCGACACACATGTCACTTCACTGGTCCCACGTTTGTCACGTCCACGTCAGTAGTGCTCCTCGTGGCGGTCAGCGACGTTGGCACCACGCGCACTCGAGCTCACTCACACGTGTAGCACACGGTGTAGAACGTTCGTGGCACGGCACTGAACACGCGTGACACGCACAACTGTATTCAAAAAAGACATTGCCTACACTTTGATCTTAGCCAACAGGCCGAGAAGCGATACTTGACCGAGGATTTTCAAAATTCTCCGCCACTTTGCAACCACGTAATAAATAAATAACTTTCGTCAATAAATAAAATTTAAAACGTAGTCCAGTTTAGTAGAATAAATTAAAACAGTTTGCAAGAAACATGTTTCGACAAACCAGTCCATTCCTGCAGCCAGGTCACGTGGTCACGACGATCACCTGGCTCCATCGTCGACGTCGGCCCGGGATCTACACTCGCCACTAGGGTCCGACACACATGTCACTTCACTGGTCCCACGTTTGTCACGTCCACGTCAGTAGTGCTCCTCGTGGCGGTCAGCGACGTTGGCACCACGCGCACTCGAGCTCACTCACACGTGTAGCACACGGTGTAGAACGTTCGTGGCACGGCACTGAACACGCTTGACACGCACAACTGTATTCAAAAAAGACATTGGCTACACTTTGATCTTAGCCAACAGGCCTACACTTTGATCTCAGCCAACAGGCCGAGAAGCGAAGATCGGGCTACACTTTGATCTTAGCCAACAGGCCGAGAAGCGATACTTGACCGAGGATTTTCAAAATTCTCCGCCACTTTGCAACCATGTAATAAATAAATAACTTTCGTCAATAAATAAAATTTAAAACGTAGTCCAGTTTAGTAGAATAAATTACAACAGTTTGCAAGAAACATGTTTCGACAAACCAGTCCATTCCTGCAGCCAGGTCACGTGGTCACGACGATCACCTGGCTCCATCGTCGACGTCGGCCCGGGATCTACACTCGCCACTGGGGTCCGATACACATGTCACTTCACTGGTCCCACGTTTGTCACGTCCACGTCAGTAGTGCTCTTTGTGGTGGTCAGCGACGTTGGCACCACGCGCACTCGAGCTCACTCACACGTGTAGCACACGGTGTAGAACGTTCGTGGCACGGCACTGAACACGCGTGACACGCACAACTGTATTCAAAAAAGACATTGCCTACACTTTGATCTTAGCCAACAGGCCGAGAAGCGAAGATCGGGCTACACTTTGATCTTAGCCAACAGGCCGAGAAGCGATACTTGACCGAGGATTTTCAAAATTCTCCGCCACTTTGCAACCACGTAATAAATAAATAACTTTCGTCAATAAATAAAATTTAAAACGTAGTCCAGTTTAGTAGAATAAATTACAACAGTTTGCAAGAAACATGTTTCGACAAACCAGTCCATTCCTGCAGCCAGGTCACGTGGTCACGACGATCACCTGGCTCCATCGTCGACGTCGGCCCGGGATCTACACTCGCCACTGGGGTCCGATACACATGTCACTTCACTGGTCCCACGTTTGTCACGTCCACGTCAGTAGTGCTCCTCGTGGTGGTCAGCGACGTTGGCACCACGCGCACTCGAGCTCACTCACACGTGTAGCACACGGTGTAGAACGTTCGTGGCACGGCACTGAACACGCGTGACACGCACAACTGTATTCAAAAAAGACATTGCCTACACTTTGATCTTAGCCAACAGGCCGAGAAGCGAAGATCGGGCTACACTTTGATCTTAGCCAACAGGCCGAGAAGCGATACTTGACCGAGGATTTTCAAAATTCTCCGCCACTTTGCAACCACGTAATAAATCAATAACTTTCGTCAATAAATAAAATTTAAAACGTAGTCCAGTTTAGTAGAATAAATTAAAACAGTTTGCAAGAAACATGTTTCGACAAACCAGTCCATTCCTGCAGCCAGGTCACGTGGTCACGACGATCACCTGGCTCCATCGTCGACGTCGGCCCGGGATCTACACTCGCCACTGGGGTCCGATACACATGTCACTTCACTGGTCCCACGTTTGTCACGTCCACGTCAGTAGTGCTCCTCGTGGTGGTCAGCGACGTTGGCACCACGCGCACTCGAGCTCACTCACACGTGTAGCACACGGTGTAGAACGTTCGTGGCACGGCACTGAACACGCGTGACACGCACAACTGTATTCAAAAAAGACATTGGCTACACTTTGATCTTAGCCAACAGGCCTACACTTTGATCTCAGCCAACAGGCCGAGAAGCGAAGATCGGGCTACACTTTGATCTTAGCCAACAGGCCGAGAAGCGATACTTGACCGAGGATTTTCAAAATTCTCCGCCACTTTGCAACCACGTAATAAATAAATAACTTTCGTCAATAAAAAAATTTAAAACGTAGTCCAGTTTAGTAGAATAAATTAAAACAGTTTGCAAGAAACATGTTTCGACAAACCAGTCCATTTCTGCAGCCAGGTCACGTGGTCACGACGATCACCTGGCTCCATCGTCGACGTCGGCCCGGGATCTACACTCGCTACTAGGGTCCGACACACATGTAACTTCACTGGTCCCACGTTTGTCACGTCCACGTGGTCACGACGATCACCTGGCTCCATCGTCGACGTCGGCCCGGGATCTACACTCGCCACTAGGGTCCGACACACATGTCACTTCACTGGTCCCACGTTTGTCACGTCCACGTCAGTAGTGCTCCTCGAGGCGGTCAGCGACGTTGGCACCACGCGCACTCGAGCTCACTCACACGTGTAGCACACGGTGTAGAACGTTCGTGGCACGGCACTGAACACGCTTGACACGCACAACTGTATTCAAAAAAGACATTGGCTACACTTTGATCTTAGCCAACAGGCCGAGAAGCGAAGATCGGCCTACACTTTGATCTTAGCCAACAGGCCGAGAAGCGATACTTGACCGAGGATTTTCAAAATTCTCCGCCACTTTGCAACCACGTAATAAATAAATAACTTTCGTCAATAAATAAAATTTAAAACGTAGTCCAGTTTAGTAGAATAAATTAAAACAGTTTGCAAGAAACATGTTTCGACAAACCAGTCCATTCCTGCAGCCAGGTCACGTGGTCACGACGATCACCTGGCTCCATCGTCGACGTCGGCCCGGGATCTACACTCGCCACTAGGGTCCGAAACACATGTCACTTCACTGGTCCCACGTTTGTCACGTCCACGTCAGTAGTGCTCCTCGTGGTGGTCAGTGACGTTGGCACCACGCGCACTCGAGCTCACTCACACGTGTAGCACACGGTGTAGAACGTTCGTGGCACGGCACTGAACACGCTTGACACGCACAACTGTATTCAAAAAAGACATTGGCTACACTTTGATCTTAGCCAACAGGCCTACACTTTGATCTCAGCCAACAGGCCGAGAAGCGAAGATCGGGCTACACTTTGATCTTAGCCAACAGGCCGAGAAGCGATACTTGACCGAGGATTTTCAAAATTCTCCGCCACTTTGCAACCATGTAATAAATAAATAACTTTCGTCAATAAATAAAATTTAAAACGTAGTCCAGTTTAGTAGAATAAATTACAACAGTTTGCAAGAAACATGTTTCGACAAACCAGTCCATTCCTGCAGCCAGGTCACGTGGTCACGACGATCACCTGGCTCCATCGTCGACGTCGGCCCGGGATCTACACTCGCCACTGGGGTCCGATACACATGTCACTTCACTGGTCCCACGTTTGTCACGTCCACGTCAGTAGTGCTCCTCGTGGTGGTCAGCGACGTTGGCACCACGCGCACTCGAGCTCACTCACACGTGTAGCACACGGTGTAGAACGTTCGTGGCACGGCACTGAACACGCGTGACACGCACAACTGTATTCAAAAAAGACATTGCCTACACTTTGATCTTAGCCAACAAGCCGAGAAGCGAAGATCGGGCTACACTTTGATCTTAGCCAACAGGCCGAGAAGCGATACTTGACCGAGGATTTTCAAAATTCTCCGCCACTTTGCAACCACGTAATAAATAAATAACTTTCGTCAATAAATAAAATTTAAAACGTAGTCCAGTTTAGTAGAATAAATTAAAACAGTTTGCAAGAAACATGTTTCGACAAACCAGTCCATTCCTGCAGCCAGGTCACGTGGTCACGACTATAACCTAGCTCCATCGTCGACGTCGGCCCGGGATCTACACTCGCCACTGGGGTCCGATACACATGTCACTTCACTGGTCCCACGTTTGTCACGTCCACGTCAGTAGTGCTCCTCGTGGCGGTCAGCGACGTTGGCACCACGCGCACTCGAGCTCACTCACACGTGTAGCACACGGTGTAGAACGTTCGTGGCACGGCACTGAACACGCGTGACACGCACAACTGTATTCAAAAAAGACATTGGCTACACTTTGATCTTAGCCAACAGGCCTACACTTTGATCTTAGCCAACAGGCCGAGAAGCGAAGATCGGACTACACTTTGATCTTAGCCAACAGGCCGAGAAGCGATACTTGACCGAGGATTTTCAAAATTCTCCGCCACTTTGCAACCACGTAATAAATAAATGACTTTCGTCAATAAATAAAATTTAAAACGTAGTCCAGTTTAGTAGAATAAATTAAAACAGTTTGCAAGAAACATGTTTCGACAAACCAGTCCATTCCTGCAGCCAGGTCACGTGGTCACGACGATCACCTGGCTCCATCGTCGACGTCGGCCCGGGATCTACACTCGCCACTAGGGTCCGACACACATGTCACTTCACTGGTCTTACGTTTGTCACGTCCACGTCAGTAGTGCTCCTCGTGGCGGTCAGCGACGTTGGCATCACGCGCACTCGAGCTCACTCACACGTGTAGCACACGGTGTAGAACGTTCGTGGCACGGCACTGAACACGCGTGACACGCACAACTGTATTCAAAAAAGACATTGGCTACACTTTGATCTTAGCCAACAGGCCTACACTTTGATCTTAGCCAACAGGCCGAGAAGCGATACTTGACCGAGGATTTTCAAAATTCTCCGCCACTTTGCAACCACGTAATAAATAAATAACTTTCGTCAATAAATAAAATTTAAAACGTAGTCCAGTTTAGTAGAATAAATTAAAACAGTTTGCAAGAAACATGTTTCGACAAACCAGTCCATTCCTGCAGCCAGGTCACGTGGTCACGACGATCACCTGGCTCCATCGTCGACGTCGGCCCGGGATCTACACTCGCCACTAGGGTCCGACACACATGTCACTTCACTGGTCCCACGTTTGTCACGTCCACGTCAGTAGTGCTCCTCGTGGCGGTCAGCGACGTTGGCCCCACGCGCACTCGAGCTCACTCACACGTGTAGCACACGGTGTAGAACGTTCGTGGCACGGCACTGAACACGCGTGACACGCACAACTGTATTCAAAAAAGACATTGGCTACACTTTGATCTTAGCCAACAGGCCTACACTTTGATCTTAGCCAACAGGCCGTGAAGCGAAGATCGGGCTACACTTTGATCTTAGCCAACAGGCCGAGAAGCGATACTTGACCGAGGATTTTCAAAATTCTCCTCCACTTTGCAACCACGTAATAAATAAATGACTTTCGTCAATAAATAAAATTTAAAACGTAGTCCAGTTTAGTAGAATAAATTAAAACAGTTTGCAAGAAACATGTTTCGACAAACCAGTCCATTCCTGCAGCCAGGTCACGTGGTCACGACGATCACCTGGCTCCATCGTCGACGTTTGCCCGGGATCTACACTCGCCACTAGGGTCCGAAACACATGTCACTTCACTGGTCCCACGTTTGTCACGTCCACGTCAGTAGTGCTCCTCGAGACGGTCAGCGACGTTGGCACCACGCGCACTCGAGCTCACTCACACGTGTAGCACACGGTGTAGAACGTTCGTGGCACGGCACTGAACACGCTTGACACGCACAACTGTATTCAAAAAAGACATTGGCTACACTTTGATCTTAGCCAACAGGCCTACACTTTGATCTTAGCCAACAGGCCGAGAAGCGAAGATCGGGCTACACTTTGATCTTAGCCAACAGGCCGAGAAGCGATACTTGACCGAGGATTTTCAAAATTCTCCGCCACTTTGCAACCACGTAATAAATAAATAACTTTCGTCAATAAATAAAATTTAAAACGTAGTCCAGTTTAGTAGAATAAATTAAAACAGTTTGCAAGAAACATGTTTCGACAAACCAGTCCATTCCTGCAGCCAGGTCACGTGGTCACGACGATCACCTGGCTCCATCGTCGACGTCGGCCCGGGATCTACACTCGCCACTAGGGTCCGACACACATGTCACTTCACTGGTCCCACGTTTGTCACGTCCACGTCAGTAGTGCTCCTCGTGGCGGTCAGTGACGTTGGCGCCACGCGCACTCGAGCTCACTCACACGTGTAGCACACGGTGTAGAACGTTCGTGGCACGGCACTGAACACGCGTGACACGCACAACTGTATTCAAAAAAGACATTGGCTACACTTTGATCTTAGCCAACAGGCCTACACTTTGATCTTAGCCAACAGGCCGAGAAGCGAAGATCGGGCTACACTTTGATCTTAGCCAACAGGCCGAGAAGCGATACTTGACCGAGGATTTTCAAAATTCTCCGCCACTTTGCAACCACGTAATAAATAAATAACTTTCGTCAATAAATAAAATTTAAAACGTAGTCCAGTTTAGTAGAATAAATTAAAACAGTTTGCAAGAAACATGTTTCGACAAACCAGTCCATTCCTGCAGCCAGGTCACGTGGTCACGACGATCACCTGGCTCCATCGTCGACGTCGGCCCGGGATCTACACTCGCCACTAGGGTCCGACACACATGTCACTTCACTGGTCCCACGTTTGTCACGTCTACGTCAGTAGTGCTCCTCGTGGCGGTCAGCGACGTTGGCACCACGCGCACTCGAGCTCACTCACACGTGTAGCACACGGTGTAGAACGTTCGTGGCACGGCACTGAACACGCGTGACACGCACAACTGTATTCAAAAAAGACATTGCCTACACTTTGATCTTAGCCAACAGGCCTACACTTTGATCTTAGCCAACAGGCCGAGAAGCGAAGATCGGGCTACACTTTGATCTTAGCCAACAGGCCGAGAAGCGATACTTGACCGAGGATTTTCAAAATTCTCCGCCACTTTGCAACGACGTAATAAATAAATGACTTTCGTCAATAAATAAAATTTAAAACGTAGTCCAGTTTAGTAGAATAAATTAAAACAGTTTGCAAGAAACATGTTTCGACAAACCAGTCCATTCCTGCAGCCAGGTCACGTGGTCACGACGATCACCTGGCTCCATCGTCGACGTCGGCCCGGGATCTACACTCGCCACTAGGGTCCGACACACATGTCACTTCACTGGTCCCACGTTTGTCACGTCCACGTCAGTAGTGCTCCTCGTGGCAGTCAGCAACGTTGGCACCACGCGCACTCGAGCTCACTCACACGTGTAGCACACGGTGTAGAACGTTCGTGGCACGGCACTGAACACGCGTGACACGCACAACTGTATTCAAAAAAGACATTGCCTACACTTTGATCTTAGCCAACAGGCCGAGAAGCGAAGATCGGGCTACACTTTGATCTTAGCCAACAGGCCGAGAAGCGATACTTGACCGAGGATTTTCAAAATTCTCCGCCACTTTGCAACGACGTAATAAATAAATGACTTTCGTCAATAAATAAAATTTAAAACGTAGTCCAGTTTAGTAGAATAAATTAAAACAGTTTGCAAGAAACATGTTTCGACAAACCAGTCCATTCCTGCAGCCAGGTCACATGGTCACGACGATCACCTGGCTCCATCGTCGACGTCGGCCCGGGATCTACACTCGCCACTAGGGTCCGACACACATGTCACTTCACTGGTCCCACGTTTGTCATGTCCACGTCAGAAGTGCTCCTCGTGGCGGTAAGCGACGTTGGCACCACGCGCACTCGAGCTCACTCACGTGTAGCACACGGTGTAGAACGTTCGTGGCACGGCACTGAACACGCGTGACACGCACAACTGTATTCAAAAAAGACATTGGCTACACTTTTATCTTAGCCAACAGGCCTACACTTTGATCTTAGCCAAAAGGCCGAGAAGCGAAGATCGGGCTACACTTTGATCTTAGCCAACAGGCCGAGAAGCGATACTTGACCGAGGATTTTCAAAATTCTCCGCCACTTTGCAACCACGTAATAAATAAATAACTTTCGTCAATAAATAAAATTTAAAACGTAGTCCAGTTTAGTAGAATAAATTAAAACAGTTAGCAAGAAACATGTTTCGAAAAACCAGTCCATTCCTGAAGCCAGGTCACGTGGTCACGACGATCACCTGGCTCCATCGTCGACGTCGGCCCGGGATCTACACTCGCCACTAGGGTCCGACACACATGTCACTTCACTGGTCCCACGTTTGTCACGTCCACGTCAGTAGTGCTCCTCGTGGCGGTCAGCGACGTTGGCACCACGCGCACTCGAGCTCACTCACACGTGTAGCACACGGTGTAGAACGTTCGTGGCACGGCACTGAACATGCGTGACACGCACAACTGTATTCAAAAAAGACATTGGCTACACTTTGATCTTAGCCAACAAAAAAACTAGCGCAACACGGCACTGAACACGCGTGATACGCACAACTGTATTCAAAAAAGACATTGCCTACACTTTGATCTTAGCCAACAGGCCGAGAAGCGAAGATCGGGCTACACTTTGATCTTAGCCAACAGGCCGAGAAGCGATACTTGACCGAGGATTTTCAAAATTCTCCGCCACTTTGCAACCACGTAATAAATAAATAACTTTCGTCAATAAATAAAATTTAAAACGTAGTCCAGTTTAGTAGAATAAATTAAAACAGTTTGCAAGAAACATGTTTCGACAAACCAGTCCATTCCTGCAGCCAGGTCACGTGGTCACGACGATCACCTGGCTCCATCGTCGACGTCGGCCCGGGATCTACACTCGCCACTAGGGTCCGACACACATGTCACTTCACTGGTCCCACGTTTGTCACGTCCACGTCAGTAGTGCTCCTCGTGGCGGTCAGCGACGTTGGCACCACGCGCACTCGAGCTCACTCACACGTGTAGCACACGGTGTAGAACGTTCGTGGCACGGCACTGAACACGCGTGACACGCACAACTGTATTCAAAAAAGACATTGCCTACACTTTGATCTTAGCCAACAGGCCTACACTTTGATCTTAGCCAACAGGCCGAGAAGCGAAGATCGGGCTACACTTTGATCTTAGCCAACAGGCCGAGAAGCGATACTTGACCGAGGATTTTCAAAATTCTCCGCCACTTTGCAACGACGTAATAAATAAATGACTTTCGTCAATAAATAAAATTCTAAACGTAGTCCAGTTTAGTAGAATAAATTAAAACAGTTTGCAAGAAACATGTTTCGACAAACCAGTCACGACGATCACCTGGCTCCATCGTCGACGTCGGCCCGGGATCTACACTCGCCACTAGGGTCCGACACACATGTCGCTTCACTGGTCCCACGTTTGTCACGTCCACGTCAGTAGTGCTCCTCGTGGTGGTCAGCGACGTTGGCACCACGCGCACTCGAGCTCACTCACACGTGTAGCACACGGTGTAGAACGTTCGTGGCACGGCACTGAACACGCGTGACACGCACAACTGTATTCAAAAAAGGCATTGCCGACACTTTGATCTTAGCCAACAGGCCGAGAGGCGAAGATCGGGCTACACTTTGATCTTAGCCAACAGGCCAAGAAGCGATACTTGACCGAGGATTTTCAAAATTCTCCGCCACTTTGCAACCACGTAATAAATAAATAACTTTCGTCAATAAATAAAATTTAAAACGTAGTCCAGTTTAGTAGAATAAATTAAAACAGTTTGCAAGAAACATGTTTCGACAAACCAGTCCATTCCTGCAGCCAGGTCACGTGGTCACGATGATCACCTGGCTCCATCGTCGACTTCGGCCCGGGATCTACACTCGCCACTTGGGGCCGACACACATGTCACTTCACTGGTCCCACGTTTGTCACGTCCACGTCAGTAGTGCTCCTCGTGGCGGTCAGTGACGTTGGCACCACGCGCACTCGAGCTCACTCACACGTGTAGCACACGGTGTAGAACGTTCGTGGCACGGCACTGAACACGCGTGACACGCACAACTGTATTCAAAAAAGACATTGGCTACACTTTGATCTTAGCCAACAGGCCTACACTTTGATCTTAGCCGACAGGCCGAGAAGCGAAGATCGGGCTACACTTTGATCTTAGCCAACAGGCCGAGAAGCGATACTTGACCGAGGATTTTCAAAATTCTCCGCCACTTTGCAACCACGTAATAAATAAATAACTTTCGTCAATAAATAAATTTAAAACGTATTCCAGTTTAGTAGAATAAATTAAAACAGTTTGCAAGAAACATGTTTCGACAAACCAGTCCATTCCTGCAGCCGATCACGTGGTCACGACGATCACCTGGCTCCATCGTCGACGTCGGCCCGGGATCTACACTCGCCACTAGGGTCCGACACACTTCACTGGTCCCACGTTTGTCACGTCCACGTCAGTAGTGCTCCTCGTGGCGGTCAGCGACGTTGGCACCACGCGCACTCGAGCTCACTCACACGTGTAGCACACGGTGTAGAACGTTCGTGGCACGGCACTGAACACGCTTGACACGCACAACTGTATTCAAAAAAGACATTGGCTACACTTTGATCTTAGCCAACAGGCCTACACTTTGATCTCAGCCAACAGGCCGAGAAGCGAAGATCGGGCTACACTTTGATCTTAGCCAACAGGCCGAGAAGCGATACTTGACCGAGGATTTTCAAAATTCTCCGCCACTTTGCAACCACGTAATAAATAAATAACTTTCGTCAATAAATAAAATTTAAAACGTAGTCCAGTTTAGTAGAATAAATTAAAACAGTTTGCAAGAAACATGTTTCGACAAACCAGTCCATTCCTGCAGCCAGGTCACGTGGTCACGACGATCACCTGGCTCCATCGTCGACGTCG
Source organism: Macrosteles quadrilineatus (assembly GCF_028750875.1). Lineage (NCBI taxonomy): Eukaryota > Metazoa > Arthropoda > Insecta > Hemiptera > Cicadellidae > Macrosteles > Macrosteles quadrilineatus. The sequence goes on along the minus strand of NW_026542594.1, from coordinate 137,822,722 downwards.
GCCCGGGATCTACACTCGCCACTGGGGTCCGATACACATGTCACTTCACTGGTCCCACGTTTGTCACGTCCACGTTAGTAGTGCTCCTCGTGGCGGTCAGCGACGTTGGCACCACGCGCACTCGAGCTCACTCACGTGTAGCACACGGTGTAGAACATTCGTGGCACGGCACTGAACACGCGTGACACGCACAACTGTATTCAAAAAAGACATTGTCTACACTTTTATCTTAGCCAACAGGCCTACACTTTGATCTTAGCCAACAGGCCGAGAAGCGAAGATCGGGCTACACTTTGATCTTAGCCAACAGGCCGAGAAGCGATACTTGACCGAGGATTTTCAAAATTCTCCGCCACTTTGCAACCACGTAATAAATAAATAACTTTCGTCAATAAATAAAATTTAAAACGTAGTCCAGTTTAGTAGAATAAATTAAAACAGTTTGCAAGAAACATGTTTCGACAAACCAGTCCATTCCTGCAGCCAGGTCACGTGGTCACGACGATCACCTGGCTCCATCGTCGACGTCGGACCGGGATATACACTCGCCACTAGGGTCCGACACACATGTCACTTCACTGGTCCCACGTTTGTCACGTCCACGTCAGTAGTGCTCCTCGTGGCGGTCAGCGACGTTGGCACCACGCGCACTCGAGCTCACTCACACGTGTAGCACACGGTGTAGAACGTTCGTGGCACGGCACTGAACACGCGTGACACGCACAACTGTATTCAAAAAAGACATTGGCTACACTTTGATCTTAGCCAACAGGCCTACACTTTGATCTTAGCCAACAGGCCGAGAAGCGAAGATCGGGCTACACTTTGATCTTAGCCAACAGGCCGAGAAGCGATACTTGACCAAGGATTTTCAAAATTCTCCGCCACTTTGCAACCACGTAATAAATAAATAACTTTCGTCAATAAATAAAATTTAAAACGTAGTCCAGTTTAGTAGAATAAATTACAACAGTTTGCAAGAAACATGTTTCGACAAACCAGTCCATTCCTGCAGCCAGGTCACGTGGTCACGACGATCACCTGGCTCCATCGTCGACGTCGGCCCGGGATCTACACTCGCCACTGGGGTCCGATACACATGTCACTTCACTGGTCCCACGTTTGTCACGTCCACGTCAGTAGTGCTCCTCGTGGTGGTCAGCGACGTTGGCACCACGCGCACTCGAGCTCACTCACACGTGTAGCACACGGTGTAGAACGTTCGTGGCACGGCACTGAACACGCGTGACACGCACAACTGTATTCAAAAAAGACATTGTCTACACTTTTATCTTAGCCAACAGGCCTACACTTTGATCTTAGCCAACAGGCCGAGAAGCGAAGATCGGGCTACACTTTGATCTTAGCCAACAGGCCGAGAAGCGATACTTGACCGAGGATTTTCAAAATTCTCCGCCACTTTGCAACCACGTAATAAATAAATAACTTTCGTCAATAAATAAAATTTAAAACGTAATCCAGTTTAGTAGAATAAATTAAAACAGTTTGCAAGAAACATGTTTCGACAAACCAGTCCATTCCTGCAGCCAGGTCACGTGGTCACGACGATCACCTGGCTCCATCGTCGACGTCGGCCCGGGATCTACACTCGCCACTAGGGTCCGACACACATGTCACTTCACTGGTCCCACGTTTGTCACGTCCACGTCAGTAGTGCTCCTCGTGGCGGTCAGTGACGTTGGCGCCACGCGCACTCGAGCTCACTCACACGTGTAGCACACGGTGTAGAACGTTCGTGGCACGGCACTGAACACGCGTGACACGCACAACTGTATTCAAAAAAGACATTGGCTACACTTTTATCTTAGCCAACAGGCCTACACTTTGATCTTAGCCAACAGGCCGAGAAGCGAAGATCGGGCTACACTTTGATCTTAGCCAACAGGCCGAGAAGCGATACTTGACCAAGGATTTTCAAAATTCTCCGCCACTTTGCAACCACGTAATAAATAAATAACTTTCGTCAATAAATAAAATTTAAAACCTAGTCCAGTTTAGTAGAATAAATTAAAACAGTTTGCAAGAAACATGTTTCGACAAACCAGTCCATTCCTGCAGCCAGGTCACGTGGTCACGACGATCACCTGGCTCCATCGTCGACGTCGGCCCGGGATCTACACTCGCCACTAGGGTCCGACACACATGTCACTTCACTGGTCCCACGTTTGTCATGTCCACGTCAGAAGTGCTCCTCGTGGCGGTAAGCGACGTTGGCACCACGCGCAATCGAGCTCACTCACGTGTAGCACACGGTGTAGAACGTTCGTGGCACGGCACTGAACACGCGTGACACGCACAACTGTATTCAAAAAAGACATTGGCTACACTTTTATCTTAGCCAACAGGCCTACACTTTGATCTTAGCCAACAGGCCGAGAAGCGAAGATCGGGCTACACTTTGATCTTAGCCAACAGGCCGAGAAGCGAAGATCGGGCTACACTTTGATCTTAGCCAACAGGCCGAGAAGCGATACTTGACCGAGGATTTTCAAAATTCTCCGCCACTTTGCAACCACGTAATAAATAAATAACTTTCGTCAATAAATAAAATTTAAAACCTAGTCCAGTTTAGTAGAATAAATTAAAACAGTTTGCAAGAAACATGTTTCGACAAACCAGTCCATTCCTGCAGCCAGGTCACGTGGTCACGACGATCACCTGGCTCCATCGTCGACGTCGGCCCGGGATCTACACTCGCCACTAGGGTCCGACACACATGTCACTTCACTGGTCCCACGTTTGTCACGTCCACGTCAGTAGTGCTCCTCGTGGCGGTCAGCGACGTTGGCACCACGCGCACTCGAGCTCACTCACACGTCTAGCACACGGTGTAGAACGTTCGTGGCACGGCACTGAACACGCATGACACGCACAACTGTATTCAAAAAAGACATTGCCTACACTTTGATCTTAGCCAACAGGCCTACACTTTGATCTTAGCCAACAGGCCGAGAAGCGAAGATCGGGCTACACTTTGATCTTAGCCAACAGGCCGAGAAGCGATACTTGACCGAGGATTTTCAAAATTCTCCGCCACTTTGCAACCACGTAATAAATAAATAACTTTCGTCAATAAATAAAATTTAAAACGTAGTCCAGTTTAGTAGAATAAATTACAACAGTTTGCAAGAAACATGTTTCGACAAACCAGTCCATTCCTGCAGCCAGGTCACGTGGTCACGACGATCACCTGGCTCCATCGTCGACGTCGGCCCGGGATCTACACTCGCCACTGGGGTCCGATACACATGTCACTTCACTGGTCCCACGTTTGTCACGTCCACGTCAGTAGTGCTCCTCGTGGTGGTCAGCGACGTTGGCACCACGCGCACTCGAGCTCACTCACACGTGTAGCACACGGTGTAGAACGTTCGTGGCACGGCACTGAACACGCGTGACACGCACAACTGTATTCAAAAAAGACATTGTCTACACTTTTATCTTAGCCAACAGGCCTACACTTTGATCTTAGCCAACAGGCCGAGAAGCGAAGATCGGGCTACACTTTGATCTTAGCCAACAGGCCGAGAAGCGATACTTGACCGAGGATTTTCAAAATTCTCCGCCACTTTGCAACCACGTAATAAATAAATAACTTTCGTCAATAAATAAAATTTAAAACGTAATCCAGTTTAGTAGAATAAATTAAAACAGTTTGCAAGAAACATGTTTCGACAAACCAGTCCATTCCTGCAGCCAGGTCACGTGGTCACGACGATCACCTGGCTCCATCGTCGACGTCGGCCCGGGATCTACACTCGCCACTAGGGTCCGACACACATGTCACTTCACTGGTCCCACGTTTGTCACGTCCACGTCAGTAGTGCTCCTCGTGGCGGTCAGTGACGTTGGCGCCACGCGCACTCGAGCTCACTCACACGTGTAGCACACGGTGTAGAACGTTCGTGGCACGGCACTGAACACGCGTGACACGCACAACTGTATTCAAAAAAGACATTGGCTACACTTTTATCTTAGCCAACAGGCCTACACTTTGATCTTAGCCAACAGGCCGAGAAGCGAAGATCGGGCTACACTTTGATCTTAGCCAACAGGCCGAGAAGCGATACTTGACCAAGGATTTTCAAAATTCTCCGCCACTTTGCAACCACGTAATAAATAAATAACTTTCGTCAATAAATAAAATTTAAAACCTAGTCCAGTTTAGTAGAATAAATTAAAACAGTTTGCAAGAAACATGTTTCGACAAACCAGTCCATTCCTGCAGCCAGGTCACGTGGTCACGACGATCACCTGGCTCCATCGTCGACGTCGGCCCGGGATCTACACTCGCCACTAGGGTCCGACACACATGTCACTTCACTGGTCCCACGTTTGTCATGTCCACGTCAGAAGTGCTCCTCGTGGCGGTAAGCGACGTTGGCACCACGCGCAATCGAGCTCACTCACGTGTAGCACACGGTGTAGAACGTTCGTGGCACGGCACTGAACACGCGTGACACGCACAACTGTATTCAAAAAAGACATTGGCTACACTTTTATCTTAGCCAACAGGCCTACACTTTGATCTTAGCCAACAGGCCGAGAAGCGAAGATCGGGCTACACTTTGATCTTAGCCAACAGGCCGAGAAGCGAAGATCGGGCTACACTTTGATCTTAGCCAACAGGCCGAGAAGCGATACTTGACCGAGGATTTTCAAAATTCTCCGCCACTTTGCAACCACGTAATAAATAAATAACTTTCGTCAATAAATAAAATTTAAAACCTAGTCCAGTTTAGTAGAATAAATTAAAACAGTTTGCAAGAAACATGTTTCGACAAACCAGTCCATTCCTGCAGCCAGGTCACGTGGTCACGACGATCACCTGGCTCCATCGTCGACGTCGGCCCGGGATCTACACTCGCCACTAGGGTCCGACACACATGTCACTTCACTGGTCCCACGTTTGTCACGTCCACGTCAGTAGTGCTCCTCGTGGCGGTCAGCGACGTTGGCACCACGCGCACTCGAGCTCACTCACACGTCTAGCACACGGTGTAGAACGTTCGTGGCACGGCACTGAACACGCGTGACACGCACAACTGTATTCAAAAAAGACATTGCCTACACTTTGATCTTAGCCAACAGGCCTACACTTTGATCTTAGCCAACAGGCCGAGAAGCGAAGATCGGGCTACACTTTGATCTTAGCCAACAGGCCGAGAAGCGATACTTGACCGAGGATTTTCAAAATTCTCCGCCACTTTGCAACCACGTAATAAATAAATAACTTTCGTCAATAAATAAATTTAAAACGTATTCCAGTTTAGTAGAATAAATTAAAACAGTTTGCAAGAAACATGTTTCGACAAACCAGTCCATTCCTGCAGCCAGGTCACGTGGTCACGACGATCACCTGGCTCCATCGTCGACGTCGGCCCGGGATCTACACTCGCCACTGGGGTCCGATACACATGTCACTTCACTGGTCCCACGTTTGTCACGTCCACGTCAGTAGTGCTCCTCGTGGTGGTCAGCGACGTTGGCACCACGCGCACTCGAGCTCACTCACACGTGTAGCACACGGTGTAGAACGTTCGTGGCACGGCACTGAACATGCGTGACACGCACAACTGTATTCAAAAAAGACATTGCCTACACTTTGATCTTAGCCAATAGGCCGAGAAGCGAAGATCGGGCTACACTTTGATCTTAGCCAACAGGCCGAGAAGCGATACTTGACCGAGGATTTTCAAAATTCTCCGCCACTTTGCAACCACGTAATAAATAAATAACTTTCGTCAATAAATAAAATTTAAAACGTAGTCCAGTTTAGTAGAATAAATTAAAACAGTTTGCAAGAAACATGTTTCGACAAACCAGTCCATTCCTGCAGCCAGGTCACGTGGTCACGATGATCACCTGGCTCCATCGTCGACTTCGGCCCGGGATCTACACTCGCCACTTGGGGCCGACACACATGTCACTTCACTGGTCCCACGTTTGTCACGTCCACGTCAGTAGTGCTCCTCGTGGCGGTCAGTGACGTTGGCACCACGCGCACTCGAGCTCACTCACACGTGTAGCACACGGTGTAGAACGTTCGTGGCACGGCACTGAACACGCGTGACACGCACAACTGTATTCAAAAAAGACATTGGCTACACTTTGATCTTAGCCAACAGGCCTACACTTTGATCTTAGCCGACAGGCCGAGAAGCGAAGATCGGGCTACACTTTGATCTTAGCCAACAGGCCGAGAAGCGATACTTGACCGAGGATTTTCAAAATTCTCCGCCACTTTGCAACCACGTAATAAATAAATAACTTTCGTCAATAAATAAATTTAAAACGTATTCCAGTTTAGTAGAATAAATTAAAACAGTTTGCAAGAAACATGTTTCGACAAACCAGTCCATTCCTGCAGCCGATCACGTGGTCACGACGATCACCTGGCTCCATCGTCGACGTCGGCCCGGGATCTACACTCGCCACTAGGGTCCGACACACATGTCACTTCACTGGTCCCACGTTTGTCACGTCCACGTCAGTAGTGCTCCTCGTGGCGGTCAGCGACGTTGGCACCACGCGCACTCGAGCTCACTCACACGTGTAGCACACGGTGTAGAACGTTCGTGGCACGGCACTGAACACGCTTGACACGCACAACTGTATTCAAAAAAGACATTGGCTACACTTTGATCTTAGCCAACAGGCCTACACTTTGATCTCAGCCAACAGGCCGAGAAGCGAAGATCGGGCTACACTTTGATCTTAGCCAACAGGCCGAGAAGCGATACTTGACCGAGGATTTTCAAAATTCTCCGCCACTTTGCAACCACGTAATAAATAAATAACTTTCGTCAATAAATAAAATTTAAAACGTAGTCCAGTTTAGTAGAATAAATTAAAACAGTTTGCAAGAAACATGTTTCGACAAACCAGTCCATTCCTGCAGCCAGGTCACGTGGTCACGACGATCACCTGGCTCCATCGTCGACGTCGGCCCGGGATCTACACTCGCCACTGGGGTCCGATACACATGTCACTTCACTGGTCCCACGTTTGTCACGTCCACGTTAGTAGTGCTCCTCGTGGCGGTCAGCGACGTTGGCACCACGCGCACTCGAGCTCACTCACGTGTAGCACACGGTGTAGAACATTCGTGGCACGGCACTGAACACGCGTGACACGCACAACTGTATTCAAAAAAGACATTGTCTACACTTTTATCTTAGCCAACAGGCCTACACTTTGATCTTAGCCAACAGGCCGAGAAGCGAAGATCGGGCTACACTTTGATCTTAGCCAACAGGCCGAGAAGCGATACTTGACCGAGGATTTTCAAAATTCTCCGCCACTTTGCAACCACGTAATAAATAAATAACTTTCGTCAATAAATAAAATTTAAAACGTAGTCCAGTTTAGTAGAATAAATTAAAACAGTTTGCAAGAAACATGTTTCGACAAACCAGTCCATTCCTGCAGCCAGGTCACGTGGTCACGACGATCACCTGGCTCCATCGTCGACGTCGGCCCGGGATCTACACTCGCCACTGGGGTCCGATACACATGTCACTTCACTGGTCCCACGTTTGTCACGTCCACGTTAGTAGTGCTCCTCGTGGCGGTCAGCGACGTTGGCACCACGCGCACTCGAGCTCACTCACGTGTAGCACACGGTGTAGAACATTCGTGGCACGGCACTGAACACGCGTGACACGCACAACTGTATTCAAAAAAGACATTGTCTACACTTTTATCTTAGCCAACAGGCCTACACTTTGATCTTAGCCAACAGGCCGAGAAGCGAAGATCGGGCTACACTTTGATCTTAGCCAACAGGCCGAGAAGCGATACTTAACCGAGGATTTTCAAAATTCTCCGCCACTTTGCAACCACGTAATAAATAAATAACTTTCGTCAATAAATAAAATTTAAAACGTAGTCCAGTTTAGTAGAATAAATTAAAACAGTTTGCAAGAAACATGTTTCGACAAACCAGTCCATTCCTGCAGCCAGGTCACGTGGTCACGACGATCACCTGGCTCCATCGTCGACGTCGGACCGGGATATACACTCGCCACTAGGGTCTGACACACATGTCACTTCACTGGTCCCACGTTTGTCACGTCCACGTCAGTAGTGCTCCTCGTGGCGGTCAGCGACGTTGGCACCACGCGCACTCGAGCTTACTCACACGTGTAGCACACGGTGTAGAACGTTCGTGGCACGGCACTGAACACGCGTGACACGCACAACTGTATTCAAAAAAGACATTGGCTACACTTTGATCTTAGCCAACAGGCCTACACTTTGATCTTAGCCAACAGGCCGAGAAGCGAAGATCGGGCTACACTTTGATCTTAGCCAACAGGCCGAGAAGCGATACTTGACCGAGGATTTTCAAAATTCTCCGCCACTTTGCAACCACGTAATAAATAAATAACTTTCGTCAATAAATAAAATTTAAAACGTAATCCAGTTTAGTAGAATAAATTTTAACAGTTTGCAAGAAACATGTTTCGACAAACCAGTCCATTCCTGCAGCCAGGTCACGTGGTCACGACGATCACCTGGCTCCATCGTCGACGTCGGCCCGGGATCTACACTCGCCACTAGGGTCCGACACACATGTCACTTCACTGGTCCCACGTTTGTCACGTCCACGTCAGTAGTGCTCCTCGTGGCGGTCAGTGACGTTGGCGCCACGCGCACTCGAGCTCACTCACACGTGTAGCACACGGTGTAGAACGTTCGTGGCACGGCACTGAACACGCGTGACACGCACAACTGTATTCAAAAAAGACATTGGCTACACTTTGATCTTAGCCAACAGGCCTACACTTTGATCTTAGCCAACAGGCCGAGAAGCGAAGATCGGGCTACACTTTGATCTTAGCCAACAGGCCGAGAAGCGATACTTGACCAAGGATTTTCAAAATTCTCCGCCACTTTGCAACCACGTAATAAATAAATAACTTTCGTCAATAAATAAAATTTAAAACCTAGTCCAGTTTAGTAGAATAAATTAAAACAGTTTGCAAGAAACATGTTTCGACAAACCAGTCCATTCCTGCAGCCAGGTCACGTGGTCACGACGATCACCTGGCTCCATCGTCGACGTCGGCCCGGGATCTACACTCGCCACTGGGGTCCGATACACATGTCACTTCACTGGTCCCACGTTTGTCACGTCCACGTTAGTAGTGCTCCTCGTGGCGGTCAGCGACGTTGGCACCACGCGCACTCGAGCTCACTCACGTGTAGCACACGGTGTAGAACATTCGTGGCACGGCACTGAACACGCGTGACACGCACAACTGTATTCAAAAAAGACATTGTCTACACTTTTATCTTAGCCAACAGGCCTACACTTTGATCTTAGCCAACAGGCCGAGAAGCGAAGATCGGGCTACACTTTGATCTTAGCCAACAGGCCGAGAAGCGATACTTGACCGAGGATTTTCAAAATTCTCCGCCACTTTGCAACCACGTAATAAATAAATAACTTTCGTCAATAAATAAAATTTAAAACGTAGTCCAGTTTAGTAGAATAAATTAAAACAGTTTGCAAGAAACATGTTTCGACAAACCAGTCCATTCCTGCAGCCAGGTCACGTGGTCACGACGATCACCTGGCTCCATCGTCGACGTCGGACCGGGATATACACTCGCCACTAGGGTCTGACACACATGTCACTTCACTGGTCCCACGTTTGTCACGTCCACGTCAGTAGTGCTCCTCGTGGCGGTCAGCGACGTTGGCACCACGCGCACTCGAGCTTACTCACACGTGTAGCACACGGTGTAGAACGTTCGTGGCACGGCACTGAACACGCGTGACACGCACAACTGTATTCAAAAAAGACATTGGCTACACTTTGATCTTAGCCAACAGGCCTACACTTTGATCTTAGCCAACAGGCCGAGAAGCGAAGATCGGGCTACACTTTGATCTTAGCCAACAGGCCGAGAAGCGATACTTGACCGAGGATTTTCAAAATTCTCCGCCACTTTGCAACCACGTAATAAATAAATAACTTTCGTCAATAAATAAAATTTAAAACGTAATCCAGTTTAGTAGAATAAATTAAAACAGTTTGCAAGAAACATGTTTCGACAAACCAGTCCATTCCTGCAGCCAGGTCACGTGGTCACGACGATCACCTTGTAACGAGTTATTTTCCCTAGGGGGGTAAATATTTGCTATTTAGCCGCGCACCTATTGCTGGCATCAGCAAGCGGCGGCGGTGAAGCTAGCGAGCGCCCTTTGACCCGGCTTATCAGTTCGGATAAGCTTGGGTATCCTGGGACTACTGGATAGCCGAGAAGGACATTCTAGTGGTGGATCCCGGGCAGTGAAGAAGGCAGTGTTGGTGTCCTGTGTAAACGGCTGGCGTACGTTGGAGGTACAGAGTGTACGTGGTGTGATCGCGCCGAGTGTTGGTGTAAGTTGGGTACAGACGGTACAGACCCACTGTTGGTGAGTGGACGACTTGATATTATTAGTTTGATAATATTAATATCGGGTTTTATTGCGAGAGTTAGAGTTGTAACCGTGCTGGTCAAAGCCTGACGGTAGTTAGGATTTATATTAGTCAGGGATAATATTAAAGTGTATTCCTGACGGTTCTGGGCAGGTGCTAGAGCGCAAATAATATAATTTAATTGCCTGTAGTAGATATTATTTTGCGTTGTACCTAGAGTTAGTTATATTACTAATAACTCTGAGGCCCGACAAACCTAGGCTGCACGATTTAGCGTGCGTAGTTGGAAGCACGAGGCCAGTAGGCTAGTAGCTAATATTATTAGCCGATTAACAGGAGCCCAGCTAAGTAACATAAAGTTGGTAGTAGCAGTAGCAGTAGTAGGGTTGTTATTGTTTAATCATTTTTAATTATTTTAATTTAACCTGAACAGCTTGCTTAGTAGTCCAACACGTTAGCTTGGTAGCTTGGGTAGCGGAGTACCGGCTATCAGATAATATATTTATCTAGTGTTTGGAACGTATTTAATATTTATTTATCTGCTACTAAGTAGCTCAATATTTTAATAGTGCAATTGCCATTTAGTTTTGCTTGTTTGGCTTGGTATTTATTGAGACCAGCTACTAGTGGTGTAGTCACTCTACATATAGTGCACTTGTATTGTTATCTGGTATTATTATTGAGTAAACTGTTTGGTTGTTAGCTTGGGCAATAGAGTTGTGTATTGGATTATAGTGGCCTAGTAGACCCCGCCTGGTGATAACACGCGTTGTGGTTTTTATTGGCAAGTCGTCGTGTAACTCACCGTGTTTTAGGCACTCTGGGCTTAACTATTGGATAGTTAGGACGAAGCCCGAGTTGCGTAGTCAGCAACGACCCCCTAGGAGTGTGGAGAATCGGCGTAGGCCTGGTAGTGATTATTGCACGTTTGTTTTGGTGACTTGTTTTTGACTTGTTCACAGTGCCCGTGTATGAGCCAGTCCTATACCGGTTAGACCCGGCTTTTGGCCTAGTGGTTTCCCTGACCTTATCGTAGACCCTGGAATTTTACCCAGCCATTGTAGGCTGAGCTATCCCCGGCAAACGGCGGTTGCGACTGCACTTTTAATATTTTTTTTTCCAGTGCAGAAAATCTCGTCGCAAGATGGCGCCTGCGAACAGGGACTGAGGTTGGCAGTGGTGCTGAGTTGCTGACGTATTAACGGCGCCCGAACAAAATAATTTTATTTGTGCAGATTTGCTGCGGACTTGTGCAGATTGGCTGCGGACCTGAGCTGTTGAGCAGAGTTATAGGCAGACCTGCTGTGATTTTATAGTCGGTTGGGTAGGCCTAACCTGTTTTCTGTTACAGCGTGGTGTGTTGTGAACCCTAATTTATTTAGTGGTTGTATACATAGATATTAGTTAGTAATTTTAATTTTGCCAATTAATTGAGCCTTATCATTGAATATTATTTGAGTGAGAACCCTTATTGTGTATTTGTGGTTTGACTTTCACACCCATAATTGGTTTGATTTATTATTTTGCTAATTAATTTAGCTTTATCATTGAATATTATTTGAGTGAGAACCCTTATTGTGTATTTGTGGTTTGACTTTCACACCTATAATTGGTTTGATTTATTATAACGGTGTTAAATATATTTTAATTGGTTACGCCCTTATTTTTGCGGATTTGTCGTGGTGTTTTGAATTTTAAATATGGTTGTGACTACGAGTACGACGTCTGTGCTGGGCGGTACGCCTATTACGTCTGCTATTGCTACGACGAGTTCTGGGGTTAGCTCCGAACTGTCGGTGATGACGACATCGTCATTGTGGCCGGCGTCTTCGCCCGTTTGGCCGACAATTTCTTCGGTAGTGGCTACGACGGTGACAACTTCGTTGACCTATTCCGCGCCAGCGACTTTGTCCTTGGGGTCGCAGCCCCGGGACGTTCGCGTGGGATGGATCTATGACCTCTCGAAAGGGGAGCTCATGAGGACGATGGACCAGTATGGTTTGGTGACCACTGGTACTTCTGCAGAATTACGGCAGCGATTCTCGTCGTTTTGGAAGCAGCGGAATGCCCGTCGGTACAGCGATGATAGGCTGTGTACAGCTGGGGCTGCTGCACCGACATATTTACCGCCCGCTACTACAACTGTGGAGCTTCCTGACCCCCTGAGAACCGTACCTCAGGTACTGGGTAATGCGGAATCGAATCAAGCAAAGATAGTGGGACTTAGCAGGGAGTTAGAGGTGGTTAAAGAGATCCTTGGGTTGTCTTTGGAGACTGATACCCGGACTCTTAGAGAACATCTGGCATCGGTGGTGCGACAGGCGAGAGGCTCGCCGAGTAATGGGGTCGGCTATGGGTTCGAAAGACCCGCCAACCCTACGTCCCCTGTTGTGGCTGCTCCCATGCCTACCTTTGGGTTACCAAGTAGACCCGAGGGATGGCAGCGACCTAGTGATAGTTCTGAGAGACCAGCCCGGCCTTCTAGCTTGGAGCTGCCTCGAGGTTCGGATATGCTCTCAAATGAGGCCAGCAGGGTGGAGCCAAAGGATTGCTCCAAAGTATGCAACACGGTACGGAAGTGGGGGTTAAGGTTTGATGGCCGACGAGACCCTGTGTCGTTCCTGGAGCGCCTTGAAGAGCTGATGGTCTCGTACTCTATAACATCAGAGGACCTGCTCAGAGCGCTACCGGAGCTGCTGCAAGGTTCAGCACTTCTTTGGTATAGGAACTGCAAGGAGCTCCTGTATTCTTTTGAAGCTTTCCGGCATCAATTTGAGATCCAGTTCCTTCCACCTGGTTATCAGAGGAATTTGGATGAGGAGATCCGGAAAAGGACGCAGGGTGAGACCGAACACTTCCGAGATTATGTCGTGGCTATAAGTACCTTGCTTAGGCGTAGCGGTACGTTGTCAGAGCATGGTAGATTGGACTTGATCTACAACAATATGCGTCCTGAGTACAAGCTGATGGTACGCCGGCGTGACTTCAGCAACCTGGCCGAGATGGTGGAGTTGGCTGAAGACTATGAGGCCTATCTGCGAGAGAAGGCGGCCTTCCGATCTCCTCCTTCTCCAAACGTAGCGTTGGTTTTGGAAACCGCCTACGCACCCAAAAAGAAAGTGGAGAAGCGATCCGAAACTGCCGCATTCGAGAAGCGGAGTTTCGAGAGACCATCTCCGGAAGCCGAGTCGCTTGGGCGGGTAGCTTGGAAGTTGAATCGGGTCCACGGTCAACGGCCCGTGACAGCAGCTAGAGCGCCTGAGGGTCCAAAGGGGACGGTGAAATGTTTTAGGTGCCAGGAGATTGGTCACTTTGCCCGAGAATGTGGTAAACCAAGGACCGTCTCCTGTTATGGGTGTGGCAAACCTGGTTTGACGGTGAGTCAGTGTGGATGTCGGGCGGGAAACGGCAGGCCAGCTCAGACATCAGGAGGTCAACTGGGCAAGGCCACCCAAAACGAACGACCTCAGAAGATTGGTCCGAGTGGCTCGGAAAACTAAACAGCCTGGTTGGTGGAGTAGACGAGAACCGGCTGGTTTCGGAGACAAGGCCCTTTGTTGAAGTTGTGCTGATGGGCAGCGTTTTTAAGGCGTTATTGGACACTGGGTCCGTAGTTAACCTGGTTGGGCGAGAAGTCGCCGATCATCTTCAACGCCAGGGGGTCGAGCCTTTTAAGAAACCCGCTCCTCTAAGGATGGCAGATGGGTCGCGGTCTAGGGCCCAGTGAATACGGTGAACACGGTGGGGCGTGTTCCGATTGGCAGGGGAGGCTGCGGGAAGACGGTGGGTTGGAGACGCCTTGTACGTTCCCACTCTTACCACAGATATGATTTTGGGTATGGATGTCATACGACATCTCGGACTTGTGACGGTCGTGACGGAGGTGATAAGAATGGGCGTGGGTGAGGACTGTTCTGGTCAAGTGGGCCGCATAGACAGTGTCAAAATTGGTGACGAAGACCCCGAAGGCCCTTGCAATGGAAATCCCCGTCTGGTTCCTGATGCCAAATCATTCAGCACCATGTTGGCTGGTAGTGGCTAGGAGAAGAGCTTTCTTTGTTTTGAGTTTGAGACCTGTGGTGTAGGATTCACCATTGGGTTAGGTGTTGGAGTATTTTGTTTTGGCCGGAGTTTGAATATTTTTTTTTCTTTTTGGCCGTTTTCTTTTTTTTTCATCCCGATGTAAGTGGGGGATGTAACGAGTTATTTTCCCTAGGGGGGTAAATATTTGCTATTTAGCCGCGCACCTATTGCTGGCATCAGCAAGCGGCGGCGGTGAAGCTAGCGAGCGCCCTTTGACCCGGCTTATCAGTTCGGATAAGCTTGGGTATCCTGGGACTACTGGATAGCCGAGAAGGACATTCTAGTGGTGGATCCCGGGCAGTGAAGAAGGCAGTGTTGGTGTCCTGTGTAAACGGCTGGCGTACGTTGGAGGTACAGAGTGTACGTGGTGTGATCGCGCCGAGTGTTGGTGTAAGTTGGGTACAGACGGTACAGACCCACTGTTGGTGAGTGGACGACTTGATATTATTAGTTTGATAATATTAATATCGGGTTTTATTGCGAGAGTTAGAGTTGTAACCGTGCTGGTCAAAGCCTGACGGTAGTTAGGATTTATATTAGTCAGGGATAATATTAAAGTGTATTCCTGACGGTTCTGGGCAGGTGCTAGAGCGCAAATAATATAATTTAATTGCCTGTAGTAGATATTATTTTGCGTTGTACCTAGAGTTAGTTATATTACTAATAACTCTGAGGCCCGACAAACCTAGGCTGCACGATTTAGCGTGCGTAGTTGGAAGCACGAGGCCAGTAGGCTAGTAGCTAATATTATTAGCCGATTAACAGGAGCCCAGCTAAGTAACATAAAGTTGGTAGTAGCAGTAGCAGTAGTAGGGTTGTTATTGTTTAATCATTTTTAATTATTTTAATTTAACCTGAACAGCTTGCTTAGTAGTCCAACACGTTAGCTTGGTAGCTTGGGTAGCGGAGTACCGGCTATCAGATAATATATTTATCTAGTGTTTGGAACGTATTTAATATTTATTTATCTGCTACTAAGTAGCTCAATATTTTAATAGTGCAATTGCCATTTAGTTTTGCTTGTTTGGCTTGGTATTTATTGAGACCAGCTACTAGTGGTGTAGTCACTCTACATATAGTGCACTTGTATTGTTATCTGGTATTATTATTGAGTAAACTGTTTGGTTGTTAGCTTGGGCAATAGAGTTGTGTATTGGATTATAGTGGCCTAGTAGACCCCGCCTGGTGATAACACGCGTTGTGGTTTTTATTGGCAAGTCGTCGTGTAACTCACCGTGTTTTAGGCACTCTGGGCTTAACTATTGGATAGTTAGGACGAAGCCCGAGTTGCGTAGTCAGCAACGACCCCCTAGGAGTGTGGAGAATCGGCGTAGGCCTGGTAGTGATTATTGCACGTTTGTTTTGGTGACTTGTTTTTGACTTGTTCACAGTGCCCGTGTATGAGCCAGTCCTATACCGGTTAGACCCGGCTTTTGGCCTAGTGGTTTCCCTGACCTTATCGTAGACCCTGGAATTTTACCCAGCCATTGTAGGCTGAGCTATCCCCGGCAAACGGCGACGACTGCTGCACTTTTAATAATTATTTTTTCCAGTGCAGAAAACATCGTCGCAACCTGGCTCCATCGTCGACGTCGGCCCGGGATCTACACTCGCCACTAGGGTCCGACACACATGTCACTTCACTGGTCCCACGTTTGTCACGTCCACGTCAGTAGTGCTCCTCGTGGCGGTCAGTGACGTTGGCGCCACGCGCACTCGAGCTCACTCACACGTGTAGCACACGGTGTAGAACGTTCGTGGCACGGCACTGAACACGCGTGACACGCACAACTGTATTCAAAAAAGACATTGGCTACACTTTGATCTTAGCCAACAGGCCTACACTTTGATCTTAGCCAACAGGCCGAGAAGCGAAGATCGGGCTACACTTTGATCTTAGCCAACAGGCCGAGAAGCGATACTTGACCAAGGATTTTCAAAATTCTCCGCCACTTTGCAACCACGTAATAAATAAATAACTTTCGTCAATAAATAAAATTTAAAACCTAGTCCAGTTTAGTAGAATAAATTAAAACAGTTTGCAAGAAACATGTTTCGACAAACCAGTCCATTCCTGCAGCCAGGTCACGTGGTCACGACGATCACCTGGCTCCATCGTCGACGTCGGCCCGGGATCTACACTCGCCACTAGGGTCCGACACACATGTCACTTCACTGGTCCCACGTTTGTCATGTCCACGTCAGAAGTGCTCCACGTGGCGGTAAGCGACGTTGGCACCACGCGCAATCGAGCTCACTCACGTGTAGCACACGGTGTAGAACGTTCGTGGCACGGCACTGAACACGCGTGACACGCACAACTGTATTCAAAAAAGACATTGGCTACACTTTTATCTTAGCCAACAGGCCTACACTTTGATCTTAGCCAACAGGCCGAGAAGCGAAGATCGGGCTACACTTTGATCTTAGCCAACAGGCCGAGAAGCGATACTTGACCGAGGATTTTCAAAATTCTCCGCCACTTTGCAACCACGTAATAAATAAATAACTTTCGTCAATAAATAAAATTTAAAACGTAGTCCAGTTTAGTAGAATAAATTAAAACAGTTTGCAAGAAACATGTTTCGACAAACCAGTCCATTCCTGCAGCCAGGTCACGTGGTCACGACGATCACCTGGCTCCATCGTCGGAGTCGGCCCGGGATCTACACTCGCCACTAGGGTCCGACACACATGTCACTTCACTGGTCCCACGTTTGTCACGTCCACGTCAGTAGTGCTCCTCGTGGCGGTCAGCGACGTTGGCACCACGCGCACTCGAGCTCACTCACACGTGTAGCACACGGTGTAGAACGTTCGTGGCACGGCACTGAACACGCGTGACACGCACAACTGTATTCAAAAAAGACATTGGCTACACTTTGATCATAGCCAACAGGCCTACACTTTGATCTTAGCCAACAGGCCGAGAAGCGAAGATCGGGCTACACTTTGATCTTAGCCAACAGGCCGAGAAGCGATACTTGACCAAGGATTTTCAAAATTCTCCGCCACTTTGCAACCACGTAATAAATAAATAACTTTCGTCAATAAATAAAATTTAAAACCTAGTCCAGTTTAGTAGAATAAATTAAAACAGTTTGCAAGAAACATGTTTCGACAAACCAGTCCATTCCTGCAGCCAGGTCACGTGGTCACGACGATCACCTGGCTCCATCGTCGACGTCGGCCCGGGATCTACACTCGCCACTGGGGTCCGATACACATGTCACTTCACTGGTCCCACGTTTGTCACGTCCACGTTAGTAGTGCTCCTCGTGGCGGTCAGCGACGTTGGCACCACGCGCACTCGAGCTCACTCACGTGTAGCACACGGTGTAGAACATTCGTGGCACGGCACTGAACACGCGTGACACGCACAACTGTATTCAAAAAAGACATTGTCTACACTTTTATCTTAGCCAACAGGCCTACACTTTGATCTTAGCCAACAGGCCGAGAAGCGAAGATCGGGCTACACTTTGATCTTAGCCAACAGGCCGAGAAGCGATACTTGACCGAGGATTTTCAAAATTCTCCGCCACTTTGCAACCACGTAATAAATAAATAACTTTCGTCAATAAATAAAATTTAAAACGTAGTCCAGTTTAGTAGAATAAATTAAAACAGTTTGCAAGAAACATGTTTCGACAAACCAGTCCATTCCTGCAGCCAGGTCACGTGGTCACGACGATCACCTGGCTCCATCGTCGACGTCGGACCGGGATATACACTCGCCACTAGGGTCTGACACACATGTCACTTCACTGGTCCCACGTTTGTCACGTCCACGTCAGTAGTGCTCCTCGTGGCGGTCAGCGACGTTGGCACCACGCGCACTCGAGCTTACTCACACGTGTAGCACACGGTGTAGAACGTTCGTGGCACGGCACTGAACATGCGTGACACGCACAACTGTATTCAAAAAAGACATTGGCTACACTTTGATCTTAGCCAACAGGCCTACACTTTGATCTTAGCCAACAGGCCGAGAAGCGAAGATCGGGCTACACTTTGATCTTAGCCAACAGGCCGAGAAGCGATACTTGACCGAGGATTTTCAAAATTCTCCGCCACTTTGCAACCACGTAATAAATAAATAACTTTCGTCAATAAATAAAATTTAAAACGTAATCCAGTTTAGTAGAATAAATTAAAACAGTTTGCAAGAAACATGTTTCGACAAACCAGTCCATTCCTGCAGCCAGGTCACGTGGTCACGACGATCACCTGGCTCCATCGTCGACGTCGGCCCGGGATCTACACTCGCCACTAGGGTCCGACACACATGTCACTTCACTGGTCCCACGTTTGTCACGTCCACGTCAGTAGTGCTCCTCGTGGCGGTCAGTGACGTTGGCGCCACGCGCACTCGAGCTCACTCACACGTGTAGCACACGGTGTAGAACGTTCGTGGCACGGCACTGAACACGCGTGACACGCACAACTGTATTCAAAAAAGACATTGGCTACACTTTGATCTTAGCCAACAGGCCTACACTTTGATCTTAGCCAACAGGCCGAGAAGCGAAGATCGGGCTACACTTTGATCTTAGCCAACAGGCCGAGAAGCGATACTTGACCAAGGATTTTCAAAATTCTCCGCCACTTTGCAACCACGTAATAAATAAATAACTTTCGTCAATAAATAAAATTTAAAACCTAGTCCAGTTTAGTAGAATAAATTAAAACAGTTTGCAAGAAACATGTTTCGACAAACCAGTCCATTCCTGCAGCCAGGTCACGTGGTCACGACGATCACCTGGCTCCATCGTCGACGTCGGCCCGGGATCTACACTCGCCACTAGGGTCCGACACACATGTCACTTCACTGGTCCCACGTTTGTCATGTCCACGTCAGAAGTGCTCCACGTGGCGGTAAGCGACGTTGGCACCACGCGCAATCGAGCTCACTCACGTGTAGCACACGGTGTAGAACGTTCGTGGCACGGCACTGAACACGCGTGACACGCACAACTGTATTCAAAAAAGACATTGGCTACACTTTTATCTTAGCCAACAGGCCTACACTTTGATCTTAGCCAACAGGCCGAGAAGCGAAGATCGGGCTACACTTTGATCTTAGCCAACAGGCCGAGAAGCGATACTTGACCGAGGATTTTCAAAATTCTCCGCCACTTTGCAACCACGTAATAAATAAATAACTTTCGTCAATAAATAAAATTTAAAACGTAGTCCAGTTTAGTAGAATAAATTAAAACAGTTTGCAAGAAACATGTTTCGACAAACCAGTCCATTCCTGCAGCCAGGTCACGTGGTCACGACGATCACCTGGCTCCATCGTCGGAGTCGGCCCGGGATCTACACTCGCCACTAGGGTCCGACACACATGTCACTTCACTGGTCCCACGTTTGTCACGTCCACGTCAGTAGTGCTCCTCGTGGCGGTCAGCGACGTTGGCACCACGCGCACTCGAGCTCACTCACACGTGTAGCACACGGTGTAGAACGTTCGTGGCACGGCACTGAACACGCGTGACACGCACAACTGTATTCAAAAAAGACATTGGCTACACTTTGATCATAGCCAACAAAAAAACTAGCGCAACACGGCACTGAACACGCGTGATACGCACAACTGTATTCAAAAAAGACATTGCCTACACTTTGATCTTAGCCAACAGGCCGAGAAGCGAAGATCGGGCTACACTTTGATCTTAGCCAACAGGCCGAGAAGCGATACTTGACCGAGGATTTTCAAAATTCTCCGCCTATTTGCAACCACGTAATAAATAAATAACTTTCGTCAATAAATAAATTTAAAACGTAGTCCAGTTTAGTAGAATAAATTAAAACAGTTTGCAAGAAACATGTTTCGACAAACCAGTCCATTCCTGCAGCCAGGTCACGTGGTCACGACGATCACCTGGCTCCATCGTCGACGTCGGCCCGGGATCTACACTCGCCACTGGGGTCCGATACACATGTCACTTCACTGGTCCCACGTTTGTCACGTCCACGTCAGTAGTGCTCCTCGTGGTGGTCAGCGACGTTGGCACCACGCGCACTCGATCTCACTCACACGTGTAGCACACGGTGTAGAACGTTCGTGGCACGGCACTGAAAATGCGTGACACGCACAACTGTATTCAAAAAAGACATTGCCTACACTTTGATCTTAGCCAATAGGCCGAGAAGCGAAGATCGGGCTACACTTTGATCTTAGCCAACAGGCCGAGAAGCGATACTTGACCGAGGATTTTCAAAATTCTCCGCCACTTTGCAACCACGTAATAAATAAATAACTTTCGTCAGTAAATAAAATTTAAAACGTAGTCCAGTTTAGTAGAATAAATTAAAACAGTTTGCAAGAAACATGTTTCGACAAACCAGTCCATTCCTGCAGCCAGGTCACGTGGTCACGACGATCACCTGGCTCCATCGTCGACGTCGGCCCGGGATCTACACTCGCCACTAGGGTCCGACACACATGTCACTTCACTGGTCCCACGTTTGTCATGTCCACGTCAGAAGTGCTCCACGTGGCGGTAAGCGACGTTGGCACCACGCGCAATCGAGCTCACTCACGTGTAGCACACGGTGTAGAACGTTCGTGGCACGGCACTGAACACGCGTGACACGCACAACTGTATTCAAAAAAGACATTGGCTACACTTTTATCTTAGCCAACAGGCCTACACTTTGATCTTAGCCAACAGGCCGAGAAGCGAAGATCGGGCTACACTTTGATCTTAGCCAACAGGCCGAGAAGCGATACTTGACCGAGGATTTTCAAAATTCTCCGCCACTTTGCAACCACGTAATAAATAAATAACTTTCGTCAATAAATAAAATTTAAAACGTAGTCCAGTTTAGTAGAATAAATTAAAACAGTTTGCAAGAAACATGTTTCGACAAACCAGTCCATTCCTGCAGCCAGGTCACGTGGTCACGACGATCACCTGGCTCCATCGTCGGAGTCGGCCCGGGATCTACACTCGCCACTAGGGTCCGACACACATGTCACTTCACTGGTCCCACGTTTGTCACGTCCACGTCAGTAGTGCTCCTCGTGGCGGTCAGCGACGTTGGCACCACGCGCACTCGAGCTCACTCACACGTCAGGCACACGGTGTAGAACGTTCGTGGCACGGCACTGAACACGCGTGATACGCACAACTGTATTCAAAAAAGACATTGCCTACACTTTGATCTTAGCCAACAGGCCGAGAAGCGAAGATCGGGCTACACTTTGATCTTAGCCAACAGGCCGAGAAGCGATACTTGACCGAGGATTTTCAAAATTCTCCGCCACTTTGCAACCACGTAATAAATAAATAACTTTCGTCAATAAATAAAATTTAAAACGTAGTCCAGTTTAGTAGAATAAATTAAAACAGTTTGCAAGAAACATGTTTCGACAAACCAGTCCATTCCTGCAGCAAGGTCACGTGGTCACGACGATCACCTGGCTCCATCGTCGACGTCGGCCCGGGATCTACACTCGCCACTAGGGTCAACCACACATGTCACTTCACTGGTCCCACGTTTGTCACGTCCACGTCAGTAGTGCTCCTCGTGGCGGTCAGCGACGTTGGCACCACGCGCACTCGAGCTCACTCACACGTCAGGCACACGGTGTAGAACGTTCGTGGCATGGCACTGAACACGCGTTACACGCACAACTGTATTCAAAAAAAGACATTGGCTACACTTTGATCTTAGCCAACAGGCCTACACTTTGATCTCAGCCAACAGGCCGAGAAGCGAAGATCGGGCTACACTTTGATCTTAGCCAACAGGCCGAGAAGCGATACTTGACCGAGGATTTTCAAAATTCTCCGCCACTTTGCAACCACGTAATAAATAAATAACTTTCGTCAATAAATAAAATTTAAAACGTAGTCCAGTTTAGTAGAATAAATTAAAACAGTTTGCAAGAAACATGTTTCGACAAACCAGTCCATTCCTGCAGCCAGGTCACGTGGTCACGACGATCACCTGGCTCCATCGTCAACGTCGGCCCGGGATCTACACTCGCCACTAGGGTCCGACACACATGTCACTTCACTGGTCCCACGTTTGTCACGTCCACGTCAGTAGTGCTCCTCGTGGCGGTCAGCGACGTTGGCACCACGCGCACTCGAGCTCACTCACACGTCTAGCACACGGTGTAGAACGTTCGTGGCACGGCACTGAACACGCGTGACACGCACAACTGTATTCAAAAAAGACATTGTCTACACTTTTATCTTAGCCAACAGGCCTACACTTTGATCTTAGCCAACAGGCCGAGAAGCGAAGATCGGGCTACACTTTGATCTTAGCCAACAGGCCGAGAAGCGATACTTGACCGAGGATTTTCAAAATTCTCCGCCACTTTGCAACCACGTAATAAATAAATAACTTTCGTCAATAAATAAAATTTAAAACGTAGTCCAGTTTAGTAGAATAAATTAAAACAGTTTGCAAGAAACATGTTTCGACAAACCAGTCCATTCCTGCAGCCAGGTCACGTGGTCACGACGATCACCTGGCTCCATCGTCGACGTCGGCCCGGGATCTACACTCGCCACTAGGGTCCGACACACATGTCACTTCACTGGTCCCACGTTTGTCACGTCCACGTCAGTAGTGCTCCTCGTGGCGGTCAGCGACGTTGGCACCACGCGCACTCGAGCTCACTCACACGTCTAGCACACGGTGTAGAACGTTCGTGGCACGGCACTGAACACGCGTGACACGCACAACTGTATTCAAAAAAGACATTGTCTACACTTTTATCTTAGCCAACAGGCCTACACTTTGATCTTAGCCAACAGGCCGAGAAGCGAAGATCGGGCTACACTTTGATCTTAGCCAACAGGCCGAGAAGCGATACTTGACCGAGGATTTTCAAAATTCTCCGCCACTTTGCAACCACGTAATAAATAAATAACTTTCGTCAATAAATAAAATTTAAAACGTAGTCCTGTTTAGTAGAATAAATTAAAACAGTTTGCAAGAAACATGTTTCGACAAACCAGTCCATTCCTGCAGCCAGGTCACGTGGTCACGACGATCACCTGGCTCCATCGTCGACGTCGGACCGGGATATACACTCGCCACTAGGGTCCGACACACATGTCACTTCACTGGTCCCACGTTTGTCACGTCCACGTCAGTAGTGCTCCTCGTGGCGGTCAGCGACGTTGGCACCACGCGCACTCGAGCTCACTCACACGTGTAGCACACGGTGTAGAACGTTCGTGGCACGGCACTGAACACGCGTGACACGCACAACTGTATTCAAAAAAGACATTGCCTACACTTTGATCTTAGCCAACAGGCCGAGAAGCGAAGATCGGGCTACACTTTGATCTTAGCCAACAGGCCGAAAAGCGATACTTGACCGAGGATTTTCAAAATTCTCCGCCACTTTGCAACCACGTAATAAATAAATAACTTTCGTCAATAAATAAAATTTAAAACGTAGTCCAGTTTAGTAGAATAAATCAAAACAGTTTGCAAGAAACATGTTTCGACAAACCAGTCCATTCCTGCAGCCAGGTCACGTGGTCACGACGATCACCTGGCTCCATCGTCGACGTCGGCCCGGGATCTACACTCGCCTTTAGGGTCCGACACACATGTCACTTCACTGGTCCCACGTTTGTCACGTCCACGTCAGTAGTGCTCCTCGTGGCGGTCAGTGACGTTGGCGCCACGCGCACTCGAGCTCACTCACACGTGTAGCACACGGTGTAGAACGTTCGTGGCACGGCACTGAACACGCGTGACACGCACAACTGTATTCAAAAAAGACATTGGCTACACTTTGATCTTAGCCAACAGGCCTACACTTTGATCTTAGCCAACAGGCCGAGAAGCGAAGATCGGGCTACACTTTGATCTTAGCCAACAGGCCGAGAAGCGATACTTGACCGAGGATTTTCAAAATTCTCCGCCACTTTGCAACCACGTAATAAATAAATAACTTTCGTCAATAAATAAAATTTAAAACGTAGTCCAGTTTAGTAGAATAAATTAAAACAGTTTGCAAGAAACATGTTTCGACAAACCAGTCCATTCCTGCAGCCAGGTCACGTGGTTACGACGATCACCTGGCTCCATCGTCGACGTCGGCCCGGGATCTACACTCGCCACTAGGGTCCGACACACATGTCACTTCACTGGTCCCACGTTTGTCACGTCCACGTCAGTAGTGCTCCTCGTGGCGGTCAGCGACGTTGGCACCACGCAGACTCGAGCTCACTCACACGTGTAGCACACGGTGTAGAACGTTCGTGGCACGGCACTGAACACGCGTGACACGCACAACTGTATTCAAAAAAGACATTGGCTACACTTTGATCTTAGCCAACAGGCCTACACTTTGATCTTAGCCAACAGGCCGAGAAGCGAAGATCGGGCTACACTTTGATCTTAGCCAACAGGCCGAGAAGCGATACTTGACCAAGGATTTTCAAAATTCTCCGCCACTTTGCAACCACGTAATAAATAAATAACTTTCGTCAAATAAATAAAATTTAAAACGTAGTCCAGTTTAGTAGAATAAATTAAAACAGTTTGCAAGAAACATGTTTCGACAAACCAGTCCATTCCTGCAGCCAGGTCACGTGGTCACGACGATCACCTGGCTCCATCGTCGACGTCGGCCCGGGATCTACACTCGCCACTAGGGTCCGACACACATGTCACTTCACTGGTCCCACGTTTGTCACGTCCACGTCAGTAGTGCTCCTCGTGGCGGTCAGCGACGTTGGCACCACGCGCACTCGAGCTCACTCACACGTGTAGCACACGGTGTAGAACGTTCGTGGCACGGCACTGAACACGCGTGACACGCACAACTGTATTCAAAAAAGACATTGGCTACACTTTTATCTTAGTAAACAGGCCTACACTTTGATCTTAGCCAACAGGCCGAGAAGCGAAGATCGGGCTACACTTTGATCTTAGCCAACAGGCCGAGAAGCGATACTTGACCGAGGATTTTCAAAATTCTCCGCCACTTTGCAACCACGTAATAAATAAATAACTTTCGTCAATAAATAAAATTTAAAACGTAGTCCAGTTTAGTAGAATAAATTAAAACAGTTTGCAAGAAACATGTTTCGACAAACCAGTCCATTCCTGCAGCCAGGTCACGTGGTCACGACGATCACCTGGCTCCATCGTCGACGTCGGCCCGGGATCTACACTCGCCACTAGGGTCCGACACACATGTCACTTCACTGGTCCCACGTTTGTCACGTCCACGTCAGTAGTGCTCCTCGTGGTGGTCAGCGACGTTGGCACCACGCGCACTCGAGCTCACTCACACGTGTAGCACACGGTGTAGAACGTTCGTGGCACGGCACTGAACACGCGTGACACGCACAACTGTATTCAAAAAAGACATTGGCTACACTTTGATCTTAGCCAACAGGCCTACACTTTGATCTTAGCCAACAGGCCGAGAAGCGAAGATCGGGCTACACTTTGATCTTAGCCAACAGGCCGAGAAGCGATACTTGGCCGAGGATTTTCAAAATTCTCCGCCACTTTGCAACCGCGTAATAAATAAATAACTTTCGTCAATAAATAAAATTTAAAACGTAGTCCAGTTTAGTAGAATAAATTAAAACAGTTTGCAAGAAACATGTTTCGACAAACCAGTCCATTCCTGCAGCCAGGTCACGTGGTCACGACGATCACCTGGCTCCATCGTCGACGTCGGCCCGGGATCTACACTCGCCACTAGGGTCCGACGATTCCGTCTCCCGAGCGCCGAGTCTCCGGAGCGCCGAGTCTCCGGAGCGCCGAGTCTCCGGAGCGCCGAACGGGTTACCTGGCATAATCTGACAGTTTTGACAGTCGAATTGGAATTCACAAAAGCAACGGACCGCAGTAAAGTCGTGTGCCCAATTGAGCATTGTAGTAGGCGGGTAGGCCTTTCAATATTGAATTTAGCCACTTTTATATTACTAAAATGATTTGGTTTAACTACAGACAATAGACCATTATTATTATTTTTTTTTTATGCTTTGTCTATGGTTCAATATTTTAAATCAAGTCCAGTAATATAAAAAGCGGCCTTCTGGCTTTTTTATTTAATCACTTTTACATAAACAAAATTATGAACAACAAATGTTGAAAAATGAATACACACTTTAAACAAATTAAGGAACTAAAGGAACTGTTTTATAAAAAAGTTAAACTAACAAATATATTTATTATTCTCTGCTATAGCACGAAATCAAGCAGGCGGCAACACTTTAAACTCTAAAAATCTACAGATCTAATCACTTAGACTGACATGTGAAAGAGGCGAGGACCTAATAACAATGAATACACAAATTCATTGCTAATAAATTTGTCGTTGATAAAATATGAAAATAAAAATAAAATACCGGAACCAATAATTTGAATAAAATACGCAATAGGCCTAATTTGATTTTTTAATCCCAATTCCAATTGCATTTTTTTTAATTTTCTTATTTTATTAGTGAGAAATTAGTTAGGTCCTCACCTCTCTCACTAGTATTTTAATGTTATTAGATCTGTGCAAAAAAAGCTAACTCACTATTTATTATAATACCTATAGCATGAACTTAATACATTGAAATCCTTTTAAAATAAAACTACCACCCGTTATAATTTGGTACAACCATATTGCACATGCAATTATTGCATGCTAAGTTTAGAACTGGCATTGTTATAAAATTGTTTTTAAATAATATATTTCCAAGAACCTTTAATTAAACTAAACTCTGCATATCAGATGAAAAGTAAAAATCTGTTTGCCTTCTACATTATTTATAGACCCATATTTGTTTGTATGAAGGCAATGGGCATTAATATAGTCTATGATGAACTTGGAAATTAAAACACTGCCACAATTCAATTAAGCTCGATGCTAAATAAGAATAATAATACTAGGCTGGAAACTAAATAATAAATTCAGTTTCTTTAAATGTTTGGGTTTTCTCAGTTATATTGATCTCATGATAACTTTACTACATTAAATTATTATCATTGACTATTGGATATTATAGAATTTACTGTAATCCGCACATCACCCGCGGCTAGTGTATTTACTAGTATATTTTCTGTGGTGTGGCTGTACTCATCGAAGTATATTAACACACATACTTCGATGGCTGTACAGTACTTCACTTCCCACTTCTTCATGTTGAATCACAAGTTTCCCCTTGCACCTTCTTTTTTCTTTCACACACTGCCACACAACACTACCGTCCTTGTTGCACATCTGTTTTCTGTATGAGCACCCACCCATAACTAAACATGAATTACCTTAGGTTTCAGCTAGTTCCATTGCAACTTGTCACTGAACCTGTCAACCCAAAGTTTCCACTCCAAATGCCAAATTTTTTCATTTTTTCGCCCTGTTTAAGGGATGGGGGGCCTCCCCAAACAAGTGTTTGGGATTTTTGATCCAACCACATTCCATGCGCCATTGCACCCCTAAGTTGTACTAAAGCCAGTTTCAATGTGTTTTGTTCTGTATTGTCCTTTAAATAATACTATTACAACCACGCAACAGCTGTGAAGAAGGTATATAATATGATGAAATTATAAATGAATAATATCAAAACTATGTCCGTGCACTAATGAAACTGTTCTCATACCTAGTGAAATTGTGTTTTGAGTTTAATGACATTATTACGATGAATATTGACTGCTTTCCAGATTAAACTCATTGTAACCGGCATATTAAAAGAAAACATATTAACCCTCGTCACTTCTACGTCACTGAGCAGACCCTTTGGTAATTTATGGCTTCGGCGCTCGGGATACTCTTTTGCCTTCGGCGCTCGGGAGACTCGGCGCTCGGGAGACGCAACGGGGTGGTCTGTGGTCTATGTGATCAGTAGCCTACTGATTGTCGTGTCAGCCGAGTAACATTGTTTTCTCTCAGCATCTCACGTATTTCATTAGTCTTAAATTATGACTCTTAATACACATTTAGTAGTTTCGTTATAGAAATTAATTTATTACAGTTTCACTATACAGTACACTGTTATAATTTGTTTATATCATATCTTCATCAATAAAATCATAGTTTAGTTGAAAGTGTTAGTTTGTATTATTACCAAAACATTGGCG
Source organism: Macrosteles quadrilineatus (assembly GCF_028750875.1). Lineage (NCBI taxonomy): Eukaryota > Metazoa > Arthropoda > Insecta > Hemiptera > Cicadellidae > Macrosteles > Macrosteles quadrilineatus. Next base: position 137,794,112 of record NW_026542594.1, on the reverse strand, counting down.
CATCACGTGCCGCAACAATTATTAATAGGTATGAAAATAAAGAACATAAGCTAAAGATCAACATATATATTTTATATACTTAAATTTGTCATATTTATGACGGAAACCTTATCTTAACCTATATTGATTTTGTATTTAAAATAACGGCATTATAGCCCAGTTCCGATTGATTATACAATTATTAACGTGGAACACATGGGTTATGGTTTAAATGTTTGAATCAATGCAAATGTGAATGTCAATATAACTTTTTTAACGATATTTTTCGTATATATTTCGTGGTTTCACTGATATACTCACCATCATGTCCTCTTATGCAGTAATTAGTAGCCAAAATGGTGGAATCCGAAACTGTTAAGGATTTATTTCTAGGTTATAGCTAGCTAGAACTGTACCACTCTGTTTTAGAATAAGTTCATGACCAATCCTGAGGGTTTTTAATTAACATGTAAATTCAGGTCTCCGAAAATGTCTAAAATTACATCTCTATCTGTGTTTTTTACTCCCCTTCATTACGAACAACGTGTATCTAATTACACCAATACCTATCTTTACACAAACGTTCTCTTCCTTCACTTAAAATTGTTGGTAAAAATAATTATGAAGCTCAATGTTGAAGGTCAATATACTATATGGAACCCTGATGACTACGCTCAATTTTGTAAATGCCTCTGCAAACGCCACCTAGTTAATATACAGTATATAGATGTGTCATAATTAAAAGAATCCGGAACCGCAATAAAGCAGTATATAAAATACAGGCTGAGAATCATGAAACAGTCTTGTTCCCATCCGTGGTTCAGGAATAAAAGTGAAGTTTAAATTTTGATTGTAAAATAGACACCTAAGTAATCATTATCAAGTAAATTGTTATGGAACATGCTCAGATTCATCTATATATATAAAAGGCAAAGCCCTCACTGACTCACTGACTGACTGACTCACTCACTCACTCATCACTAATTCTCCCACTTCCCACTTACCTAGGAGGTTGAAATTCGGTACACTGATTCTTTAGGCATTAAATAGGAAAACTAAGTTGTTTTTATTCTGATCGGACTCTCGGGCTCCGCCCCAGTGGCTCTGGAGTTTCCCATGTTAACCTAATGAGTACTCATATTTAAATGGAATTAATGAATCTTAACAGCTGTTTCAATTTAAAAAGTTGGTTCTGTTCTATGATGATCAATAGTATTAAATTTACAAGGATTATCAACAGAGTGCAGCACTATTATTTTTTTTTTTATATTTGACAACAGCTAATTTGAAACCAAAAGGTGAGTGAGCGTAGCGAACGAACTTCAACCCGGAGGCAAGTTAGCGTAGCGAACGAGCTAACCTGAAGGCAAGTGAGCGCAGCGAACGAGCTCCAACCGTAAAGGTGAGTAAGCGTAGCGAACGAACTTCAACCAGGACGTGTGAGCGCAGCGAACAAGCTCCAACCTAAAGGTGAGTGAGCGTAGCGAACGAACTTCAACCAGGACGTGATTGAGCCATGCGAACGAGCTCACATATGAAGTTAAACGGGGCAAAGCCCGCGGGTACAGCTAGTTGTTTATAAGCATGACAGGTCTTATAATAATAATGTTTCATTTTTGAAATCCGAATGGAATTAATAATAAATAAAAGTTTTCTCTCCCACTGGTAGCTACGCGCCAGTTCTGGTTACGATAATTATAAATCCCTGTGTTTTGAGGGAAACGCCACCGAGCGTCCTTACTCGATAATGGGGGCGAAAGGTGCCGAATTACCCACCCGGCCTTGGCGCGGGGATTTCTAAAGCGTCCGTCTGCGCGAACCACCATTTTGAGGGCGTCCGTGTCAAACACGTCCGGGCTAAACACGGAGCCATATATGAATAGGCCTACATTCTCACATTGTGTAATAGCCACTTGAAACTTGAAATATAAATGTACACTTTCAGATACCTATTTAATTTTTTAATTAATAACTCAAGTTGGTCTAGGCCTAGAAAAAAGGTTGACAAGTTGTATATTCTTGATGAGCCCGATAAACTTTTTTCAATATTGATTAAATGTGTACAACAAAAAATACGTTTGGCTACCTGTTTCTTTGATTATCAAATTTATTACCGGTACCAATAATTCATAATTTAAAAATCATATCCTAAATTTGTCATTTTCTTTCAGGTCAAATGAGCCTGCTTGAATCATGGTCAATTCTACTAAACACCTTGCAAAGAAACAAAAATACAAAAGACAAAGGCGATTAAATGCAGAGAGGGTTAGGAGGTATCGAGAGAAAATGACACAAGAGCAGTTCGAGAAAAAAAGAAGAAAAGATAGGGAAAGATACAAAAAAAGAAAAAAAAATTTATAATATTTTGATGAAATGAAATAAATTTGTTTATATTCTTATTATGGTTCTTTTATAAAATTTTACCTAACCCGCCATGTTAAACTTCCCTATCCCAAGCGTGATGTATACAACTTCCTTACTTCTCGAGTGATGTAAAGTATAAAAAACTCACTCGGTGATGTAAAGAAACCCATTTAAATAACATTGAGTGCATAACTTAAAAAATATACCTCTATGGAGCCAACGACATTCAACGCTAGAAATCAGCTGTGCGCTTGAATGTTATTGTTATGCTTTAAAGTATTTTCCTAACCTAGCTTTTGTTTGTAAAAGAACGTTACTGTTAGAAGATGAGTGAAATGGATAATGATGAAAAATATTGTACGTAAACCCATGTATATTGTCGGGTCAGGTAAAATCTTGTACGTTACACGTTACGCAAGAGCGTGTAAAACATCACTTAGGTGAATTATGCAACTCGCTTCCGCTCGTTGCACAACATTCACCTGCGTGATGTAAAAACGCTCTTACTACACTTGTAATGTAAATAGCTATTACCAAATTGAATAACTTGAATCTTAAAGTACAAGCATTTATGGAAGATTTTATGAACCTTGAAGAGGCATATCTTTAAATGTGTTAGGCCTATAATCACCATTTTGGTCTTAAATTGTGAGTAATTTAATTTAGTTTTAAAGTAATTATGGTTGTTTTAATAAAAAATAATGATAAAGTTATGCTTTAGGGTTGACGTTAGCCAAACTTAAAAAAGTTCAAAATTTGGTAATTTTAGCCGTTGTTTGCGGAGTCATATCTTGAAAACTATAAGGCCTGTAATAGCCATTTTGGTCTTAGATTATAGGTAATCTAATGTACTTTAAAAATGGTTATGGTTGTTCTTTATGAAAAAGTGATGCTTCAGGGTCAAAATCGGACAAACGTAAAAATAGTGCGAAATTTCACCGATTTTTAAGCTTTTTGGAGGTGATCCGGAAGGTCGCCGAGGTCGAAAATTTGGATTTAGCAACTAGGTACTATTACAAACAACATAAAAAAAAGAAACCTACTACCCCATTTCATGCAAGGTAGACCCTGATTTTTATAACAAGGTAACTGGGTTAAAATAAGTAATCCAAATGTTAATGTTGCATACTGGCTTAATGATAAATCTCGATCAGCTGTATTGAAGTAAACATAAATCAGCTGTAAATGCAAGGGCGGTCCTAGACATATATTTTGGGGGGGGGGTCACCGGGGCGCCTGGGGTTCCCCCCAGGGAAAAATTTGGAAATTAACGTGCTAAAATGAGTGGTTTTTAAGCTATTTTGAGGACTGGGTTTAATGTCTTCAAGCTTTTCAGTTTATTTAAAGGTCAAAGAAATTTCTAAAAATAAACTTGTATAATGTCATGATTTTACATTGTTGAGATTTTTGGTTTTAATATAAAAGGAAAACCGCAACATTACAACACATTCAAGCATTAATGATTTACGAAAAACCCCTTTCAACTTTCAACTGGTGCCGATGTGTATGCTAAACAGAAAATGTCCAAAATCAGACCAAGATTTCGAACCAGAGGACTTATTTTATCTAAGAAGTGTTTAAGAACTTGCACCCAACACGACTGCATTATACCTGCCCAGTAAACAACAGTTAACCTACACAAAGTACACGATCCAACAATTATGATAACGTTGCCGTCGGTGTCCCGTCACTGCTACCGCCTGAAGAATTGGTTCTTAGTGCTCTCATTTTTTTCTACGCCAGTGCCAGTGGCATTTTACAAGGGGTCAATGTGAGGATAAAGTTTTTGTGCAACGTTTTTGTGGTTGTGCGGGGAATTAAATCCGTCCATTCCGCATCTAAGTCTGAGACACTACCATTTTGTTGTTGTTTTGTGGTTAACAACATGCCAATTGGGTTGTGGTATTCTTAAATATGATATCAGGTGCTCTAAATATGAATACTATTTAATATTGAAAGTTTTGAAATTTACTACGGTAGGCCTAATCATTGAATTACATTACTCTAATTACAAATTCCTAACGCTGAACTCAGATAAATTAATATTCAACTACCTTTCAAGATTTGGACTATTGATACAACTTCTTTTCTTTATCCAATACTCAATTCAAGTTTTCAATCATCTTAGGTTAAAATGAATGATAACATTAAATGCCGAATAATTAAATAAGAAGAATGCGGCCGAACGTCGAACGTCAGTCAGCATCGGACACTGCCAATGTATAGGCTGAAAGCGTCCGTCGTATGCCAATCTTCTTTTCATAACGTACAAAAAAAAGTCAGACTCGAACGATCCCGAGTTTTAGGATAGAGTTTGTAATTAGTCCTTTTGTTCACCACAAGTGTAAGGACTACAATGAATTTCAATTTGGTAGATCGATTTACAATAAAAATTATTAAAGTTCCCCTGGTATAATAGTTTATGTATATAAACAATATTTGTGGGGGGTGGGGTCACGACCCCCCTGGGACCACTCTTGTGTAAATGGCTTTCAATGCTATGCTTATGGAGAACATTTTACGTTAGATCTAATTTTGTGTTACCGTAACATTTTGGGAATTCCACTATTTTTTCTGCCGTCGCGGGATAGAGACCTTTAATTTGAGCCCCCTTCTGTCGTTCTACGACTTCCCAGGCACAATTTTGACACAAAGAATCGTCTTAGGCTAGTTAAATATATAGATATACAGTAGAACCTCACTAATTTGAACCTCAATAATTCTAAAACCTCTATAATTAGTATAGTTTTTCTGTTCCCCTCAGAAAACCTCCAAAATTAAAAAAATAATACATACACCAATAATTTTAAGTGATTTTTATGCTTAATGCAGCCTCTACAATACAAATTTGCACATACTCGAGCCTCTACCATTCGAATTTCCACATACTTGAGCCTCTATAATTCGAATATTGTTGCCGTAATTCAAACTGTAACCTCCAAAATTCTAAATCAGCCTCTACAATTCGAACTACATTTACCTTAAGCCTCTGTAATTTGTATTCACAAAAAAATATGCCTGTTGAAACATGATCTGACGCTCACTTATTGATGTTCCCACGATGGGTTAATTAGTCACCGTTCTCTCAAACTCTTTAAACTTAAAACTGGGACCTCCATTAATTGAATTTTATTTATTCTAACCTCTATAAATCAAACCCTATATTTCAAACTTCTCATAATTTGAAATATATTGTCTTTCCTCTGAAAGTATAATTAGCAAGGTTCTACTGTCCGGTACCATTTTAAAAAGTTGTTTACCCTACTAGTGCATGCTGGCCCTTTTTTAAGGTAGTTTTGATGATCCGGATAGTTTGATAATCTGAATAGGGTCCGGTCCTAATTAATCCGGATTATTGACATTCTACTGTGTACAGGCAATGAAGTACCTAATGAAGACGGACTAAGTCTTCATGTGTTCTAGAATACACCTGGTCGACTCAAATAACTCAATGAGTAGCATTGATGAAGGTTTAAAAATTCTACATGTCTGTGGGAAAGGTAGCAAACTTGACACCTTGGAGGAGTTCGAGATTTATAAAATTTATGATGACGAACAGTGTAAGGACCACATCCTTAACGAAAAATTACAGTTCCAGTCTCACTCGATTTTTAATACAATATTAAACTCAGGAAATACAATTACTCAGCTAATACAATTAGCTGCTTCCAAACAAAACAGCTGTTACAACACCACTTGCGACGTTGCCACTTCGAAGGCCGCAGCCTGGAGTTAAAGGCGGCCGTGCTAGAGGGGAGGTGGAGGGAGAATCATTTCCCCCCACTCAGTAGCGCTATTGACTTTATATCTACACTGTGTAGATATAAAGTCAATGGGAGCGCTTAGGGACAACATCGCGATGATACAGCGAAGGTTTAGACTCCAGTCGCGAACACAGCCGTTTCCATTCCAGACAGACGACAACAGCAGAAGCGTTTGGCACGGCGGCGTGGTGGTGGGGTAAGGCGCGGCGGTGGGTGGTGTTATTATCAGGAGAGCTTCGTCTTTGTGACATTTGCAAAGGCAGACGAAAACAGTTGTGAATTGGCGTAGTTAATATACTACGACACTGTCAAAGACAGTGCAGATGATCTGAAGTAATCTTGGAAAGCTGGAATATGGGAAACGTGCCATCACTATGACGTCATGGAGCGTCCTGTGAGTCTTGCGGGAACTCGACCCCCACAGAATACTGTATTGACCCATTGACCACTTGACCATCATGATCTGATCACACAGCTCACAGCTGTTGATGACAAGTAGTGAAATGGAAGTGCAATACTTTCTGTGTCTGTCCACTGAGCTATACAGTGTGTGTGTCTGTCTAGGCTAGTCTAGTCTAGTGTCTGTACTCTGTAGTTAGTAGTAGGGTAGTGGACCAGTGGACGTGATTGTGAATTGTTACCAGTCTGCTAAAGTATTAATTTATCAGTATTAAATAAAATTTAGTTATGCTTAGCCTAGGTTTTATAAAGTTTTCAGTCACGCATGGTAAATAAGTATCAGTTTGATCATCTTATAAAGTTCAAATGTAAGTACAATTCTGTAACAAGTCTATGTCAAACCTTAAATGTCGTCTGTTAAAATTTGCAAAATTTGATGTTGCTTTTCGTTTTGACTTAGCAAATTACCAAACAATTCTTAATTAAGTATGCCCTTTTCACTTACGTTGGCTAACTTATTTGAAGTTAAGTTGTAACTTGTAAACTTAAATTTTTCTTCGGTAGGCCTAAATTGTTTGGTGTCAAACAAATTGGGTAGGCCCTATGAACCTTTCTTGCATAGCCTTGAGTTAGAATAGGTAGAATGTGGTTAAAAAATGTTGTAAACTACTATGCTATCATTTAGACTAGGCATATATTAAATTAATTTCAATCAACAGTTGGTTCTTTTAGCCTAAAAATATCCTCATACTCAATAATCTAGCCTACCCCATATGGGAAAGGTCCCACCTAGCATTTAATCTATGTCATGGTTTAACTTATTTATCATTGCCTCCAGGTTTGGTTTTGACACTATAAATAGGTTTATATAGGTAACTTAGGCTACGTCATATATCCTAAAATATTTTAGGGCAACCAGCCTAACTTAAGTTTTGAAACAACAGTTTCTTCGTCCCAAGCCTGTTGCTTCTTAAAATTATTGGAGCATCTTGTCATCGTTAAAACACAAGAATACGTTTAAGTTACTCAACATACACGAAAACGGTCATAAATTATTAACAAAAACAAATGCACAGCCGGCCATAACACGCACGGTGTCAGACACGATGCACAAGGGTATTTATAAATTTTAATTTGTCGTCATCACCTTCCAGTAAGCAAGTTATGAGAGTTTAGAATATAAACAATTTTTGTGTTTTTTGAATCAGATGACTTTTAATGATTGTGCAAATGACTCGAAATACGTGTACAACACAGGCCAAATTGCCTTTACCCTTGCTCAATACCAAATTTCGAATCTCAGTTGTTAAACTTAAACTTGTGTCAAAAAGTGTTAGTTTAGGCCATATTGATAGAATATAGTATTTTCATAATCCAAAATAGCCACTTAGGACTGAAAAATATTACTTTTGTAAAAAAATGTTAGTTTAGGCCATAGTGATGAAATATACTGTACAGTAGACTCCCTCTTATCCGAACTCCTCGGGACCGAGGCCAGTCCGGATAACGTTTTTCCGGTTAAACCGACATCCCCAAAAACTTGTTAAAACAGACCACATGCTTACTGTATACAGTATTTGACTTAAATTTAGGAGAGCATTGTATTGGTCTCAAATCTTTCCCACGAGAACAATCATTTCAGTACCACCCGCTTCCTGCCGATCTAGTCCGGTTTTAAAAACTGATGTCCGGTTAAAAGGTGTCCAGATAAGAGGGAGTATACTGTATTCATTATCTAAAAATAGCCTCCCAGGACTGAAAAAAATATTATTTCCTCAATAAACATTGTAAAAACCTTTTTCCACTAATAATCTTGATATCACAATAATTCCTGTAATATAATCAGGATTATTTGTTTGTTAGGTTATGGCAGGAAACATTCCACCACTAGTTTCCTCCACTCCACCTCCTTTGAATGCCTTTGATGATGAAGAGGAGGAGGAAGAGGATGATTTTGGACTTTACAACACTGCAGAGGAAATAGACTATAATGGTTAGTATTGTGACATTGTAGAAGTTGGGTGACGTCTCCATCAATGCATATAGTCTAACTGGAGATCACGCCCTGGCACGAGAATACGGCATTGAAAACAAGCCGCCACCGCGCCCCGGGAGTTATTCAACCCTGCACCAACCTTTATATGTTATAAAAAAACACGTGACCCGGGCACTGGTCCTTTCACTCGCTATCATGACAGTATGACAACCCTGCACCAGCCACCCCGCTTACTCATTCCACCTACACTACTCCCTTCAACCAATCCTTTCTCTTTTCTCTTAATCATATCCCCTTTCTGTAAGGTGCTGTGGGTTCGCACTGTCCATGTCCTCCAGATACCTCCCTTAAAATAATTGGGCACCGAGATTTTACTAAACAAACATATGCAAAAATGGCAGGAGCTTTGTAAAATGAAGACGTAACTTCTCTTGCTGCAGATTTTAAGAAATTAGGGGACGAGCTTCAATAGAAGATAGGATAGGCAATAATAGAAGCTGTGGCCGTTTTTAGTACGAGAATAAATCTTAAACCTTTATTTAAAAATAGGTTTGCTGTGATTTATATTTTGTTATTCCTCGATGTTCTGAATAGACATGATGTATTCCTGCATTTTGTTATTCCTCGATGTTCTGAATAGACATGATGTATTGCTGCATTTTGTTATTCCTCGATGTTCTGAATAGACATGATGTATTTCTTGTCCGTTTCCTTGTTTTGTTGTGTTTCCTTGGCGGGGACAGACTTTTTAATCCAGTTTGATATCCAGAGGAACTGGGAATCCGGAGGTAATGGGTAAAGAAAATGGGAGATAACTGTGCTGTCTTGTTATTCAGAACAAACATTGTACAGCATTTGTGATACGACAAATACTCTAACAACCTCATAATATATATAAAAAAAATAATAGAACACATTTTACAAGATTGAGTTTTTCAAAATTCATGTTTTCGGCCCCTGGACTATATTGTTAAGACAATAATAGGGTTTTTACATACCTCAGTCAAATAGTACAATAAATGATATAGCACAACAGCTTACATGTTTCGTTGCGAAGACAACACAGAAAACATTAATACGGTACGAATACACGATAGACATTTAGATAGCGCTATCATAATACTGATTTGGTGCGGCGCGGGGTTGGTAGCAGACTGGAGGTCTTCGTCACGTCGTCTCCTCTACTGTTATCAGATCTTCGATCAGCTGTTCCTGAGTTTAATATTGTATTAAAAATCGAGTGAGACTGGAACTGTAATTTTTCGTTAAGGATGTGGTCCTTACACTGTTCGTCATTATAAATTTTATAAATCTCAAACTCCTCCAAGGTGTCAAGTTTGCTACCTTTCCCACAGACATGTAGAATTTTTAAACCTTCATCAATGCTACTCACTCATTGAGTGATTTGAGTCGACCAGGTGTATTCTAGAACACATGAAGACTTAGTCCGTCTTCATTAGGTACTTCATTGCCTGTACACAGTAGAATGTCAATAATCCGGATTAATTAGGACCGGACCCTATTCAGATTATCAAACTATCCGGATCATCAAAACTACCTTAAAAAAGGGCCAGCATGCACTAGTAGGGTAAACAACTTTTTAAAATGGTACCGGACAGTAGAACCTTGCTAATTATACTTTCAGAGGAAAGACAATATATTTCAAATTATGAGAAGTTTGAAATATAGGGTTTGATTTATAGAGGTTAGAATAAATAAAATTCAATTAATGGAGGTCCCAGTTTTAAGTTTAAAGAGTTTGAGAGAACGGTGACTAATTAACCCATCGTGGGAACATCAATAAGTGAGCGTCAGATCATGTTTCAACAGGCATATTTTTTTGTGAATACAAATTACAGAGGCTTAAGGTAAATGTAGTTCGAATTGTAGAGGCTGATTTAGAATTTTGGAGGTTACAGTTTGAATTACGGCAACAATATTCGAATTATAGAGGCTCAAGTATGTGGAAATTCAAATGGTAGAGGCTCGAGTATGTGCAAATTTGTATTGTAGAGGCTGCATTAAGCATAAAAATCACTTAAAATTATTGGTATATGTATTATTTTTTTAATTTTGGAGGTTTTCTGAGGGGAACAGAAAAACTATACTAATTATAGAGGTTTTAGAATTATTGAGGTTCAAATTAGTGAGGTTCTACTGTATATCTATATATTTAACTAGCCTAAGACGATTCTTTGTGTCAAAATTGTGCCTGGGAAGTCGTAGAACGACAGAAGGGGGCTCAAATTAAAGGTCTCTATCCCGCGACGGCAGAAAAAATAGTGGAATTCCCAAAATGTTACGGTAACACAAAATTAGATCTAACGTAAAATGTTCTCCATAAGCATAGCATTGAAAGCCATTTACACAAGAGTGGTCCCAGGGGGGTCGTGACCCCACCCCCCACAAATATTGTTTATATACATAAACTATTATACCAGGGGAACTTTAATAATTTTTATTGTAAATCGATCTACCAAATTGAAATTCATTGTAGTCCTTACACTTGTGGTGAACAAAAGGACTAATTACAAACTCTATCCTAAAACTCGGGATCGTTCGAGTCTGACTTTTTTTTGTACGTTATGAAAAGAAGATTGGCATACGACGGACGCTTTCAGCCTATACATTGGCAGTGTCCGATGCTGACTGACGTTCGACGTTCGGCCGCATTCTTCTTATTTAATTATTCGGCATTTAATGTTATCATTCATTTTAACCTAAGATGATTGAAAACTTGAATTGAGTATTGGATAAAGAAAAGAAGTTGTATCAATAGTCCAAAAGCTTGAAAGGTAGTTGAATATTAATTTATCTGAGTTCAGCGTTAGGAATTTGTAATTAGAGTAATGTAATTCAATGATTAGGCCTACCGTAGTAAATTTCAAAACTTTCAATATTAAATAGTATTCATATTTAGAGCACCTGATATCATATTTAAGAATACCACAACCCAATTGGCATGTTGTTAACCACAAAACAACAACAAAATGGTAGTGTCTCAGACTTAGATGTGGAATTAACGAATTTTAATTCCCCGCACAACCACAAAAACGTTGCACAAAAACTTTATTCTCACATTGACCCCTTGTAAAATGCCACTGGCACTGGCGTAGAAAAAAATGAGAGCACTAAGAACCAATTCTTCAGGCGGTAGCAGTGACGGGACGCCGACGGCAACGTTATCATAATTGTTGGATAGTGACCTTTGTGTAGGTTAACTGTTGTTTACTGGGCAGGTATAATGCAGTCGTGTTGGGTGCAAGTTCTTAAACACTTCTTAGATAAAATAAGTCCTCTGGTTCGAAATCTTGGTCTGATTTTGGACATTTTCTGTTTAGCATACACATCGGCACCAGTTGAAAGTTGAAAGGGTTTTTTCGTAAATCATTAATGCTTGAATTTGTTGTAATGTTGCGGTTTTCCTTTTATATTAAAACCAAAAATCTCAACAATGTAAAAACATGACATTATACAAGTTTATTTTTAGAAATTTCTTTGACCTTTAAATAAATTGAAAAGCTTGAAGACATTAAACCAAGTCCTCAAAATAGCTTACAAACCACTCATTTTAGCACGTTATTTCCAAACTTTTCCCTGGGGGGAACCCCAGGCGCCCCGGTAACCCCCCCCCCCAAAATATATGTCTAGGACCGCCCTTGCATTTACAGCTGATTTATGTTTACTTCAATACAGCTGATCGAGATTTATCATTAAGCCAGTATGCAACATTAACATTTGGATTACTTATTTTAACCCAGTTACCTTGTTATAAAAATCAGGGTCTACCTTGCATGAATTGGGGTAGTAGGTTTCTTTTTTTTATGTTGTTTGTAATAGTACCTAGTTGCTAAATCCAAATTTTCGACCTCGGCAACCTTCCGGATCACCTCCAAAAAGCTTAAAAATTGGCGGAATTTCACACTATTTTTACGTTTGTCCGATTTTGACCCTGAAGCATCACTTTTTCATAAAGAACAACCATAACCATTTTTAAAGTACATTAGATTACCTATAATCTAAGACCAAAATGGCTATTACAGGCCTTATAGTTTTCAAGATATGACTCCGCAAACAACGGCTAAAATTACCAAATTTTGAATTTTTTTAAGTTTGGCTAACGTTAACCCTAAAGCATAACTTTATCATTATTTTTCATTAAAACAACCATAATTACTTTAAAACTAAATTAAATTACTCACAATTTAAGACCAAAATGGTGATTATAGGCCTAACACATTTAAAGATATGCCTCTTCAAGGTTCATAAAATCTTCCATAAATGTTTGTACTTTAAGATTCAAGTTATTCAATTTGGTAAAATTTTATAAAAGAACCATAATAAGAATATAAACAAATTTATTTCATTTCATCAAAATATTATAAGTTTTTTTTCCCTTTTTTTTTGTATCTTTCCCTATCTTTTCTTCTTTTTTCCTCGAACTGCTCTTGTGTCATTTTCTCTCGATACCTCCTAACCCTCTCTGCATTTAATCGCCTTTGTCTTTTGTATTTTTGTTTCTTTGCAAGGTGTTTAGTAGAATTGACCATGATTTCAAGCAGGCTCATTTGACCTGAAAGAGAATGACAAATTTACGATATGATTTTTAAATTATGAATTATTGGTAATAAATTTGATAATCAAAGAAACAGGTAGCCAAACGTATTTTTTGTTGTACACATTTAATCAATATTGAAAAAAGTTTATCGGGCTCATCAAGAATATACAACTTGTCAACCTTTTTTCTAGGCCTAGACCAACTTGAGTTATTAATTAAAAAAATAAATAGGTATCTGAAAGTGTACATTTATATTTCAAGTTTCAAGTGGCTATTACACAATGTGGGAATGTAGGCCTATTCATATATTTGCTTCCCCAAATTATTTTTTTATTGCATAAATAGACTCAACAAAAATTATCAATCATAAAGTATATAATAGATAGCCTAGATAAATATAAAACAGACACAAAACTGTCCTTTGTAACACTAACTTATAGAATTAATATTTGAACTATATTTTTAATCATTCATTGAAATGATCCGTCATTCAGGTAATGAATCGTCATGTCCGGTAATATGTTCTAAATGACGTGTACCGGAATTATGTTTTTCACTTTAAATGCCAATATAAGCGTTGACAACACGTGTTGGTACGAAGCTGAGAGGTTTTGTTCAAGTTGATCGGCAAACCTATTACTTTAGACTGTTGTTAAAACGTTTAAACTATGTTTAGTTGTTAAAATAACATTACCTAAATGACACATATTAAAGGTACGGAATGATATTTACCTGTAAAACTGCAAATAATCACTACTAACGTTATATCTTTAGAGCAAAACTGTTTGCACAATTAATTGAGAATACTCCCCTGTTGGATACTGGAGCGGTCCGATTCCGTTTCATTCCGATGTTGCGGCGTGCGGCGGGAAATTCAAACTCATTTGCCGCGACCTTGATAGTTGGCCGACAGCTATATTTTTTTGGATATCTTACAAAATAACTTTAAAAAATGTAATAATACGATGTGAAACACTGATATTTGAGTGTTAAACAAAAACTATATTGGCTAAAACAAAATTAACAACCATTAATAACATGAAGATAACCATTAATAACATTTTATGGTGAGTTATAAAGTGAAAGTTGCAACACCGACAGTGACCGAAATGACGTTTTACAGTATAAAAATTAAAAAATATAAATAAATTTACCCTTTTTGTCAATAAATAATGTTAATTCTAAACAGTTAATGGTTGGATAAGGTATATAATATAAAAAAATACACAGCATTTTTCTTTATTACTCTTTTATTTAATGGAGACATAAATTGTCCCATAATTTGAGAATCAGCCTGTAGGATTTGATACAATACTGCTCTTTTGAGGATTTGAAGGAAATTGCAGCTTGCACTGATTGTTTAAAAGAATTTGTTTCTTTCTGTAGTAACTGTCCTCTTACATCATTATCTTTAAGTCCTCTAACAAACTGCATTCTTAGTAACATATCTGATACAGATATCCCACATTCACATTGAAAACAACAATACTTTGCTAGTCTCTTCATTTCTATTGAAAAATCCATCGTTTATTCATCTTGCTTTACTAATTTGAATTTTGCTTGCAGTTAATACATTTTTAAGCCTATGTACTTCACCCATACTCGTCGCCAATGTTGTGTCTAAATTCAATAAACTTAAAACATTTGAAAAATATATTTGTAAAAAAACCTTGTAACATTGTAAAAAATATGAATGAATGAATGAATGAATAAAGTGCTTTATTTTAACATAAACATTCCTCTCATGACATAAGCATACACTTAATTAAACAATGGTCTACGACCGTCTGTTTGGTTGGCACACCTGGAAAACACATTTATGAAAATTAACTTGAAACAAAATACACTTACTAACATACACAAATTTACATACAATTTTACATCCATTTTCAACAAAACTAAAAAAAAATACCTTTTTCATAATATTGTTTACATAACTTTTATTATTTTATTTTTTAAATTATTAGAATTTAAAAGGTTTACGCATAATGAAAACTATAACAATTACTATGAATATTTAAGAGGACAGGCTGACAAGTTGTTTGACATAATTATTGTTTTGATTTAATTTATAAATTAGAAAGATAATAAAACAATTTTGAATTTGAAAAAAAAATCATATAATTTATTCGTAATTAAATTCTCTAATTAACTCCCACCTCCTTCTCCACGCCTCCCTCATAAAGTTTGCTAATTTACGCCAATCCCTACCATTTATGTATTCTATGTGTTCTTCCCAATGCATGCTTCGTTTTCCAAACCAATACTCCCTGATATCACCTAAAATTGGGCAAATAGAAACAAAATGAAAAACTGTTTCAAATTCACGCAAATTGCACAAACTACAGAAATGATTTTTATTCGTTATCCATGGTTTGTGATTCAAATCAACCAGCTCTGCTCGGGCCTTAATGACCCATGAGATAAGACTTATATTGATGCTATCAGTGAGAAAACTCCTGGGCCCTAGGTCAAGGTCAACGGCAAGCAGTTGTTGGTGATATTGCGATGTACGCGCTCTGCCAACCATATCAATTCTCCAGCTATCTCTTTCCGCCTCAATTATCTTCACTAATCCCTCAAAAACATCTGCTGACTCGAAATTAATATCCAAACCGTGTTTTCGCCCTAGACATTTCCACTCTTTGGCCCAAAAAATACCTTTTCCAATTACAGATTTAGCAATAATTTTTGGTAGGCGTGATTCTGGCATATTAAAAACCTTAAAAATGTATGTTGCGTTAATTTGTAGATTAAAGAAATACAACTTTTCAAAACATGTTTCTAAGTAAACAATATAGTTGGGAGTGTTATGTGGCAATCTAAACATCCTTTTAATAAACGTTTTCTGAGCATTTTCTAACTGAGAAATTTCTGAAAACCCCCAAACTTGTGCGCCGTAACACAAAATAGCTCTGAGAATAGATTCGAAGCATAATATTTTAATCTGCAGCGGGACTTTGTTGTTGTCTACTAGCCTTTGCCATACTGAATTAATTGCATAATTAGTTAGCCTCCTCTTCTCTATGAAATGTTTTTCCCATGACAATGTCGTTGTAAATAACATTCCCAAATATTTATAACTATCTACCACTTCAACCTGTTTGCCCTTATACCACCATCTATCATGTCCTGATAATCTACCACCTTTCCTGAAAACCATTATTTTGGATTTGGATATATTTACTGTAAGGTTCCAAATTGAACTGTAACACTCCAAGTTTTTAATCATCATTTGTAATGCTGTTGCTGTGGGGGCCAACAATACGATGTCGTCTGCATACATCAAAACATTTACTCTCTTTCCACCGAAATTACAGCCACCTTCCAGCACCTCTGGCAATACTTGTAAGATTTAAAACGAAAAATGTGGAGCACATGCTAATTTACAATTAACTTCACCTATTGAACTATTATGATATATTGCATGCGTCCCACGTTTTTCGTTTTAAATCTTACAAGTATTTATTTTCTCAACATATTTATAAATTATTGTCTACTTTTTAGTCTTTAATGTGGTTAAATCTATTTTATATGGGCTGTTAATAACATAACCAAAACCCTATTATCTGTAATCAGATGTTTTATCTTTACAGTACTTTGAAATGCTTGTGTTATATTTCTAGAATATGTCGGAAGCAGAACTTGTACCTCTTAACCTCTGCTCTTCGAACTGTCAAATTTAAGTATTTACAGCTGACTTAAATTAATTGATTTATTTACATTCTTTCAAAATGTTAACATGAAAAATTTGGAAGCCCATGGGGCGTAGCCCAAGGGAAATGTGAAAATTAAGCTATATAATATTGCATTGTCATCCATTTGTGAGCTATGTTTCAAGTTTCAAGTCTCTAGCTCATCGGAAAGTATCAAAATTTTAAAGAAAGCGAGTAAATAAAAACAAGCCCATGGGGCGTAGCCCAAGGGAAATATGAAAATTAAATTATATAATATTGCATTGTCTTCCATTTGTGAGCTATATTTCAAGTTTCAAGTCTCTAGCTCATTGGGAAGTTAGTATAAAATTGATTGCAAAGTTTGTACCGGACAAGAAAGCGAGCTAATAAAAACGTTTTAAAAAAAGAAGGCTTAAATTTTAGTATTCTTTGCCTTTGTTTTTTAGTTTAAAGATTTTACCCTTAAGGCATTTTTACATTTATAAGGTGTCAAATATGTTCTACTGCAGAAGTCAAAATATGCTAATTAGAATTAATAGAGATGGTTTATGTTCTGGTTTATCTGATTCTATTCCAAGGTCTCTCATGTTTTAGTAATTCCTTCTCTTATATCGCTCCAAGAATATTTAATAATTTGCCTGAAAATAAGACAGCCCTAAATGCTTCCATATTCTCAAAAAGTGTAAAATATATGTCATTTACAATAAACTAGGTGGCGTTCGCAGAGGCATCCACAAAATTGAGCGGAGTCATCAAGGGTTTATATTATATTGTTTTGGTCATACTGCAGTAATACCAGTCGTTTTTAATGCATGCGTTGCGGGTCTAAAGTAGCATTTTTACTCTTTAGGAAGTAAAAATAGTTTTTATCCTCTATGGAGTAAAAATCTGCTCATGCATCATCTGCATGCGTTGCGGGTCTAAAGTAGCATTTTTACTCTTTAGGAAGTAAAAATAGTTTTTATCCTCTATGGAGTAAAAATCTGCTGTTGTCAACTCAGTTGTAAATTTCGATTGTAAACGATTGCATATATCGAAAATATGTATCGATTCGTGCATCGTAATAATTTTAACCTACAGTCTACAGTATACAGTCTCTTCCCATAGCATTTTAGCATTGCAGATACATTAATCCATTCCCACACTCAACACTGCTCACCTTTACTACTTCCTTCACCACTTCCTACGTCGCGGACCTGTTTCCCTCCCTTCCCATAGCATCATAGGATTGCAAATACCTTAATCTAACGGTCATAATCAGTTCCTACACTCCGGACTGCTCGCATTTACTACTTCCTTCACCACTTCCTACGTCACGGACCTGTTTCCCTCCCTTCCCATAGCATCATAGGATTGCAAATATCTTAGTCTAATGGTCATAAACAGTTCCTACACTCCGGACTGCTTGCATTTACTACTTCCTTCACCACTTCCTACGTCAAGGACCTGTTTACCTCCCTTCCCATAGCATTTTATGATTGCAGATACATTAATCTAATGGTCATAAACAGTTCCCACACTCCGGACTGCTCGCCTTTACTACTTCCTTCACCACTTCCTACGTCGCGGACCCGTTTTCCTCCCTTTCTATAGCATTTTATGATTGCAGATACCTTATTCTAATCGTCATAAACAGTTCCCACACTCCGGACTGCTCGCCTCTACTACTTCCTTCACCACTTCCTACGTCGCGGACCTGTTTCCCTCCTTTCCCATAGCATCATAGGATTGCAAATACCTTAGTCTAATGGTCATAAACAGTTCCTACACTCCAGACTGCTCGCATTTACTACTTCATTCACCACTTCCTACGTCACGGACCTGTTTACCTCCCTTCCCATAGCATTTTATGATTGCAGATACATTAATCTAATCGTCATAAACAGTTCCAACCCTCCGGACTGCTCGCCTTTACTACTTTCATCACCTCTTCCTACGCCACGGACCTGTTTCCCTCCCTTTCCATAACATTTTATGATTGCAGATACCTTAATCTTATCGTCAAAAACAGTTCCCACACTCCGGACAGCTCGCCTTGACTACTTCCCTCATCACTCTCTACGTCGCGGACCCGTTATCCTCCCTTCCCATAGCATTTTATGATTGCAGATACCTTAATCTAATCGTCATAAACAGTTCCCATACTCCGGACTGCTCGCCTTTACTACTTCCTTCACCACTTCCTACGTCACGGACCTGTTTTCCTCCCTTCCCATAGTATCATAGGATTGCAAATACCTTAATATAATGGTCATAAGCAGATCCCACACTCCGGACAGCTCGCCTTGACTACTTCCTTCCTCACTTCCTACGTCGCGGACCCGTTTTCCTCCCTTCCCTTATAATTTTTGGAATGCAGATACCTAAATCTAATCGCCATAAACAGTTTCCACACTCCAGACTGCTCACCTTTGGTACTTCCTTTAGCACTTCCTACGTCACGGACCTCAAGCTAGTGTCGTCATTTGATTATTTTTATGATTCATGTTAACTCTTTTTCTGTTCTAATATCTGTGGAATAATGCTATCAGCTATTTCTTTATCTACTGCATTCAAAAATCAACAGCTGATCATATGTCTTTGTTTATGTGTCAAATACTGCTTCCATAAGGATTACATTGAAACTTTGAGACCCAGTGGGGCGGATTCCTGAGAGTTATTTTTAACGCCATATAGATGTTGGCACTCACCGATATGGTCTTTATCACCATCCAAAATTTGAAAACGATTGATTCAGCCGTCTAGGAGTTTGCGTATTACAAAATGCATAAAAGTCGACGTATAAGAGCTTCGCTCAATTATGTGAAAGATATATTATGTTTAGACTTTGTATATTACCAATTAAAGCGTTTTATAAAAATAGTGTTAAAATTATCATTTGAGCGAATTTCCCATATAGGGAATAAGCTATTACCGTAGTACTCATGGTAAGACCTGGGCCTGGGACCCAATTATTTTTTTTTGTTTTGAGGTCCCTAGAAGCCAAAAACACCATCCGTTCAAATTCATATATAGCCTATATATATTAAATAATTGAAGTAAATAAGTACAACTGAGCACGCTGAATATTATATTTTTAAAAGAAGTGACTTTTTATATCAGGTTGCTCAGTTGTACTTATTTACTACAACAATTTAATATATCAGCAGCCCTATTACGTGAACACCTAAACTAAAACATTTATATCTATCTATCTATCTATATATTAATAGGCAAGCATGTTTCTTTAAAACCTTTTTTCTCAGCTCGCATGCATCGCAGGGAAAATCTACGCATAACGTTGGAAAGATATTTCCCTGTAGAAGTGCAGAATCCCTTTAAAAATTAAAATATGCTCAAATATAAGCACAAAAAATGGATTTGAAATTTAAACTAAAATTAACATGGGCTTTATGGGTTGCCATGCTGGTGACGAAATAACAACGAAATATAAACAGAAAATCAAAACAAATGGAATAAATTACAATCACATGTTTTATTTACAGCGTGGGGTGAAAATAGAAAAGCCTGTACCTTTACATTCCATCCCCATGTTAAAGTTGTCACCAGTTGTTTCTTTAAATTCGTCGTAGTTGATGTGAGCCACCAACAGATTGCGCTGATCTAAATTACTAATATCTGTCGAATACACAATGTTTTTTACCAATTCAAACTTTTAGAATGACTTATTATGAGCTATAGCAATTGTTATGACCCATCAACTCTGTCAGCAACAAAGAATGAGGTAGAAAATATAATTTAAGACATGCATTCAATAACTGGCTCAAAAAACTACCTGTTTTTTATAAAGAAAATTTCAAAAGCTGGTCCATATAGATGGGATGTCCACTTCAGTATCCAATGGTCAATACGTGAACATTACATTTTTTTGGTCGAGTTTTCGACCACTGGTTATATATATATATATATATATATGTGTGTGTGTCCGTTAGCGCAAGCAAAAATGATCCGATTTTGATCAAATTTGGTACAAACGTGTAAACCTACGTTTATTCAAACGAGTTCACGAACCAGCATAATCGGACCATGGGTAAATGGTACCATGGTAAATTAAAATTCTCATGTTATTCTTATGGAGAAAATTAACACTGTAGTAGTTTACTTGTTTATGGATATATGTTGATCAAATTTGGCAAATTTGTTTATTTCATCTTATACTATTGACGTATGGTCAAAAACACTTTTTACCTTCCCCGTAGCAGCAAACCTAAGCACTCGTTAAATCTAATCCTTATATAAAATACGTGAAGGCGATTTCTACGAAACACTACTTCTCCGTTAATAATGGACGGATTTGTTAAACGATGTGTCAAAATGAAGTATTGTTTGTGTAGATGCCCCCTTTCACCAATTCCTGTAATAAAAGTCCTCGGGTTTTGCCCCACAGGCCATCAAAATCCCAATGTATTTCTTATGGATAAAAGATTTTGTTTACTTAAACGGACGAATAATTTGTATTCATTACAGCTCTTCATAGTAAACACATGATACACACAAGAGCGTTCGTTTTCAGTTTCGATAACTGGAATGGAGTGAATGATTACATTATCTTTGAGTTGACTATTTTAAGTCATCGGAAATTATGACTGTTATTTGTTTTGAAATAACGCCTGTAGGCCCTAATACTTTGCAATTACTCGAATTCGAGCAAAAGGTGCACTAGTCTTATTTAAATTGGGAATAAATATGTCTAATTTATAGAAATATTTTAGTAAAAATGTAATCAGAAAAGTTGAAATTCGTTTAGTCTGCAGGTTTGCTGCGGCGGGGGTATCTATTTTTGTGTCCCTAGCTAGTTTATGTATTAAACAAAAATGTCCTCTTTTGATTTTTTTTTTAAGTTACAGTATTTTTCATTTTTCCGATGCTTGCAAGAGTTCTTATTATTTTTTATTTTGAATGTAGGTGTATATTCTTTGTGTTAAAAATTAGTTTTGCAATAGATGAACTTAATTTAATGATGTGTAATTAAATTATGGTGATGGTAACCTCAACACAGGGTCCCCATAAAGAGGTACCTATATTTTCCACAATTGTTTGTAAAGCTACATTGTAATATTTGTAAATGAGGAAACTAAACCAATTTCTTTCTTTCTCTCTTTCTTCTTTCTTTCAAGGAGTAACTGTTTCATTATATCTAGTCCAATATGGAAAATCACACATCTTATAAAAAGTTTATCCTAAAAGAATGTTACTTTTTGAATTAAAATGTGTTTTTTTTTCAGAATGTATTTCATTTGAAGAAAAAGACAAAGAGAAGCAACTTGTCTCTAAATCTAGAGAACAAGACAGCACTAGCCAGGACTCAGCAACAGATTCTGGACTCTGTCCTGACAGTGAGGGCATGTCACCCACACCTCACATCTATGACGAGAGACCACTGAAACAAAACTCTAGTGATAACAGTGGTGAACTGAGTGTAAATCCTCCAACTGATCCATGTCCTTTGTTGCCCAACGGCCATGCAGACCAACTACCTGATGATAGTTTTGGAAATTTTGAATCCATTCCATCCCTAAAAATACAAAATAATGCAGAGGAAAGTATTGGAGAAGATGATTTAAGAAGTTTATCTCCATCACATTTACAGCTTTGTAATGTACAACAATATAATATAGACAGTAATTTGAATATTCACTTTGGCAATAAGCAGTTATCTGAAGAAGTAAGGAATTGTGATGAATCATTACCAGAATTTAGTTCAGTGGAGTCAAGTGTAAATGAATCTATGGCGGAAAATGAAAACTGTACTTTGTCAAAAGTAGATACTTGTAAATATGTACAAATTAATTCACAGTTAAATGATGTTTCAGCAGAACAAGTAGATTTTGTTTCTAAAAATGACAGACTAAATTTTGAATCAGAT
The DNA here is from genome assembly GCF_028750875.1 of Macrosteles quadrilineatus. NCBI lineage: Eukaryota > Metazoa > Arthropoda > Insecta > Hemiptera > Cicadellidae > Macrosteles > Macrosteles quadrilineatus. The sequence continues at coordinate 137,771,509 of NW_026542594.1, read as the reverse complement.
AGCCCAAATTTAGTACCTACAGATGCCATGTCTAGTCTGTTTCGAGAAACTGAGCAATATAATAATGTTGATTGTATAGAGGAATCACAAAAAGAAGACAAGTTAGGCACTACAAAACCTAATAATGAACCTCTTGACAACAGAGAAGAAGGTCAAACTGGGAAGCCCATTGAAGTTGATGAGGACGAGTTTGATGATTTTACTGATTTTAAAGCAGGGTTTCCAGATAACCATGACTTATCTACATCTGAACATTCCAAGATATTTGTGGATCTCACAAAATTAGAAGAAGCTGCCTTACCCCTGTCTCCTACAAATCAGGAAGATGACGATGACGAAATTTCTAATTTTGCAGATTTCTCATCGTCTGATTGTGTGTTTGTTAGTGCACAAAATAGTAATAGTTCAGAAAATCTCTTACAATGTCCACTAAAACTTGATAATGATGATTCAAGGACAGAAAGTGAATTTCAGGTCAGTTTTTATTTTAAAATGGTGTTGGAAAAGTTTTCAAGTGGAAATGTTTAAAATTAGGATGTTGGGTGTACATTGGTGCTAAGAGACAAATTGGGTGGTAATGAGAGATCAGGATCAGATATATATTTGTTAGTAGTAAGCAAGGACGTAGCTAGAGTATATGGCGCCCTTGGCGAATAGCACTCCCAGAGGCGGGTCTGGGGGGCCAATCCCCCAGCAAAAAGGGGGGACCGGGGAAGTTTTTTTGCAATTTTAGGTGCAAAATAGTAAGTTTTGTGTGTTTTAGCAAGTCTTTTACAGATATCTCATAGGAATTTTAAATGGTAAGATTTGTGTGTTTTAGCAAGTTTTTTAGTGAATTTCCCTGTAGGGAAGTAGCTATTAACGTAGGTAGCATGGTAAGACCCGGGACCGATTTACTTTTTCATTTTGATGTCCCCAGAGGCCAAAAACACCATTCGTTCAAATTTTTATACATGTTTATATATATAATGTGTCCGTGAACACGATAACTTGAGTAATTTTTGCCCGATTTTGATTAAATTTGGTTTAAAGGTGTAAGGCGGGATAAACTTTAATGGCTATTGGCTTGATTGGCTGTTGAAAATTAAAACAGTTTAAAAAATAATAACAAATCTTAATCATTGATGTTTAAAAAAGATAGCCTAGTAAACATTCTTTTTCCGTTGTAAACAATGTAATGATGAATTTTTGCAGGTGATAAGTAACAAAAAGGGTCATTTCACAGTAGTGTAGGGAAAATAATGTTTACAGTTAGATTTTTTAACTAGAAGCAGTTGAGGTATGGACATGATGAACTATCTTTTACAAAAACTGTGTTTTTCTGTAGTGTGATCCGTGTGATCATGTGATATGACTTGTCAAATTTTGAGGTTAAATAAAAAAACAAATAAACTGTTATATTTATTGAACAGACAACTATTGAAAATATACTTTCAAAGACCTTCTTCCAGTAAAAAAAAATAACATTAACATTTTGATAAATAACATAACCGTTTAAAAAATAGTTACATAAAATTAAAATGTAATTCCTGACCTGATTACAACTCAACCAATGAATAGGCCTAAGTTTTTATTAAATAAGTATCTTCAAATCCTTAAGTGGTTAGTTTTAATAATAATTAGCTGTCCGATCTAATGTTAAAATATTGTAACTTGCAGTTGATAAATTGTAACTAATACAGTCGGAGTCGATAATTAAGTATTTAATTTAAACTCTGTTGTATTTAAATTGCCACTTCTACAGCATGTGTATTGTATTGTTTTGGTACCCAAAGAAAGTAAATTTCTTATTTTAGTAAATAATTAACTCAAGAAAAGTAAATGCTCTGATCTATATATATAAAATCCAATGTATGTTTGTATGTGTGTTTGTATGTATGTTTGTATGTATGTATGTATGTTTGTTTGTCCTTTAGCGGACTCCGAAACCGCTCGACAGATTGTAATGAAACTTTCAGGTATTATTAAGCATTATTCAAGGATGGTTTTTGTGAAGTTTGGTGCAGATCCGTCAAAAGAGCTCCGCCCCAGTGGCTCTGGAGTTTCCCATGTTAACCTTTTGAGTACTCATATTTAAATAGAATTAAAGATTCTTAACAGCTGGTTCAACTAAAGAATTTAATTATATGATGTTCAATAGCATTAAAAAGTTAATAGGTTTACCAACAGGGTGCAGCACAATTTTATTTTTTTAATTTATGACAACAGCTAATTTGTAACCAAAAGGTGAGTGAGTTTAGCGAACAAACTTCAACCTGGAGGCGAGTTAGCGTAGCGAACGAGCTCCAACCTAAAGGTGAGTGAACATCACCTCGCTAAAGCGCTGAACATCACAGCGTAGCGAACAAACTTCAACCAGGACGTGATTGAGCCATGCGAACGAGCTCATCTTGAAAATGAACGAGCATTTGATATAAAACCACATTAGGACAGGACGACGTCTGTCGGGCCAGCTAGTATTTGTATAAAAACCTAGCTGAGTTCCTTCTTCTGTATGAGTGCCAAAATAGTGCAAAGATCCTTTCCAATCACCTAATTTAAAAAAAAATCCCTGGTACCCCTTCACAACATATAGCTGAGCGGCCCAAATGGTCTCATTCCTGGCCTGATAGTATATTTCATCACTAGGGCGTAAAGTGACTGTTCAACCCAAGTTTCAATGATTGTGTTGAAAACACTTCTTTTGCCCGTGTGATAAACAATACGGTACTTTTTTGTCATATTGCAAAATAATTTAAGAAACTTAAGTTAGAAAACAAAAATACTTTTCATGTAGGCGTAAAGATAACTTTTTAAAACAACTTCCAACTTGCTTTGAATATTGCTAATGCAAACACCCAGCTGTTAATTAAGTGATTCAATCATATTATACTAATAAAATGAACTGCAAGACATCTATCTATAATACTAGCAGGTTAACATGGGAAACTACAGAGCCACTGGGGTGAAGCCCGAAAGGATTTTTGAGATAAGAAAAGGCCTATGTTAATGGGGATGGTTTTTTGGGAAATTTTCAAATGTAACGGGGGGGTCTAGGTCTTACCGTGCCAGCTACGGTAATAACTACTTCTCTATAGGGAAATTCGCTAAAAGAGGGAAGGTTCCTTGCTAGTAAGTGTCATACTACCCTGGTGGCTGCCCCAACCATCTGAAGTACAAACAAAGCGGAACCAAATGAGAAGGTGTCTACTTCATCATTATGGACACTGGACAGGTTATACAGTTAATCATGCATTATAAACTAGATCTAATGATGAATTAAAGATAAAACTATAATCGTTCCTTAAAAAACCATATATATTTTATACAAATTGTTGGATAGACTGTTGTGTGATCTGATTTCGGATGGCCAATTTGCAGGACTGGGTGTCAGTATTTCCTTATGAGGAGGAGGAGAGTTCCCTCGTTGCGGAGGGCCTACTGCGCCAAGACGACGTTGTGTGGTCACGTCTGTTCCCTCTAGAGGCATCCCCTGCTATCTGCTATCAGTGGACCGAGTCACTTGCCAACCGTCGTTTGCTCACTGCACTCAACATTGACTCCAGAAACATTGTAAGTCATCTAACACAATGTTCAATTATTATTTAATTAAAATTAATTGTAATATCTCTGTTATTATTATGGTAGGCCTATACATGGTGGAAGTAAATAAGGTGTGCTACTGCACATCGTAGCCGGCTGCCGGCGGTGCGGGGAGGGGTATCGTGACGTCACCTTGGGGGCAAACATGCCTCGCGACCATATCGAGCAGTGATGCTGCTCTAATAAAATTGTAATTTTTAATAGTAAGAACCGATAAAAATTCCTGAAACTTTGCATAGTCTTGGACTATTAACATAGGATGCTTATGATTTAAATTTTATTTGAAATAAAAACCATTCAACCACCGGTCAAACTTCGAACTTTTTCATACGAACACAAAAAAGTTAGTCGGCTACCAAATCACGTATTATTTGGTCAGGTTTATCAGACCTGCAGGAAAGTTTTAGGGAAAGGTTCTAATTTAACTGTAGTATTGGTTGGATTTCGATAAAAGAATTACTTTTTTAGCTACGATGAATTATATCAAGCGGCAACGGAGCGCGCGCTCAGCCGATGCCACCGTTTATTGGATAATAAGGCCACGCATTTAATATCCAAAACACTGTAGCTATATGTTATAAGGATATACTTTGTATTCTACATTTTAAATGAAATATGTAATATTAACATGTGACAGATATAATAAGTTTTACATTAAAATGCATTGCAACATCTTCGTTTTTATACAAATTAACTCTCTTTGATAACAGTTGCCATACAATTTTTAGGATCGGAAATGAATAACATTTACTTAACCAAAAACATAGTTTATTACATTTTGCAATCTTATAAAAATATTTACGACCTGAAAGTAAACATCTAAAAATTAAACATTTCATCACCTCTGGAATTTTCTAAACTTTTTTAAGTTTCTTTAGAAATTTTATTTTATTGCCACTAGAAAAATTGCATTGTCTTAGCCTCCTGTTGATTTGTTTGATTTTGATATATGTTCGTATCGTTTAGAGATCTTCTGACAACGTCTTCTTGTAAGTCGCCATTTACTAAGTAAAATTTATTGGTAATGGTAGTTACAGATTCTGGTGCATGTAGGGACTGTGAAAATCGGAAATTTTTTTATCATGGTATTACAAGTATGAAACAATTTTATAACCTGATTATAAATACAATGTTTAATCACCAACTTATTTTTTACCAGAGCACATTTCATTTTATATACTGTAATACATTAAATGCATTCCTTTGCGTTAAAGATCATTTATTATTTAAACCACTATTTGCAAACTTTGGTTTTAACTAATCAACAGCGATTTGCAATACTTTAAATGCAATTTGGCAACGTTAACTCTATTCACCGAGGGGACAATATTATATATTCTCTGTGAACTATTACGAAATAACCCATATTCAAACGGGGAAAAACACACTGAAGTCAACAGAACAACAATTTTTCACATCAAAATATAAATACAGGAATAAAAATATCACTGATACTATATTCATGAAACTACATTATTTGTTGGATGGCAATGTGTGATTGATACTTGGCAACTGACTCGACTCGCAGCATGCGCTCCGATCACGCGCTCATATAACTTAGCATATCTCAGGAAATAACAACTCTAACGGTATATAGTTTGAAGGAAAGTTAAATTTGGATCTTTATCTAAAACTTTCCCGCTGGTCAAATGCTTCTAACCAAATAGTACGTGATTTGGTAGCCGACTAACTTTTACATGTTTAGTTTTAAGAAAGGCCAAGTATAAAGAGTGATTTCACGCTTAAGTTTTTAACAATTACAAACTATTTTTTCACAACACGCATCGTCCACTTATAGTTGATGTCCATGTCAAGTTTCATAATTTTTCCTCAATTCTAACAGTTCAAAATGTTGATGTTAATAGAGCAGTGTCACGCTGAGCTATATACGCGCGCGAAGCGGTTTGCCCCCAAGGTGACGTCACGTCGTGATGCGCAGAACGGTCTCAAACTCGTCCGGCTGAGTAGCATACCTTATTTACTTCCACCATGGGCCTATAGCTATTTTAGTTTTGAAATATTAACAAGTTTTTTTTCTTATTATTATGTTCTAATTTGCTTGTTTTAGAATAAATACCTGATATTTGAAAACGACAAGACAAATTTGTTAAACGGTTATAACTAAAAAATTGTAAGAGCTATCAAAGATTTAAAAGAATTTTCATGGTCAGGAATTACAAATTTTCTTCAAAACCCTCTTAGGCGTTTTTCCAAAAATCACACCCCTTCACCCCTAAAAAAACGCCCTACTTACGAAATTTGTAAATTTCTTTCAAATCTTTAATGGTTTCCCCTTTTTTTTCAAATATTAATAACGCTTTGTATTCTCCTCAGTTTACTTTAAATTTTAGTGTTGGTGAAATTAAGTTAACCCTTTGAGTGCCAACGTCCGGGGAACCGGACGTTTTTAAAACGAGCCAAAAGTGCCGACGTCCGGCCGACCGGACGTTTTTAGAACAAGCCAAAAGTGCCAACGTCCGGCTGACCGGACGTTTCGTAATGATCGAACAGTTGTCATAACAACCGAATGGATACTCGGATTCTTTTAACCCGTATATTAACATTGAGTCGAAAGTTACTAGATGCGATACATCGATTTTCGTTGGTCGAAATATCGAAAATTCAATTTTTACGAAATTTTAACCTAAAAATCGCCAGATCGCGCTCGGCATTTTTAGCACGACCTTCGGGAAAAATCATCGGCATTTTTTGAGCGTTACTTTTATTTCTCGCCTGGCACTCTTAAGGGTTAATGAAAGAATAAATTGTTTGTTGTAAACTCTTTTATTGTCTTACAAACACAACACAACACTGAAAATATTTAGTAAACAACTGCATATGTAAAATGTAAAAACATATGATGGTCCATCACTAATCCAGACTAGATGAGTTGGGTTGCAATATTCAAAATTCCCCCTCACCCAACTTAGCTAGGTAAAAGTCCTAGGCACTTTTGAAATTTGTGATGTTTTGGTTCGCTTAGTCCTTTAGTAAAAATATCAGCAGCCATGTATTCTGTGGGTTTGTAGTTCAATTTTATTTCTCCATTTTGTACTTTTTCCTGTGTATAAAATGTTCTCTGATACTGATATGTTTAGATTTACTTCCTATAATGGAGTTTTTAGCCATTGTAATAGCTGATTGGTTATCACAAAATATTTCAATGACTTCTTGAGGTCTTCCCATATCATTAATTAATTGTTTTAGATGAATGGTTTCTTTAGCAGCTTCAGTCATTGACATGTATTCCGCTTCACTCGTAGACAGAGCTACAGTCCTCTGATTTTTTTATTCAATAGCTTAGTTCACCTAAATCTCTCATTTCAAAAGTTTTCATGAGCTGGGCTTTGATGTAATTGCGGTACTTTTGGTTCTTCCTAGCAATTAAAATGTCATCTACATATACAGAGATTATTGATTTGCATCCACCTACTGTTGAAATGTATATACAAGGATCAGCTTGAGATGGTGTGAATTTCAGTTCCTTTAGTTTTTCATCAAGTTTCATATACCACTGTCTCCCTGATTGTTTTAAACCATAAACTGCCTTTTTTAGTAGACAAACCTTTTTGTTTTGAGAATTTTTTAAGTCAGTAATCATTTTCTTTGTTTTGTTGAATAGTTTTTTATCTTCATTTTTACTCTCATCCACCATTATTTCTTGGAGATATCTCTCAAAGTTGTTTGGAAATTCCATGTAAACTCTTTCTTTTATTTCTCCATTTAGAAAAGCAGTTGAAACGTCCATTTTATCAATACTTAGATCATCTTCAACAGCAAGTCCAAGCATAAGTCTTATTGAACTTAGCTTTGCTACCGGAGCAAAAGTTTCATCGTAGTCAATGCCTGGTTTTTGTGCAAATCCTTTTGCTACCAATCGTGCTTTTCTTCTTTCTAGCTCTCCATTTGGTTTTAACAACCAATTACATTCATTTCTTTGTTTCTATCCTCGAGCACCCAAGTTTCATTTTTTAAATGAGCTTTTTTTTTGTCTTTTATTGCTTCATTCCATTCCTCTGAAGATTCTAAAGTTGAATCTTCATTGCAGGTAGCTGACATTTGATAATCTTTTGTCCAAAGAGGAGGTTTTCTTTGCCTTTTCTGTGATATCCTTATTTCATCAATGTTTAAATGTTCATTTGAGCTTAGTGAGTCATCAGGTTGATTTTGAATATCATTTGAGCTTGGTGAATCATCAGGTTGATTTTCAATATCATCTTTGAAAATAATGTCATTTTCCATTTCACTGTCATTTTCTTCTTCAAATATAATGTCAAAATCAGACTGGTCATCATTATTTTCGCTCTGTTTGATCGGAATAATGCAAAAATCTTGATCTTTTTTTATCACTTTCTTTTATTTTATTTTGCTCAATAAGATTGTAATCATTTACATATTCATTTCTTTCATAGTACATTTTTGAAAGAACTTTTACATCTCTTGCAATTTTAACCTGCTTTTGTTGTGGCATCCAAATTCTGTATGCTTTTGAATTGCTTGCATACCCCACAAATATTCCTTGCTCCGCTTTCGGATAAAATTTTCCTTTTCTTGAAGCTTTGTTTAATACAAATACTTTTGATCCAAATACTTTCAAGTGTCTTACTGAAGGGTTTCTTCCAGTCCATTTTTCATTTGGCGTTAAGTGTTGAGTAGCTTTTGAAGGGCATCGATTTCTTATATAGTTAGATGTGTTAATAGCTTCAGCCCACATATATCCTGGTAGATTTGATTCTATCAGTGAACATCTTGCCATATCCAATAATGTTCTATTTTTTCTTTCAGCCCAACTATTTTGCTGCGGCGTGTATGGAACTGTTAGTCTTCGCCTTATACCACTTTCTTTCAAGAACTTGTCAAATTCACCATTACAATATTCTTTGCCGTTATCTGTTTGCAGAAACTTGATTTTATTTCCTGTTTGATTTTCCACCTCATATTTATATTCTTTGAAACGTTAAAAAATTTTGTCTACTTTTCAAAAAATATACATAGCAGTATCTTGAATGTTCATCAATGAAAGTTCCAATATACTTATTTCCTCCAGGTGTAGTTACTTTTATAGGACCTACAATGTCAAAATGTATGACTTCTAACAAGCCTACATTATTTGCAATCTTTCTTGATTGAAATGGTGTTAGTGTCAATTTTCCTTTAATACACTTTTTACATTCTCCAATTTTGTCTTTCATGTTGAAGGTTAATCCATTCAAAGATTCATTTTTTAAAGCTGTTTTTAAGTCAACCTCGTTTAGATGACCTAACTTCTTATGCCAATCTTTGATCTCAGGTTCTTTTGTATAGTTTGATTTTTCATTTACCATTATAGATTTTGTACTTTTGACATAGTAAAGACCACCTTGACGCTCTGCTGCCACAATTACATTTCCTCTTTGGTTTTGGACGACAGCTTTCTCTTTTTCAAAAATCACTTTAAATCCTTTGTCTGTTATTTTACTGACACTCATTAGATTTGTTGCCAAGTCTGGTACAAACAGAGTGTTATTCAAATGTATGATTTCAGAATTTTTTAATTCCAGTATAACCGTTCCTGTTCCAGAAACGTCAGATGTCTTTCCTTTAGGAGCAAGTTTCAAAATTCCGTTTGAAATGTTGATATCTCTGAACTGTGATTTCTCTCCACAAATGTGCGATGTACATCCACTATCAATACACCAATCAGATGAAGTAGAACCTAAAATGTTCAAATTTGAAGAGAAACATTCAGCCTCTGCTTTAAAACTATTTCCCATTTGTTTGGATCTACAGTTGTTGGCTTTGTGTCCTATTTTTCCACATCTAAAACATTTAACTTAACTTTGAAACCTACTTTTTTAGTGTTGTTCTCATCTTGTTTCTTATGACTATAAGTGTTGTGAATACCTTTCTTGGAGTTGAACTGCTTTGTTTTGCAATACAATGTATCTTCATTATTCATACAAGTGTTTTTTGACCTAGCTTCACTCTCCTCAATTACTTTTATTTTTAAATCATTAGGAGAAGGTAAAGTGTCTCTAGACTCAATTGCTACCCGGAAATTTTCAAATGATGATTATAAGCTGTAAAGTAGCATAATGCTAAGTAAGTCTGAATTGATAATGATGTCCATTTCTTGAAGTTTGTCAACAATCTCCATAAATTTGTTGACATGATCCCTAGCATCTTCTCCATCTTTCATTTTATGAACTATTAACTGCTTTAATAATGTGGCTTTCCTTGCAGGACCAGAACTTTGTTAATTGTTCTGCAGGCAATCCCATACTTCTTTGGAAGTGTTGCAGTTGTTTACTAATTTCAATTGACTAGGTGAAATTATCAATATTAGTTCTGATTTTGCTTTAAGATCTTTAACTATCCAGGCATTCTTACCAACTTCATCCTCAGGACATTTGTTCTCCCCAGATACATATTCCATTAGGTTTTGTTGGATTAATATAGCTTCAGCTTGAATTTTCCAAGGGTCATAATTATTTCGTTTCAAAGGTTCAATTCTATAGCCAAAACTCATTTTACTTATTTTTAAGCACAGAATACTGTAAAATGATTATTTTATTATTCCAAATGGCCCATAACCTTTGTTGGTGAAATTAGAATAAATTGTTGTAAACTCTTTTATTGTCTTACAAACACAACACAACACTGAAAAAATATTTAGTAAACAACTGCATATGTAAAATGTAAAAACATATGATGGTCCATCACTAATCCAGACTAGATGAGTTGGGTTGCAATATTCAACATTTAGTCATCACATGATTTTTGTAACTTTACTCCCTGGCCCACCAAATTTAAGGTTAATGTGAAAATTTAAAATATTTTACCACTTTTACAAGGTTATAACAGATTATTTACCTATTCTACGGGCGCAAGGGGTTGAAACTATACACAGTTTACTGTATTAGAGCTAACACCAAGGTATGAATATAAAATAGAAATTATAAATCCCCTCCAAAATCGATTTCCCCCTTATATCTATCCTATAGCCACCACAGGTGTATCGGTGTAAATCACCAAAGTAAATGATAAAATCAATAGTTGTATTGAATTCAAGTTTTTTATTAAGGTCAATTTAAAACTGAACTGTTTACAAAACAAACATTAACAATAATAAAACCAACATATGTAAAATATTTCGTTAGAAATAACTGTCTTTTAATATGATCGTAAAGACCATAAGGAAGAGTAGAGACTACACACTCCCCCGCTAGAATGAGTGCCTCACTTTAAGCACAGAAAACATATTACTATAACCATAGATAAAACATACTCCCTTAGTAGATTTCTCATCCTTATGGAACAGCTGAAGACAATTTTATTGTTAGTTCTGTACGGTTTATGTAGAGGTCGTGTTTTGTTTACAATTTGTTTCCCGTTAATACAGTCATTTAACCCTTTCAGTGCTAGGCCAATAATTCATATTTTGTAAGACTTTTTTGTTTGCCTTTTAATTCCATTACCCGTTGTTGAATTTCAACTGTCATGTTGTCACTATTTTATTAATTAGGCTAATTTTGAATAATAACACAATAAGAAAATATATAAGAAAGATAAACCCCGGTATTTGTAGTAAACATCAAATAAAACTTAGTTTTTGTTGTAATTTTCCTGGTTTTCCTATAAATTGTTATGTTCTGATAGCATTATTTGAAACCGAAATCCTACAAAATCAAAAGACATATAGTTTACAATGTAATATTGAATTTAACCCTGATTTAGTTGGACGAGGTTATTGTAATATAGCAATTTTAGGGAAACTAATGTTTTGCAGCAAAGTCTCAGGAACACATTTACTACTACTAAAACTAAAAGATTGCATCTAAATAGTCCGTGACTAGCTGGTGCTGCTACCTACTAACGCATTGAACAACCATCTGCAGCGCCATCTGTTCGCAATCGGTGGCGACAGCTTAAATACCGGGTTTTGACTCCCCAGTCTTCAAGCACAGATAGCCGAGAAGGCTAGGGCGTGTGTCACTTGGCCAGTGGCATTCGTCTGCTCGGGTTCGAATCCTGTCCTGTGTGGCAAATAATTGGTGACCTGTGTGTTTGTAGCGATATACTACAACCACTGGGGCATAGTGAGGTGTTCATAATCCTTGGTTTAGACATACACATCGAAATCATCGGATTGGGCGAATCTTTTAGCTAAGTGGTTGGTAGTGTATCCTATGCCCATGCAGGTCACCAATGGCCGTTTTGCTATTTTTTTTTTAAATAACCTTCCTCTCTATATCCCTTAGGGTTTTTGTAAAACAACGATATATCGTTTCATAGCACTGAAAGGGTTAAAACCTCGTTTAACCAAATAATACGATCTAATCATCCTACTAATATTATAAATGAGAAAGTTTGGATGTATGGATGTATGTTTGTGACAAGTGAACGCGAAAAATACTGGTCGGATTGGGCTGAAATTTGGCATGATGATAGCTCACATTCCCGATTAACATATAGGCATATTCTTATTTCAAAAATCCTTTCGGGCTCCGCCCCAGTGGCTCTGGAGTTTCCCATGTTAACCTTATGAGAAATGGAATTATTGAATCTTAACAGCTGTTTCAATTAAACAAGTTGGTTCTGTTCTATGATGTTCAATAGCATTAAAGTTACAAGGATTACCAACAGGGTGCAGCACTATTTTTTTTTACATTTATGACAACAGCTAATTTGCAACCACAAGGTGAGTGAGCGTAGCAAACGAACTTCAACCTGGAGGCGAGTTAGCGTAGCGAACGAGCTAACCTGAAGGCAAGTGAGCGCAGCGAACGAGCTCCAACCTAAAGGTGAGTGAGCGTAGCGAACAAACTTCAACCAGGACGTGATTGAGCCATGCGAACAAGATAATCTTGAAAATTAAGAAGTTAAACGGGGCAAAGCCCGCGGGTTACAGCTAGTAAACAATAAATTGTCCCCTAGTTATTTAACCAAACAGTGAAGCACAAATCAAGAAATTAAACCTAAAATAATAGAAACAAAATTTTGTCGACACCAGCGCCCAGTGTGGCGTACATGAACTAGACATGAAAAACGAGCTTCAAAATTTACAATGGGATGAGAAGTCTACTTGTGTTGGTTAGTCTATGCTATAACCCAGAATACCAACCGCATGGTAAAAAGCATTAAGTGTTTTGAGAGAGCTTTGCCTGTCAATCGTAGGCAGCAGCACCAGCGTTGCTATGCTGAGTGCATGGTCTTCCTTGGTCAGTAGTTATTTGAGAAGGTATACCAAAACGAGAAAACCAAGTGTTTACCAATGCCTTAGCCACAGTATCAGCAGATTGATCTTCAATAGGAACAGCTTCTAACCAACGAGAGAACCGATCAATTGCTTTCAGCACATAACAAAATCCTTTGCACAAAGGCAATGGGCCCACGATGTCAATGTTGATTGACTTAAACCGTTGATCCGGAATAAGGAAGTTTGTAAGAGGTGATTTAGTATGTCGTTGGATTTTTGTTTTTTGACAGTCTACGCAAGTTTGAGTCCACAACTTACAATCTCTTTTTACGTTTGGCCATATAAACCTTTGAGTCGCCAACTTAGTTGTGCTTCTTACTCCAGGGTGAGACAGAGAATGAATAGCGGAGAAAATTGATTTTCTATAAGGAAAAGGGATATAAGGGCGAGTAAGTTTTGTAGATACATCACAGTATAGCTCTTTCGATGAATTTGGAAGTTTAATTTTTATTATTTTCAAGCTAGAACTTAGCTTTAAATCCAATAACTCAGGATCGTCTTTTTGACTGTCTGCCAGAGTTTTATAGTCTACAGGGCAAGGAAATGTAATGGATTGTATTCTGGACAAGGTATCTGCAACGATATTGTCATTACCCAAAATGTATTGAATATCTGTTGTGAATTCACTAATAAAGTTCAGTTGTCTAGTTTGACGTGGTTGTTAGAACTCGTGTAAAATAAAGAACTTTACAAAATATTATCTAATAAAGAACTGATTTAATTCTGATAAATAACAAATATTTTATAACATTTCTCTTTAACTAAATTGTTATGTTCTTGATCACTTTCTTAAATTCTTACTACAACTCTTCTACATTGTTTAAATAAATTAAAATAAACCATCTGTTAATTAAAAACAAAGCCTAATAAATAAATATATTGGATGTTGTTCATTATTGAATTTGTACTATATAAAATACAACTCGATTTCCAACATCCTCCCCACCTTGGAATTTTGTTTTACATGATCAAAATTTCAAACAAAACTATTTACATATTTCTTTTAAGTTGACTAGTCCATTTTCCTAGGGATTTTTATCTTATTTCCTCTTCTTGTTTCTGTTGGTGTTGATGAAGCATTGCATCATACTCTCTCTTAAATCTTGATCTCTTCGACGATGTTTCCATCCTGTTTACAAGTTGTTTCAACATATCTCCCCACCATAGGACGCTCGGAGGATCAAACTTCCAAGTTATTTGATGGATTTCAAATTTCTGTTTCATTGTTTTCCAATCCAACCGCTTCCTGGATTTCATTACACGGGATGGAATTAAATTTAACAAATTTGAACCTCTTGCAAAACATTCGTCTAAAGAATTACCTCTTTTGTTCTTTGTAGACCAATCAAACACTGGCTTTATTTTTGTAGTTAAGCTACTGTCTCTTGTCACTGGGTGATGCAGCAATTGATGAACTGTTGTTGACTCTGCTGGATCTGAAACAATTTCTTTAATCCCTTCTTCTAACCATTCTTTGAAGACTTTATCATAGTCGTTGAATTTGTTAAGGGTATTTAATCTTCTAGCTGATGACATCAAACGTCTCTCTGCAATTTCATGATTGTCTAGAAGTTCAGGATGACCCTCCAACCACGGCAAACATACTTCGGACCTATTCTCAACATTCACTCTTACATTTTCTTTGAAATGTTGAAATAATTCTGCATCAATGGAGTCTCTCTGCTTCACCTCAATAGGGTCCTTGATTCCGATTGTCTCCAAGCTCCATAGATCTTTAATTTCAGATTTAGACTGGCAAAATAGAGTTAGCAGAGACATTTTACGACTTCCTATGCATGGCTGCTTCCCTATCACGGTCCACCCAAGGTACGTTTCGATAGCGACTAGTTTGTCATCGATCTTCTGCATAGTTCCTGTGTACAAATCCACTAGTACATCTGCACCAAGTAAAATTTTAACATCTGGTACATTTTCACCCACATCAGTTAAAATAATGTTCTTTTCTTTTAAGATGTCAAAGTACTCTTCACTCTTAAGCCTAGGAACATGGTTGCAAATTGTTTCTTGATCTGTCACAGGAATAGAGATCTTGAAAGAGTTATTTACATTCTGAAGAGTCACTAGGTAGTTTTTATGAGATTTTTGTTTTACATTTACACCACCAAACAAGCTATGATTTATGACTTCACTACCTGTTTCTTGTAGACCTAATTTAGTGACACAGTCCTTCGTAATGTAGGATCTCTGGGAACCTGGATCCAAAAGTGCTCTTCCCAAATATTCTTTACCTTTATCATCCACAACCTTAACTAAAAGAGTCTGTAATAGAGTTTCTCCTTTACTATTTTCAAAATTGCTGAGAACCTCTGACTTAGGCTTAGGGCTACTTTGCTGCTGTAGATTAGAATCTGGTTTATCAGCATCAATTTTAGATCTACTTTCATACAAGTCCCTACACATGATTCCATAATGCCTTTTACAACAGAAGAGGCATTTTACAAATACCTTACATCTTTTTGCTGCGTGGCCTTGTCTTAAGCATACAATGCAGCAGTTTTTCTTAGTTAGATGTTCCTTCCTTTCATTTAATGTCAATTGTTGAAATGAGGAACAATCTTGAGCATTATGACCTCCCTTAGAACAGTAAATGCAGTTACTCACCGACCCTTTATCTGTACCAGTTGTCAATAGAGCAGCTGCCGTAGGTTGACCCTGACGAGGTTCGTGAACTGCTGACCTTCTCTTTTGGCTGCTACATTTGCTGTTGTTCTCCCCTAGAGTGGCAGATTTAAAACTCGAACGAGCAAGAGCCAGCCTTTCTTCACTCTCCACCTCAGCCTTTAAAAAATCAAGAAGTTCTTGTAAAAAATTACTTGATTTATCATCTGACAATGTAGAAGTCGACGGTGTGTGTGGTAACTTACTTGAACGATGCCGCTCCCAGGCTCGTAATGTTTCTTCGGGCAAAGCAGATTCTACCAGAGGATACAGCATTGAAGCGTACTTGTCTGAAGTGACTCCTAAAGTTTCAAGTGCCCTTAACTGTGTTTCTAGTTTGTCATACAGTCGGCACAGTTTAGTATTAGGACCTAGTGTTACTTGTTGGAGCACTAAACTGAGCAGTTCCCTCACATATACTTCTATTAAAAAGTCATCCCTACCAAATCTTGCTTTTAATTGTTCTAGGGCCTTTACATAATTAGTTCCAGATGGGGGAAAACTTTCTACTAATTCCCTAGGGGATGATCCTGGCTTTAAAGATTGGATGAGGTATTGGAACTTATCCTCAGGTTCTAGATCAGGATCCTCATGGACCTTCTTAAACTGCCCCCAAAACCCTATCCAATTTTTTACATCTCCATCAAACTGGTTTAATTGTAATTTAGGTAGACTTAACCCCTTCTTGGATACTAATTTAAGACTGTGAACGGTATCCCCGACTTCACTTCTTGACTGTTGGTTTAGGCCAACCTGAATAATGAAATGGTCATACTTAGCTCTCATTGAAGATAACATGTCTCTGTAAGATTCTGTAGTATCAAACTCAGCTTCTAAGTCCTCTTCAGTTGTTGCAGGATCTTCAAACAAGGCTTCCTCGATGTCTTCATCTAGCTTAAAAAGCCTATCAGCTTTATCTTGCAACTTGTTCAGATTACTTTTAATTGCTGCTTCATCTTTAATATCCTCTGCCAGTAATTTATCCATTTCATTACTACACTTTGTAAAAGTCCTTCTTAGTTGAGTCCTTTTTGTCTTTAATGACTTCAGCTTATCCATTGTAAAGTAAAATACAAGCTTAGTCCTAAATCTGAATTTTAACTATAAAAATGTCCTGTCACGGTCGCCACTATGTTAGAACTCGTGTAAAATAATGAACTTTACAAAATATAATCTAATAAAGAACTGATTTAATTCTGATAAATAACAAATATTTTATAACATTTCTCTTTAACTAAATTGTTATGTTCTTGATCACTTTCTTAAATTCTTACTACAACTCTTCTACATTGTTTAAATAAATTAAAATAAACCATCTGTTAATTAAAAACAAAGCCTAATAAATAAATATATTGGATGTTGTTCATTATTGAATTTTTACTATATAAAATATAACTCGATTTCCAACAGTGGTTAAGTTTGGTTTAGGTCCTGTTTAAATGCAAATATTAAAGGTTTGTGATCTGTAAAAACCGTAAAGTTTTGTCCTTCGAGAATGTATCTAAAGTGTTTTATTGCACTGTAAATTGCTAGCAGTTCTCGGTCATAAGCACTGTATTTAGTCTGACAGTTAGTGAGAGATCTTGAGAAGAAACATAATGGATTCTTAACACCATTGACCTCCTGATGAAGGACTGCGCCGATTGAAGTATCAGAGGCATCCGTTGTTAATGTCAAATTTACATTTGGATCAGGATGAGCCAACATTGTTGCTTTGCACAAAGCTTCTTTTAAATTATCAAAACTTTTTGAAGCCTCATCACACCAAGCTAAAGGTTTAGAACTGTTCTTCTTGTGACCATTTAATATCTGATTCAATGGTTTTTGGAGTTGAGCACAGTGGGGAATGAAACGGTTGTAAAAGTTGACCATGCCTAAAAATCTCCTTAATGCAGATGCTGAAGTAGGGACAGGAAAATCTACTATTAACTTTTGCTTGGAGTGGTTTTAGACCGCTTACACTGACTTCATGGCCTAGAAATTCCAATGAATTGACGCCAAAAATACATTTTTCAACATTGATGTATAGACCGTAGTGATAAAGTCTTTTGAAAAGTGTCATAAGGTGAATTTTGTGCTCTGATTCATCCTTTGATGCAATTAAAACGTCATCAAGGTAACAAAATACAAAATCTAAACCTAATAGTACCTGATTCATGAATCTGGAATGTTTGAGCGGCATTTCTTAAGCCAAATGTCATATACGCGAACTCAAATAATCCAAATGAAGTGGTGATAGCTGTTTATTCAATGTCTTCTTGACGGTCAGGTATCTGTTGGTATGCACGGACTAAATCAATTCTGGAAAATATGTTTGTGCCATGTAAAAAATTATTGCAATCAGTTAAAAATGGCAAAGGATACTTATCAGGAATTGTAGCTTGATTTAATTTTCTGTAACCACCACATTATCTCCAGTCTCCATTTTTTTTTTTTTTTTTGAACCAGATGAAGAGGACTTGCCCAGCAACTGCGAGAAGGTCGACATAGTCCTTCTTGCAACATGAACTGAAATTCATGTTTTGCAGCTTGGAGTTTATCTGGAGGTAAGCGACGGGGTCGGGCTGTGACTGGAGGACCTGTAGTTTCAATAAAATGTTCGACTTTATGTTCAACAATCTTTTTGTTTATAGGACTAGGTCTTAATAAATCAGGAAATTAGGAATTGAATAAGGAATTGAATGGATTATTTGTACTCAAAGAGAAGACTGAAGAGTTACGGTTTGAAGACACTTTCTGGGGAATGTTTTGAAGTGCACCATAAATGAGCCTGTTTTCTTGGCATCGATAATAAGATTAAAATGTGATAAGAAACCCATTCCCAATATAGGCCGACTTTGGTATGCGGATCTAATCTGTTTAGAATTGTGCTAGATAGCCTAGTCAACAAAGCTTAATGAGTGGGAAAAAATTGTGTAGTCTCGGACTTTTGCACAGTTGTAGGGGATACCCTCCTGAATAACATACTTAAAGCACGGCCCCCTTTAACTACGGGCCGCGGCCAGCGAGAATTGGCAACGTCGCACTGAGCATTAACTCTTTGGCCATAAGTTTTAATTTTGGTACTATTAGCAGCAACAAGTTCAAGTTTTTGTGGGTGATTTTTATCCTTAAGAGTAGCTGGAATCACAGAAAAATCAGCTCCAGTGTCCACGAGAAATTTGGACAATGACTGTTTATCATGAACAAATAGGCAACTCACTTCTGCCCCCTTCGGTCGTGTCGCCGAAGAACCTGGGGGCTGGAGTTTTCCTGTTCCAATGGTAAATGAGATAACAAACAGGGAGGTGTGCATTTGCGAGCACAACCACCAAAATTAAAGTGATAGTAACACAAAGACTGTTGCGGAGAACATTTCCTTGTGTTCGAGTTGTGAGAAACACATTTGGATTGACTTAGGTTGTTTTTGTAGATGGATTGAATTTCATTAGACAATTCTGATATTTGTTTTTGGACATTAGTTATAATTTAATCCTGTGGTTCAATGGAAGAAACATAGGTAGTGGAATTTAGATGATTAGTTGTGCTGTCAATTGAAACACACTAGACCCTTAACCTAACCCAACCAGGTTCGGCCCATGGTTGCCCAACCGTCATAAGCAGTCACAAAGCTCCGGAGGTAATTAAACAACACAGAAATAACAAAATACCATTTAATTTCAGTCAAAATATATAAGCAAGTACAATCACAAAACATTATAAGTAGCCTACTCAATATTTGTTGGTAACAAAATTAATAAGTTCAAGTACACTGACAAAATGATATTAAAAGGTTAGGCCTACAAAATGGGTGAATAGTTCACCTTAAACAGTTGAACGATAAACGATCAAGCATAAAATAAGTCATGTCACGGTAACTACAAAGTCAAATATTAAACAAAATAAGACAAGAATTAAATTAAAATATTTTAAATTTAAATCAGAACGTAACTTAAGCACTAGGGGCAAATTTAGAATGAGAGGCCGAATAAGTACAATTTAGAGACAAAGAATAACGAATTGTGCCCACTAGGCCGGTCAAGAAAACTGAAATAAATTCTAACTAGGCGAGGCCGAATAGCAAAAATAATTACACTAAGTTTAAATTACAAGGAAACTGCTGACACATAAAAAATTAATTGATTGGTGTTAAAAAGGTAGACATTGGATTATGTAACGATTGAGGCTGGACCGAGGATGTCCCACACACTATTTAACAGTTAGACAAGTAGAACGGAACGTAGCAAAAATGGAGTGAAATTTTTAATTTGGCTTTTAACTGAGTCTGTAATAAGTAATAAAATGGAACAACACCACCAAGCTGTAGGCTGAGCACAGTATGATCCCATAGGCAAGAAGCTGCGATGTGGCGGGGCATGGATCCAGGGGTGCCCACAGAATGATTTGATAGCGCAAACTGCGCTATACAATTCAATTTTGGGGGGAATTTGAGATTTAATGATGTTTTTTTAGATTTGGGGGGGGGGATTAAAAAAATACTACTTTTTGTCAAAAAATAAATATTTTTATAATGTATGGACATTTTAGAGACAAGCTGTACTCACAATCAAGCATAAATATAAAACATAACACAACTCGTCAGGTTTAGCATGGCCGGTGAGATGCGCTAGCACTGTACTGGTGGCAACCGAGTGGCGAGTGAGCTCGCTAGTGTAGCTTATTTGTTTACATCCCGATTCCCGCCGCCCATGTTACGTGTATGTTGTACACCAACCGGCAAACGGGTTGTAGTTGTATGAAATATTTTATGAACTAATAAGTTAACTCTTTTAGTAAGTTATTACAGATTTATTAGAGTATGTAGCCATACTACGATTTTGTCGGTTTTAGTAATCATTTAAATTTAAAGGTGTGTTGATGGTGTGGTGATGTTATTGTGAAGTGGGTGTTCGTGGTTCAAATAGGGTTAGGCCTACTTCAACGGTACTGCAATTTTCAGAATTGTGAGTTATTATTAAAAAATGCAGTTCTTGCCATGATTTAAATTTTAAATTTACAGACTAATTGTATGTTTGTAGATAGACAGTTTTGAGCAGGCCAATGCCTATTAGTTAGGAATTATTTACTACTCGTATTTCAATAACATGTTTAGTAGACGAGTAGAGTAGACATAACCGAAACACTAGACCTACTAAGTAAAATACTTGAAGTAGTCTACTAAATTAATAGAATTACGTAGTTGTTAGCCTCCGGATTGGCAAATAATATTAGAAAAGGTTTAAATACCTGCTATTAAGCAATCCAATTTTGTTGTTAGCACAACTAGTTTCGGTGTCTGTGTGACACCATCATCAGGCTGCACAAGGACAGTTTTCTTTCTTCATACGAAGAGCGTCATATTTACGTATTCGTGTTTGTGTCGTGTTTAAATGTTTATTTATTTTCGTGTAAATATGACGCTCTTCGTATGAAGAAAGAAAACTGTCCTTGTGCAGCTTGATGAAGGTGTCACACAGACACCGAAACTAGTTGTGCTAACAACAAAATTGGATTGCTTGATAGCAGGTATTTAAACCTTTTCTAATAATAGAATTATTTATACTTTCAGCAAAATATTAGTTACATTTTAATATTATTAACTCACAGTTGTGATGATTGACACACGGTAGGCCTAACTTAATTTAGTTTAATTTTAGCTTTGGAAAATTAATGAAGTGGATAATCTTTTAACATTGAACTTTTCTAACCTCGCTCTTGAGGAAAAATTAGCAATTAAAAAGCTAGGATATCACCAACCTAAAGGCTTTACATTTTCTCAAGAAGATGGTCCTAAGAAAATTAGAACATTTTGCACTTCTTGGTTTGAGAAAAAACCTTGGCTTACAGCAAGTGTGAGCAAAGGGAGTCTGTTTTGTTTTTATTGTATATTGATTGGGAAGAAGAGTAATAGAGACAAACTCAATTACGACAAACTCGCGATAAACCAACGTTTTCAATACTAAAGATGAAGAAAATAACGTACCAGTTTTTAACCAACCCAACTTCTTATCAGGTACCTAAAATTATAAAAACCCATCTATTTGATGTCTAGAATTTCAAACATTTTCCGGGGGAGCACCCCCGTACCCCCCGGACTGATCCCATGGCAGGGGGGGGGGTAAAATTTTGGGGGGATTCGCGCTATTGTCTTTGGGGGGGATGGGCACCCCTGCATGGATCAGCAGTAAGGTTACAGTCCAAACACCGGCAGGTGTCCAAACGCCGGCAGCGGTAGCTTCTTACATGGTCAGCAGGATGTGTGTGTGTGTGTGTGGTCCTCGGTCCCCTCAATCTGTTCTCATCACATCAGGCTGGTGTTGGTCATGGCTGGGAGCCCCAACATAATCAAATTACGACGACATTCTCAGTTGCTCGCCCCTTTATGAAAACTCCGAACAGTACTTGAAGACAACATAGTAAGATGGTATTTCGACTTAAATAAATCAACGAGATGGAGAAAAGGTAGCGAGTCGAAGACGTAACCCAAGAAGACTGACAGTAGCCGACAGCCCAAACGGCCCCAAGAAACCGGAAATTGACGAAAGAACTAGGAACGTTGGAACGTTTGAGAAGCTTCTAGAAGCTCAACGGCCGGCGAATGAAACAAGCGGACACTTCCCCCTAAAAAAAACAACATATACATGTAATAGAAGACCTGAGTCGTCAACTCGCACGGCTCACAATAATTTTGTCAGCCATCTCCAAAGTTTAGATAAGTTTTCATCACAAATTGAAAGAGTAGTTTGAGCATTGATCGGGAGTTGTTTCAACCAAAGAGCTTTTAAAAAATCATTACTCACCTTATTCTGAGCCAGTGACCTCATTCTACTCAGAAGTTGCGAGGGTTTTTGGTCCCCAAGTTCCATACCTGTCAGAAGGGTTTGTATTTTCTTTGTGTCACTTTCATCATACAAGGAAATTAATTTAGTTTTTATAGCTAGCCTATGTATTAGTTCTCTGCTGGTGGATCTGTGACAATCTCAGAGACTTGAGATAGAATATCAGCGTCAATAGATCTTACCACCGTGTCGAACTTGGCTTGATCTGAGACAATTCGTGATCATCGAAATTGAGCTTCAATTTGAACGAACCAAATTTTTGGGTCAAGTTTCCAGAATTGAGGAACTTTAATAGACAAGTTGGCTATAACCAAATCTTAATGTTCATGTTGTCTTATAAGGGGTCACCAATAAAGTAAATGATGAAATCAATAGTTGTATTGAATTCAAGTTTTTTATTAAGGTCAATGTCAAACTCAACTGTTTACAAAAACAAACATTAACAATAATAAAACCAACATATGTAAAATATTTAGTTAGAAATAACTGTCTTTTAATATGATGGTAAAGACCATACGGAAGAGTAGACACTACATCACGTCAACCCACCTCTAGTTTGGCTAGAGATCTGAAATTTGGAAATTTTTTAGGTCTTGCGGCCTTTTCATAAGGTGGCATTTTACAATAATGAACCTCCCCCCTGAAATATCGAATTCCCCCCACCCATGTTATTCTTATAGGGAATAACCTCGAAAGTGGCCGACATTGGTATGCGGATCTAATCTGTTTAGAATTGTGCTAGATAGCCCAGTCAACAAAGCTTAATGAGTGGGAAAAAATTGTGTAGTCTCGGACTTTTGCACAGTTGTAGGGGATACCCTCCTGAATAACATACTTAAAGCACGGCCCCCTTTAACTACAGGCCGCGGCCAGCGAGAATTGGCAACGTCGCACTGAGCATTAACTCCCGGCCATTTCACCATTACGGTAGTACAAAACTAGTGGTCGCGGTTTAAATATACTGCATTTTTACACCCTTACAATTGAGATAAATTTTTAAATTTTGTACAGAGCTAGGGAATAAACCCTTCATGCCAATGGTATGGTTTTGAAAATTAAAATTTTATTTGGTAGTACATATATATATTTTTAAAATTAACACATAAGAAAATTTTTGGAATAGTGAAGTGAAAAAGTTAGTCGCCTACTAAAATTTTTGTTTGTTGGTCAGAGAAGTTTCGTCTGTGAGAAAGTTGTAGATAATTAAATATACTTTAATTTTTGAATTAAACTTTTCTTTCTATCATGCTTAGTTTTGTTAAAATTTTGGGTTGAACAGAGTGACCAAATCTCAGTTTTATGGCGCGGCGCGGCGAGTAGCGCTGCTCGCAACTGTATTGTAGTATCGCATAGCTAATAATTAATTAATGTAGGCCAACTGAATTATTTCAAGCATTTTAATATGCCTTTTGGTTATCCACAAGAATATTACTTTTGTATCAAATACTGCACGACTTAATGTCTTCATAATTAAATACCGTAGTCTAAAACAAAAATGCCTTTTCCTTTTAGTTTTAATAATTTTGCTGTAGTTTATTATGAATTTTAAGTATGTGTTTTATTTACACGTTATTATGTAGTATTATGAGAAATAAAAACATTACTTCATTCATTCTGTTATTGCGCAACCATTAATAACTAATCCATTGATAATATTCTTGCAACAGAATAGGAAGGTGGGGCTACCGAAAACTTTTAATTTAGCGCTCATCAACCAATAGTGGCGTGGCGACCACCATCTTCATTGAATTAGGTGGAATTAGCGAATAACTAAAATTAGCGACAACCTGTACCTATTATTAGCGTGCAGTTGTTCTTCTGTGTTGGCTGGTTTTTAGTGACCAGTGGTTTTTATGTCAGATATCGATATTTTAGAAATAGCTGAAACTGTTTGCATTTGTGGAATAAATAATTTGAAGGAAATAGTATCAAAAATTATTTTGAGAATGAGCAATATTTTTTAAATATCTACACGAAAGTAAAAAAGACCAAAATAATAGCCACTGTAACTATTGAAAAATGTCAATCCTTTCTTGAATAAAATAATTTTATTTATTGCTTTTGTTAATTTTTACTTTGTATAGTAAACTTCATCATTTCAATGATAAAACAATTGCTTACACAAGCTGTAACTAAATAACATTGCAGATAGGATTTACATTTTAAGTGTTTAACAATTAATTAATAAATCATAGAGTAAATACGTAGAAGAGACAGAAGAAAACTACAATCATGGGGTACGTCCGCAATGCACGCTGGTATAAGCAGGAAGTCAGATTCAGATTTTTGGTGCCGAGTGTCTGACTCTGATGAGGTGGCCATAATGCAAGCAGGTTGTCAGCCGGACCTGTCTGTGTTGAGACCTATTTAAGGGATACTGTACATTGATTGATACATACATAATATATACATATTTTATACAGGTTTTATACATATTATTAACTTCTTGCAGACGACAACTAACAGGTTTTTTTTAATATTTAAGAATGAGCTTGAACACCTTCTTAAAAATGAGCACAAGCTTGCCAAAAACTTGGGAAAATATTACAAAACCCTTGGCATTATATTACAAAAACTTGGGAAATAGCATGTCCCGTTGAAGTAACTAAATTTATTTCCGTAAGTTAAATTGCTTATTTTGTAAAAATTCAATATTACAAACAATTTAATTCAATTAGCAGATAAATTTAAGGTACAATGTTACTATATTTGTTAAAAATTATGCACTTTGATGCGCTTATTGCAATTTGCTGGAACGTGTTGAACATTTGATAGCAATTTGTCAATATCCATGGTTAATGTAATGAAAAACTTATACACTCAATACAAAAACAAAAATCAACAGTCCGTAAATATAAGCAGGTTGTCTGAAACCAGAATGAACAATTCATTCCGGTAAAAATCTGAGTCAGACTACCTGCGCACAGAAAATCGGCGCGCAGGTGCACTATGGCCGCTTACGTTTACTAGCATGGGATGATAAGTGCGCCAAGTCTGACTTAATCGGCGCCGACAGTCTGACTCAGAAAACCAGCGTGGATTGTGGACGTACCCATGCGCCTACTTATACGTTCAATCATGTTCAATGTACCGTAAAAGGTTTTAATAAATATTGTATTACATTCTTGTATTGACACGAAAGCCTCACATAATTATTTACTCCTTTTCCTACACATCAGTGTTATTAGATATAAAACATCTAAATTAATAGATAATTCGCGTGCTTGTTCCAATCCTCCGCGACGTGAGCGCGAGCGTTGACTGGTGTGGTGTAGCGTAGCTTAGCCATCCAGCCATCCGATGCGGTGTTGCCACTTCGAACGCCGCGGCCTGTAGTTAAAGGAGGCCGTGCTTAAAGTCCGGATCGGTGGGGTGTAAGCTATTGGTGGGAGGGGGTTGTGAATGCTAATTATTTTTGTTATCTGCAAATATATCAAAAACGACACCCTCTAGCGGAAAAATGTAAATGTACAAAATAAAGAGCATTAAATTATCAACAAAAAAGGTTTTATTCATTTTGTTCCTAAAATCAATACTTAACGAGATACAGGGAGTATAAGAAATAAAACTATACAGGGAGTTTAAGAAAAAAATAGTTTTATTGTGGTAAAGTGATTGTTTCATGTTACTTCGGGTGATATAAACTAATAATAAATGTAGTAAAAAGTGATGGGGGAGAAAGGCCGAGGGCTGGAAGCTGAGGGACCAACCGGTTGTAGCCATAATAATATACTGTAACTAAGATAAACTTACAGAAAAATTTGTTACACCTGTCTTATGGGCTCACTCTTGTACTGTATAATAAAAGTATATGAACTAATTTTCAAATGTTAAAATGTTATTAGTAAACAACTAAAATTTTACAAGCAATCTTCAAAATTTTGTTGATTTATTATTTTTTTTTTATTTGAAGGGCTTAAAGCAACAAACTTATAAGCTTATTGATTTAAAGTGTAAAATGTAATCACGAAGAATGACGATGACATGTTTGATTTGTGACAGTGTTGTGGTTGACAATTATTCTGAGGTTGGTGAAAAGGTATACTAGGATTATTGAATGCTAGCATTTTTATAAAGGATGAAAAAAGTGATGGTGGTTTCTTTTCAAAGACAAGAAAAGTGGTGTTGTACATAAATGTTGCAGAAAAATATACAAGGTTAGGCAAAAGTCTGGAACCCCCCAGTTAACCTTTTAACGCGTTGCAGTAGGAAAACCAAACTCCGCACATATTTACAACATAAGAAATTGCACTTTTTCATCAAAGTTGCAACTTTGCCTCAGCCCCCAAAATGGGGTATTTTGGGGGCAGCCCCAAATTTTCAAATGTAAACACCTATCATGTGACCCCTCATTTTAAAGGGTTTGTCCAGACAAATTGAATGGCGCAAACTAGAGGTCAGTATCACACCCATAATCAAAATAGCAGCCATTTTAATTTAAGATGAGCAAGCACGATAAAGTCTGGAACCCCCCAGTTAACTTTATAACGTGTGGAAGTGGGAAAACCAAACTCGGCACATGTTTACAACATAAAGAAATGTAATTTTTCATTAAAGTTAGAACTTGTACCCGGCCCCCAAAATGGGTTATTGTGGGGGCAGCCCCAAATTTTCAAAAGTAAACACCTATCATGTGACCCCTCATTTTAAAGGGTTTCTCAAGACAAATTGAATGGCGCAAACTAGAGGTCAGTATCGCACCCCTTATCAAAATAGCAGTCATTTTTAAATATCCCCTATTAACTTTTTAACAGGATACAGAAGGAAAACTAAACTCAGCATACCTTTATAAAAAAAGAGAATTCACCTTTTGGTCAGTATTAAAATATTAATTTTTTAAAGTTAACTGGGGGTGTCCAGTCTTTATCTTTCTTGCTCATCTTAAATAATTAAAATGACTGCCATTTCGATTAGGAGTGCGATATTGACCTCTGGTTTGCGCCATTCAATTTCTCTTGATAAACCCTTTAAAATGAGGGGTCACATGATAGGTGTTTACATTTGAAAATTTGGGGCTGCCCCCAAAATACCCCATTTTGGGGGCTGGGGCAAAGTTGTAACTTTGATGAAAAGGTGCAATTTCTTATGTTGTAAATATGTGCCAAGTTTGGTTTTCCTTCTGCAACGCGTTAAAAAGTTAACTGGGGGGTTCCAGACTTTTGCCTAACCCTGTATACTAGACTGAATGGGGTAACATCAGCTCAATAGCTAGAGCTATCACTCATCTACCACCCTGAAGAGCCTGCTACACAGGAAATATTTTGTCAATACGTCTTTGACAATGCCAATTTTAATATTTTAATACATCAACCATCAATGGATTCAATATTTTCAACAGCATGGGTGGTATAAAATGTGTTACCCCTGCCTCAGCTCTACCTCTGGAGGTCAAGAAAGTCAAAAAAGCATCCTCTGCCACTGAAGTAGGCCATATAGGTGTCATAGACCTAAAGACATGGGCTAGTTCTACAAATGCACTACAACATATTACTATGCTTGACCTGAACAAGATCCATCCCCACCCAATCCTAGCCAAAAATTTGACTTCAACAATGGTTACTGTTGTGTTCATGGGTTAAATGATGTACTTTGGAAGTGGACTAAATAAATACGAGAGTTTTACATGTTTATAACACAGCCACAAACAGGTGATTAAGGTTCAAATTCTGGAGGTAGACTGGGCTGTTGAAGGGACGGACGGACATGGACGGTTGTGTGATCTAGGTGGAGGAGGGGATCAGGTTGTGTTTGTAGCCAATGAGTTTATTAAAAATCATACGATCGTGTCATTACATGGTGGCGTGATGTACATATGGAAATCAGAGTTACAACGGATATTCTTAAGATATATTACAATTTCCTCCCTTTTAAATTTGAACAAAACACTGCAAAAAAATGTCAACTTTTAATATATAGTCCATTGATGGTGCAGTGATATTTCTTGACGCTTAACGTAATCAACGATCAGAAAATGTATATTCATCATTGCGTATAACATAGTATTTAACATCAAGAATCATGGTAAACAGCAAACATACACACAAATACAAGTTGGTAAAAGAATCATAAGTATAATCTATTCACAGGTTTCCTAACACTTTCAGGATAGCGTCGTGGTGAATCCCCTAATGTAAAGGCAAAGGGATTAGCTTTACTGTAATATGCTACAAGTAACGGTTTTTTGAAATAATAAAAATTCCCAAAAAAATTTATTTTTTTTTATTTGAAAATTGATTGAAAAAAGATTTCCAAAATTATTTTGTTCAAAAAAGTTCTATTTGAATTTTTTGAACTAGGCCTATTTGAGCATTTTGAACAATGAACATAATTGGTATTTTCAAAAAACTTTTATTTTATTTTAATTATTAAAAAAAAAACTTTACTTGTAGCATATCATAGTAAAGCTTATTTCATAACTAGTAAGAAAATTCAACCAGAGAAGGGCTAAGTACATTGGTATAAGAAACACAGAGTATTAAAAACATATTGATAAAAAAAAAAACTGCTGCCCTTTTGAAACGGAAAAAGTTAATTCATTTCTATTTTTGTCAAAATGTTTGTCTATTAAATATCTTTAAAATTATGTATAACATAACATATGTTTACATTTGAAAATTCCGATATTCAAACTAGTGACCATCAGTTTTTGTCACACTCTGTATCTGAAAATATTTTTACGTTATTCCTTGGGGTCGATTTAGCAGGAAATAATTTTGTTTCATATTTTTACATTAAACCATTTTTCCTTAATCAATTTGAGACACCTTACGTGGGACACCTGTATATGTCAATAAATTTCGTGGAGGGGCCTGGCCCCATCCCTGGATACACCACTGATTCCCATGTAAGGAAATACATTCCAAACGTTTTGTATATCTTGAATTTATATAAAAATTGTTGGTTCATGCAGCAATGTTTTTTTTTTGAGTCAACCAAAATAACTACTAACATAATAAAATAACTAATAATACAATAACTAATATAACTTGCTATTCTAAATATTTATTGTGCCATTTTCAAATTGATAATTTAATTACCAACATATCAAGTATGTGGTTCAATAGGTTACCTCTATTGGTTTAATTTATATATCAATTTTCAAAAATATGACTGCAAAATTGCCAAAAATGCCTTGCACTACAGAGTTTGCCCATTGCCAGTTGGAGGGTTAATGGAAGAGAAATATATTTATAAATTTTCGCGAATAACGCCACTAAAAATCGTGTTGGCGAGAAATGCTTAAGCCCTATAAGTTATTGGTTTGTTCCTTTGCTAGTAGTTTGACTGGTGTAACTCGCATGTAGCTGTGTGTGTATTGTCCAGCTGTTGACACCATGGAGCCTCACTGCTGTCCCCAGGTTTGCTGCCAACCTCAGCTGTGGACCGCTGGAGCCAATCAAAGCCTCTGAGCCGCCGATCACTTCTATCTCTCCCTCCACCACCACCACAACTATTGTCTCCACCTCTGCAATCTTCACAACACAGGTATAGTCCCGACATTATCAACAGATGTTCTCAACATATTAGTTCAAATAATAGGAATAGGCCTACTACTGTAGAAAAAATTGAACTTCTTGCTGCAACCGTGTGGAAAATAGAATTCAAATTGTGAATCTAATATTTTATGCTATTGCAGCTTCTTGGTGGCTGGTGTGGAGTTTTTACTTTGGGTTTTACTATTACTGGCATAGAAGTGAGAACACAACACTAAAAAATAGAAACAATAGAACTAACTTAATTTTACTATAAATTATTAGAAAAACTAGTGATCATGAATGCCAAGCCAAAAAACACAAGACACAAAAAAAAATTAAAACAACTTCCATTTAATACTAATTAAACCACACTAGTGGCTTATAGGGACATAAGTCCCTAAAAAACTCAAATGTAAAACCACTTATTGTAATATTTAAATACCCCTGCCGCAGCAAACCTGCAGACTAAGCGAATTTCTACTTGTCTGATTACATTTTTACTAAAATATTTCTATAAATAAGACTATTCCTATTTAAATAACATTAGATTTAACGAGTGCTTAGGTTTACTGCTACGGGGAAGGTAAAAAGTGTTTTTTGACCATACGTCAATAGTATAAGATGAAATAAATAAACTTGCCAAATTGTATCAATATATATCCATAAACAAGTAAACTACAACAATTTTCATTTTCTCCATCAGAATGACATTTGTATTTTAAATTACACTATTTTTTAATTTTCTCCGTGACCGTTAGGCATACAACAGCACTTCAATATACTAAATCATTAATATTTTTAAGCTCTACAAAACGATTTAGAAAGAAATTGCAAATTTTTTTGTTTTTAGGGTCAAAAATGGGAAAACCCCATTTTTACCCCATAAAATCCCCTATAAACCCCCTTTCCCATGGTCCGATTGTGCTGGATCGCGAACTCGTTTTAATAAATGTAGGTTTACACGTTTGTACCAAATTTCATCAAAATCGGATAATTTTTGCTTGAGTTATCGCGCAAATATATATATATAAATAATTTTAAGTAAATAATTTGTAATTTTTGTTTGTAAATAACTGTATATAAGTATTGTTATATAGGTCTATATATATAAATTTGAACGGATGGTGTTTTTGGCCTCTAGGGACCTCAAAATGAAAAATTAAATCGGTCCCGGGTCCAGGTCTTACCATGAGTACTACGGTAATAGCTTGGGAAATTCGCTAACAAACTCAGAATCAGAATTAAATTATCTATGTGTCAGGATAGGTATCCCTGTACACCATATCTTTTGTGTAAAAAACAGTTCGTTGTTCGTCTTTGTTTGCTTTTATTATGTTATTTTCAATAAATAGTTTTAATTACTCCAGAGGTTTTACTCTGCTTAAGGCAGCAAACATAATGTTTGTGAATAAATGTTGGTTTACTAAGGTAGCTTTGATCTTTTGGTTAATGATGATAAAAAGGCTTCCCTAATTGAAATACTGGAATTTTTCTTCGTCAAATATGAAAAGGCAAATAAAGGTGTGTTGAGATAAGCTTAGTACTTGGTCAAACCCGCTAAATCAGCACCCCGACCCAGTTATTATTTCTAAGTTTATGCTGCTTTTGTAAAGGTTTAACAAAATAGTGTAAAGTAAAGGCATCCCATTGACCAAACTCAACGCCAGATTTGCTTCTGATCAATATAAAAAAACTACTATTGTTTGGTTAAAAGTATTCCTTTATCTGTGTATAATCATATGTCATATTATGTTATTATTGTTATTGTTTACATTTGAATTATTTACAAGTTGTACACAGATTGAGTTCAGTAATAAAGATACATTTGTCTATTAAACATGGCGCAGTGTGAATTTTGTTCCAGGAAATAAACTATATGTTGCAGATCTTCTTTCAAGACAGTGTGCTCCTACAAAATCACAAGAAGATGAAAGTATGTTGGATGTTGTTCACTCAGTTCATGAAGTTACAATAAATGTAAAAACAATGGATCAGTACATAAAATCTACAAATGAAGACGAATCCTTATACAAAGTTATGCAGTTTTATCAAGGAGGTTGGCCCAGCAAAGTTTCGCCGAATAACCATGAACTAATGCATTATTTTAGAATACGAAATGACCTAACAGTTCAAGATGGGCTAGTGTATTTTAACGAAAGGTTGATAGTGCCACCATCTATGCGAAGATATACTTTACAGACACTCCATGAAACTCACTTGGGATTCAACAAGTTAAAGAAGAAAGCTCAAGAACTTGTTTACTGGCCTGGATTAGTTTCAGATTTGAAAAATCTTATTGACAGCTGTGCTACTTGCGCTAAGTTTATGCGAGCGAAATTGAAAGAGCCACTCCAACCTCATGAAGTTTTTGACATGCCTTTTTACAAGGTAGCAGCAGACATAGCCGATTTCGACAATCAAAGCTATTTAGTGTTAATAGATTATTACTCAAGATGGATTGAAGTTGAGTGTATTCGAGATAAAAAATCAACTACTGTCATTACTGCATTGAAGCCAATTTTTGCTCGTTTTGGAATACCAAGTATTTTTGTAAGTGACAATGTCCCATTTAACTCTCAAGAATTCATTGACTTCAGTAAATTGTGGAAGTTTGAAGTAAAGTTTACTAGTCCCCATTATCCTCGCAGTAATGGACTCCCGGAAAAAGCAGTAGGCATAGTTAAGTCAATGTTGCAAAAGTCAAAGCATGAGAAAACAGACTTCAGTTTATATCTTCTAAATTATCGGTCATCTCCAGTTGCGAATCTGAGGTATTCTCCTTCGCAACTACTTCAAAGTAGAGTTCTGAACACTAAGTTACCTGTAATACCATCAAAACTTAAACCACAGATTATTGATGATAAAGAAGTGACAAGCAAACTTGGCCAGGGTATGCAGTATAATAAAACATCACTAAATAAAGCCAGTGTTTTCATGAAGGGACAAAAAGTATTAATCAGGAATGTTTCCAACCTTCAGTGGGAAGAAGGTATAATAGTTGATGTGCTGGGAAACAGATCATACATTGTTGAAGTAAATGGGAGAAAGTTGCGTCGTAATTCGTGGTATATTCGACCCTTCATTGAACGTACCAGAACCAGGATAGTCAAAGCTAAAAAAAAAAATTAGATTTGTGAAAAGGGGCATGTTTGGTTAAAAGTATTCCTTTATCTGTGTATAATCATATGTCATATTATGTTATTATTGTTATTGTTTACATTTGAATTATTTACAAGTTGTACACAGATTGAGTTCAGTAATAAAGATACTTTTGTCTATTAAACAACTATTAGCCTAGTGTATACTATTAGATTATGTGGTGGTATTCTTATCTATTATATTATTAAAGTGATACAATCAAATTTTATGTAAACGGTTAAGGCCATTTACCAAATAGAAATATGGGCATATGGCATATCAAAATGAAGCTTAGAGTGTGTAGATTTGCCGAAAAGTATTGATATTGACGAACTCCCTAAGGGCTCTGCCCCACAGGCTAATTTCCAAAGGGCTGCGCCTTGCATGTTTTGAACGTTATTCGATTAATTTAGTGAACAACAGCTGGCCAATGCAATTGACAATATATTTTGTTTGTTTACATTTTTGTTTACCTATTTTATTATTTACTTTTATGTTCTTAAAAAAAAGGTGCGGTGAATGGACAGTGAAGCTATTTGTAGCTGTTTGATACAAGTGAGTTATTAAAGAATTTCGAAACACGATGAATATGAGATTAACAAACCATGTATTTTGTTCGTTCCAAGAGGTTGTCACCAATCTTTAACAGGTCGAAATTTCATTGATAGGTATTAAAATACGTATTAAAGTATTAAAGATGTCGTGAAAGAGAGCGGCGAGTTCAGGTGCAACCGTACCCACCTCGGCCACCTTAGGACGTAAGGTATGAAGTAGGGATGGACGGGATTGAATTTTTAGTTCGGGACGGGACGGGACGGGATTTTTATTTCCTTCCCGATTTTTGGGACGGGACGGGACGGGATTTTTTTCTGTGCATAAAAAGAAATTACTGTATTGCAGTTACCAAAAAAGACATACGAAATCAATTTTTACCATTTGTGGCACTGATCTATAAAAACCAAAAAATGGGTAACAATTTACAGGTACCTATAGAAACTTGTGACTCGCGGGTCACGGGGTGATCGTCTGTATGACTCACGGTCACGGCGCGATCGTCGTCATGACTCGCGGTCACGGCGCGATCGTCGGTATGACTCGCGGTCAAGGCGCGATCGTCGTCATGACTCGCGGTCACGGGGTTATCGTCGGCATGACTCCACGGTCACGGCGCGCTCGTCGTCATGACTCGCGGTCACGGCGCGATCGTCGTCATGACTCGCGGTCACGGCGCGATCGTCGGTATGACTCGCGGTCAAGGCGCGATCGTCGTCATGACTCGCGGTCACGGGGTTATCGTCGGCATGACTCCACGGTCACGGCGCGCTCGTCGTCATGACTCGCGGTCACGGCGCGATCGTCGTCATCACTCGCGGTCACGGCGCGATCGTCGTCATGACTCGCGGTCACGGCGCGATCGTCGGTATGACTCACGGTCACGGCGCGATCGTCGGTATGACTCACGGCCACGGCGCGATCGTCGGTATGACTCCGGGTTCACGGGGTTATCGACGGTATGACTCGAGTCACGGCATGATCGTTGTCATGACTCGCGATCACGGCTCGATCGTCAGCATGACTTCGCGGTCACGGCGCGATCGTCGGTAGGACTCCACGGTCACGTCGTGATCGTCGGTATGATTCGCCATCACGGCATGATCGTCAGTATGACTCCGCGGTAACGGCGCGATCGTCGGTAGGATTCCGCGGTCACGGCACGATCGTCGGTAGGACTTCACGGTCACGGCGCGATCGTCGGTAGGACTTCGCGGTCACGGCGCGATCGTCGGTATGACTCGCGGTCACGGCGCGATCGTCGGTATGACTCGCGGTCACGGCGCGATCGTCGGTAGGACTCCACGGTCACGGCGCGATCGTCGGTATGACTCCGCGGTAACGGCGCGAACGTCGGTAGGACTCCGCGGTCACGGCGCGATCGTCGGTAGGACTCCGTGGTCACGTCGTGATCGTCGGTATGACTCGCCATCACGGCATGATCGTCGGTATGACTCCGCGGTAACGGCGCGATCGTTGGTATGACTCGCGGTCACGGCGTGATCGTCGGTATGATTCGTGGTCACGGCGTGATCGTCGGTAGGACTTCGCGGTCACGGCGCGATCGTCGGTAGGACTTCGCGGTCACGGCGCGATCGTCGGTAGGACTCCGCGGTCACGGCGTGACTGTCAGTATTACTCCGCGGTCACAGCCCGATCGTCGTTATGACTCGCGGTCACGGTGCGATCGTCGGTCCAATAATCGCGGCCACGGCGCGATCGTCGTTATGACTCCGCGGTCACGGCGTAATCGTCGAAATGACTATGTCTCCTGCGTTCGCGGACCTATCGCTCGCAATAACGGCGTTATCGGCACTCGCGAAGCGGAAAAATCGCCGACGATCGGACCAAATCCCGTCCCGAAAAATTCCCGAGTCAAATGTAATCCCGTTTCGATAATCGGGAATATTTTTTTCCCGAAAAATTCCCGAAATTTCGGGACCCGTCCATCCCTAGTATGAAGGTTCCACTGCTTTTAACATCCTTTCAGATGACAATTTCTCGAACTTGGGCCCTTTAAATGAAATATAAAGTCAAAGGTGATTAAGTTAATTTAACGGTGGCTTATGTACACCCGTGAATTCGCGGGTAGAACCTCTTGTACTTACTTACTTGAATACTTGAATACTGCATCGTTGACCGACAAAGTCAGAATAGATTGCGTCACATATAATAAGTACTACTATTTACATAAAAACTAACTAAGATGGCGGCGGGTTGCCAAAAAGTGGTGTGTCCTCCAGCTCACTTAGTGAGTATAGAGGTCTGCCCACCAAATAGTCTCTCAGGGTGTCCTTGAAGGCCCTAATGTCCAGCTCGCGCACTTCAATTGGGAGCGTGTTATAGAGCTTACTTGTGTAGTAGGGGTAGCCCTTTTGAGTCCAGGCTAGTCGGCATCTAGGTAGGTCAAGGAGATGGCCATGTCGTGTTTGATAGGAATGCTGGTCCTCACGTCGAGCAAGTTTTGTCGAATTTTCTTTAAGTAGCACCATGCTATTTAATACATACTGGCTATAGATGGTCAGAACCTTTAGGTCTTTGAAGATAAGTCTACAGTGGTCACGATGCCCGGCGGACGTAATCACCCTCAAAGCCATTTTCTGAAGAAGCAAGAAGTCATGTGCTGCAGCTGTATGGCCCCAGAGTGCGATGCCATAGCTTACATGGCTTTGAAAGAGAGCATGGTACACTGTGACTAAGTACGGTTTAGTGATGACCAACACAAGTTTCCTTAGGAGATAGACCACTCTGGCAAGCTTGACACATACCTGGCTAATGTGGTGTTTCCAACCTAACCTGGAGTCGATCCAGAAGTCAAGGAGTTTAACAGCTTCCTCACCCAGATAGTTTGGCTTGAGTGTGCACAGCCAGGGCTAGAGATATACAAGGGCTAGGCCACGCGAGCTCAGAAAGTGATGCCAGGTGGCTCCCCACCACTCCGCCGCTGTGACGTCACGGCGATACCTTGGGCTCCCGGCACCGTATATCTTTGTCTGTGTGAGCTCTGGTATTACCGCACATTTAGCGTTTATTAAGCTCTATGTTGGACATTTTTTATTAGGTATTAATGTATTTTATAAAAGTAATTGATTTTCAAATAGGATTACGTATAACATCAATTTTAATAAGTAAAAAATTAACTTTAGTAAATATTTAAGGATGGGAGTGGAATGTAAAGCGATGGCTATAAGAATACTGTAGTTATTGATCCAATGTATTAAGTTACTGTGTAATATCTGTGTTCGTATTGCTCGAATGTATCTTAATGTATAGGCTATTAATTGTATTTATTTATTACTTATTCATATCTTTTAGGATTCATTGAGGTTATATCAAATACATTGAGGTTGTATAAAAATACATTACCTATACTTGGTGTTTTGAAACTTTTACAGGAAGGAAAAGAATTTCAATTAATCAATTACATTTTATTATAGGCCCTACATATTTCAATACATTAAAATAACATATAGTTGCAAAACTACATTAAGTTGCCTGACTAACTAATCTCAATCTCTGTTGACCAATAACTAACAAGTCGAGTTTTGCTGTGATTTTACTTTATCAGTTTACATCGTGATTATAAGTTGTAAATGTTTAGTTACGATATTATTTATTGTGCCTCGACTGTAATGTTACATTACTTTTAGAAACTTGAGATACTATTTTTTAGCCAGTTTTGTGAACTTCATTGACTGTTTACCAACAACAAATATCGCGGGTTTGACTTTATCACTTTAATCGTATTTATTAGTTGTAAAAATTGTACTTATTTAGTTTATGAACTGTTTTATGTAGATATACTTTCTTAATTTGAGGTCTGGGACATTACATTTAGCCCGTTTTTGAAACATTTCGTCATAATTAACAAACGATTTAATTGCCAAATGAAAAAGGCACAGCAGCATTTTATAGAAAAAACTATAAAATATTATTTTTTGTATATTTGCCTTTATAACTATGTATATTCATGTAGGGGAATAAGTTTACTTTCATTTTATATAGTTGGTTTGTGGGGTTTAAAACATAATATATACGTGTGAATAACAAAATGTTTTTCTAGACAAATATAAACATTTATTAAAAGTCATAAACATCTATTGAAATGATCAGTATACATAAACAATTCTTACTTCATTTGATCTCCAATATTATTACCTAAAAATGTTTACTTTTACTTTATCTCTTGATAATACATTTATTTGGTTTTTTTTTTTAAATGTGTTGTGCAAAATCGTGAAACTTGTCATTTTATTGTTTTTAGGCCATAACTTTGTATAATTGGTAATTGAAATCTTTTTACATTTTAAAGATGTTTAAAGACCATGTAGGGTAATAAATTCCAAACAATTTGTATATCTTATGAAACATTTTTGGTTCATGCAGCAATTTTTCTACCTACTGACAATCGTTTCTACAATATTTTTAATATTTATCTTGTTGCCATTTTCAAATTCTTCATTTCATTACGAACACTTCAAGTTGGAAATAATAAATATGGTTCATAGGTTTGATCTGTTGGTTTAGTTTATATGAATTTTCGAAAATATGACTGCAAAGTCGCCAAAAATGCCTTGCCACTACAGAGTTCGCCCATTGCAAGTTGGAGGGTTAACGAAACCCGCTTTAAAAATCACACTATAAATTACATTATTATAAACACAATTATTAATATGCACGTAGATGCCGGGCGACATATGCACTGCCGTGCTAGGCTACCGTCGCGCCTCGCGCCGATGTATCTCCACTACGTCACTGAGGAGGGGCGGGGGAGGGGAAGTAGGATCAGGCGGCGACCGCTAACATCAAAGGAGTGAGCCAACCCTTGTATATATGTAGCCCTGGTGCACAGCAGTGATTGAGTCTTCTCGTCATTTATCTTTAGCAAATTCTGGTTGAACCACTCCTTTGCACTAGCAAGAAGGCATTCTGCATCAGTGCGTATTTGGTTTAGGTCCCTGCCTCTCGTGATCAGAGTGGTGTCGTCTGCAAATAGCAAATTTGATTGTTTAAGGATAAATCATTTATAACGATAGTAAAGAGGAGAGGGCCAAGGACCGAGCCCTGGGGGACTCTGTGTCTTAACAGCTTTACACCAGATGTTGCACCGCCGTACGAGACGAATTGCTTACGACCTTCAAGATAGGAGTTAATTGTCTGCAGGACCACGCCAGTTACCCCATACTTCCTGAGCTTGGACAAGATGATTTCATGGGACACCACGTCGAAAGCTTTGCTTAAGTCACACATGTTAAGCAGGACTGAATCTCTGGCTTCAAAAGCATCTGTGATTTGGTCGACCAGGCTAACCAGGGCTGTCGTGGTGGATCGTCCCTTTCTAAAGCCGTGCTGGGCATCTATAAGTAGGCTATTAGACTCAAAATACTCAATCAGCTGTACCTTCATTACAGACTCGATTACTTTGGAAAGAGCAGGCAGAATGGCAATAGGTCTGTAATTAGACAGCTGTGAGGGGTCACCTTTTTTGAAAACAGGGATGGCCCGCGCAGTCTTAAGCACATCAGGGAAACAGCCGTTTCTCAAACAGTGGTTGATAATATCCGTGAGAGGATCCACAATGGTGTTAATAACAGCCTTTAGTACTGAGCAGGAGACACCAAAAACATCTTGGCTATTTGAGCTTTTAAAACATCTAACAAGTTTAATAATAAAGCTAGGACTCACCTTATTCCAATGGTTTAATTTGTAGACAGATGAGACATCCAGGAGGGAAGCCGCTGGGTCAGTCTGCAAAACAGGTAGATTGACTACAACATTATCAGCGATTTGGGAGAAATAGTTGTTGAAATCGTCAGGAGAAACAGCTGCTACAGTCTTAGGTCTAGGAGACCGATGAGAATTTACAATGTCCCATGCTGCTTTGCAGGTGTTGGACGCCTCCTTTATTTTAGACACATTGTAGCTTTTTTTTGCTTCATTTACTTTAGAGCGATAAAGTCTTTTAGTTTGGAGGTACAAGATATGGAGTCTTTCTTTCCGTTCAGGAACAGTAGACGTCTTATAGAAATCATGTAAGATACAGATATAAGAACGTATTTTGACCAGTTCCTGGGTGTACCAGGATTTATCAAGTTGGGATTTGTTGGTTAAACGAACCAACCTGTTGTGGGTTTGGCCTTCACAACTTTGAGAGGAAAAACTTGGTTAAAATTTTCTATGAAAATGTCAAAAAAGTTGTTAAATTCTACCTCAGGTTCGGAACGAACATTTGGTACGGTCCAACAAGCATTGAATAATTTGTGGCACAATAGAGGCATATCATTGTCATTAATGGCCCTTTTAACATTAACGTACTTTATAGACCAATCAGGTTTATTTGAGCTGAGGCTTACCTTGTTGGAGCTAATAGTAACCAAAACTGCACTGTGGTCAGCCACAACAGGTTCCCTGATGTCCACTTTCCAGTCCCAGGAGTCAATGTTAGTTGCTATGGAGTCAAGGCACGCCTGCCCACGAGTGGGTTGTCTGGTAGTGAAGTATAGCCCATAGCTGCGAAGTAGGTTTGAGAAAAGTTCCTCATCTCTGGAGCGACACTCGAGGTGAATATTGAAGTCTCCACATAGGACTATTTTCTCAGGTTTAAGATTGTTTAGCAGGTAGTGTAAGCAGGAGTTCAGCAGATCAAGGAAGAGATCCACTTTAACGTTTGGGGATCTGTACACAGACAGCACAACAGTTGAGAAGTCCAACAACAAGACTGCAGTCACTTCAAGTTCGAGTTCTACACAGAACATGCTAGGTCACAGGTACTATAAATAGCAACACCACCATGGGGTCTTTCACTTCTACAGAAAATATTTACAAGTTTGAGGTTAGCTAAGTTTGTGTAACAACACTCTTCGCCATTTGCTAGCCAATGCTCTGAGACACAAAGGATATCGCATTTGATTTCTTCTACAAAAAGGGACACAAGTTCACTTTTATTCCTTAGGCACTGGACATTAAGAGCACAAATAGTAATATCTTGGTGCTTGCGATAGTTTACAATGGTGTGAGTGCTATTTTCCTCAATAGGCTTGGGCTTGGGCGAGTCGTCTGCTTTCACTACGTGTGAGGTTTGTTCCCCACTCGGCGGAATAAAAAACGCTTCACCAAGGTGTTTTTAGGCCATATGGCAGGGTTCATTAGCTCATCCTTTCGGTCAAAGTCAACGGAGAGTCGAAAACTTGCATTAAACCTCTTAGTTTCCAGCTTTTCTGCAGTCACTGCAATGTTAGAAAATGACTTTTTCACAAAGTCGCTAACAGCTTCGGTAGTTGTATCTCCCTTTAATCGGCCTACAAAAGTCCAGACTTTCTTCTGTCCAGCAGCTATTATTTCGTTTCCATCAGAAGTTCCGATTACAACATTAGAATTGGATTTTGCTTTTTTCCTATTTTCAGTGTTGCCAACACTTCGTCTAGCGGGAGTTGTTTTGTCATCGATTTTGTTGTTCATATCAAAAGTTTTGTTTTTTTCCTGCAGTGACATTGCTGAATGCATTTTTTGTAGCAGAAGCATAACTTCTGTGCCTATTTTTGGGTTTCGTCCACTCTTCTAGATCGTTAGATGAGTTTTCGGGCTGAGATTGTGATGAACGATGAAGATCCACCATTTTGTTAGTTTCGATTTCAGTAGTCGATAGTTCGGCGTTCGATATATCGATTAACGAATGTTTGGTCGCATCGGGAGATTCGATAGGCAATTCGATATGGTGAACCAGTTTTCAGTATTCATCCTGACTTTAATATTCTATTAAATACCCCCGCCGCAGCAAACCTGCAGACTAAGCGAATTTCCATTTGACTGATTAGATTTACACTGAAATGTCTACTTAAAAATATAACATTTATTCCCTATTTAAATAGAATTAGTTTAACAAGTACTTAGGTTTGCTGCATCAGGGAGGGTAAAACTGTTTTGTAAAATGTTTATAGTTAGTAAGAAATAAAAACATTTTCCAAATTTGATCAAAATATGTTCATAAACAAGCAAACTACAACAGTTTACTTATTCTCCATAAGAATAACATTGGAATTTTAAATTTACAATTTTTTGGAATTTTCTCCGTAACCATTAGGCGTATAATAACGCTTGAATATACTAAATTATTTGTTTTTTTAAGCTCTACAAAATGATTTGGAAAGAAATTGCTAAATTTTATGTTTTTTGGGTCAAAATGGGAAAAACCTATTTTTATCCCATAAAACCCCCCCTAAACCCCCGTTCCCATAGTCCGATCATGCTGGATCGCAAACTCGTTCGAATAAACGTAGGTTTACACGTTTGTACCAAATTTCATCAAAATCGGATCATTTTTGCTCGAGTTATCGTGCTAACACATATATATATATACTAGCTGACCCGGCGAACTTCGTATCGCCTAAGTTATAGGTTTCCCCTAAGACAGACCGATGGAAAGAAAGTACCGTTA
Organism: Macrosteles quadrilineatus; assembly: GCF_028750875.1. Taxonomy (NCBI): domain Eukaryota; kingdom Metazoa; phylum Arthropoda; class Insecta; order Hemiptera; family Cicadellidae; genus Macrosteles; species Macrosteles quadrilineatus. The sequence continues at coordinate 137,729,593 of NW_026542594.1, read as the reverse complement.
CGTTTAATTTTCAAGATGATCTCGTTCGCATCGCTCAATCACGTCCTGGTTGAAGTTCGTTCGCTACGCTCACTCACCTTTGGGTTGGAGCTCGTTCGCTACGCTCACTCACCTTTAGGTTGGAGCTCGTTCGCTGCGCTCACTTGCCTTCAGGTTAGCTCGTTCGCTACGCTAACTCGCCTCCAGGTTGAAGTTCGTTCGCTACGCTCACTCACCTTTGGGTTGGAGCTCGTTCGCTACGCTCACTCACCTTTAGGTTGGAGCTCGTTCGCTGCGTTCACTTGCCTTCAGGTTAGCTCGTTCGCTACGCTAACTCGCCTCCAGGTTGAAGTTCGTTCGCTACGCTCACTCACCTTTTGGTTGCAAATTAGCTGTTGTCATAAATGTAAAAGAAATAATAGTGCTGCACCCTGTTGGTAATCCTTGTAACTTTAATGCTATTGAACATCATAGAACAGAACCAACTTGTTTAATTGAAACAGCTGTTAAGATTCATTAATTCCATTTCTCATAAGGTTAACATGGGAAACTCCAGAGCCACTGGGGCGGAGCCCTTTTAAGAATTTTGAAACGGGAAATAGTTTACGTCCGATTCGCATACCTACAGAATTTACACACCAAATTTCATAACGATCGGTGAAGTCGTTCCGGAGGAGTTTGCAGACAAACACTGTGACACGAGAATTTTATATATTAGATATATATATGAATTTAAACGGATGGTGTTTTTGGCCTCTAGGGACCTCAAAACGAAAAAAAAATCGGTCCCGCGTCCAGGTCTTACCATGAGTACTACGGTAATAGCTTATTCCCCATATGGGAAATTCGCTAAAAGGGCCTAATCAACGGCTGATCCCTAGCTATTTTGTGACTGGTTAGGGTTCCATTACCCAGTTTTTGAAACCAATTACCAAATTACTTTTTATCAGCATCTTCGACATGCAAATATTTTTCGTTAGTTTTAAGAAACGGAAACTACCTCTAGGTTTTACTGTTATATGTAGATGCTCCCTTTACCACCATACTGCTAGGCTGTATTATTTGAACCTTTTTTGCTTAGAGCAACAGACAGTACCTGTTTAAAATCTCTAAACAATATTGTTTTTCCGCTTATTGTAACTTGTCATAGTACTTACTTAATGAACAAATACATTGCCTGTACGAACCTATTTCATATTTATTGCCAGGTTGTTTTCTAAGAGTGGCCGTTGAGGTTATTCCACTTCATACAAATATTGATTAAATCTATATCTATAAAAGAGGAACTATGTATGTATGTATATATATGTGTATATACGTTATGGACTCCGAAACCGCTCGACAGACTGTAATGAAACTTTCAGGCATTATTAAGCATCTTTCAAGGATGGTTCGAGTGAAGTTTGGTGCAGATCCGTCAAAAGGGCTCTGCCCCAGAGGGTTTTAAGTGGGCCAATGTCAGACTTTTGGATCTAGAATGTTTACAAATAAATATAATTTAAAAGCAGATGTTTACTTTCACCAACTGTTTTGTACGTTTGAATAACTACAACATTCTGTATTAGCATTAGTCATGATTTGAAATAGTGCCACAGTGTTTCTACAGATTGCAGCACAGAAAACTATTTTACTTTTGAATAAGTCCAAATGTATTAAACCCCAATCGCAGCACACCTGTGCACTTAACAACGTTTAAATTCTCCAATGTTAAATATTAAAACATAAAAACCTTTATAAAAGTACTGTATTATAAACAATAAAAGGGATGACTTTTTAAAATGTATGACAACAGCTAATTTGCAACCAAAAGGTGAGTGAGCGTAGCGAACGAACATCAACCTGGAGGCGAGTAAGCGTAGCGAACGAGCTAACCTGAAAACAGGTGAGCGCAGCGAACGATTTCCAACCTGAAGGTGAGTGAGCGTAGCGAACGAACTTCAACCAGGACGTGATTGAGCCATGCAAATACTTATGAAGTTAAGCGGGGCAAAGCCCGCGGGTACAGCTAGTAATACAATAAATCTTAAAATAAAAATATTAGTAAATATACAAAAAAAGTTTAGAATAAAGCTTTAAAATATGTTTTGATATCAAAATATAGCAGAAGTTTTCCATTTATTCTTGAATTGTTTAATATATATTCAATGTGGTTATTTCACGTTAAAATTTTCTTGATCACAACAACAACCTTCAAATTCGAAGAAAAAACTTGATTATTTTTTCAGCCTTACTAAGTTCAATTCCTTTGATTTGAGCCATCTCCTATCATTCTACTACTTATCATACGCTTAACTAATTTACTTAAAAATACAAAAGTTTGCAAATTACACAGTAAAACAATTGATTTCGACTTGGCAACCAAAAGGTGAGTTAGCGTAGCGAACGAACTTCAACCTGGAGGTGAGTTAGCGTAGCGAACAAACTTCAACCTGGAGGTGAGTTAGCGTAGCGAACGAGCTAACCTGAAGGCAAGTGAGCGCAGCGAACGAGCTCCAACCTAAAGGTGAGTGAGCGTAGCGAACAAACTTCAACCAGGACGTGATTGAGCCATGCGAACAAGCTCATCTTGAAAATGAACGAGCATTTGACACAAAACCACATTAGGACAGGACGATGTCTGTCGGGCCAGCTAGTCTAGTATACAGTACATTGCAGAATTGCTTGGCTAATGAGTAATCCAAATTTAATATTACTTACTGGCTTAATGATAAATCACGATCAGCTGTATTGAAGTAAACAAAAATCAGCAGAAAAATGGCTTCTAATGCTATTCTTATGGAGAACATTTTAAGTTATATCTAATTTTGTGTAAACATTTTGGAAATATCACTATTTTTCCCGCCGTCACGGGATTGAGACCTTTAATTTGAGCCCTCTCAAGTCATTCCGCGACTTCCCAGTCGCCCACAATTTTGACGCCAAGAATCGGCTTACGTAATTAATTAATACTAGTGGCCTGTAGAGGCCATAGCCCCTAATTTAGACACAATTGTCTATATGAAGGTGTCATATGCTTAAATAATCAGATGATTATTGTTGATATTATTGTTATTGTTTACATTTTATTTTTTTGTTGAATTAGTTCTGGAATAAAGTTTACTAATTAATTTACGTGTATTTTGTATATTTTTATGAAGATATATCAATGGCGACGAGTGATAAAAGTGAAAATGAAACTAGAAAATTAAAACAGCAAAGAGGAATCATAAAATCACAAATTACAAGGACTTTACATGTGCTGAAAACTAAAGGTTCATCTACGATGCTCTAGGCAGACAAACTCTACTGGATGAAACGTGGAAAAGATTCACCGTGTTACATGAACAGATTATAACAACTACAGACGATGAAGATGAAATTGAAAGAGAAGAAGATTATCGTACAGATGTAGAGGAAACATACCTCGAGGCAAGAGCTTTATGACAACCATTCTTTGTCACTATTAAGCAAACAGAAGTTGATAGGAATGTTTCTAGCGAATTAAATGATCCTTATAAATTGAACATACCGAATGTGAGTTTCACACCCTACACAGAAAATGAAACCTTTCGGAATTTCCTAATGTGGTTTAAAAATTTCTTGGATCTAAAACAAATCACAGAGCCCAAAACCAAAACACAACTGTTTGTTAGTACTCTTACACCCGAAATGCATCAGGCATTATGTGACACAATTGCTCCTGAGACACCAGGTGACAAATTGTATGAAGAACTATCGGATATACTGCAAAACTGCTTGGAACCTACTCCAAGTGTACTTGCCAATCAAAATAGGTTCATCAGTAAAGTTCAAAATAATGAAGAGGGAATTTCTACGTACGCTCGAGAATTAAAACGTTTGGCAATTGACTGTGACTTTAAGTGTTACAACTGTGAACATTCAGTCTGTGATGTTCTTGAAGATACAATTCATTCGAGGATTAAGAGATAATGAAGTGAGAGTTAGGCTTCTTCAGGAAAAAGGAAATAAACAATCATTTAAGGAAGGGGTAGAAATGGCTATTTCTATTGAACAATCCAAACTGGAAAGTTATGCAATAAAACCTAAGTACTCTCATTACGTTACAGAACAAACTAAAGATGTTAACTATGTGAGTAAACAACCTGGCAAGAAAGAGTAGAAATGAAATCAAACCACATATTACCTTTCAAGATTTAAGAGATTTTTTAATGTTACAGATGCAGCAGTGCTCAACTTGCAAAGCTGATACTTGCAAGTTTAAAAATAAATTTTGTAGGAAGTGTAACAAGATTGGACACATTGCGAATGTTTGTCTTACACGCAACAGGGTTAGCAATGCAAGCGAGAACGCTTATAAGTTAAAATCAAATTAAATTGATGTTGAAGATGATAATGAAAACATTAATGAGGTTTACATGGTGGGGACACCAAATGTGAATGACAAGTTCATGATTAACGATTCTATTGAAGGCAAGTCATTGAATATGGAACTTGATACTGGGGCGGCTTTGAGCTCATTATCATACAGTGATTTTCTTAAACTTGAACTTAATAAACATCTATTCAAGACGGCAGTGGAAATGAAAACATACACTGGAGAAATTATAAGGCCTGTAGGAGTCTGTTTTGTTGAATGAAAGTACAAAAATTTCAGTTTTCATGGGAAACTCTATGTTTTAAAACAAAATGTAGACCCAATATTTGGACGTGAATGGCTCCGAGAAGTCAAGATGGATTGGGCTGATATAAATCTTGCGGATACCAACACATCAGAGGAACTTGATAAACTCCTAACAACTTTTCAGGACATTTTCAAGGCAGAAATCAGTAAAATAAATTCAGAACAAGGACGTATACAGCTAAAGGAAGGAGCTAAACCAATTTTTGTTAAACCACGACAAATACCTTATGCTCTAAGGAAAGCTGTTGAAGATGAGTTACATAGACTAGAGAGCAGTGGTATAATCTCCTAAGTTGAAAACTCGCAATGGGGAACACCAATTGTTCCGGTAAAAAAGCCTAATGGAAGTGTAAGGCTCTGCGCTGACTACAAGGTAACAGCCAACAAACTAATATTAGATGAGAAGTACCCTATCCCTCGCATTGAAGACATTTTTACACACATGAATAAAGGAAAATTTTTCTGCACCTTGGACATAAGTAATGCCTATTTGCACCTACCTATGGATGAAGAATCAAGAAAAATACAAACCATAAGTACTCATTTAGGTTTGTTCAAAGTAAATCGCCTAATGTTCGGCATAAAAATAGCTCCAAGTATATGGCAACGATTTATGGACAAGGTTCTCCATGGACCAGGAGGAACTGTATGTTTCTTTGACGACATACTCATTCAAGGGAGCACATTCCAAGTAACTATGAGTTGACTAAAAGAGGTTTTTCAAAGAATTAGACAATACAACTTACTATTGAATCGGGACAAATGCAAATTCTTCAAGAAAAGTGTGAAGTATCTAGGCCATGTTATAGACGAGAATGGTCTTCATAAATCACCTGACAATGTTGAAGCTATAAGTAAAGCAAAGAGACCCGAAGATGTTACTCAACTAAGAAGTTTCCTAGGACTCACAAATTACTACACTCGATTTGTGCCTAACATGTCAACCTATCTGGAACCATTAAATAATCTACTAAGACATGGAAAGAAGTTTACATGGAATAAGGAGTGCGAGGATGCCTTTGTGAAGATCAAAGCTGAAATCACCAGTGAACGAATATTAGCTCATTATGATCCAAGTGAAGCATTGGTACTTGCTACAGATGCAAGTCCAACTGGCTTAGTTGCTTGTTTATCTCACAGATACAAAGATGGATCAGAGAAACCAATAGCATTCGCCTCAAGAACTCTCACAAAATCAGAAAGGAAGTACAGCCAAATCGACAAAGAAGCGGTAGGAATTTACTGGGGGTTGAAGACATTTTTCGCCTATTGTTATGGAAGAAAATTTGTTCTAATAACAGATCACAAACCCCTCGTCTCCATTTTTGATCCTGCAAAGACCTTACCTTCAATGACAGCTTCGAGAATGTTTAACTATGCTCACTTTTTATCAGGATTTGATTACACGATTGAATACCGCAATACAACAGAACACGCTAATGCAGACTTTTTATCTTGATTTCCAGTCACTGAGGTACCAGAAAATGCATTTGATGATCACGAGCAGTACCTGATGAACCAAGTGGAAGCAATGCCAGTGACAAGAATAAAGATTGAAGAAGAAACAAGGAAAGATGAAAATCTCAAAGTGATATCATACTATTTAAACACAGGAAAAAGTTTAAAAGAACTGGGATTAAATAACAATGAATTTTGCTTAATTTATGGCTGTGTGTTCAGAGGGAATAGAATATGCGTACCTTTAACTTTAAGAAAACAAGTTCCAAACGAGTTGCATGCCGGTCATATGGGCATGACGAAGATGAAACTTCTGGCTAGAAGTTACTGCTATTGGCAAAATATTTATCAGGAAATAGAAAATTTAGTCAAACATTGCTATTCATGCCAACAAAAACTCAAAAGCCCACCTAAGGAAACGGTCCACCCATGGGAACCTCCAAGCGGGCCGTGGGAACGTATTCACGTAGACTTTGCAGGACCAATAAAAGGCTGGAGTTACTTCATTGTTGTCGATGCTTACAGTAAATGGGTAGAGGTCATCCCGACTAAATCGACAACAAGTGACTGGTGCCTAAAACAACTAGATAAATTATTTGCAACATTCGGTTTTCCTCATGTCCTTGTTTCAGACAACGGGACTCAGTTAACATCAACTTTGTTTGAAAACTACCTCTAGAAGTATCAAATAATACATAAAACAATCGCTCCTTTTTGCCCAAAATCTAATTGTCAAGCAGAAAGGTCAGTTCAAATGGTCAAGAACCTCTTACATGCTTGTGGGGGAGGACACAATGAGGATAAGATAAACACGATACTGAAACAGCTAAGGAAGACGCAACAGGACAATCTCCATACTTGCTTATGTTTGGGAGAAACATAAGAACCGAAATGGATTTAATGGTTGAGAGGACACCCACACCGCAAACCAAACGTCAAGTTTTAACTAGAAGAAGTTTCTCAAAAGGACAAATAGTGTTGATGAGAAATTACTCAAAAATGTCAGAAGAAAAGTGGTCAACAGGAACAGTAGAAAGGCCGCTTGGGAACGTGATGTATCTTGTTAAATCAGAAGACGGGCGGTTAATTAAGAGACACTGCGACCAACTAAGAGCAGCTTAATAGGGGGGAGGATTGTCTTATGCTTAAATAATCAGATGATTATTGTTGATATTATTGTTATTGTTTACATTTTATTTTTTTTGTTGAATTAGTTCTGGAATAAAGTTTACTAATTAATTTACGTGTATTTTGTATATTTTTATGAAGATATATCAGAAGGCAACTCCCCATTTCGCGGTAGTAAGTCAGAAATGAAACTAATGTGCAATTCCAAGTAAAAACATGTATGAAAGATGACAACCTTATGATAAACTGAGAAATGAGTGCAAGTTACAATGGGCTTAGTTTGCTACAGACAGCATCACATTACTTCTTTAACACCAATTATTAATTTGATTCCAGGAGATTGTACCAGATGCACATTTTGACTGGGTTGGCAGTGGACTCACCAATCCTCTTGATTGTAAGTCTATTTAAATACTATTGCTTAATTGATTAATTCCCTTCACCTTGGTTGTGGTTAAATTTTTATAATTTTGGTGGTGGCACACAGTGTTATTTTTATGCTTTCATTCTTACAAATTTATTTAGTGTTTGTATACATGCACTCAATTGATCTATGTAATTAATTAATACATTTTTTAAATAGTAGAATTATTAGATATGTATCGATACCAAAATTTACTGATTCTCGATTCTGATACAGTAGAGTCTCTTACACCAGTACATCCAGTCATCCGGCGCTGTGTTTCCGCCGATGTGTCAATAAATTTTCATATCTAGACTTGAAAATGCGAGTATCCAGAACATTAGTACACTGACGTCTGTTACGGGTAGTTGCTTACGTCTATAAATATTATGTCAGAGCCACACAAATTTTATTGTGGCTTGAAATTAAAACGATATAACTATGTTTTAGATTTTTTTTGTATTTTTTGTAATCCACAATATGTAGACCCAAGCAACCCTCATTGCAATCGTATTCCACGGATACTAGAACATAAACGGTATGGATCATAAACATAAGTTAAGAATCTTATATTTCTAAAGGTATAAAAATTATTCCATTTTACAATAGTTTTTAACCATTTATTTGGATTTCACCAAAACCTTGCAAAATGCGACTATTATAGCTGCTGCCACTACAAAAACCACCTAACGCGACGTGCTGCTAGTTGGAGGGTTAATTTTTATGTGTTTACATGGAACATAGAGAAATAGGTAGTACAAATCGTTTATTGCCAGTGTGTAAATTCACAGTCAATTACTTGTAGGTCAATAAAAGAACTTAAATTACACCCATATTTTTGGCTTATTTACTAATAACGATGTACGTACACGGTGATAAGCTCAAACTATCTGGTTATAGTCAGAGTGTAGCATGGGGGGGGGGAATTGGTAGAGAAACTTGGGGATATGAGGCTGATGCGTTACCTGACATGACGGTGACGATGAAGTGATATGGAACTGTGAGACTAATTTAAGCGTGCTGATTCTGCCACCAAATTATTTACATGAAAGACGTGTTCGGGACCAGATCTTTTACCCAGACCGAAATCTTGCATAGTCAGCTTTGATTTATACTAATTACAACTAATTCACCTAAACTATCCTTCCAAAACTTGTGACCTAGAAAATGACTATGAATGAAATGATTGGTTGGTGATTGAACTACTTAATCAGAAATAAGTATGAATTTACTGAGAAGAACTATGGAATCTTCTGGGGAAACCGTGTTACCCTATTTATGTTCATGGTTGAAAAGGCTGAAGGCCTCGAACCGTAATTAATTAATTCCTACACATCCAATGTCGGGGTGACCGTTGTACGTCTCCCCCTTTACCTTGCTAGTTAGCCTGACATTCTAATCTAATATCTATTATATAATTATTCTAGGAATTAGCCATTTTATGAAGGTTTCTGGAGAGGCAGATTTCAGAGCGGTTTTCTTGTAGGTGGGTGACGAAGTGGGAAGAGAATTGGAAAAGTAGGTGGGGGAAGGCGTTCGCTTGGGCTGACGAGTTCGTCATGCAGCCCTGCCACGCGAAGCGCTGACACTATAAGAAATATAGCGTGCCGCTATGCGTCACAAGAAATTGTAGGGAAATTCTTACACATAGCCTGTTTTGTGAAGTACTTTTCAAAACTCCATTTATATTGCCTTATGTAGTACTGAAAGTGTTTTTTTCCTTGAAAGTTAACAAAAATATATGATGAAAAATTTGTTTTTACTTTTAGTATAGCTTAATGACTTCCTAAATGCCTGATTGATAAGATAACTTAAATTAAGCAAATTCTTGTGAGTGATCAATTAACAACTACAACCCATAAAGTACCTAATTGTAATCTCATTGTGAGATCATCACAATGGAAGTATTACAAATTGTATCAGAACTATCTTATACTGGATTCTATTTGTACAATTAATTGTTAGATAGTGTATACAGTAGCTCTTAATTTGTTGCTTTGCTTGTTGTGGTGGTGGGCAGCTTCTCACAACTCTCTCTTGGATCTCAACTTCATCATTACTATTGAGTCTCAACTCTCAACTAGTGAGTAATAACATCCTTCTACTTGCATGCAACATAGATACCAACTATTGGTACACAGTACCTCTAATGCCAGGGGTGCCCAGTGAGGGGATTTTTTTTGGGGGGGGGGGATTTTTTGGGCGGATTTCTGGGGGGATATTTTTTTTAGGTGTCATAATGAATGTATAATTTTGTATAAGCAGCCCAAAAAAGTATTTCTAATTAGTTCACTCGCCATATATTTTGCTATTCGTAATTAAGGTGACTTCTAAAAATGGTAAAAACACACCTTGTCAGACGATCCTTAAGACGTACGGTAGTGTTGAATTTTACTTTCGACATATGTTTTGGCTGTTCTTTAACCCGACCATCGTCAGGCTTACAAAATGATCCACTTTTGAAGGTGTCGTCAGAATATGTTACAAACATTTAACACAAAACATGAAACGATTACAGATATGCCTATCAATTCACGCGTGTACATTGATGTGGGCAGGACTTATAACACTGTTGTGGAACAGGATTGTGTAAACTGAATCAGGTTATGACGGACCAACGTGGTCTCTGTATTGTCGTCTGCGTTATCAACAGCTTATAGTTATTTGGACTATTGTAGTGAATGAGAAGTGTTGAAAATATGATGGGATTCATAATTAATTGAGTGCTTTCATTCAAAATTTGTGTGCTGTCCATAGTTTTTATGTATTTACATTTTTCAAACTCTTACAAAGTATTTTATTATTATATATGGAGAGACGGGGTATCTCCATTGCTGTTCAATTTAGCCATAGAAACAGCTCTTCAGGAGATAAGAAAAACAGAAGTAGGGATTAAGATAGGAACAAACATAAACTTGCTAGCTTTTGCAGATGACATAGTATTAATTACACATAATATAGAAGAAATGAAAGATGTAACAAAAATGCTTATTGAACATACAAGAAAAATGGGGCTATACATAAATGAAGAGAAAACCAAGTTTATGACATGTGGAAGAAAACAAGATGATGACCAACCAAGATACCAAAATAACAACTACATTGAAATTGAAAAGTATAAATTTAAAAAAGTAACAAATTTCAAGTATTTGGGAGTCATCCTCACCAGTGATAATGATGAAGAGCTAGAAATTCAAAATAGATTAAACCTAGCACAAAAAAGTTTTTCGGCCTGTCACAAGTTACTAACTTCAAAAATAATATCCCACACCACCAAACTCAGGATTTATAAGACAATCATCAGACCAGTTCTCCTGTATGGTTCAGAAAATTGGATCTTAAGCAAGAAATCAGAAAGGAAAGCTAATGTATTTGAGAACAAGATTTTGAGGAAAGTGTACGGACCGATTTTTGAGGATGGACAATGGAGATCGAGACATAATTGGGAACTTAGAGAATTATTTAAGGATCCGGATATTGTCGCTGAGGTACGGAGCAGAAGACTGAGATGGGCAGGGCATATTTTAAGAAAAGATGACAACTCCCTATCAAAGAACATCTTGAGGAATAACCCAGAAGGTAGAAGACCCCTTGGAAGACCGAAACTTAGATGGTTCGACCAAGTGGAGAAAGACCTGAGGAAGCTAGGGAGAAGGAAGGAAGATGCAAGAAGCAGAGACCTATGGAGGCAGTGTGTTGGGGAGGCCAAGTACCATCTAGGGTACCAGTGGCCACAGCAGTAAAGTAAAGTACAAAGTATTTTATAAATTTACTTCCCCACAGTAATGTAGAATGTCGAGACCATCATTTATATCGAGCATATCATGGTAATTATTATTGTCAATAATAAAAACAACAAAAATAGTACCTAATAATAATAATATTGAATGGAAAACTCAATTATGAATCCCATTATATTTTTAACACTCATCCGTCACTACTGACGGATATAGTCAAATATAAGCTAATAAGCTGTAACAGATAACACAGACGACAATCCAGAGACCATGTTGGTCCATCATAACCTGATTCAGTTTACTTCCAGTCCTGCCTGTGGCAAAAAGTACATGCGTGATTTGATAGGCATATCTGTAATCGTTTCGTGTTTAGTATTAAATGTTTGTAACGTAATTCTGACGACCCTGGAAGTGGAACCTTTTGTAAGCCTGACAATGGTTAAGTTGAAGAACCACCAAAACATATGTAGCAAGTAAAATTTGACACTACCGTAAAAATTCAGAATTGTCTGACAAGATGAGTTTCTACCATTATTAATCCTAAAACACAATCCTGGGGCTATCAAAATGAATTATAAGACTACTTCGTCACAAAAACCTTTCGTGCTGGTGGTGATTAAGGTATTGTGGGTATTTAGCCCGGCGATTTTCGTAGAAGGCAGCCTTGGAGTGGTGAGCAACCCCTCCTAGTCTGCCCTATTTCTTGACTCTGCTTTCAACATTTGTCTAATTTTGAAACAAGATACTTTTTGTCAAATTATTATTCATGCACTTAAAGTTGTTTGAATTCTTATGCCCTGTAAAAATGTACACTAACCTAATATATTGTACAGTACTGTGTTGGAGTTGGAGTAGTAGTAGAGTAATACACCGAGTATATTGTTGAACGTTTTGAAGACGTTATTGCAATACTGAGCACATGTTGCAAATACAGATTCTGAATTGTAAATTGAAAAAGTTCCAATTCGTCCATTAGTTAGGTATAATTTGGTATTGTTTAAATAACGTTTCCTATCAAACATTTCATTTTTATTGTCAGCAAGCAGTTGTATTTCTTTACCTCAAGTTTACTAAATAATTGAAATGTTTGTTATGTTATAAGGAGAAATTGCCAAGTAACTGGCAGGGGGGGGGGGTTAAATAGAGGGCAGCATAAAATGGGGGCAACTGCTCCTCTGGCTTTGGGGGGGGGGGGGGTTGTGGCTTTAGGGGGGATGGGCACCTCTGTATTTATTTGTAAATATAACCATGTTTTAATAGCACATGTTTAAAGTATAATCACAATGATAAGGCACAGATGAAAACTGAATACAAAATATTAAATCAAATGTTAGTGAACATATAAAGACGATTGATTATATTCATGGGTGTGTTAATGTTTTATGTTCTTGAGCAATATGTTTTAAATGGGTAATATTATTATTTTTTTAGGTTTAAAGACGACATTAAATTTGCCAAAAACACCCAGTGCAGAGGCAGAAACTCTCTTGGCTTCGTTACCAGATATTTCATTTATGAGGAAGACTTACATCGACTTTCCAATCAGCAAAGTATAATGTCTACTTACCTGTTAATACTCTGTCCAATAATATGAATAAAGTGTACATAACAATTAAAATGTTATTTACCTATATTTTTTCTTACAAAATCTATCAACTCTACTTTTTGATTGAGCACCAAGTCAAATAAACGGTATCAGCAATCTGACACATACTTTATCCCATATGCTTGTCATCAACCTTTATTTATCATGGATAAGGGGTGCGTAACTATGATATTTTATAGGGAAAAATCACAAAATTTGCAATAACCTTTGAACCGTAATTGTTACAGCAATGGGGGTTTTCACTATTTTGTTTAGAATTATAAGAACCATAACACATTAATTTTAATCAAACCCGGCTTTTTTTACTAAAATCTGATTTTTTTAAATGGGAAAATAAAAGTTGCAATAAACTTAAGAACCATAATTTTTACAGAAATGGAATTTGTATTATTGTGTTCATAATTTAAAGGACTACTGTAAATTTTTATCAAAATTGTTCGGGTGTAATTCTAAATACCATTTTTTAATCTAATTTTTCCGTTATTTTATGGGAAAATCAACAACAAAATCAAAATTTTGATAAAATGAAAAAAAACGCCTGGAGATACTATGGATTAGTACCTACATACCAAATTTCATCAAAATTGGACCACAGGTGTGGTCTGTAGCTGTGTACACATCCATTCACACAGACATCACTTCCTTAAACCACTTATTTGAGTTCAGGGGGTATATTAATGTTTGAGTGGATATTATATCCTTATTGGGTAATAAGGATGTATCCAATCAAAGTTATATTTCTCCATATACTATGTATAGGGGGAGAAAGTAAAAAATTTAGCTTAAGCCATGTGCTTTTAGGGAGATTGGGACAATGATGACGTTTTTGGGACCGCAGAAGATAATGATGTTTTTGCAGGAGGTATTCAGGATTTTTCTGTAGTTGCGGAATTATTTCAGGGTGCTCAGTTGTGCTTTATTTACTACTACTAGATAACCTGTTGCTCAAAATCGAGCAAAACTGCAACTTGTAATAAAATAATGCAGAACAAAAACATAAACAGCAAAATCTCAATCATAGAGTCTGAATAATGTGCCCGTAATATACTCCCGAACGTGAGTTTAGTCGCTCGTTAATTATAGTTATTGAGTAAATTCTCGGACAACTAGAAAGCAAATGTTAACTGCAACAAAATACTCGGTTACAGCAATGCGCTGGTTTTCTCAGAATTTACAAATGTCAATGAGTTTGTCAAGAAACAACACCGTGAAAGTTCATAATAACTTTTGCTTAATAAATGAATTAGTGCAAGTAATATTCTGATTGGAGCACAGTATCTGATAATACTACTGCACTTTTGGTCCTTGAGAGGTTGTGGCTGCTGGTACAGGGCCTCTCAGCAACGTGGTCCAGGGATCAGCGAGGAGAGTCGACTCAGCAGGGGGGACAAGGCGCCTTCTTTGGGAACTGAAGTGACGTTCTGGGGGGGGGGGGGGGGGCAATGACAATGGTACAGTCAAAAATGGCACAAGATGACACATATACACTTTTCTCCAAAATATCAAAATAAACTTGCACTTTTAAACCAAACCAGATTGTACGTAAAAACTAAAAGAAACCACGCTTTTTCGACAAAAGTCACAAGTCTGTGCACGATCTCGAGCACGTGTTCGAGTGAAAGGTAAAATAAAATAAAATCACTGTCTAAAAAGTTTATAAAAGAACTAAAAAACAACTTTTACGAAGTATTACTGTATTTGAATGGTAAAATTATATATTTTTGCGGTAATTGCGGTTTGATAGTTTGTGACCGTGAAACACGGGAGTTGCCGGTAAGACGATACAAGCGGAACTGACCAAGTGGCGTCTTTCCCTCTCCACTAACATTAAATTTGACCAATGAGAGGACAGGGATAAGAATAAGTCAGGAAAAAGTTTGCACTGTGTTCAGGTTCGTTTAAAACTTGTTGAATTATGTTTTTGTGATATTGTCCAGAGTCACTCTAAAGTAATTTCTAAGACTGATTATAGAAATGTTAAAAAAATATTATGTTAAAGCATGCTGGGGTAGCCTAAAGATACCTAACAATTTTCATTATGCTATAATGATAATTTATTTTATTATCATTATTGTTTTCAAATTAATAAGTACTAGTGTACCTGTTGCTCGAATTCGAGCAATTGCGATGCATTACAGGCGATATTTTAAAACGAATAACAGTCATAATTTCCGATGACTTTATAAGAGAGTCGACTCAAAGATTATGGAAATACTCAAGATGTACACAACAGTTAGATATAATCAAAACCTTTTGTAAATATCTTATCTTTTTTCAAAAGCTGGCCTTGTTTTTTAGTGTTTTCTACAAATGTTTCCCACTCATAGTCGCATTAGGTTGTCTATAATAACGATTATAAATGAAAAAAAAACAAAAAACATTATTTCTATTTTTTCTACTGTTCTATGACTTTCCTGTTTCCTTTGTTTGTAAATCGGCTCTTTCAATTATTGCTCAAGAAATGTAGCACAGTGTTAAATCAGTTTTATTTTTAGTATATCAAATTGTCCAGGATTTCCCGCTTTTTTTCCATTGTAATTTTAAAAATTACACCAACCAAGTGTCGTCTACTACAGATGCAATACGCCAAAGAATATCGTCTACGTGCAATCTCCAAGAAGTGGTAAAAAAGGCAGAAACCATCCCATACAATAGATATAAGTTAACTGCACAATAGAACTCTACAATAGAAATAATTTTAAGAGTTACGGTACTATGATATTAGGATTTTCCACTGATTTGATAATAGAACATTATATTTTAAAACATGGCACGATTCAGAAGAAAATCGATTTAAAATTAGAAAAAAACCATTGCAAATACTTCATTTTGACAAATTTAGTAAATCACAATTTAAATATTAACAGCTGTTTCATTAAAAAGTAGTGTAAATGTATGCATATAGTCGTAATGTAAACAAATTTGAAGAGGGAACTTTAAAGGCCTCTGGGGCAGAGCCCCAAGGGAATTTACCTTGTTTCTCTTTAGATGGCTCATCTAAAGACTAAGACCTTTCTTTAGAGACCACTGCCAAGTTTCTACGCCCAGCCGTTCTCTGTAATTAGCTCTGACAAAAACCCGTTTTTCCTCTATAAGAATAACATGGGATGGGAATTTAAAGACCACTGGGGCAGAGCCCCAAGGGAATTTACCACGTTTCTCTTTTGATGGCTCATCTACAGACCAAGACCTTTCTTTAGAGACCCCTACCGAGTTTCTACACCCAGCCGTTCTCTCAAATTAGCTGTCACAAAGAAAAACAGTTTCAAATTAATATATAGATTTTTGTAGTCTGTTTCTTTCTAAACAGATATTTACGGAATTAATGTCCCCATCTTGAAGTTAGCTTCTAGTTACGTAAGTGAAGTTTTGACTTACCTATTTAATCTTTGTATAACACAAGGCTGCTACCCAAACAAGTTCAAGATTTCTAAGGTTATACCAGTCCATAAAAAAGGGCCTAAAAATGTTATTGCTAACTATAGGCCTATATCTATTATCCCTGCAGTGTCGAAGGTCTTGGAACATCTCGTACATCGTAGATTTTCTCAGTATCTTGAGGATAGTAACCTTTTAGCAAGTAGTCAGTTTGGCTTTAGGCCCAAACACAGCACTGTCCAAGCAACCCAGGCACTGATATCAAATTGCTTTCAAAGTTTAGAGGCCAAAAGTGGTATTAGTCCAGTCAACCTGTGTTTTTAGGTGGAAAAAATTAGTAACAAGCAGATTTTTTTCCCTCCGACTACTACCATTTAGAGAAGTCTTCAGCCAAAAGTCCCCACCCCTACCCCCCTTGCTTCACCCCCCCCCTACGCCCCCCAAAACATATAAAGTGCAAGGGTTTTGTAAATCATGTTTTTCTCGATTGTTAAACAACGTATTGAATTGCTTTTAGTTTTATTGTCTTTGTTATAAAATTTCCTACAATCCTGTTCATTTAACTTTTGTCGTAGCTGTTACCGTTTGTTCGTTATTTGTATAAAAATGTAAATATTTATATATTTTTCAACATATAATTTTATTTTTGTCGCCTTAACTTTTTTTGCTGACGTTTTATGAAAATATGTTTTACACAAAAGTTGTAGCTGCTTTCATTAGCTTTAAAATAATGTATAATAGTACTTACTTTAATGAAAAACCTGTGAGACTCAGCCGTTGTGATGCAATGCGTACTCAATCAGTGAGCTAAGTGGGGCTGGCGCGGCGTTGCAATATGCAATACTATCATTGGTGTAATATGGTGAGTGTTTTTTTACATAAGGTACATGTTTTTATCGATTGTTAAATAACATATTGAATTGCAATTTGTTTTATTGTCTTTGTTATAACATTTTCTACAAGCATGTTGAGTTTTTTAAAAACCTTAGTCGTAACTGTTGCCGTTTGTTTGTTATTTCTATAAAAATGTATATATTTTTGAATAAATAAATAGTAAAGTCTTACCTTAGCAATCCTTGTTATGGTAGACTAAGGTAAGACTTTACTATTTATTTATTTGATTATATAAGCAATCCAGAGGCTGAAATGATAGATATTTTTGAACATATAATTTTATTTTTGTCGCCTTAACTTTTTCGCTGACCTTTTATAAAAACATATTTAAGATAAAAGTTGTAGCTGCTTTCATTAGCTTTAAAATGATGTATAGTTGTACTTACTTTAATGAAAATCCTGCGAGATTCAGCCTTTGTAATGCAGTATACGTACTCAATCAGTGTGTTTGGTCTAGGTGAAGGTGGGGCTGGCATGAAATACTATCATTTTTGAAATGTGGAGAATTTTTCTTTACCTTTAGATACACTATTGTATTATTCTAAAAAAAAAAAAAAACAATCGAAACCCACATTTAAAGTTAACTTTATTTAAAGTTCATTAAAAAAAAAATTATTTTGTTTAGGGCCTATTACTTAAAAAGCATGTAATTATTTTTTTAGGTATGTAGTCTTTTTTAAAGGATGTTATATTTGAACAAAGATCTGGAAGTAAAAAATGTAACATACATCGAATTGCAATTGTTTTATTCCTTTTGATTCACACACATCAGTTACGGAACGTCACAGTCCAGTCACTTCAGGCACGTCACAGTCAACCAAAATATTCTTTAACGGATTTTCTATTGCACTATCTACACTTATCAGTTGCAGTCCCGTCAGTCGCTCTGCCGGCATCCGTGAGATAATGTCATACTTTTGGATTGTTCGGACGCCTGAGGACAGACCTGTTTAAGGTTAGACGATAAAGTTGTTGTTGTTTAAATGGTTGTGTTTATATTTTGAGTACTGTTTGTAACAATCAACAATATGGACAATGGAAACTTGATAGAATATAGGTTTATAATTTAAAACTTTTGACTGTAAATTACTGTGAATTTTAGAGAAGACTGACTGAAACCAACTGACAGACTATTGACTGAAAAAATTGCGGGTGCAACTGAGACTGAACTGTAACTGGACTGTAACGGAACTGTGACTGAACTGATATGTGTGAATCGACCTTTAAACAAAATTGTTGCTGCTATCAGCTTTAAAATGATATATTGAAATGTGTACTTTATGGTTACGTAACGCAATATATCAACCGTGAATGCATGGTGTGCACTATTTTTATGTTGCGTTCCATAGCTGATCCGTTACCGCACTTGTGCACGATGTTTCTACCCATTATTGTATTTTTCTTGATATTTTAAATTTTAAGACACCAAAAAACAATAGGAAAGCAGTCGATTTAGTTCATACTGTAATTCAGCTACTAAGCAAACCATAAGTAAATGCATTGAAAATAGGAAAACAATAGGTGATTAGGTTAGGCCCAGGCTAGAAGGATTTGTTTACCTTGTTATATTGGCAGAGACCAGGTTTATGAAACGAAGTTGTTCAAAACATTATTACTAAATAGCTTGGTGAAAGACTACGAACATAAAAGAAAATCCTCCATAGTTTGTTTAATATATAGGGTGGACAAGATTTTCTCTGAAACTTGGTACTCTTAAAATAAAAGGAATGATGATAATATTAAGAGAATAGTTTCTACAGCTGCGGCTTTGATAAAACAAGAAATTGAAAACCGAGTGTATGATGACTCGTCTTAGCCCAGTGTTGAAAATATAAGATCAGGGGGAAAAGAAGTTGTAAGGGAAAAATTGCAATTTGAGTATGAGTAATTCTTAACTTCAAATCATGATAATGCAATTATTTTGTTCAAAAATGACATCCTATAAAATGATTGCGTACATATAAAATAATTTAATGCTTTTTAAATACAAAGGATAGAAATAAATTGTATTAATTGTATATGGGGTTTGTTTCGGTTGTTTTTTTAGCAAATTCCTCATAAGCTATTACCGTAGGTCTTATGGTAAGACCTAGCCCGATTTATTTTTTTGTTTTGAGGCCCTCAGAGGCCAAAAACACCCTCCACATCAAATTCATAAATAAAATTTAAAATTATATATCTATTTATGAGTCTGTTAGCGTGATCACTCAAGCAAAAATGATCCGATTTTGATGAAATTTGGTAAAAACGTATCAATTTACGTTTATTCTAACGAGTTGGCAAACCAGCATGATTGGACTATGAGAATAGGGGTTTATGGGAGTTTTTATGGGGTAAAAGTTGGTTATTCCCATTTCCCCACTAAAACCACAAAATATTACAATTTCTTTCCAAACCATTTTGTAGAGTTGAAAAAATAAATAATTTTTTATTATAACGGTTACGGAGATACCTAATTCATAAAAATTTAAATTTAAAATTCCCATTTTATTCTTTTAGAGAGTAAAAAAACTGTTGTATAGTTTACTTGTTTTTTTTAGATATATTTTAATCAAACTTATTTATTTCATAAAAAGCTATCAACATTTCAATAAAAGGACACTCTTCAATACCTTGGCTATAGCAGCAAACCTAAGTGTTCATTAAAATAATTTGATCAGGAAATAATTTTGACGATTTTAAGGGAATGTTTTAGTAAATATCCAGCCAGGTAAATGAAAATTTGCTTAGTCGCAAGTTTTCTACGTTGGAGTATGGAGATAATGCAATAGTGTACCTTAAGTAAAAAAAAAACCACTCACCATATTACAACAATGATAGTATTGCAACGCCGCGACAGCCCCACTTAGCTCACTGATTGAGTACGCATACTGCATTACAACGGCTGAGTCTCACAGGATTTGCATTAAAGTAAGTACTATTATACATAATTTTAAAGCTAATGAAAGCAGCTACAACTTTTGTATAGAACATATTTTCATAAAACGTCAGCGAAAAAAGTTACGGCGACAAAAATAAAATTATATGTTGAAAAATATATAAATATTTACATTTTTATACAAATAATGAACAAACGGTAACAGCTACGACGAAAGTTAAATGAACAGGATTGTAGGAAATTTTATAACAAAGACAATAAAACTAAAAGCAATTCAATACGTTGTTTAACAATCGAGAAAAACATGATTTACAAAACCCTTGCACTTTATATGTTTTGGGGGGCGTAGGGGGGGGGGGGTGAAGCAAGGGGGGTAGGGGTGGGGACTTTTGGCTGAAGACTTCTCTAAATGGTAGTAGTTGATGGGGAAAAAATCTGCTTGTTACTAACCGGTGTGTTACAACACAGGTTGACTGGGCTATATAGTTTTCAGATCGTACGACATGTCTAAGGCCTTTGACACAGTGGCTCATGATCTCCTTGTGAATAAGCTTTCTTGCTATAACCTTGATGCTGTTTTGGTTAGGTTTTTTCAATCTTATCTTAGTGACAGATGGCAAAAAGTCTATCTAGATGGCACTTATTCTAGTCCTGTTCGAGTGCCCCACGGAGTGCCCCAAGGCTCTATATTGGGCCCTACCCTGTTTATACTGTACTAGCAGACTACCCGTCCTTCGTACGGGGTTGGCATATAAGTATCAAATGCTTATAGCAGTTATGAGTGAGGACATGGTTTAAGAAATTTAGGTTCTTTTTGAAGTTTGTTCGCTACGCTCACTCACCTTTAGGTTGGAGCTCGTTCGCTGAGCTCACTTTCCTTCAGGTTAGCTCGTTCGCTACGCTCACTTGCCTTCAGGTTAGCTCGTTCACTACGCTCACTCGCCTCCAGGTTGAAGTTCGTTCGCTACGCTCACTCACCTTTTGCTGTTGTCATAAATGTAAAAGAAATAATAGTGCTAGTGCTGCACCCTGTTGGTAATCCTTGTAACTTTAATGCTATTGAACATCACAGAACAGAACCAACTTGTTTAATTGAAACAGCTGTTAAGATTCAATAATTTCATTTCTCATAAGGTTAACATGGGAAACTCCAGAGCCACTGGGGCGGAGCCCGAAAGGATTTTTGGGATAAAAATATGCCTATATGTTAATCAGGAATGTGAGCTATCATCATGCCAAATTTCAGCCCGATCCGACCAGTAGTTTTCGCGTTTACTTTTCCCATACACACACACAGACACCACCTCTTTTTTATAATAGTATAGATAGATATAAATGACTTACCTTGTAATATTAATGACTTATCCGTAAAAAGCTTTCTTTTTGCTGATGACTTGGCCTTGTGTGTACGGGGTAACTCTTTGAATGATGTTACAGACACATTGGACACAAAATCTGCTGTTATTAATGACTGGTGTAATTCAAACAAGTTATGTCTTAATGCTGATAAGACTCAGGACCTGACTATTAGTCTAAGCAGTAACGGTAATGATGTAAACACTCTGAAGTTTTTGGGTTTTCATTTGCAGTCAAACTTGAAGTGGTTTTTTACATGTAGATTTTGTAGCATCTAAAATTGTAAAAGGCATATTTATGATAAGAGCACTTAGGTCCACTGTTCCAGATGATGTCCTTGTTTGTATATATTATGGCCACATTCATAGCTATTTGTCCTATGGTACCTCACTGTGGGCCAACAGTTTTTATACTAACAGGTTGCTTTTTTCTTTACAAAAGAAGGCGGTGAGGTTAATTTGTAGTGTGAATAGAAGAACACATTGTAAGCCCCTTTTCGTGGGTCTTAACATTCTCTCATTTCCATCCTTGTATGTTTTGGCAAGTTTGTTGTATGTAAAACAAAACATTTCTCACTTTGAAAAGATATCTGATGTTCACAACTATTGTACTAGATCTAAAGATAATCTGTCTACACTAAGGCATAAGTATACAGCCACTCAAAATAGTTTTGAGTACCAAGGTGTTAAAATGTACAATTTCTTGCCTGCATTCATCAAAAACCTGTGTGTTTCAAAATTTAAACATGTTTTAAAAACTACTCTAACCCAGGCTTGCCTGTATAAACATGAAGAGTACTTTGGTTTAGAGTTTTAGTTTTAGTTATTTTAGTTAACATCTTGATTGTTTTCTTTTTCTTTTGACGATTGTCATGAACTTTGTACTCAGTTTTAATGACAATAAAGCATTTCATTTCATTTCCACTCACTGTTGCCATGCCCGCTGTTGCTATCCCCGCTCATTTCGAGGTCATTGCACAACCCCTCCCTCCCTTCTATTGTTTTGCCTTTCTAGTGTTTCTATTCTGACTTTTTTAAACATAAATTTGTTGCTTACGCAACAGTTTAGTAGTGGAATTTTCTATTATGAAACAGTACTTTAAAACAAAATCACTACTGATCATGTCATTCCATTCTGTGTCAAGTCAGTATACAACGCCAGTCAGTCAGTCAGCCAGTCAGTTGCCGGCGACTGCTTTGAGGTAACCCAGCAGTCAAACATGATTTTTAAAAAATTTTTTTTTATTATTTAGTTTTGTAGAACATACTTTTCTGAACACGTAGATAATAAAATATTAAGGAAGAAAAATATTTTTTGAAATTTTCAACTACTTTTATTAACTCTTGCAGCTTAATTTAGCATGCCCGAGGTCCTACTACTAATCATGACGAATAGGGTACGCCGTCAAATATAAAATTTATGTAAACATTTTTTATTATTTAGTTTTGTAGAACACACTTTCCTGAACACGTACATACCAAATATTATGGAAGAAAAAATTATTTTAAGTATTACAGCGACTTTTATACACTCTTACTTTAGCATGCCAAAGGGTCCTACGGACGCGTTGCAGAAAGTCAACAGTCCCGGAAGGTCAAATAATTTATACCTGTGCCGCTAGGTCAAAAACTACAATGTTTGCAGTGTCTGTAGATCAAAAATCCCAGTAAGTCAAATAGTACAGTCTGGGCTAAAAACGTAGTCTATGTTAAAGCAATTGACTTATTGGGAATTTGACATAATGCAACAGCAGTTTTAATAAAACGAAATAAGATAAAATATAAGTTCAGTTTCGCTGAGTCAACAGTGCCGGAAGGTCAAAAGTATAATCTGTTAAAAACAACGATGGTCCTCTCGACGCATGACTTCAATAATTTCGTGTTTTGGTGTACTTAAAGTTGTGCTAAAATTTTGAAAATTGGCACAGAGCTTCTTGGTTAGTCCTACTCAATGACTATTTTGTTGGAACTTTAAACTATTTACCGATCTAATTAATAAAAATTGATATGTATGGTGAAATAGTTTTAAATCGTGATTTCTAACATGAAAAAGTTAGCATGCGAGATTTTTGTTTGTTTTTGGGTTAGAGAGGTTTTGTCTGTGGCAAAGTTGTAGCAAAAAGTGTGATGCGTAAAATATATTTTTTTGAATTTTTTACAATCAGTGGTTCAATAGATAACTTGGGTTGAAGAGGACGGCAAATTTAGCATTTCGCAACGCATGGAAAGAACTACATCGTACGATGCGACTGCTGAGTGGACTTTTAATTTACAGTTCTAAGGACAAGAAAAAGATGAATATACCTACAGATTACCAGTACATTCATATTATTTATAAAACATCTTTCTGTATTACCAGCTTACATTTTTCACTTATATTAATAAGAATACATCACAAACAAGGTGTTAAAAATAAGCGGAGAGACACTTTACCTAGTAATTCCTTGGGTCAAAATAAACAGAAAATGAACGATAACATTTTTTTCCAAAATCGTTTCGTTAACCAGATATCCGCCATTTTGTATTTTTTACATACAAATATTTATCTTTACACTTTTCCAACCGATGTTTATGAAACTTGGTATGTACGTTAAGGTAGGAGAGACCCATGTTATAAAAAAAGATTCATCTCGATTCACCCTAAAATTTCAAAATTTAACACTTAACTACAATATAATATACTTTACTATACCACAATATTTACGTATCACCATAAATCTTTAATAAAATAAAACGTCCACTTTTTAAAATCCAAAGTAAATCAATTTAATCTTCCTTTTTTGAAAAATATAGTAAAAAAAATTAAGCGATGTTAAAATAACGACAGGCGAGTTTCGATCTGGGTGTTTCAGGTTTGAACCTAGGAGGATTTAACATTAATTAACATTAATGTTTAATCCTCCTAGGTTTGAAGTGATTGAGAGGAATACATGAAACCGAAGGGGGGAGGTAACAACAAGTGCACTGGTACTTTTAATTCTCTTTGTCTATGCTAGTGTCCAATTACAATTTCAATTGTAATTGGGATATCGGATACGGTAAGAATTAGAGAAAACTTTAAATGGGGGACATTCCTTTATTTCTTGTGGCAGTTAAAAATATGATTTTAGTTTTTCGAAATTCAGGATTGAAATTTCTTATGGAACACCCTATATTTTATCATGTTTTCGGATAGAATATGCAATTTAAAAACTTTTTTATAATTGACATTTTTTCGATAAACCGACTCGTTTAGGAGTTATAGCCTATGGAAAAATGACTTCCGGTGTACATTTTACATCATGTAGCTCCTAAACAAGTAAGTTTATAGCAAAAATGGGAAGAGTAAAAAAGTCTTACAATTGCATCCACATTCCAAAAAGACCATAAAATTCATTAAAAATATGAATTATATTATTTAAAAAAATGGCGGCAAACTTGAAAAGTGGAAAACTTTTTATTTTATAGTCTTAAAGGAATGTAGATGCAATTATAAGCCTGATTTACTTTTTGCAATTTTGCTCTAAACTTACTCGTTTAGGAGCTACATGATGTAAAATGTAAACCGGAACTCATTTTTCCATAGGCTGTAATCCTAAACGAGTGGGTTTATCAAAAAAATCTCAAAGCTAACAAAGTTTTTAAATTGCATATTCTATCCGAAAACATGATAAAAAACTAAAATCATATTTTAACTGCCACAAAAATTAAAGGTATGTGCGCCATTTAAAGTTTTCTCTAATTCTTACCGTTTCCGATTTCCCAATGGTGGACTCCTTGAGTTGATCACCCTGTATATATGAATTTGAACGGAAGGTGTTTTTGGCCTCTAGGGACCTCAAAACGAAAAATTAAATCGGTCCCACGGGTCCAGGTGTTACCATAAGTACTACGGTAATAGCTTATTCCCTATATGGGATATTCGCCAAAAACGTAATAGTTATATAGAACAATATTACATTCAACCAGCTGTTAGTTAAAACAAATTATATGGGACTAAAACAAATCAATGATTATAAAGATTCCTTTAAAAATAATTTGAACATCCTACAATTTTACTATGCATATTTAATTAATCTGCCATCCTCATACCTAAGAATTGAATGTATCAATGGTCAGCATTACACATAGTATAAACATGTCAACTCTAAATATGTCTTTAAATTTGTTTCCAAATGCTGAATGTTTACAGCTGTTATGTTAAGCAAATTATATTGTACTAAAAGCTAGCTTAGAAGGTAAGCGTCGGCTGCTAGACTTTTTAAAAATTAAAACTTAATTTCTAAAAAACTGGGACCCTTAATTATAATTATGGCTTTGACATTCCCTAGTTCTCAAAATTATCTTTCTTTCAACATAAAAATAATGAAAATCCGTCGACTGGTTGATTCAGAATGTGAAAAACCTCATTTACGTTTTAATAATATATATAATAGTTTGGACAGGTTTCAACCCTTCCGAGGCGTAATACATTTACACAGTTTATGTGTAGACTACATTATAACTCATAAAATAGTTCTACAATTAAATGGATCTCCTTTTACAAACGTGTATAATAACCAGAAATTTTCAGATCGTCCTTGCGTGTATTTTATGCCACAAATTTTGACGAAAGGCTTTTCATTACATAAACTATACCTATTTACAGTGTTGACCAAACAGTTGGCAAGAAGCATTAATAGATAAGCTATGTACCAAATATGATAATTTTAGCTTTATTCTAATTATGACAAAACACGAAGTAACTAAAAGCGAGTTTTGTTGGTGTAGTAAGCGTTGCAGGAGGTCTACTTTACACTGAATCGACGTTCACTTTTATTGCTTTTGATCTTCCGGCACTGTTGACTCAGCGAAACTGAACTTGTATTTTACCGTATTTCGTTTTATGAAAACTGCTGTTGCATTAGGTCAAATTCCCAATAAGTCAATTGCTTTAACATAGACCACGTTTTTAGCTCGGACTGTACTATTTGACTTACTGTGATTTTTGATCCACAGACACTGCAAACATTGTAATTTTTGACCTAGCGGCACAGGTATAAATTATTTGATCTTCCGGGACTGTTGACTTTCAGCAACATTCCCGGGTCCTACTACTACCCGTGGACAGGGGGTACTTTTTTCGTTTTCCGAAAGTCAATTGGTGTTTAGTCAGGTACACTTTTCTTCCTCAATTATAATCCAATTTCAATAAAAATTGGTGTGTGTGTTCCTCAATTTTGAAACAATATAAGAAACAATAATAGGAATCAGTTTCCATGACAACCATAAATTTTTGAATTAAACAAATATTATATGTAAAAAAATTACAAAATAATTTATAAAATTTTAAAAATCATACAAAAAAATTAATTTTGCTCAAAAACTTTGTTTACTTCCTATTATTGTTGGTAATGATGTATTAAACTTAGTACAAAAATTTCAAGTTGATAGGTAAAAGTTGATTTGTAAAAGTTATGTGTACCTAAAAACTGCCTTTTTAACATGGGCGGGATAGGGACTGCTGGGTTACCTTGAGTTGACCTATTCTGTTGTGACAGCTATAAAATAGATTAGGACAACTACCTCTTGCTTATTTCCACACTGTAGAAATATTTGTATTACTGTATAACCTACAGTAATACAAATTATCCATCATTTTATGTAAACACAAGTTACATTTTAACAAATATTGATTTTTAACAATTTTAAACCAAACTGGCTCGAAACTGGAGAGTTCAAAGTCAAGCTTGAGTTTCAAGGCCGTACTCTACTCGAACTCAAAATCTCAAATACTCGCACATATCTAGACATTTTGTGTTAATAGTATAAAAAAAATCGGATCCATTAAAACCGGTCGCCATTTCATCGAAAAGTATTAAAAAGTATCCAGCCCAAGATCCTATTTTTTTTTCCGATCAGGCGTCGGTTCTAGCTCAGATCCGTCGGATCCCGTAGTCCAATATCTGGATCCGATCATCACTAATATATATATGAATTTGGACGGACAGTGTTTTTGGCCTCTGGGGGCATCAAAACGAAAAAGTGAATTGGTCCTGGGTACCATGAGACGTACAGTAATAGCTAATTCCCTATATGGGAAATTTGCTTAAACGGTTTTCGCTGCAGTATGATGAAAAGTGTTTTATTAAGAGAAGCAGAGAACAAATAAACATTCTAAAGTTACTATACAAACAAGTTTATTACTAAGTTTTGGAGAACAAAATAAATCTTCATATTTGAAGTCTTACACGTTTTGTACATCACAGTTTATGTACAAGAGATAAAATAATTAATACGAACACTCTTATGTCTAGTGTATCCTGGTTAGGTCTTCAACAATCTTGATCAAATCATCGACTGTAGCATCTTGCTTCATTCCTGAGCCATTATCAATCTACACATCAGAGAAACAAGTTAAAAAACAAACTAAAATCAATTCTTTTTCATATTAAATAACATTCAATTAAACTCAGGTATTCAAAACATAAATTGGGTTTTCGCCTTTTACATATTATCTGATATCCAATTTATTTACAGTTGGTATTCAATAATCTGACAGGGGGATGGATGAGTCATCCCTCATGGCTGATGTCTAAACAAAACACTAACTTGAGTGTTGTGTCACAGGAGTCACAACATCTATTTGTGGTTTCCAGTTTAGGTCCTTGCAGATATCAGTGGTAGGACAAGTAAATTTTTGGCTAACGATTTAAATATAAATTTAAACACGTCTGTTATGCAACAGGTAGGCCTATTTAAGATAATCTATATCTATAAAGGAGTAAGTATGTATGTATGTACCCTATGGACTATGAAACCGCTCGACAGATAGTAATAAGACTTTCATTTATACACCTAATGAAAAAAACAAAAAAACATTTTTTATCCACTGGCAATTAAGTAAAATAAATATTCTATTTTTGTTTTTCGTATACATTTTTATTATTTTTCGTAAAGAACAAATTACCATTTAAAATAATAGTTTGTAGCGCAGAAAAGTGCGCCGGGTAACTGCTAGTTAAGAATATAGGTTGTACAGGCCATGATGCAGCTGTTCACATTTTCATAACGTTTTATTTTCAATGAAGTTTTCCCATGATGGTATTTGTATGGGTAATTTAATTTTAAGCTTTAACATTCATGAATCATCTTGTACAAGAATATCAATTGTTTCTAATGATGCCCAGACAGATAATTTAGTCGAGGAGTACAGAATAAATCATTTATGCCGTAAATACACTAATTGAATTGAATTATAAGTAGACTTAACATAGCTTCAGGATTAAAAGTACCTAATATAAAGATAATCTGAATTTGGTACCCCTTCCCTACCCACTATTGTAGGCTGGGTCGATTCCTGTTACCTGGATTAATGGTAGGAATGGTATACGAAATGTGAAATGTGATTCAATTGTTTGCCTGTTTTATAGAAACAACTAACAGAGTACCTGTCTTTCGTACGGAGTTGGCGTATAAGTATTACTCGTTGGCAGTGTTATACTCGTGCTTTATGTTTGCAATGGGGGAGGAAAAATGGAGGGGTTTGAGAAAATGTATTCTTTAAATTAACGGTATGCTATAGTATAACACATCTGCAATAGCCATAATGTCCTACCACTGCACCTAAACAATATAAAAAAGTAAACCATCAAACATTCACACAATATCATACATTTTTTTATTAAGTTAAAAACATAAATATAACTGTTAGTGTTAAATATTCTACTTTGACAGTTATCATTGTGTATCACAGCTTTTTGTTGCTGCTTGTTTCAAATTAGCTGATTTCATAAATGCAATATAAACTAGGATTGCTTTCAGAGAGGTGAAAGCCAGTTGAGTGGAACAAACATGATTTGATATTTGTATAAGTAACTAAATGTAAAAAAGTCAAACTAATTCTTGTTTTAACGATTAAAATTATAATAATTGAAATTTAGTTTTTTTACTACATCTTATTAATGAGTTATAGCAAGAATAAATCAAATACATTTCTAATAAACTACAAACAATTATTCAATAGGCTATATAATTAGAAATTAGTAGCCTACTTCTGAACAGGCCGAGACAATTATCCATACCTTGGTTAAAAGTGGACTTCTATAAGCCTAGGTAATTAATTATTAACTTATTATTATGGTTGTAACTGGACATATGTATAGTCCGTGGCTTGGCAATCAAATAACAGTATTTATATACGATAGGCTACTGTTATCAACATTTGAAATTACTGAATTGTAACCAAATTACTGTTTCACAAAATGCAGATTCTATTTTCAGCCGAGCCATTAAAATGAGGATTTGCCGAACAATTATTAATTTTACAGAACAGTATTAAATGAGATAATACTTTTCACATTTCATAAATTATATGTTAGTTTTGCTATGGCCAAAGGTCCAAATCCAAATGTTCTTTTCTTTTGGTCAGTATGTTGTAATTTGCTAGAATACTGTAGATGGTTTGTTAAGACCATATGCAAGCATTTTTGAAATCGTTTCCCCGTTTAACCAACTATTTAAAAGATAAAATATAATATAGTGCAACAAAAATAAACAATCCGATCACCTACCTATAACCTACTATTTACCTTCCTAATCTAACCTTATACTTCAAAACACTTAATGTAGTCACGAATACTCATAAACCCCGACTTACCTTCCCCACATGACTAAATTAGATCACAGTGTTCAATCTGCGTTTTATTAATAAGTGTAATAACTTACTGTACCATCGCTGTAGTTCAACATATAACCTGTGAGGTATTATTGGATTAAATATCGATTTTGATGCGGTTCGATATATCGCTTATTAAATCCTTATTTCTTATCAGCTGGCAACACAAATATGTGCCCAAGAGTAAGTAGTCACTGCGATATGCTCCGCGCATTGAGAA
Source organism: Macrosteles quadrilineatus (assembly GCF_028750875.1). NCBI lineage: Eukaryota > Metazoa > Arthropoda > Insecta > Hemiptera > Cicadellidae > Macrosteles > Macrosteles quadrilineatus. The sequence continues at coordinate 137,699,280 of NW_026542594.1, read as the reverse complement.
AGTAGATCCGTATATTTTCGCAATTTACGTTATAATTTATGATAAGCGTGGTGTCCGAGTCTCTGACCATAAATTGACTTTTTGTGACATACCCGTTAAGCATTACAGAACCACTGAAAAGGCAAAATATATCACTTACAGAGACTTTTCAAATTTTAATATAGAGAATATGATTGAGTGTGCTTCCCAGGTTAAATGGAACACAGTCCAAAAAATGAGTGATGTAAACAATATATTAAACTTCATAACCACTGCTATTTTAGAAATGTTTAATCGAAATGCCCCATTAGTAACAAAAAGGGTTACTAGAAAGAAAGCACCGTGGAGAAACCAAAATATTATATATCTCACAAAGCAAAAGAACTTTTGGAAGAAAAAGCTAATGATTTCTAGAAATGACATGGACAAAGATCAATACTGTAGAGCTAGAAATGCTCTAAACAGTGCTATTAGAAGAGCCAAACGAAATTATTTCCAGAGAGAATTAGCAAAATGCTCAAATTCAAAGGATTTTTGGAAAAAAATTAAGATGAGTGGGGCAATTAAGGCAAAAAATGCTGAACTCCCATCATTTCTTAGTAATCCAGATGAAATTAATAAACATTTTTCAATGATGGGAACTGGCTCTCAATTTCACTTTGAAACTCTTGATTATTACTTAAATAACATTTCTCAGAGTGTAGAAAACACATTTTCTTTTAGAGCAGTAACAGTAAGAGAAGTAAAAGATGCCATAAACAAGATCACCTCTATGGCTGTTGGCATTGACGAGATAACGATCAGCATGATAAAGATGGTAAGTCCGTACTGTATTGAGGCCATCACGCACCTGTTGAATGTTTCTTTGGCTACGGGGGTGTTTCCGGATGACTGGAAGGAAGCCATTGTCATTCCTCTGGCCAAAGTTGGTGCTCCCTCTTCTTTGGCCGATCTTCGCCCCATCTCTGTGTTACCCGCCCTCTCCAAGGTCTTGGAGACTATTGTTGTCTCTCAGTTGGTTGAGTTCCTGGAGTTGGAGTCAATAATTCCAGCAACACAATCTGGCTTTCGTAGGGGGTACAGTACTTCAACTGCTCTGTTACTGCTTTGTGATGATGTCATAAAAGCTAGAGCTGAAAAGAGGTGTACTTCTCTGGCAATGCTGGATTTTTCGCAAGCCTTCGACTCTATTGATCACGATCTACTGTTGGCCATGATGTATCACTACAGATTTGACCAGCAGGTAGTGTCGTGGTTTCACTCCTACTTGAACGGAAGATGCCAAAAGACCAAAGTTGGATCTGAGATCTCCGCCCCCATGCAAAAGTCCAAAGGAGTCCCACAGGGCAGCTGTCTTGGACCTGTCCTGTTTACTTTGTTTGCCGCATCTATGGGAAGAGATTTGCGTCATTGTCGGTTGTATTCATACGCTGATGATGCTCAGCTGGCTTTTCAGCATGACGCTGACCCAGCAAATCAGGCAGTCTCTGATTTCAATTCTGATTTGGATTCTGTCTTTGCATGGTCTATGTCCCATGGCATCAAGCTGAACAGAGACAAATGTTCATTGGTGACTTTTTCTGTCAGCAGGGTTGTTCGGTCCGAGCCCCTGTCTGGAGTATGCCTTGGCGGAATTCCGCTCAAAGAGTGTAAAGCTCCCAAGCTTCTTGGGCTTCATTTCGATCCTGAGCTCTCCTTTTCTGATCATGTGAGTTACGCATGCCAGAGAGCAATAGGTCGTCTGAGAATGCTGTACAGGCATCGTGACTTGTTCCCCAAACCCACCAAATTTCGGCTTGTGCAGGCACTTGTACTGTCTGTGTTTGATTACTGTCTTCCGGTGTATGGTAATGTTATATCACTGGGAGACATGAGTCGGATGCAGAGGGTGCAAAACATGTGCGTCAGGTACGTCTGCGATCTGCGAAAATTTGATCGAATTTCATCAGACCTCACATCTCTTGGCTTATTGCCTATGGCTGACCTGTGCCTTTTACGCACTTCCTGCATCATCCGGAGGGTACTGTCAGAGGAGAGACCTCAGTACCTGAAGGTAAGACTGAGAGCTCGCTCTGAGATGCGATCCCGATGCACACGGCAGGATGACATGCTGGAGATGCCCCGTGTGCGCTGTGAGTCCGACCGTTGTGGGTTTTCTTATTTTGCCCCTAAAATCTGGAATAAATTGTCATCCAGGACTGAGCCAGGGGTGTTGGACAGTGAAAAGTCATTTAAAAAATATATAACAAATGGTTTGAAGAATGGTAAAATAATTAGGAATAGAGAACATATTTTAATTTTTAATTAGCCTAACTTAAGATTTGAGAGTTGCTTTTGTTTTATATTATTTATTTATGTTGACGTGAGTTGTTTTGAAAAACATATGTTGTAATATGAAAAACGCTCAAGAATAAAGACGATTTTCATTTCATTTCATTTCATTTCATTTCATTTCATTTCAATTTGCAGTGAATTCCGCGCCTTAAAAATGTTTTAAAGGTATTTTATAAAGATCGTAGGAATGGTTTAAAAACTTTTAAAAGAAAAGTCTAGAAAGTTTAGAAATGCCTGATGTTTCTCTAGTTTACATTTTTCTGGTTAATTCATAAAACTGTCATAACTACTTTAGTCCCATGCCTAATGTTAAAAATTGGAAATTTAAAGTTTGTTTTAAATTGCATTAGCATTATCTAATTGAAATTTGTTTGTTTACAAACCATCTCACTATTATTCCAAGTAATCTTGTTAAGTTTGGCTGAAATGTGTTCAGCCGTTATTGAGTGATGGTGTTATATTGTTTGCATTGAAGTTGATCCCAAAGAGCTTCGCTCGCTCCGCTCAACAAATAGTGCTGCACCCTGATGGTAAACCTTATAACTTTTTAATGCTATTGAATATCATAGAACCAACTTGTTTAGTTAGAACAGCTGATCAAATTATTGAATTCCTTTTAAATAGGAATACTCCTAAGGCTACGATTATACTAGGAGGCTGGCGGATGGGATGCTGGTGTCCGGAACGCTAGCATCCCAACTTCGGAATGTTATTTTATTTTAATGTTTTGTCCCTTTTTGTACATATCTATTTAAATACCATTAGGTTTAACCAAAATATATTTGTATATATATGCTGCTTCAGGGGTTCTAATAAAGTGTGTTTTTAGTAAAATATCAATATCTTGATCTTAGTATAAAATAAAAAATGTAGGGGTGTGCGAGTACTCGAATCTTCGAGCTTTTCATTATTCGGCTCGGCTCGGGGCATTTTGAAAAAGCTCGAAGTTCGAGCCGAGCTTTTAATACTAAGTCAAAACTAAAAAAAACACTTAATTTGTGTCGTAATTGAAAACAAAGTTATCACAATTCTACGTTGTTCATGCATTCGAGGTTTGATAAGCACGAACCTCGGCTCAGTCAAGACGCAATGATTATCGAACGTAATTTTGAGGAGATACGAAAGAGACAAACTACCACCCATCGCGTTGTCTTTCTAACACAGCTATTCGTATAGTAATCTACAACGCAGTGCGAGTGCGTGATTAGCTCGTCGCTATGACAACACACGGTTGCCGTGACAACCTACAGTGCGCACTGAGCACTGCGCCTTGTGTGGGATGGGAGATTGTACCAACAAACTATTTCAGGAATTCCATTTTGGGACGGATGATGAAAGATAAGGAAGGAACAAAAAGTGGTCACGTGTGCCACACACGTGGTACACAGGTGGTAGTGGGCGACACAATAAGGCTGTAAACGAGTGTCGCGTCATTGTTCCTTGTTTCTTTGTTTGTTTACTTTTTCAGATTCCTTATCAAACGCCCCTATCTGCTATTTCTCTTTCTCTCTCTCCCCCTCCCTCTCTCTAACGATGTACTGATTAAACAGATTGTGGTTGATGAGTTTTCTACTTATACGTTTCCCTGTGGTTATTTTAGTTCAATCAATCCCATAACCTTTGTATTGTTTATCAAAATAATTAATTAATCTGTTTTGTATTTTATTTCCTTTAAACCAACCCCTATTTACTATCTGTATTTTATAAAATAAAATTTTTGTTTATAAAGTTTGACAGGCCACACAATTTTATACCTATTTTATTTTGTATAAAGTAACAGTTACTTTGATGATTATATACGGTATATATCAATAAGTGCTGCATGCTGTAATAAATGCTTTTTATTATCAAAATAAGTAATGAATTATTAATTGTTGATAATACATGGGTCATCGAATACCATAATGTGATGTAGTTTCCTATTTGTAACTTGCAAATAATAATAATTGATAGTTAATTCTGGAAAATGAAAAATAGAGAACACATTCATAAACCTGTTGTCAAAACAGCAACGCGGGTGTAAGGGTTTATTGTTTCAGAGGCAAGGGTGTTTCAAGGACAAATCACTATTCGCACACCCCTAAAAAATTCCAAATTTGATAAAAGCAGTTTGAAAGAGAGCGTCTCGGATATTAGCAGCCTAGTATAATGCACCGTATTCAAACCAATGCCCCACAACAGATTTTGTGCATCCCAAGAGAGACAAAGTCACCGGACGCTCGAATTTCAGCTTTGCAGCCGGGAGGCACCAATTCGAGAGTCCGGTGGTTTTTTTAGCATCCGACGCTATCATCCCTAGTCCAATCGCCCCCATTTGATTAAATGCCCTGTTAGCATCCGGGACAACAGCGTCGTAGTATAATTGTAGCTTAAGGTTACATTGGAAAACTCCAGAGTCACTGGGGTGGAGCCCGAAAGGATTTTTGAGATAAAAATAGGTCTATATGTTAATCGAGAATGTGAGCTACCATCATGGCAAATTTCAGCCCAATCTGACCAGTAGTTATTGCGTGATTGAACTTAAAAAAAAAACACACAAATTTCACATTTATGATATTAGTAAGATAAGATATTTGCTCCAACTAAAGGCCTAGGATGAAATTAAAACAGAAGGTTACAAATATTTTTTCAGTTGGATAAAAAATAGAAGTAAAAAATAAATAAATTATGCAGCAGGAGTAAGACTAACCTGGAGGCCTGTGGCTACTTCTTGCATGTCTTTATGTGAGAGATCAAGAAAACTTTCGATGAGATCTCCATCTATAAACCCTTCGCTAGGTTCTGTCTTAACTTCTGTGTTGAAAGACCGCCAAAACCCGTGCTCTATCTTCCCAACTGGCTTGATAGTTTGTGTCAATCGGTCTTGCAATTCATACAAAAAGTCGAACAGCTCACTTTTGATTTGTGTCACTAGACCTGAAAAAATGTACAAAATTCTTCATTACATAAAAAATGTAAACTCTTCATTGAAACAGACAGCTCTGAATTAGTTGTTCCTCCATAATGATATCATCAACATTGTTTATAAAATTTTTTTATAAAACCACTTTTGTAAAAAAAAAATGGTGTTTCTTTAGTGTAATGTGTTTTATATTAAACTATTTCTGCCCATCATTTATATACATTTCCCACATTATTGATTTGAAACATCACAGTTCATTAGACAAAAATAAAATTGAAGAATAACAAAGAAATATCAATGATAGGTTCAAGGTCAAATTATCCCTTGTACTGACAATCATCTGCTCCTTACACGTCTGTTTGCTGAGGGCTTACTATGTCTGGCTAATTAGTAACCATGACAATTTTATTAGCCTGTGTTTAGAGGATTAATTAGTAACCATGGAAACTTTAGTAGCCTGTGGTTGGGTCATTAGTAACTATGGCAACTTGTTGAATGTGTGGATGAAGAAAACCCTATGAAAGAATAGAAGAACAAGGAGAAAGAATAAGCAACGTTTTATGTAATTGTTATCTTTATTTTATTTGTTGTGTTATTATATTATCTATTTTCAATTACCAAGATTTTATACTTTTATGAGTTATCTAATGTTTTTATCTATTAATTTGAAACATGTGGCAGTTGCTTATATGACTAGCAGTAGCTTACTAGACTTTCTCTATTGTTCTGTTCTTAACTGTGATTTATTGGTTCTTCCCAGTGTTTGGCAATTCTTTTGTTTGAGTAAAAGTTTGAGTTAGCTGTGATTCTAAACATTCCACTTTTTAAAACTGAACTAAAGTTAATGCCTTAACATATGATGATTGCTACAATGCTAATTGTATTTTGATGATGTAATATGCATTTTATCACATTAATGTCCATTAATACAATATAAAGCAATATAATGCAATATAATAGTAAAACTACTATTCGATTCGATTCGTTCTATCTGCGAGTATTCAATTTTTTGAATAGTCTGACGGTGGTCGAATAGTTCGGACATTTCGAATACTTCGCATCTGGTCACATAATTAGTTGGAGCTTTGGAAAACATAAAACACATCAAGTTGAGCAAACAAGTGTTTCAAGTAATTAATAAAAAATTACCATCGGGCTAAAATACGAATAGTAATCAGTTTCTATCGACTATCAAATGACAACGTTTCATTTTCAACTATTGTGTAATCGTGTCGTGAGTTTCCGATGAAATAATGTCCTCCGCCATTAGCCAAATAAACAAGGTCTGTAAAATAGTTCCGTTCTAACTTTGTTTGAAAATAAATAAAAACTGTTAAGCTGCTTCCGATTAAATAAAAATGCAATACAATATTTAATTAAAACTCACTTAGATATTTTATTTTATTATTTTTCAACATTATTAAACTCATTATGTGCTGCAAAACACTACGTTAGCATTCATCCGCCTTTTTATTGTTCTTGGCGATGGCGATCGGGTTCAAGTTCCGTTTTGTTCTGGGATCACGGTAGACCTACATAAATCTAGCATACGACATAGATGTGTCTATTTCAAGCGAAGTAAAACTGAAAATGTGATGGCGAATAAGATACTGGAACAAATTATACTGAGTTATACATGGTAACAAAACGCGCACCGTCACCTTTATAAACTTGAAATATGATATATACAATGTTGTCTGCTAGATAGATTTGTCGTGATCCCAGAGTAAAACGTAATTCGCACTTGCCATAAGTCTGCTTCTATTCTTCTGCTTCTCTAGCAGACAACAATTTCTGTTCTTTCTTTTTTCTATTGCATTTGCTTTAGCGCAAGCTGTGTTACAAGACAAGAAGTTTTGAGGTTGGAGTTTAGAGACAGTTTGTTTGGCACGTCTGCGCTAAGAATTTCAGCTAAACTTAGGCTAGTCAAAATTTTTGTATATCTTGACAACAGTTGCTTTTATATAGTTGGATATTGCCTAAAAGTTGTAGCCCTAGGCTTCATTTAAGTTTAGTTGAATGACACAAGATGGATTCAGATGAAGAAGCCGATTTAGGCCTAAATGTGCCTTCAACATCATCACAAGAATTAAAAAATAAGTAAAGGAGTTTAATTTGGGATTTTTTTGTCAAAAAGGACTCTGTTGCAGAATGCAACACGTGTAGAAGGTCCTTAAAAGTAGGTTAAGAGTTAATAATTATACATTTCCTATGTAACTTAATAAACTCATTCTAAAAATGCCTAAGTTTAAGTTAGCCTACATTTAGGCTAAAAGGGGCTTTATTATTTCAATTGAAGATTGAAACTAGGTATTGTAAATGGTTAAAAATAGGGTCTAGGTTCTTGTACCTTCAAACCTAGTTGTCCAGTAGCCTAAGCCCAAGTCATGAGATTAGGCTATGTTAAGTTATGACAACAAGTTTTACTTATTTTAGGCATAAGTTACCTTTTTAAAGATTATGTTCTAAAACATAAACTTAGGGCTGACAGTAAGTTGTAGGCCTAAATCCCTACTTAGTAAAAGAAAACAATGTGCGTTTTTATGTGGTTATAATCAAATCACAGGTGATTATCACTACCCAATTGGTTGAATGTGTTTTACAAAATTTTTTATTGGTAGTGCTTTATAACTTTGACTAATAAAACTTGGTTCAGGTTTGTACCTTTACCTATTAGGTATCTAAGTTCAGTTACCTATTGAATTAAACTAGGCCTAAGTAAATTAAATAAACGAAAGATACATTTACAATCTACACTTATTCTGAAAAAAAATATATACCAACAGTTTTAGTAATTAAGTTATTGAGAGTTGGCACTGGTCCAGAATGGCACTGTGTCTGCAGTCTGGCAAGAAATGCCCCACGGGATGAGCCAGTAAAGCTCCTTGGATTTCATCTGGATAGGAAGTTGGCGTGGAACGATCACATCAGCAAAGTTAGTAGCAAACTTTTTAGGGTATGTTGCCTGCTGCTCAAGCTACAAAATTTCATCACTCAGCCATACCTGCTGAACATCTACCATGCTATGTTCCACTGCCATGTGAGCTACGGCCGATTGCTATGGGGTCATGCTGCGGATGTTGAGGACATTTTAGTGCTGCAAAAACGTGCTGTAAGACTCATTACTTTTAGTGACCGCATTGCCCACTGTAAGATCTTCGCAAGATTGGGAATTCTCACAGTCTACAGCCATTATATCCTGGCTTGCTCACTACTGGTATATGACAATTACGACAATCTCCAACTCCGTTCAGCATTTCACAACCACCAAACAAGGCAGCACGAGCTACTGGATGTGCCTAGGGTTAGGCTTGCAAGATCGCAAAGGAGCTATAATACAGTGGCAATTCAAATTTTTAATAAGCTGCCTCACTCGATCAAGCGTCTTGGGCGTAAACTTTTCATGAAGAAGCTCGTCTCTCTCCTTAAGTCAAGAGCGTACTACTCACTAAAGGATTTTTTTGAGGATAGTTTTCCTGAATTGTCTGACTAAACCGCATATCCACATGCCAAAGTTTTTGTAAATATTTATGTTTGTATCTACTCGAATTCAGTTGTTTTTAAATGTATTTTTGTATATATTGAAATTCTGACGCCATCAATCCCTTATTGGGTAAAAGATGAAGACATGGTAATAAGGTAATAATAAGTTTACTTGACATTGATTTCAAGTCTTCATCATTTGAGGGTTAGTATTCGGTTAAAAAATGTTCACTATTCGAAAGAAAGTATTCGATTCGAAAAAATTCGAATTTGACTCGAAATTCTCTCTATTTGATTCGAAAAGAAAAAGTGGTATTCGCACACCCCTAAGTAATATGTTTACGTCTTGTTGCATTAACCGGAATTAACATTGCTCTTATGGCGGACAAACCGAAGATGGCCGCTAGCTTCCATTAACTCCCTTGGAGAACAATACAAAATTTCAAAGAACATTTTCTAATCCCACAGTATAATATATTTTTAAATTATTATCACTTTGGTATATGAAAAAATATTTTTGGACGATAAATAACTCTTCAGCAGCTGTTTGAAATTATCCAAGATGGCCTCTAGCCTCCAAGGACTCTCAAAGTTTCTCACTGGTCTTAGCAGTTGGTGTATACCCTGAATCTTATGTGTAAAAATGCATTAAAATTTAAATTGACGGGTGACGCCCCATCAAAACCATTAGAGCTGACAGAATCATTGTAGTCTTTTTAATACACAATAATTACCAATAGCTCCGCTGACAGTCCCATAAAGCACACATCCCTGTGTAGGAGTAGACGTCTCTCCAATGTGGTGCATCACCAGTGAGCCATGTCTAAACACATTCACCATGTCTCCAAGGTGGAAATGACCCACCTCCTGCATCTGCTGTCTTTCTTCATCACTAGTGGATGAGCTACAACATCAGCATTAGAGTAGCTAGCTCATTATTTGTTTTAATTACAGCACATATTATTACTTTTATCAGTAGACATAGGCGTATTCTATTATACAATGAGAATGATGGAATGAGGATTTTCTCATTACAGTCAATGTTCAAGTTAAACAGGACATACTCTATATTTACCACTTGAGAAAAAACACGAATAAATAATAATTTATTTAAAGATGGACGGGGTTTTACTTTTAGTTTGGTAAAGGACGAGATTTTAATTCACTCGAAACAAAGAATTTTTTGTTTGTTTTAACCCTACGACTAGCAATATGACGATTCTCGTCAAATGTCTGTGCTTCCAAAATGCCCATATGACAAGAATTGTCATATAGTGTCACGTTTTTATAAACAGCTTATAACTCATTTTAAATTATTCCAAAACCAAATAATTTTTATACCATTTGAAAGATGAGATTCCAAACTTTCATTTTCATATATAAACGCATCTTGTAGTCTTAACAGTTCAACAGTTCGTTACAATTCAAATTAAAATTTATTAGGCACGAGACGATTTTGAGTTTGCGCGTCAATTCATTACTCATGTTCAATAAATCGTAGTGCCGATAATCTTGCATGAAACCGGTTCCAGTTGTGGTTGGTCCCAATTGTAAGATTTTGTTCTGGAGTTTATTTTCGTATTAAGAACCAAGTGATGATTATAATGTCAGAGAATTTGGGAAATAATATTTAGAAATCAGCTGACATTTGAAATGACGAAAATCGTCATATAGGCAATGACTAATAAATCAGTTAAGGATTGTGTTAGCGTGATACAATTTAAATTGATATGTAGCCAGAAATAAAGACGCACAATTTGAAATACACTGGTGTTGTTGACAAATTAGCTGTTTCTTTGGTGACAGTCGCCATTACTGTTGTGCTGCATTCACGTGTCGTGAGTCTTGCAAACGAGCTGTAAATGTACGTACTTTTTAGCGAATTTCCCATATAGGGAATAAGCTATTACCGTAGGTCTCATGGTAAGACCTAGACCCGGGACCGATTTACTTTTTCGTTTTGAGGTCCCCTGAGGCCAAAAACACCATCCGTTCAAATTCATATATATATATACATATATATTTATATATATATATATATTTATATATGTGTCCGTTAGCGCAATAACTCGAGCAAAATTGATCCGATTTTGATTAAATTTGGTACAAACGTGTAAACCTACATTTATTCGAACGAGTTCGCGAACCAGCATAATCAGACCATGGGATCAGGGGTTTATGGGGGGTTTTATGGGGTAAAAATGGGTTTTTCTCATTTTTGACCCTAAAAAACTTTAAATTTCTAAATTTCTCTCTAGACCATTTTGAAGAGCTTAAAAAAACAAATAATTTAGTATATTGAAGTGTTTTTGAATGTTCATTGACTACGGAGAAAATTTAAAAAATTATAAATTTAAAATTCCCATGTTATTCTTATGGAGAATAAATAAACTGTTCTAGTTTGCTTGTTTATGGATATATTTTAATCAAATTTGGCAATTTGGTTTATTTCTAGGGATGGTCAAGTCTCGAAATTTCGGGAAATTTTCGGGAAATTTTCAATCTCGTTACACAAGACGAGATTACTTTTTGGCCGAGATTTTTATCGAGACGAGAATAAAAAAAAAAAAAAAAAAAAAAATTAAAAACGCCTGCAGAAAGTCAATGCAATACCTGCAATACAGGAGCGTGTTGTGATTGCGTTTTCTTTTCAAAGGCGTTCTTATTTAATTAATTCTTTTAATGTAAATATTACTTTAATTCTTTTAATGTAAATATTACTTTCATTATTTTAATAATATTACTTTAATAACATTTGAGAAGTTTTGTTAAGTGTAAGCAGTGTGAGGAATGTTTTATTACTATAAAAAAAGTCAAAACAAGTAACTATTTTATAAAAATTAATATTGCTTTTATTTTATGATTTATTTTATTTTAGGATAAGTTGAACTCTATCCTAACTGATATCACCATGTTTCCTAATCGTAGGCATTTTTAATAAGTTAGGCGTCATTAATAAAAAAATGTTATGCTGATGTTATTTAATGAAAGATTGTAAATATTCTTGCCTATTATCATTATTTTAGTATTTAAACAGTCATCTAACAATGTTACAAAATCAGGTAAAAATTTCGAACGTGCATTTCCCGTTGTGTATGAGAAGAGAAATCTCGTCTCGATCTCGTCTCAAAATTTTATGAGAAATAAAAAATCTCGTCTCGTCTCGTCTCGAACTAAAAATTCAATCTCGTCCATCCCTATTTATTTCATACTAAGCTATCAATATTTCAGTTGAAAAAACACACCTCAACATCTTCCCCGTAGCAGCAAACCTAACTACTCACTAAAATTAATGTTATTTAAATAGGAAATAAATCTGAACATTTATAGGGAATATTTTAGTAGAAATCAAGCCGGGTAAATCAAAATTCGCTTAGTATGCAGGTTTGCTGCGACGGGGGTATTATTCATGAATATTTGTGTTTTATGGTTACAAATGTGTTGTTTTGTTGAGTGATGTGATTATGATTTTTATCCATAAAACAATACATGTGTAACAATAAAACACAAAGGTTTCCTAGTAAATTATGGAAAATGATTAGTATTTGTGGTAAAATGTTTGATTATGAAATAATGTCGCTTGCTTTTTAGTGACAATGAAACGCTCAAGACCAAGTGACATGCCAATTGACCTTGACCGCCTACTTGCTGAACAGTGTGTCTCTCGTCTAAAATACTTATGGAACCTTTTTATTTATTATTTATATATATATATATAGGTATATTTTCTTGTTTAGAAATATATATACTTTTAATATTTGTACCTTTTATTGTAATATAATAAAGTAAAAAAATATATACAGCTTTGAATAACTTATTTTCCTTTACGACAAAAATGATGTTTTCTTTTCCAACTCAAATAAAACTTATAAAACAGTTATTACTGTGCACTAAAGTGTATTATATCATACACAACTATATTATTACATTTACTAATATAACAGTCTTGGCTAGTTACAGTTATATTTGATATTTTTTCTGCGTTTCAAATGGGAGTGTTGCTGAAGGTCTAAGTCCCGGAAGGTCTAATTAGACCTTCGACACACATTTTGCAGTTTGTACTTGTTGCTGAGGGTCTAATCTGGCAGTATGTTGAAGGTCTAAGTCCCGGAAGGTCTAAGAGTACAGTCAATGCAAAAAACTCATCCACTGATACTGTTTTAGACCTTGCAGGATTAGACCTTGGGCATACAATGTATATTTTGTAAATAAATTATTATAAAACGAGAGTTGCTGAAGGTCTAATTCCCGGAAGGTCTAAGATGTGGGCGGGCATTGCGTCACCAGAGATGAAGGCTATACAGGCAGGCAATAACGCAACAACTTTTAGAGTTGTAATAATTTTAGTGATCTCACGTCTTTTTTTTGCTGGCTCGTTATTACAAGTACGATGGAGATAAAAAAAATTCTTATTTATATTAGGGAATGTTGCTGAAAGTCAACAGTCCCGGAAGATCAAATAATTTATACCTGTGCCGCTAGGTCAAAAACTGCAATGTTTGCAGTGTCTGTAGATCAAAAGTCCCAGTAAGTCAAATAGTACAGTCCAAGCTAAAAACGTGGTCTATGTTAAAGCAATTGACTTATTGGGAATTTGACCTAATGCAACAGCAGTTTTAATATAACGAAATACGGTAAAATACAAGTTCAGTTTCGCTGAGTCAACAGTGCCGGAAGATCAAAAGCAATAAAAGTGAACGTCGATTCAGTGTAAAGTAGACCTCCTGCAACCCTTACTACACCAACAAAACTTGCTTTTAGTTACTTCGTGTTTTGTCATAATTAGAATAGAGCTAAAATTATCATATTTGGTACATAGCTTATCTATTAATGCTTCTTGCCAACTGTTTGGTCAACGCTGTAAATAGGTATAGTTTATGTAATGAAAAGCCTTTCGTCAAAATTTGTGGCATAAAATACACGCAAGGACGATCTGAAAATTTCTGGTTATTATATACGTTTGTAAAAGGAGATCCATTTAATTTTAGAACTATTTTATAAGTTATAATGTAGTCTACACATAAACTGTGTAAATACGCCTGTGTATTACGCCTCGGAAGGGTTGAAATCTGTCCAAACTATCATATATATTATTAAAACGTAAATATGGTTTTTTCACATTCTAAATCAACCAGTAGACGGATTTTCATTATTTTTGTGTTAAAAGAAAGATAATTTAACTAGGGAATGTCAAAGCCATAATTATAATTAAGGGTCCCAATTTTTTAGAAATTAAGTTTTAATTTTTTTTTAATCTAGCAGCCGACGCTAACCTTTTAAGCCAGCTTTTAGTACAATATAATTTGTTTGCATAACAGCTGTAAACATTCAGCATTTGTGACACAAATTCAGCATTTGGAAAATTTAAAGACATATTTAGAGTTGACTTATTTATACTATGTGTAATGCTGACCATTGATACATTCAATTCCTAGGTATGAGGATGGCAGATTATTTAAATTTGCATAGAAAAATAGTAGGATGTTCAAATTATTTTTTAAAGGAATCTTTGTAATCATCGTTTTGTTTTAGTCCCATATAATTTGTTTTAACTAACAGCTGGTTGAATGTAATATTGTTCTATATATTATATAACTATTAGGTTTTTGGCGAATTTCCCATATAGGGAATAATCTATTACCGTAGTACTTATGGTAACACCTGGACCCGGGACCGATTTAATTTTTCGTTTTGAGGTCCCTAGAGGCCAAAACACCATCCGTTCAAATTCATATATACAGGGTGATCAACTCAAGGAGGCCACCATTGGGAAGTCGGAAACGGTAAGAATTAGAGAAAACATGGGGGACATTCCTTTATTTTTTGTGGCAGTTAAAAATATGATTTTAGTTTTTTTATCATGTTTTCGGATAGAATATGCAATTTAAAAACTTTTTTAGCCTTGACACTTTTTCGATAAACCCACTCGTTTAGGAGTACAGCCTATGGAAAAATGACTTCCGGTGTACATTTTACATCATGTAGCTCCTAAACGAGTAAGTTTAGAGCAAAATTGCAAAAAGTAAATTAGTCTTAGAATTGCATCTTCATTCCTTAAAGACTATAAAATAAAAAGTTTTCCACTTTTCAAGTTTGCCGCCATTTTTTTTAAATAATATAATTTATATTTTTAATTAATTTTATGGTCTTTTTGGAATGTGGATGCAATTGTAAGACAATTAAACTCCTCGTATTTTTGCTTTAAAACTTACTTGTTTAGGAGCTACATGATTTAATATGTACACCGGAAGTCATTTTTCCATAGGCTGTAACTCCTAAACGACTTATTATGGTGATACGTAAATATTGTGGTGTAGTAAAGTATATTATATTGTAGTTAAGTGTTAAAT
Source organism: Macrosteles quadrilineatus (assembly GCF_028750875.1). Classification (NCBI taxonomy): domain Eukaryota; kingdom Metazoa; phylum Arthropoda; class Insecta; order Hemiptera; family Cicadellidae; genus Macrosteles; species Macrosteles quadrilineatus. The sequence goes on along the minus strand of NW_026542594.1, from coordinate 137,684,232 downwards.
TTTGAAATTTTAGGGTGAATCGAGATTAATCTTTTTTTTAACATGGGTCTCTCCTACCTACATACCAAGTTGGATACATACCAAGTTTCATAAACATCGGTTGGAAAAGTGTAAAGATAAATATTTGTATGTAAAAAATACAAAATGGCGGATATCTGGTTAACGAAACGATTTTGGAAAAATGTTATCCTTCATTTTCTGTTTATTTTGACCCAAGAAATTACTAGGTAAAGTATCTCCCCGCTTATTTTTAACACCCTGTTTATGATGTATTCTTATAAGTGAAAAATGTAAGCTGGTAATACAGAAAGATGTTTTATAAATAATATGAATGTACTGGTGATCTGTATATTCATCTTTTTCTTGTTCTTAGAACTGTAAATTAAAAGTCCACTCAGCAGTCGCATCGTACGATGTAGTTCTTTCCATGCGTTGCGAAATGTTAAATTTGCCGTCCTCTTCAACCCAAGTTATCTATTGAACCACTGATTGTAAAAAATTCAAAAAAATATATTTTACGCATCACACTTTTGGCTACAACTTTGCCACAGACAAAACCTCCTTAACCCAAAAACAAAACAAAATCTCGCAAGCTAACTTTTTCATGCTAGAAATCACGATTTAAAACTATTTCACCATTTATATCAATTTTTATTAATTAGATCGGTAAATAGTTTAAAGTTCCAACAAAATAGTCATCGAGTAGGACTAACCAAGAAGCTCTGTGCCAATTTTAAAAATGTTAGCACAACTTTAAGTACACCAAAACACGAAATTATTGAAGTCATGCGTCGAGAGGACTATCGCTGTTTTTAACAGATTATACTTTTGACCTTCCGGCACTGTTGACTCAGCGAAACTGAACTTATATTTTATCTTATTTCGTTATATTAAAACTGCTGTTGCATTAGGTCAAATTCCCAATAAGTCAATTGCTTTAACATAGACCTCGTTTTTAGCTCGGACTGTACTATTTGACTTACTGGGATTTTTGATCTACAGACACTGCAAACATTGTAGTTTTTGACCTAGTGGCACAGGTATAAATTATTTGACCTTCCGGGACTGTTGACTTTCTGCAACACGTCCTTTATATTATATCATTGACTATTGGATACTTTAATTTTTGTTACTGGCATAGTTGCTGGGCCATAACAGTTGCTATAGCTCAGAATAAATCATTACATCAGTTTAAATTGGCAATTAAAAACCATTGTGCAATCGGAAGAAATAAGATAAATAAGTTCGGCAGAAATAAGTTAAAGTTGGTGTTAAAATAACATCGTTAGTTTCCTTGGTGTTCAGGATTCTGTTTTGTTTATTTCAGCTTAACTTAGCCAATAAATAGTTTCATCCATTGACTTTATACCACATTTCTAGTCAATGATTCATCTTACTAATATTATAAATCTTAAAGTTTGTGGATTTTTTAGTGCGTGCGTATAAGGCCGGTTCCGAGGCGATCGATGTGATTTTCCACCGTGGGTCCGAGGTCCCCGCTTGTTTCGAGGTCCTGGTGCGGGACCTCGAATCTAAATACAACCGAAAACGTGTTCGATGCCAGAGAATCATTTTAATATCAATATTAAGTGATTTTGAGCGAGACCTTGGAACCCTAATGGAAAGTTTAAAACTTCTTCACGGAATTTCCGATAGGAACGTAGCGATAGTTTTTACTTGTACAATGTGGCATGTGACATAAAATGACATTCTTCGTGGGAACCGATGTCCGTGTCCGTTTCCCTCACATATAATGTATACACTATACACCCTCTGATACATCCTTCAACTGGAAGCAGAGGCTCCCCTTTAACCCCCACCTCCACGTCTCTCCAAGATGACATCGTATTTCAGATATCATATCACTAACGGCAGTCGGCAGTCCGAATGGAATGGCAACAGTTGTTATTCAACACCAAGTTTATTTTGTTGTTTTATTCTTGTGTATTCTATTTGTCTTTAATTTGTGTTTATATTTGATGTAATGATGAATTGAATTGAATCCACTTCTTAACAAGATGGTTACTATTCCAATATTAAGTTTATCACGATTAGGGGTGTACGAATAGTGATTTTTAGGTTTGAATCGAATCAAATATATTTTTACTATTCCGAATATCGAATATTAACAAGCAAATATTCAATCGAAGAGTTTTTAAGTTCAATTGAGTTTGAGATCAACAAGGCAGCATGTTATGTAAGTATAATACAATGTAAGCCTACAAAAACTATAATTTATGTAATCAAAAATAAAACGTTATATGATTGTGTTCACTTATTTATATCACCGTTTCCTTTTTCCCCTAGGCCTACCATTAATAATGTATCATTCATGACCCAGGCCTTGGTATAGCGATGTTTTTAGTTAGTGGGTTTTTAATTTTCTGTTAAGATTCTGTATCCTGAAAAATTAAATAATTAAATTAAATAATGATCCATCATTTACTGTTGTGTTGTACTGTAGAACAGATTTCCCTGCCTTAAATCAAGAAATAAATCCCAACCTCCATAGCATAAAATGAAAATAATTTTTTTTGTCTATTTAAACCTTACTTCCTCAACCTTTAACATCATTTTATGTTACGTAATGTAATAGGCACCTACTTGTGTTGCGCTATACCAACGTCCAAGTCCAAAAATGTGCATTTAGAAATGGTGTGTTAATTTGGATGAGTGACGAAAAAAAAAACGAAAAAAAAAACACAGATGTTGAAATATAGCTAAATTTGGAGTAAGATCAAAACGAAAGTACCGATGGTATGAAAAAAAAAATGGTATAGGTAGGCCTACTTTTTACCACAACAAAAATATATACTACGCCTTTTTGTAAAGTAAAATTTTCAGGGCTGTGCGAATAGTTCGAAAAAAGAATCGAATCCGAATCTTTTTAGAGATTCGATTCGGATTCGAGAACGAATCTACTGTTTCTAACTGGATTCGGATTCGGAATCGATATTCGAATTTACTGGTAAGAGATCCGGGTTCGGATTCGATATTCAAATTTCTTGGAAATAGACCCGAGTTGGGATTCGATATTCAAATTTACTAAATTCTGATTGAATATAATTTTCAATATAATTTTTTAGACACTAAAAAACTACTTGTGCACTCCGATTTGCTGTTGACTGGTTCATGTTAGGAACCTGACCAACTTGGTGTTAGGTTTTAGGCACATTAGTGTAGGTCGCATTTGAAGTCTATCTTGGCTATCAGTAAACTTAACCTCACAGTGTTAGTTGTTACTTGTAATAGTAATGCAGACATAGGCTTGTGTGGAGGATTAACACCGAGGTGTATAATAGGCTGGGCCTATGTTTTAGACTACACAAATTGGTAGTCCATCACTTTTAGCGAGTAACTTAGGCCTAGGTGGTATGCCTAACCTATGCCAACTTAACCTATTTCAAAACTTCAAATAGGTAGGCCTAAATTTTATAACTTTTTTATTTGGCCCATTTCAAGAATTTTTTTAAGCAATTCCCTAAGTTATTTCAGCCCCAGAAAATGTGGTCTAAAAATGTGAAAATTGGTACTGCTGACTTTCCTCGGATTTGGATTCGACTCTGAACAGGTTTAAATATTCGGATTCGATAACAGCTTTAAATTTCAGATTCGGATTCGATCCAGGTTCGATAATGGCTGTAAATTTGAGATTCGGATTCGACCCAGATTCGACTCGGGATTAATTAAAATATTCGGATTCGATCCGGATTCGATAAAATCTGTACAGCTATGATTCGGATTCGGATTCGAACCAAAATTTCTGGATTCGCACAGCCCTGAAAATTTTATTTAAAGCAAACGAAATAGGGTTTTACAAGTTGTTTTATTTTCCAAGTAAGCTGGTTGAACCACAGACTAAACAAAACAATACAATTAGCCTTTTCATCCCATTGTAAATTATGAAGCTCGTTTTTCGTGTCTAGTTTATGGTTGTTGTAGGTACACTTTGGTAATTTTAAACTTGTTGATCGATACAGTAGTATACTCTGTTAATAAAATTTGTAATAACATATTAAATACTAAACATCAATTCAATCCACAGTAGAGCGTAGATTGGGAATCATATTGTCATAGATAAAACATACTCCTCAAGGAGTATGTTTTATCTACGGTACTGTCTAAATCGTCGCCGTCTGCGTCTTCCTAGTTTCACTGTCGGTGTCTGTCTACACACACACACACACAAACGAACACAGACAAATACTTATTGCGATCAAGGTCAAGTCGATACGGCAATGGCGGCAGTAGTTGCTGGCACTGAACTAGAGCTACAACCGAAGGTAGCCCTGAATGTGAGAATTGAGAGACGTTGGCCGCCATATTTACTAGGGGAATAGTACTTTGGAACTATGGCATTGCAATTGCCAACAGCCAATGAGCTGGTTGATTCTTCTAGTGGTACCAACATAACAACGTTTTATACAGCGTCTCGATTTTCTAGCAGAGTTGTCGTGCCAGTGATACCTCCATTTGGATGTTTTCAGTCTACGACTATTTTGTTTTGTAAAAAACAAGAGCGGTTCCCTGATTCTGTTTACTTATCACTAGGGGTGTGCGAAGCAGCAAAAAGTTTTCGATTCGAAGCAACGATTCGATTCAAAAGATTTTCGATTCGATTCGATGCAACTCGATTCGAAGCAATACGGTATTTTTCTATTCATAATTGTCAATTGAGTGGATTAACAATAATTAAAATGTATCACATTTGTGTAATACAAATTTTTGTTGATGTGGTATTAGGCCTATTTCATACTTAACATATGAATTTTAGGTGAAAAAATATTTATTTTCAATCATATGTATTAGAATAACTGCTGGAAATACCAGTGAGCTGCTTTACTTGCCTATTTCATAATTTTTACTTGAATTGGCTCAACTGCAAGAAAGAAGAAAATATTTTTTTTATCAAGACATTCATTCTCATTTTAATAACTGTTTAAATAACTAAATAGGTGCCGGTAGCTAAATTACAACAAATTTGAATGGAACTTAATATAAAAAGACCATTAAGAAATAAATTTACATATCACAAGTTTAGGGCCTGTGGACCAGCTTCAGGACTGCAAGCAAGAAGAAAATAAAAATAATATGTTTCCACCATGCAATATGTATCATTCATTCCCTGCCTCCTAACCTCCTTAGTATAATAACCTCACACTTACATTATTTGTTACATCATCATAAATAAAGAATTATTATTGGCATCAGTAAGTAGGCCTACAGCTTTACCTAGGCATTATTTTTATAGGGCCTAAAATAGTAATAGGCTAGAAGCAACATGTCAAGTGGAGAACTCATTGAAGAAAAGATATTGTGTAAACTAATTTCCTATAAAACTCAAAAACAGTAAATAACATACAAACATTGTTTATGGTATAATTAATAAGGACTAAAAAATGCATATCATGTCATACAGTAGTATAGACCTACTGCAAGAGATTAAAATCCTAAAGCAACTGATTTGGATAGCTAATGAATGAAAAGAATTAAAAATCCATAAAATAAAGCCAAACAATATCACAACTAATTAGGTACCCGAAAAGTAACTCTTAAATAATATATAGAAGATTAAAATAATATTAAATCAAGAGACAAGAAAGTTAAATGCTATCTTCTAGCCTAGTGCCCTTGGCAACACAGGTCAATGTTTTTAAACTACCCTCAATGTTTTTGGAACAGCAGGGTCTTTTTCTCTTAAGGAAGGGTAGTAGTATGTCAACAAAAACAATGAATCAGTCTCACCGGCCAGGCCCGGGCAACGATGTGTGAATTCAAGGTCATAGACCCTCCCCCTCCCCTCTTACACCACCCGGTTGCTACCCAGTTGCTTCAATTGCTGACAAAATGCAAGTGATGAAACAAGGAAGTAGAGACAAAGAAATATATTTCTTTATTCAAAAACACAAAACTGTTAGAGATTATTTTCAAAGAAATTAATTCAATGTAATTTGTGAGTTGTAAATATTGTATTGGATCTTAGAAATATATTTTTTTAACCCCATCTAACCAAGATACAGATCTGTTCACTATATCAGATATTTCTTTTGTTTATAATTTATTATGTAAAATAATAAAATATATTTTTAATTAGGTATTGAATAAACAATAAATGATTATACTAGTATGTCTGGATAAATAGTCTTTCTATTCTTTTGACTTTGTTTTCTTTGCACTGTTAGTGTTGCGTCACGGCTTTTGTTTTGTTACTCTTATCAGTAGACGACTAGACCTGGCTCTGGCTAGTGGCAGTGCGGCAATTGCTCTGTTGTGTCTTTATTCTTAAAGGTCGTGAGCCAACTTAATTTTTAATTCTCATTTGAACATTTTAATTCCTCTGTAATAATAGATATAATAATATAAGAGTGTTTCTTTGGAAATAAATTATTCTTTTTTTTTTCTTTTGCCCCAACAAAAATTCGGGGACGGGGACCGGCAGACACCTAACAAAAATACCAAATGAATCAGTCTATAACATTAATCTTACTAGTTAAGTATTAAGTAAAAATTTTTCAGACTTATTTTTAAAATGATTTTGGAGTAACCTACCTTGTTTTGGCTAGGTTCACAGTAGTAAAATATTTCACACACTGCTTACATCAAGACAAAAAACAAACCTCTAATCATTTGCAATGTCAAAACAAAAAAATATAAAACAATTAAAGCTATATTTAATGCAAAGAATGTATTAAATAAGAACGCCTTCGTAAAGGAAACACAACAGCAACGCGCTCCTGTATTGCGGGTATTGCATTGACTTTCTGCAGGCGTTTTTCGTATATGGATACTGACTCCCTCGTGAATCGAATCGTTTTTTGACCACCACTGAATCGAATCGCGATTCGATGCATCGAATCGAATCGAATCGAAATTTCGATGCATTTTCGATGCATCGCACACCCCTACTTATCACACTTAGATACCATAAATAACTGAGAGCGCACGATAATTTTGGGCCGACATGAACTACGCCGGTTGTCTGATTCAGAATTTTAACAAACAGCAAAACATTGACCTTGGCAACTTCCTTAGTAATATTTCAGAACTGGTATCAAATCAAGAAAATCGGCCTATCCCTATTAAAATACAATTAATATTCGACTAAGGCGTAATTCAAGCCATGGCCTTAAGTTTTCAGACTGAGTTCAGCTTTGTTCTAGCTATGATGCGTAGATTGACACTGCTACTGCTGTAACTGTACTGCTTCATGTTACTTATTAATTATTATAGATAGTTAGAGCTGGCGGATGGCGGCGAGTGGGTGTATTCTGTCACCGATTCTAGAATATCGTTAATCGAATCCGAATCTTTTCTTAGGATTCGGTTGATTCGAGCCCGTCCATGTCGGCGTGTCGTCAGTTGTTTGTATTCTATTCTGCCGATCTTACGTATTCTTGACAGTAAACTTGTAGTTGGACTTTATTTTTTATTATGAAACAATATAAATAATAATTTAATTTGGAATAATAATTGATTATAACCTACTTTTAAATGGTAGGGTGGTCGAATTTAAATATTTGATTTGAACTTTGAACCTATTTAGAAATTTCGAATCGTGACGGATATCCCAATATTCGATTAGAAAAAGTTTGAAGTTTGAATATTAGCACATCCCTAATCAAGATATGCAATTATAATTTTAAATATCAGACACAAGCATTAAATATCAATAATCATCATGATTACCCGCAAATTGTGGACATCTTCCGCAATCACAAAGACATAATCATCGTCAACAACTTCATGGATGGCAGAATCTTAGACAATTCCAACAATCATAAAGACGTCATCATCATTATCCACATTCACGGAAAAATTATAGACATCTCCTAGATCACAGAGACATCATTATCACACACCACCACAGTGAATTCGTGAACTTCTCCCGCGATCACAGTGAATTTGTGAACATCTTTCCTCTTTTGCTGTCGCGGCGTCATTGCAGTCAAAATAATCCTGTACTAAAAAATCCCAAATGAAATTAAATGAATGTACCTAGAAATTCCTTTGTTACATTTTTTCTTACCATAAGATCGGGAATAATTTTGATCCCAGAAATTTTCGGACTTGTCAATCCCTTATAATAAAATATAAGGTGTAAATTACTAAGGTTTGGGCACAGGCAAATCAAGATAAAAGTACCTGTCTTTTTGGCAAACAAAGAGGTTTAATGAGTTTTCTGATCCCAGAAATGTATCATCATCAAGGATTTCTACAGCTGTCATCCAGTTGGGGTTATAATCTCTGGCCATCTGAAACAGCATAATAAACAGTTAGAGAAGAATCACAATCTAGTATTTAGCTAATACAGTAGAACCTTGCTAGTCCTTCACCTACGGGACCGGGAGCATGGTCGGATTATCAGAGGACCGTGTTTAATGACATACAAACGTTGTAAAACTAAATTTTGAACAGACCACGGATAACTGATAACCACGGTTAATCCAACATGACATAAAACAGTTATTTCCAACTCATAAACAACTCCTAATACTAACTGTATAAATGGACTTTAACACGTTCAGTACGGCATACCTTCAAACTTCAAACAGTTGCTCGCCAATCGCCCCGCAACTGAAATGGTGAACGCGATTGGCATTCAAATATTTTACAAGGAATTTTAGTACCAACCTACACCAGACTAAAGCTTATATTCTAAGCTACAGGCTGGTAACGATTACAACGTTCCCCGGCAATGGCTGAGCTCACATTGGAGTAAGGTTGTTAGCATTGGAGAAGGACGACATTTCCCGCCCCGCGTCAGTGGTGCCGGTACCGCAAGGCGTGAATTCCCGCCCCCAGCACTGAACGTGTTAATGTGATAATTTGCATATTACATCATAAAAATACAATTAGTAGGCTATTGCGCAATCATCATGATTATGTTATGTCATTAACCTTGATTCAGTAATAAAAAATATGTTTAAAATCACATATTTTTCAAAGTTTTACTCAAACAAACAATTTGCCAAACATTGTACAGCAAAATAATGAACAGAACAATAGAAAATCAAGTAAGCTACTGCTAGTCATAGGCTACTGCTACGCTGTTTCAGGACAGAAGAATGTGGATAAAACATTAGATATTGCATAAAAAAAATAGTAGTCTAATTATAGCATAGCATATCAACAATCGTAAAATACACCGATAAAGATAACAATGACATAAAAACATTGCGCTTTCTTTCTCTTAGTTCTTATATTCTTTATTGAGTTTCTCTTCATCCACCCATTCAACAAGTTGCCATGGTTACTAATCACCCAATCACAGGCACAGGCTACTAAAGTTGTCATGATTACCAAATAACCAATCACAAAATTGTGTGACATAGCAAGCGCAGGCCTAAGGAGCAGACGATTGTCAGTGTAAACGGATAGCTTGACCTCGAAGCTTTGATCGCCATTCCTTTGTTATGCTTCCATTTTATTTTTGTCAAATGAACTGTGACTTTTCAAAAACAATAATGTGGGAGCCTACTTATTATCAATAATGGGCAGAAATGGTAAATATACAACGAATTTCAACACATTAGACTAAAAAACACAATTTATAAAGTTTTCTAGGTATGTTTCTTGGACAGTGAGGTTATGTTAGCGGAAGCCTATTGTGTTGGCGGCATGGTCGGACTAAGCGAGGAGTCGGACCATCGGAGGTCGGATTAACAAGGTTCTACTGTGGTGCAAAACCAAGAAAAAATAAAGAAAACAAAGCATGCAAATGTAAAGCTTAAATGACAGTGGATTGCTTGAAGTAACCAAACCGGAAGATAATGTTAATGGTTCATTTTAGATGCTTACTTCCATCCAGCATCTCATCAAAATCAAATTTAAGGATAATTTTCAGGTTTCCTAGGATAAACATTTCCAGGACAAAACAACTTGCTGCTTAAAATGAGCAAAAAGTTTATTTGAATCTGCTAGAACATTAAAAACCCTTTGGAGAATTCTGTGATAATGTCTTGTGATCAGTGATAACAGCCACATTGGTGATTACCGTACATATTTTGTTGGTGGTAAGATTTAAGATGATTTTCCACAATTGCGGCAACATCCGTGGTATCATGTCTACACCTCTATTTCCCATGATCGTGGCAATAATTGTGACAATTTGCCGCAATTACAGCAACGCTCATGATGATTTCTTGTGATGTCGGACATATGTGATCATATCTTGAACATTTGTAATGATTTCACAATCGCGATTTCCACCTATGCAATATGAGAGAAATAGGTGATTTTGGGTGGATTTTTGGATGGTAGACTCAGAACAGTTAGTGGTGTGCGATGCAACAAAAATTTTCGATACGATTCAATGCAACTCGATTCGAAGCAATACGGCATTTTTCTATTCATACTTGACAGTGGAGTGAATTAACAAAAATTAAAATTTACCACATTTGTGTAATGCAAATTTTTGTTGATGTGGTATTAGGCCTAACTAGGGGTGTGCGAATATTCGAAAGATCAAATAGTTGAACGAATACTTTAGTATTCGAGCCCGACTCGATCTTAATGAGTATATTCGAACATTCGAATAGTAAACAAACCTAGAAATAATCTCTAATTTCAACCAAATAAATCATGGCATTGTGTTGTTTTATTTGATCCCAACATTTCATGCTTAGTAATAAAAGATCACAACGGCAACTTCAGCATATTATGACATCTTCAACTCCAAAGTCTACACGCACGACCATTTTCAAGGACGATAATTTTGTTGTGTCATCATTAAAATCACTCCGCTCACCTGTCTAGCTTACAATGCTCCAATACGTTAGGCTTACTGCAACTTACCGGCATGGAAACAAGACTGTCAACCATTCTTATTTGATTAATTAACAATAGCCTATATTTAGCAGCAATTTAGTTTGTATTAGCTTATCAGATAGATATATATTTGTATAAATATGAAATATTGAAATACATTCTCTTTCATTACATACTCTTTCTTAGTTAACATTAGGATCTACTTTTTGTAATGTGAACTTAAAGTACAATAGAATGACGAAATAGGTCGTATGAAACTGTTGTCTGAGTAGCAACTAGCAAGCTACGAGGTTAGAACTGCACTTCACAGTCTTTAGCATAGATTAAACATTCTCCTCAACAAGACACTAACTACCGTGAATTAATTTCTATGAAAATAATCTGCAAAAAATATATTTCTAAGATAAAATAAAGTATTTACAAGTCACAAACGAATTGATTTCTTTGAAAATAATCTGTAACGTAACAGTTTTATGTTTTTGAATAAAGAAATATATCTTTTTGTCTCTGACTCCTTTTGTTATACTGTACAAATTTGTCAGCAATTAATTGGGGCAACCGGGTGGTGTAAGAGGGGAAGGGGAGGGGGGGAGGGTCTATGACCTTGAGTGCGACCCGGGCCTGGCTGGTGAAGTGATTCATTGTTTTTGTCTACATCCTACTACCCTTCTTTCCGAGAAAAAGACCCTGCAGTTTCAAAAACATTGACTTGTGTTGCTAAGGGCACTAGTGGATCTGCTAATTTTGCAATGTTGGCATTTAATTTTCTTTTCTCTTTATTTAATATAATCTTCTATATAGTAGTTAAGAGTTCCTTTTTGAGTAACTAATTAATTGTGATATTGTTTGAATTAAGTTTATGGATTTTTAATTATTTTAATTTATTAGCTATCAAAATCTCTTGCAATAGGTCTATCTATAGGCCTAATACTGTATGACATGATATGCAATTACAGTCCTTCCAAATTAATTATACCATAAGTCCATAAGCAATTTGTGTGTTTATTACTGTTTTTGAGTTTATAGTAAATCAGTTTACACCACATCTTTTCTTCAATGAGTTCTCCACTTGTCATGTTTCTTAGCCTATTACTATTTTAGGCCCTATAAAAAATAATTCTTAAACCTGTATGCCTACTAATGCAAAAAATAGAAAAAATTATGTATTTATGATAATGTAACGTAAGTAAGTAGAGTTCCAAAGCTGTAATTGGAAAACTCTGGAGTCCACAATAATAACATAAGTATTCACTCGGTAATATTCGATATTCTAAAATATTATGAAGTATTCGATTCGATTCGAACCCAAAAATCACTATTCGCACACCCCTAGGCCTAACATATTCATACAAGAAATATATGAATTTTAGGCGGAAAAATATTTATTTTCAATCATATATTAGAAGAACCTGTATTGCTGGAAATGTCAGTGAGCTGCTTTACATGCCTATTTCATGATTTTTACATGCAGAACCATATTGTTAAGCATCTTATCTATTTTATAATATTTATTAAAAAAAATAAATATATGTTTTGGTGTAAACAAATAAAAACATTTGTAAGATTTATTCATACTGAAACTTTCAATTGGTTTACATTAATAAAATGAGAGGATAGAATCAGACCTACAAAAATACCAAATTTAACAGACTAAAACATCAATCTTACTAGTTAAGTATCAAGCAACATATTTTCAGAGTCTTTGTTTTGGCTAATGTTTACAGTAGTAACACATGTCTCACACTGCTTACACTTAACAAAAGCTCTCATAATTTGCAATGTTAAATACAAAAATTATCAAACAATTAAAGCAATATTTACATGCAAAGAATTAATTAAATAAGAACGCCTTCAAAAAGGAAACGCAACAACAACACGCTCCTGTATTGCAGGTATTGCATTGACTTTTGACTTTCATGAATCGAATTGTTTTTAACCACCACTGAATCGAATCGTAATTTCTATGCATTTTCGATGCATCGCACACCTCTAAAAACAATTCAATTTAACGTTCATCAACTCTTAACATTTACGGATTTATCCCAGTCACAAAAATGTACGTAAAATTCTCGCTTTTCCCAGTTACCAGGTTGGCTGGACACCGACCCTGCTTACCTCCTCAAAGCAGCCCTCCATTGTCTTGTATTGCAGCAAGGTCATTGACCTCATCAGGTCACCCACCAGAATAAAGTCTCCCTTTGTCTTGAGGAACAATGCAATTATGCTGTTAAAGTGACTGCATTCCAGTCTTAGTTCTTTCTCTGCCGTCCACTCAAACAATCGCACCTGGCATAACACACCAGTTTAGTATCTAAACTAAAAAGATTTATCACAAAGCACTCCTTAAAACGTTCCATGTACTAAAATTGTTGAACCAAAGTGACCTTAACTTGATCCATCATTCAATCTTATTTACGAGAAGCAGTAATCAAAGGAGAACGGTACCATTCACAAGCACTGTTGGTATTGCTATAACCAGCTGATCTCTAGTTGTTGATTATCTTATGTTATGATTTCTTAGAATAAACACTATGTTGTTTCGAATTGATTATTTAATTAAAATAGTTTTAATTAATACATAAATGAACATGGTGTCAGTAGTACCGAATCCACTGGACTTAAGTGACCCAACGCGAGTATGAGAAAACTGGGAAGTGTTCAAGAAACAATGGAAGAACTATTTGATATTAGCTGAAGCAGGAGCATTAGGTGGTACAAGGTTAAGTACACCTTAACTGAAGATGGCCATGTTTTCAACAGTAATTGGCCGTGATGGACTAGATTTGATTGAAAGAATACTTGGCTCCAATGAATCAACCCTGGATCAGGTAATTGAAGCTTTGGATAAGTATTTTTTAGGGACAAATAATTCTTTGTATGAGAGATTTATTTTTAATGGCATTGTTCAAAATACTGATGAAACGATTAAAGACTTTATAGGTCGTCTAAAAGAGCAAATGCGATTGTGTGACATTGATTCTTTAGCAAATCTCAACAAGATAGGCCTTGAAGATACTCTAATTTGCGACCAACTTGTTGTAGGTATAACCAATACTGAATTAAAAAGAACACTTTTGCGTAGAAAAGACCTAAAAGTTGATGTGGCTATAGAAATATGTATGCATCATGAAACAACTGAAAGGTTTGTTACAAAAATGACAGTGAAATCAGAAGATGCGGCATTTCAAGCAAAGAGTAGACACTTAGATAACAAATGGAAGTGTCGTTTTTGTGGTAAAAACCATATCAACCAATCAATCAATCAAAATAACTTTATTCATATTGCACATTTTGTACAGAATGGAGTCAGTTATAAAAACACAATATTAAACTTAAGACTACTTACAAAGAATATTGTTATTATAATAAAATCAAATTTCAGGAAGTTGGAAAAAAACCTTCTAATTTATACAAGGGTCTGTTGGTGAGAAATAATTTCAAACGTTTTTTTAATGAATTAAAATTACTTATATTTTTTATATTGTCAGGTAAGCTATTGAAATATTTAACACCACTATAAGATGGAATTTTTTCATAAACCGATAAATAGGGGTCTGCGGTACAGAAAATTTAAGGTCGGTACGGTTCGGTACGGTACAATATTTTGTACCTCGGTTCTCGGTACAAAATCGGTACGGTACGCGGCTACCCGTATTTTTGCGGTTTTCTTCTCAGATCTGTATTTGAACCATTATTTTAAATTTTAATACATTGACATTACTATGAAAATGGATAGTATCCTACATTCATGGTTTTCTAACAACAATTACTGTACCACACATTATTAAAAACTTTTACTCCTACGAGGATTGTGTCAAGAAAAATCACACCACAGTTAAGATAAAGGCTTTACCTATTTTACTCTGAGATACTTTGAATAGCCATGATAAAAATTATTTCCAACCAATACAATGTCTAGTTGTTTTTTAAACTTTTAAAAACCTATAAAAGCATTCAGTACAAAATCAGTGTAGTTGACAGCTATTCACATTCAACAGATGACAATGAAAAACAGGATGTTATGATGAAGTAATGGCAAATAGCATCTTTTTTATCAGCTTGAAAACTAATTATAAGATGGATACATCTTTTGCAAAGTTTTTTTCTTACACTAAAATTTGGATTACCACAGAGTAATATTATTGTCTTTTCATTTACAAAGTTAACATCCACACATATCAATCATTAGTTCATTAACTCAGACTCAATCCAATTTTCTTAGTATATTTTACGGATCTTCCAAAGAGTCAAAAGACCCAGGCCTAGACCTAATTATTTAGGATGGCCTATATAAATTGAGTAGGTTACAATGAGGGTAGCAAAATCACTATCATAATTCTAGTTCATAAGATTTAGATTGCATAAAGTACCTTCAACAAAATACAAAAATCTAAGAAACAAAAAACATTTCAACCTTAACAGCCACATCCAAAAATATAAGACAAGATACAGAACATGCAATGACATTAATTTAAGACCGAGTAGGCTTGCATAACGGAAAAAATATGCAAACAACAACTACTACGCTTGTGGTTTCATCAATAGAAAAATAAATTATCTGTAACAAATATCTTAACTTATAAAATAAGATTGTAGATTAGTAATGACTTTAATATGAAGCCATAAACAGTTTTATGGCAGAAGGCAATGGCCAGCGGCAAATTGAAAATTCACGAAAATACTGACTGAGTTAGAGATAACATTTACAGTCATCATAAAACTATTATTTTTATGATAAAATAGAATTGGGGAAAGTTGTAAAGGAATAAAAGTGATAAAACTCAACAGTTCTTGGAAGTACTTGAATACGTGATAAAATGTTAATGGATTTGGGACTGCTAATGGGTTTTTTATTGCATCACCACCCTAGTAACAAATTATGGAGATCGTAAACAAACATCTGATAAGACGTTTATGTGCTCAGAACCAACCACCGTTGACTATGATAAGTAATTTATTACTATAATAGGCTGTACCGAACCGAATTTGTACCGCATAAAATGCTGTACCGAACCGATGACGGTAATTAAGCTTGTACCGTACCGGACTGACTTTTTCGGTGCACCGCAGACCCCTAAATTATGTCTGTTGAACGCCAATTCATTACCTTTTCTGGTTGAATATGTATGAAAAGAGTTCAATTTTGGCAATCTTTCATGGTTTGATTTAATATAAAGGGCTATTTGATAAATGTATAAGCTAAAAACAGTCATAATTCCTATTTCTTTAAACAGCTCTTTTGCGAATGTTTTTGACTTTAGTTTTAACATAATGCGAATTGCTTTTTTTTAGAAGTTCCAGAATGCTATTTAGGTTAAAATTTGATGTGCCCCCATAAAGACACAACCCAAAAGAAATATGTGATTCAATTAAGGAATGATATACTATTTTTAAGGTTTTTAAACTACTAAATTTTGACATCTGTCTTAATGCATGTATGCCTGAGTTGACTTTATTACAAACGTTTTCAACATGACTGTCCCAGTTGAATTTATCATCTATATGCAATCCAAGAAATTTTATTGTTTTAACTTCATTTAGTAAAATTGTATCCATAAAAATATTAAATTCAGGTGATTTTTTGCTCGTTGAAGAAAAATTTATATAATTAGTTTTTATTGTATTCGGTAATAAATTGATTTCATTTAAATATTGGTTACATTTGGTAAGCTCAACAAAAGAAGAGACTTCCACTTCAGCATTTGAATTTCCGGATATTTTTATATTGATGTCATCAGCAAATAAACAAACACGATTGGGAGATTCTATCAATGAGGGGAAGTCAGTTAAGTAAATTGAGAATAATAAGGGCCCCAATATTGATCCTTGAGGGACACCATACTTAACAATTTTCGTTGAGGAAGTGTAAGTAATTAATTGATTATGGCTATTTACGTGATCAATTGTGACATACTAGTGGTACTCAACTTGTTAGCCAAGACTTCAAGCTTTTTGCCCAGACTTGGATGTTTAAAATTGTTGTTTCTTCGCCGCATAATCACCAATCCAATGGTAAGGCAGAATCAGCAGTTAAAATTGCAAAGAGAATGTTAAAGAAGGTAAATGAAAGTAAAGAAGACTTTCAAACAGCTCTAAATACACCACTGGCTTACTTGGGTGCAAGTCCTGTGCAGTTGCTAATGTCAAGATCAACAAAGACTCGTTTGCCCATAACAGAAATGAAACTAAATCCAAAGATACACGTAGGAGTCACAGACAAGTTGAAGGAAAAACAAGAAAAATACAAGAAGCACTATGATAAAGGCACTCAGACATTGGACCCACTTAAAGTTGGACAAAAGGTATAATAATATATAATACAGAAGAGACCAGACATGAAAGCAGAACCATGGACGCCTGGCGTAATAGTGTCACAAGATGGGTTGAGAACTTACCTTGTATCAATTGAAGGAAGACTATTCAGATGCAATAGAAGATTTATTCGTCCATTGAAAAGTTAAAGAGGGAGATGTTGGTATTGCTATAACCAGCTGATCTCTAGTTGTTGATTATCTTATGTTATGATTTCTTAGAATAAACACTATCTTGTTTCGAATTAATTATTTAATTAAAATAGTTTTAATTAATACATAAATGAACAAGCACAAAATAATTTATATGCTTCAAAATGGTTAAAAATAGTGATGGGCGGATCCAAGAAAATGTCGGTACTGGATCCGGATCCGGATCTTGAAAAATTCGGATCCGGATCCGAAGATCCGGATCCAGATACACACTGTCATAAGGGCGGGTTAAAAAAAACGTAATTAACAGAATGCCAATTTAAATCATACTTTTATTATTTTTTATCACGAAGCATCGGGTGAGATTAAAATACTAACGGGATATTTTTGAGACGAAATTATAGGCCGTTAGCTTATCATCCAGGTACAAAACTAAAAACTAGAAGTGTGAAGATATCCGAAAAATCTGGTCGGATTCAGTTCGGAAAGATACATGCCATTGCCATATATGTTATTTATTTGTATCAAGAGACAAACACTGAAACATGGCCTTGCCATATAAGTTATTTGCATCAAGAGACAAATACTGAGTCATGGCCTTGCCATATAAGTTATTTGCATCAAAAGACAAACACTGAGTCATGGCCTTGCCATATAAGTTATTTGCATCAAAAGACAAACACTGAGACATGGCCTTGCCATATAAGTTATTTGCATCAAGAGACAAACGCTGAGACATGGCCTTGCCATATAAGTTATTTGCATCAAGAGGCAAACACTGAGACATGGCCTTGCCATACAAGTTATTTTCATCTAGATACAAACATCGAAACATGGCCTTGCCATATAAGTTATTTGCATCAAGAGGCAAACACTGAGACATGGCCTTGCCATACAAGTTATTTGCATCTAGATACAAACATCGAGACATGGCCTTGCCATATAAGTTGTTTGCATCAAGAGACAAACACTCGGGGAAAATACGGTACATGGATACCGACAGCTTTGTGTTAGTAAAAAAATCAGGAAAAAATCGGGGTTGTACAGTGATACAGACAGATTTGTGTTGGTAAAAAATCGGGGTTGTAGAGTGATACATACAGCTTTTTGTGTTGGTAAAAAATCGGTGTTGTAGAGTGATACAGACAGCTTTGTGCTAGTAAACAAATCGGGGTTGTACAGTGACACAGACAGCATTGTGTTAGTAAAAAAATCGGTGCTGTACATTGATACAGACAGCTTTTTGTAATAGTAAAAAATCGGGGTTGGACAGTGATACAGACAGCTTTGTGTTTAGTAAACAAATCGGGGTTGTACAGTGATACAGACAGCTTTGTGCTAGTAAAAACATTCGGGGCTGTAGAGTGATACAGACAGCTTTGTGTTAGTAAAAAAATCGGTGTTGTACAGTGATAAAGACAGCTTTGTGTTGGTAAAGAAATCGGGGTTGTAGAGTGATACAGACAGCTTTTTGTGTTAGTAAAAAATCGGGGTTGTACAGTGATACAGACAGCTTTGTGCTAGTAAACAAATCGGGGTTGTGCAGTGATACAGACAGCTTTGTGTTTGGTAAACAAATCGGGGTTGTACAGTGATACAGACAGCTTTGTGCTAGTAAACAAATCGGGGTTGTACAGTGATACAGACAGCTTTGTGTTTAGTAAAAAAATCGGTGTTGTACAGTGATAAAGACAGCTTTGTGTTGGTAAAGAAATCGGGGTTGTAGAGTGATACAGACAGCTTTTTGTGTTAGTAAAAAATCGGGGTTGTACAGTGATACAGACAGCTTTGTGCTAGTAAACAAATCGGGGTTGTGCAGTGATACAGACAGCTTTGTGTTTAGTAAACAAATCGGGGTTGTACAGTGATACAGACAGCTTTGTGCTAGTAAACAAATCGGGGTTGTACAGTGATACAGACAGCTTTGTGTTTAGTAAACAAATCGGTGTTGTACAGTGATAAAGACAGCTTTGTGTTGGTAAAGAAATCGGGGTTGTAGAGTGATACAGACAGCTTTTTGTGTTAGCAAAAAATCGGGGTTGTACAGTGATACAGTCAGCTTTGTGTTAGTAAAAAAATCCGTGTTGTACATTGATACAGACAGCTTTGTGTTTAGTAATCAAATCGGTGTTGTACAGTGATACAGACAGCTTTTTGTCCTAGTAAAAAATCGGGGTTGTACAGGGATACAGACAGCTTTGTATTAGTAAAAAATCGGGGTTGTACAGTGATAAAGACAGCTTTGTGTTGGTAAAGAAATCGGGGTTGTAGAGTGATACAGACAGCTTTTTGTGTTAGTAAAAAATCGGGATTGTAGAGTGATACAGACAGCTTTTTGTGTTAGTAAAAAATCGGGGTTGTACAGTGATACAGACAGCTTTGTGTTAGTAAAAAAATCGGTGTTGTACATTGATACAGACAGCTTTGTGTTTAGTAATCAAATCGGTGTTGTACAGTGATACAGACAGCTTTGTGTTAGGAAAAAATCGGGACAAAATTTGAAAAAATCGGATCCATAAAAACCGGATCCAGCCCAAGATCCGGAATTTTTTGGATCCGATCCGGTGCTGGTTCTAGCTCGGATCCGGCGGATCCGGTAGTCCGATATCCGGATCCGACCATCACTAGTTAAAAAGCTTCATCAAATTTAACTTTCTATGCAATATTACGCTATCGACCTATTAAAGTAACAATTTAAGACAAAAAAAGATTCAAATATACTCACAGTGCTATTAATACTGGCTAGAAGTTTTCCATTAAACTCAACTAGTGAATAGCAACCACCTTTGATTTCTTTCTCAGCTATTTGCGTCAGCTTGCCGTCATGGAAGTGAAAGATGACTATTCGGCCTTGTTTGGGCTCAGACTCCTCAGGGTTAACCAAGCCAGTGCCAATGATGAAGTAAGTGTTAGGGTCATCTCCTAGCTTTGTGGACAGCAGACTGAGTGCATACTCTGATGGCATCAGTTGATGGGCATGTAACACTGTCAAACAAACAAACCTGTGTGTCGGTTTTATTACCTTCACACACAATCTTATATACTAAAAAACTTTTGCAAAACTTACGACAGCTAGCCTGGCCCGAATTACATGCGGTTGGTACCAAATGAAATATATTTTCATTTTCCCGTAGATGTGCAGAATCCCTTTATAAATTTAAATAGGCTCAAAAATAAGCACGAAGTCTGTAAGGGGGGTGAGAAGTCTATACATTACATATTTTCGGTCGAGTTTTCAACCACTGGACAATTTATATTTTAGCCTACTATATTAACTATTTTACGAATTTTGTTCAAAGAAAGAATCATCTGTGGCAATTAGTATAATGTATCTGCAATAATAAAATTATATGGAAAGGGAAATAAAAAGTCCATGATGTGGGAAGTGGTAAAGGAAGTATTAAGGCGAGCCGTGCGGAGTGTGGCAACCGTTTGTGGCAGTTGGATTTATGTACAATGCTATGGGAAGGGAGGGAAACAGGTCCACGACGTTAGAAGTGGTGAAGGAAGTAGTAAAGGTGAGCATTGACGAGTGTGGGAACCGTTTGTGGCAGTTGGATTAACGTATCTGCAATACTTAAATGTCATGGGAAGGGAGGAAAACAGGTTCACGACTTAAGAATTTGTGTTAGAAGTAGTAGAGGCGATTAGTGCGGAGTGTGGGGGCCGTTTGTGGCAGTTGTATTAATGTTTCTGCAATACTAAGACTTCTGTCAGAGTAAACTAATTACTTTCCCCGATCAAAGCTTGGTTCCCAGGTTTTTAGTAGAAAACAATGCCGTAAATTTGAGCTCAAAATAACAACTGGGTATTTAATGGCAGATTCAAGAAACATTTGAGCGGTTGCCATTTTCACTCGGTTGTCCGTGTGAGTTTGGGTTTACGGCAATGTATTTTACTAAATAAAACCTTTAATTAGATACCAAACTCGACCTATGCAGATGCTATTCAAGGAAACGCATGTAGAGTAATAACATTTTACTGATTTGGTGGAAATTAAATCTTTTATATTAACAAACTTTGGCAAAACGTATGACAGCTAGCCTGATCTTACTACTGGACCGATTAACATGTGGGTTGTACCAAAAGAATAGGTTATCAGTCCTATATGTGCAGGTTTTTATTATTTTGAGAATATTTATGTTAATTAGGTCAAAAATGGAAGATAAACTTTTCTTAAGGAGATTTAACATGGGGCTAATTCTATATATTAATAAACAAGCATGTTTATTGAAAAACTTTTTTCTCAGCTCCTGTGCATCGCAGGGGAAATCTACGCACACTGTTAGAAAGATATTTGCCTATAGATATCGGAAATACAACAATTCCAGGAAACCCACGCCCCAAAACCAAACCCCAGACACTGTCAGTCTAACGGTTCAAGATGTCCTGAAACAAGCCTCCTGCACTCTCAACTCGTGTCCGCCGTACAAGTGATCTCAGTGATACAACAGTGCAGTGACTCTTTGTGTATCAACTTTTGTATATATTAGGATATGAGCTTTTTTATATAGTAGGATGTAAATACAACATTGTGACCTTTGAAAATGCCACACCTAGTGGCGAAATGCGCATAAGGAAAATACTGCACTTCAAGAACTCAAGGCAACTTACAAACGAAAAAGGTAACTAAGAAAAAGTTACCTTAGAAAGTTTTCGTATCTTAACTGGTTTTGTTTTTATTTCAAACCGGAAGTAACTTTGTGGATGACCCTTGTACATTTATATTTGTCTTAGAGCAGCTTAGGAAAACAATGACTAAGGGAGAAAGGAATACCTTCAAAAGTGTGTTGATCAATAATGAGAAGGTTTTGGACCTCGACCTCCAGCCCATACTCAGCTGATGTGTTGGTGGACCCTGGCTTGAGGATGGACAGGCTGCTGATGGTAGAGGTAGTGGTGGCCTGTGCCTGGGTGGAGGCACTCGGACGTACTGGTGTAGGTCCAGCACTCTCTTGTAGATCCAATCTCATTGTGACCACGCCAAATGTCTTTATAAAACAAAACTCATTAGCTACTGTTGTACATGTATTATTTAAGTTGTGGTCCCATTTACAACATTGCATTGGCCTGTCTTGTCCACAAAGGTCTCAGGCCTGAGCGAGAGACATACCACTATCCAGAAAAGTAAGGGGTGGTTCAGTACAAATCGAGAGATTATACTTCAGTAGGCTACAGCACAAAAATATCAGATTTTTATATTTAAATAAAATATTTAACCCTTCAATGTGTATTGCCGTACGTGATACGCCGCCATTCCTAACCTCGCCGCCGTGTTTTGACGTATTGCGTACGCTCAGTGACGTCCCAGTAGATGCTGGCAACTAGTGAGTAAATACTCAACTACGTGGACTTGTGCAATACTGCAGTACATTGTAGATTAAATGAGCTACACAAACCACTAAAATAAATCCTTTTTACGTTTTTTCTTTTGTCTCTGGATGACGAAATTCATCAGCTATTTTCAGCAGATGATTGTCCAGACTTCTGCCTTGTTTGTTTTGCTTACATACGTGTGTTGTTCGTACGTTTTATGTGTGTAATATATTATTTACTGGTAAAACATTTTCTAAAATCGTATTTGAGTATTAGTATAAGTTTTTTTATTAGTTTCAACCGCTGAATGTATGTATGTATGAAGTGTTGTCGTAAAATAGGGATGTAAAAGTACTAAAGTGTTGTGTTTTGGAGCTGAGTTTTAGTGTTTGTTTTACAATGGCAAGAAGTAGTGAGATCGATCACTGGCTTTTGGATACGGATAATGCATCCGATGTAAGTGATAACGATTCATTTGATGTAGACTATGCCCAATTTCAAACGTTAGGCCTAGAAAATAATGATTTAGAGTGTGACGATGAGATTCCTCTCCTTATTCCTAGACATAACCTCCGCCAAGACAATGGTGAGCCTAGGCCTATTTCTCCTATGGAAATTGAAACCCACACTATTCCTGTTGAAATGCACATTCCTCAACAAAATTCTGTCGATGTGACAATCTATGAAGTTGTATTAGGTGCGCGAGATGTACCCCTTAGATATAACCGTAGGCCTACAACTGATGTGCCTTCTATGGTTTGGGAGACAATTGAGGACTACATTCCTCACAGAGAAAATTTTGTTGGGTTTGGTGGTGTTGGTCCTCAAATCGCTGTTGAAAATCCCCTAGATCTGTTCCATTTTTTTTTTTTTTTTTTTTTGATGACACGCTTTTGGACATAATAGTACAAAATACCAATCTCTATGCGGAGCAACAGCACAGAAAGCTTGGCATGATTTTCCCACAGTTTTCAAGGAACTGGAAATGGAGTCCTGTCACCAAAGACGAAATGTATTTGTATTTAGCTCTAATCATGCTGATGGGTGTGGACCAGAGGCCTACTATTAGATCTTACTATTCCAAAAAACCCTGTTTACGCTCAGACATCTTTTCAAGTACAATGCCATGTGAACGTTTTGAGGCCATTTCTAAGAACTTGCACTTCTGTGATGATACAAAGATCAGTGATTATCAGGGCCAAAAGGGTTTGTTCAAAATTTTTTCTGTAATTGAACATCTGAACGCTAGGTTTTAATCCTCGTATACACTGTCTCAAAATATATCCATCGACGAGTCTCTGACATTGTGGAAGGGCCGTTTGGGCTTCAAGCAATATTTGCCCCTAAAAGCAGCCAAATTCGGGATAAAATTGTTTGAGATATGTGAATCCTCCTCAGGCTTTACGTGGTCCTTCATTGTATATACCGGAAAAGGCATGGTCTTTGATAATCCTATCATCCCACCTAAATCAAACAAGTCCACTGCGATTGTTCTCTCCCTTATGGAGCCACTTCTTGATAAAGGATTTACTTTGTGGATGGATAATTGGTATAATTCCCCTGAGCTTTCAAAATTATTAAAAGAAAAAAAAGACAGACACATGTGGCACCCTAAAAGGAAAAATGTTCCAGATGAAATCAAAAGTCAAAAATTAGAAAAAGGAGAAATTGTAGTAAAACACAGTGGAGATGTGATGGTGATGAAGTGGCGCGACAAAAGAATCGTCACTCTCATTTCTACCTTCCACTCCCATGAAATGGAGCAAAGACTTAGCAAGAATGGGAGGCAAGAAATGAAGCCAGCTTTGGTGTATGAATATAACTAGGAGTACGCTCCGAAGTCGCGTATGAGAATGAACGAAGACAATTCCATGTAGGCTATCATATATAATCTGTCTTTAGTCTTTGGTGCCCGCAAGTTTGTGCGGCGACAGTGGCAGTGATGACCAGCGTTGCCAACACAACTTGCTCATTTTACCCGCAAGATCCTGTGGTAATCCCCGGAATTAGCCGGAATCAAGTCTTGATTACCCGCAAAATCCCCTGAATTCAAATTTTAAAGATTTCGGCAAACCTTTTGGTAAAACCCTCGTTGTAACCACGTTGTTACGGTGCATTTAGAGAATTATTAATATTCATACCATTCTTTCTTATATTCAGCAAATCGTTCATCATTCATTTCAAGTTTTTTTTAAGGCTACCTTTTTTAACTGAAGTCAAATGAAATGTAATGAAATATCTATTTATGTAGGTACCTATTTATGCAAATATTTTTATCATCTTTCTGAAAGAGAGGTACCGGAACCCCTTCCCCGGTAAAACTCTATCCCCTATATCAACAATACAAATAAAAAAAACATAAAATTTACAAGATTTTAAACCTTATGTGATGGCCCCTGGCCCTAACATAAATTGAATAAATAATGTTAATTATAAAAGCTAGAGCAAGTAATGCAAGAGTATCCTAGGTCTATCGCGAATGGCAATTTGAGTACTGTGGTTAATTCGGAATTCTTATGAATAATATTCAATAGTTTGATGCCATAAAATGGTGTTAGTAACCCTTATGGAAAAGTGGACTGGTCCCAGATCTGGATTCTATATCTGGCCAGATCTGAGATGACATATATGGACATATTCCAGATCTGGCACCCATATCTAACCAGATATGGAATTAGTTCAGATCTGGCATCACAGATCTGATCGTATCTGGCATCCAGATCTGATCGTATCTGGCATCCAGATCTGATCGTATCTGGCATCCAGATCTGATCGTATCCAGATCTGACCAGATATGGAATATGAAATTGGTAAAATTTGTGTTTTAAGAGACAAACTAACATTTATGTTATCCACACTTTATTCTTATAAAATCCAAGCCTAAAAAAGATAGTAACCATTGACAGAGAAAATGAAAAACCCTTGTTTTAATTTGTTTAGTTTGCAGGGTGTCCACAGAAATTTTGTCATTAATTTCCCTGACTTTCCATGACTATCCATGACCATTAACCATTGATTTCCATGACTCACGAACTTTACTCGAAAATTATAATATACCGTAAACACTTGAATAATACTGCCTAGACAGAAAATACTGAAATATGTATTGACAGATAACAATGGCGTACAACAGGTACAACAATGAACTAAATACAAACTCAAAACCTATAAACTAAGACAACTGTATAAATTGAATTGACGTACATTTATGAAAAATTCAGAAAAATGCTACAATAGTCGGGGTTACGGCCGACTAGATCATTGAAAGGACCCCTGAAATCCATCCATCGTTGGGGATTTCCATGACTTTCCATGACTTTTTGCCTATTTCCATGACTTTCAATGACCAGAACTTTTTTCCATGACTTTCCATGACTATCCCTGACTTTCCAGAATGTGGACACCCTGGTTTGTAGAGTGTTGTTTATTGTAGGCCTTTCACAATCAATGTTGTTTTTGTGTCATATGGTTGCCAACTATTTGTTTTAGCATAAGTAAAAAACCATTTAAAAAAGTATTAAAGTACTATAGTTAGCCTACGAAAACATTGGGTGTAGGCCTAACTTATCTATGGCTTACTGTTTTAATTATTAATTAACTGGTGAACCCCTCTTGACATTTTCTTTAAAATATTCCAATTTTTCACTTCATTGATAGATAAGCCTATGAGATCAAAAAATGATTAAATCTGTAGGAACTGTTGTAGTCAGTCGAATTTCGTTTGGTAAAAGTTCTGCCGAGCAAGACAATTTTTGGGAAATGTTCTTACAGTTACGAGACCTAGATTCTCATATTCGTAATGGCTTTCGTTACAATACGTGATTAAAAGTGGCCGTGGTGTAGTGGCTAAGTGATCGGAGTTCAGCCCCAGAGTCCCTGGTTCAAATCCCGGTCGGGCTTATTTAAAACTTGTACTAACAATGTTTTCACTTTTTAATTTTTATTGAATTTTTAATGCATAGTTCATTAGGTTTTAATGTTAAAACATCTTATATTATTTTTTATTTTATAAAAATAAGTTAATTTTCTTTATAAGTAATCTGGAACTCCTTCTTAAGGGAAGATGCAAAACAATGTTATTATTTCAGTATTTTAACCTGTAGGACTATGTTTCCAGAAGAATAGAAGCCTGTATAAAGAAACAAATAAAGTACTGTAGGCCTACCTATGGAAATTGAATTTAAGGTAAAAATAACAAGATAAATATTTCAATTTGTTTTATTTGCAAACATTTTTTATATTGTTATTTCATTGTGTTTCAACCACTATTTCAATTGTGCAAACACAGCACAGTCTGGTCTGGGAGGTAGCATAAATTAATGAGCCAGTTCATTATAACCTAAACTTTACCTTCCTAATCGAACCTAACTTCAAAACACTTAATACAGTCACAAATTCACATAAAACCCAACCTACCTTCCCCACATGCCTAACTAAGAGCTGATTATTTAGTTTAAAAACAAATTGATTTAATTACGCATTGGGTCAAGTATAAACAGCTGTTTGCTTTGCTCACACAGTCCTCAGCACACATTCGGACCCGTACAAACCACGCCATATTACCATCCGAACCGCGAAATGAACCTTAGATTAGTAATTTTAGCCTTCGTTTTACATCCACTTAGGAATCTTTCCGACAAAAACGGATTGCATTTTTGGAATCAGTGTGAAAAATACTGTAAGTAAACATCTAAAAATTACATCATTTGTCAATGTAGACATACTAAATAGTTGCCAAATATTTTATCGGATGAGTAAGTTAAATACATTTAATCTTAACAATGCATATCAATATTTATCCGATTCAATTTTCCGATTCCAAACAATTCTTTTTTTTCCAATGTATGTCGCTAAACATCAAATTGATTTATGGTTGGTACGGTTTTTGTTCATGTTTAAGAAATTAGGCTAAACTACTGTCTAGGACTAACTTTACAATTGACCAACAATAAATTATAAGTTAGGCCTATTAAAAAGAAAGGGTACAGTTTCATATCTTTGGCACAAACAAACGAATGAGCATTATTTGATTGTTTAATTCGATATATCGATCGATATTACTCATTCGGTTGTTTGTGCCAACAGATATGGAAGTGTACCCAAAATAAACAAAACAAATAGGCCTAGGCCTACCTAATAACAAATCAATCAAGGATAAAACAATATAATGCTTCTTAAATGTTTGGTTACCTCGGTAGGTGTAGCTCTGGGGAGTGGGATTTTTTCAACGTTATTTTTTTATTTATATCATATGGTAAATGTATGATGAACTTAAATTCAATAGGCCTTGGCCTACGATATTAAGTTAAGTTAAAATAAAACCGATAAGTACCTAGTTATTCATCTGATAAAATAAGCAAGTTATTGTTGGTTCTCTGCGGAACTGTAACTTAGGCCTACCCAGTAGGTAAGATAGGTAGCCTACATTTTTATAAACTCACGAAAAAAAAGATCAAAGATAACTTACCGTAGCCTAACTTAGCCTAACTTATGTATTTAAAAATTTATCTCTTTAACAAATCATACACAAAAGATTCATGTTGATTTTTAGAAATGTTATCTTTGTTATTAGGCCTATTATATGCCTAAACTAAAAAGTAAGCTACACAGTATAAAGAGTCTCCTTAAAAAAAGATCTTAGGCATAATTTGTTCAATATTGAAATAAGTTAGGCCTTGGCCTACATGATAAATAGGTACGGTAAGTTGTATCGCCTAAAAGTGAACCGATTACAAAAAGTTATCGCATATAGGGTATATTAAGTTAAACAAAAATATTTCATCTGATAAATTATCGTAGGCTAGGTTCTCTGCGAAACTGTTCCCCTGAAGATGGGTAACTTTATCTAAGTAGACCTACTATAAGGACACAGATCTAGTAGGCTAGCTAAAGAAAAATTATAGGCTATATTACTTTTTTAGGTTTATTTAGGTAAGTTAGGGTTATATTAAAGGCCTACCTTTCTTAGTTTAAACTTTCTACCGTAGGCCTATATTCTTTGACGGTGAAAAACACATTAAACACAGATTGTTGTATGAACAAATAAACATAGTACTGTGACATCATTAGACACAGATTTTAACAAAACACTTGACAGGCCATAACTTACCTAGGCTAGGCAACACGGCCGTCTAGGCAATTAATGTCAACAGACACACTTTACACAAAACAACTTTACATGACACATCACTTCCTCGCTTCACCGCCTTCCTTCAAAAGTTTATACTGTTTAGGCTATATTTTGAAGTTAAGATTATCTACCTCAGCATTCTGATTGTCCGTCTCACCATTCTTCCACTGCCTTGGTACAATCGGTGAAGACCTGTGCCTGTGAGCCCAATTTTATGTCTGCTCGTACCGTACGTCTTGATCTTCACTTCTTGGCTATCTAAGCGTAGTCCTTTTGTTATGGGCCCTTAGCAGCATTATTATAAGTGGGCTAGCTCTTTGAAACAGTAGGTTCCCACTTATTGACCTACAGTAAGTTATTTACTGTTCAATACTTGATGAAGGGTCCATACGCTCAGTTGGCACATAGTCGACTGAGAGTTCAATATTAAACTCACTAAAATTTGTCATTTATTCAGACAAAATTCGGGAAAGCTCCTTCCTATTGCCTATTCTTGTGTCCATTGGCTGAGTTTCATCCGCTCTTCATCAGAACTGAGTCTACTTGTTCTAGGTTAACCTTAACTTAATGGATGAGGTTTGAGTTGAATCTAAAATACAGGTTGATTGCATTACTTACCTACGTAATTTAAATGGATAGGATTTTATTCACAAACTTTTAAAACCTACTTAGGTTGCCGTCTTATTATCAATAGCAGAATGCACTAAACCTTGAGGAGTATGTTCTAAGACTAAACTTAACTTTAAGGCAGCATTTCTGTCTGATTCTGTCTTAGTTTAGTTAGCGAGTGAACTGCAGACGACCGATGAAAAAAAGATATATTAAAAGAAAAAAAACCTTATTTGATAAAAAAGTCTTAGTACTTACGTTATATCATTATACCGTAATATGAAAGTACAGTAACTTATCTAAATATTTTGGGGCAACATTTGAATGACTGACTGAATAGATAAAGCCACCTATGAAATTTAATTTAGAACAACCAGAACGAAAATAACTAAAACCATTGAAATATTAATTGGGCAAACATAACACTTAACTTTTAGCAAGTTAGGAAACAATAGTAGACTTTCACCCACGGCATCGTTTACCGTCGCGTCGTACTTATTATATAGCACAGCTTACTGAAGAAACGTAGCCTGTAGAATAAACATGTAAATATTTATTTTTCAATCAATTGCAATACATTTTAGTAGATAATTTGTTAACTCTGCCAGTATTTTCGTAAATACATTATTATCCTAGACATTGTAGAGTTATAATGTGAATACGATATGACTTACTCTATGGATGAAAGAGTAGTCGTTCTCTTTGTCTCAAGTAAACGACAAAATTGTAGGTCGTAAAATGTAAACAAATAAAAAGAAGAAGAAGGTAGCTCATAATGTTAATCTTATGGGACAAAATTAAAAATGTTTTTTTAAGATTTTATAATAATTACGCAACAAATATTTTTGAACAACTAATGGTCGCAAGATAAAGTGGTATAGAATCTTTGTGCAACACATCAAGTTCATAACTTTAGTCATTCTCGAGATTTCGATCAACATAAAGATGCATTTCACACCAGTATGAGAATTCACTTCGTTCATTCAACAAGCAAATGGGAGGGGTTGATATGAGGGACCAAATGCTGCACGCATATCAGCTAGAAAGAAAAAGGGGCCTGAAATGGTATGTAAAAATCTTTTAACGCCTTCTGAATATTTCTGTATTGAATTCCTTTATAATCTGGAAATCTAATACCCAGAAAATTGACCACCTAGCCTTTTGATTAGATCTTATAAAGATGCTTTTTGAGACCCATGGCCCTGAAGTACCAAGACCTGTTTTTGGAAGACCTTCAATTGAGCCGAGACCTGCTAGACTTACAGAAAGGCACTTCATTTACCTGATACCACCTACAGGAAGTAAAGTAAATGCACAAAAGAGGTGCTGTGTATGTGCAAAACGGGGAGTAAGAAGAGACAGCAGATATTGGTGTCCCAAGTGTGAAGCAGGACTGTGTCTTGGAGCATGCTTCGAAGACTACCATACAAAAGTTAACTTCTAAGAGGTATGTAACTATTGTATCACATATAAACTTTTATTTCAATCATATATTTTTAAAGCCTATAATCTGCTCTTTATTTTGGTGAAAGAATTATAAACATACATGTATAAATAAGTTAATTATTGACGGTTTTATGTAAACATATGACGGTCCCACTAACAAAAACTAACTTCTAAGAGGTATATAAATAATGTATCACATTCAAACTTTTATTTCAATTATATATTTTTAAAGCCTATAATCTGTTCTTCCATTTGGTGGAAGAATTATAAAAATCCATTAATAAATAAGTTAATTATTGTAGGTTTTATGTAATCATGTAACGGTCCCAGTAAAAGCTTTGGAAAAGTGCCGCGGGAGGGGGTGGTCTGCCATCTAGAAAGTCACGTGTTGAAGGGTTAATATTTGTAAGTAAAAAAAAAAAACATTGAAGAATATACACATCATGTTGTCACAGTGGTAAATAAGATATGTTTACTGGTAACAGATTTAAGTCGGGAAACATTTGTAGAAAACACTAAAAAATAAGGCCAGGTCTAAAAAATGCTAAAATATTTTTACATTTAGCATTTATTATTTCAAAGCGCTATTAAATAGTGTGAGTAGGCTATTTCAATTAGTTATATAAGCATTTTGTCGGGTCTTTTAAACTCATCGAAAATTATGACTGTTATTAGGCCTACTGTAGTTTTAAAATAACTTCTGTATAATACCAGTACTTGACAATTGCTAGATTTCGAGCAACAGCTGGTACACTAGTATATAAGATTACTCTTCAAACAATGCTAAATGATCAAAATATGTATAATTTCACTCAATTTTTTGTAGTTAGATGAATTAGCGTAAGCCTTGAAAGTAACCGTCGATTTTGATGGGTTTCACCTAGTATATAAATTTTTGAGCTGCCCCCAAAAAAGCCCATTTTGGGTTCCCAGGCAATAATAACACCGATGACATACGGTATGGGAAATATTTTAATCATTGAATGATCAACCGTATTTGGTAACTAACGCAATTAATATCATTATTGTTTTTACACTTATTACTCTTCAAACAATGCTAAATGATCAAAATATGTATAATTTCACTCAATTTTTTTTTAGTTAGATGAGTTAGCGTAAGCCTTGAAAGTAACCGTCGATTTCGACGGGTTCCATCTAGTATTTAGAAATTTTGAGTTGCCCCCAAAAAACCCTATTATGGGTTCCCAGGCAAATTTGTCATATTACTTATTTTTTTACTTTCTTGTTACAATAATAATGAGTTTAGTTTCCCTGGTCCAACCCATTAAAAAGCTGAGGGGGGGGGGGGACTATTATCGGACACCTGGTATAACAATGCCATGTAAAAACTGAAAATTTATTTTGTTTTTCATTACTCCCACTTGCATGAATTTTTACTCTAGAGTTTTATAACAAACCCTTTTTCCCCAGGGAGAAGAGCCTCGTCCTGTTTCTGTCCCAAAGTTTAGGAAGGAAGTAAAATCTAAAAGTACAATTCCATCCATCTCTATTGACCATGTCTATTCCACGATTGTTATTCCTAACGAAAATGGAGGATTTGGTATGTAACCATCTACGAGTTTCTTTGAGTTTAGTAGTTTGAAATGTGCTCACCTTGGAACTCTCTTGGTATGCGATGCGTCGAGGGGCCTCTCCTAGGGGGACAGTCCTGATGTGAAGCTTCTGTATCTCGTCAATGGTGCCGATGGTGACAGTGCTGTCTGTGGCCAGGGCCAAACTGTCTGGATAAGACTCTGCATTCAATGAGCACATGTGGTTCACCTCTTTTAAATTCACATTCGAGAATACCAACTTGTGGTTGGAAGAGTATATCACGGTAGGTCTATCTGAGCAGGCGAAAACATTTGTTGTTGATAAGGACTTAAACGTCCTCAACACAGTTGGTTGAGTACCCAATGTTACCTGAAAGTATAGAAGACATTTCTAATAATTTAGAGGAATCATTAGAGCCGTTTTTTTTTTAGTATTGTGCCTAAAAATTACTTGTATTATAGTATAGATTTATAATTAATTATTGTTGGCTGTACCAAACTGAATTTGGGTCATTCCATGCCAAATCAAACACTTTGACCATAATGTTAGGACCTTGACCTCTCAGATTTTTTGTATGCAAGTTCTACTAACCAAGACTAGTAAAAATATAAATTACGCGACAATACTCGTTTATAGCCTTATTGTCTCGCCCACTACATTTTACACACGTGACCACTTTTTGTTTCTTACTTATCTTTCATCCGTCCCAAAATGGAATTCCTGAAATAGTTTGTTGGTATAATCTTCCCTCCCACACAAGGCGCAGTACTCAGTGCGCACTGTAGGTTGTCACGGCAACCGTATGTCGTCATAGCGACTAGCCAATCACGCACTCGCACTGCGTTGTAGATTACGATACGAATAGCTGTGTTAGAAAAACAACGCGATAAGTGGTAGTTTGTCTCTTTCGTATCTCCTCAAAATTACAATCGATAATCAGATAATCATTGCGCAACGTAGAATTGTGATGATTTTGTTTTCAATAACGACACATATTAAGTGTTTTTATATGGACACAGTTAGTCTTTGACATTGCCTAGCCATATGAATTATTTTACTTAAAAAAACCCACCCTTGAAAAAAGAAAATGACTTATTTGTATTTGGATTTGGTACCGACATTTTCTTGGATCCGCCCATCACTACTCAAAAACCATTCCACCTAGAGAGTTCAAATTTGTGGCATTCTTTTTAATTTAAAATGCCCTTTATTTTGATATGTCACATGCCTATGTTAAACAAATGTCAAAAATAAAGAAAAAATTCAAAAACGTTTTTTGAAATTTCCAAACTACGTCTCCTTGAATTTTTTTCATAAAAAAGTATGTGATTTGTACCTTAACTGACTACATGTACTGAAATTTTCAGAATGGGATACAAATGGGTTCTTATTTAAAAAAATATTTTGTCATAATTCGCACCCTCTACACATGACAATGGGGCCATTTCATGTTACAGCGTGGTCAGTTAAGGTACAAATCACATACTTTTTTATGAAAAAAAAATCAAGGGGACGTATTTTGGTAATTTCAAAAAACGTTTTTCAATTTTTTCCAAAATTTTTGACATTTGTTAACCCTCCGAGTGTCCATAGTTTAGGCCTTAATGTCCACCTATTTTTGGCCCCTTTGCAAGGTTTTATTAAAACGGATCTGAGAAGCTTAAAACAATGTTAATTCTAATGTTCTATATACCATTTTGTTTGGAAAATCATGGGCTTCAATATTATATATAAAACATAAGGAACATTTTTTCAAAAAAAAAAATTTTTAGGTAAAAAAAAAATATAATTTCGAAAATTTTCAAAAAAAAAATAAGTTCGCGCTCAATGAAATTGTATAAATTATAGGCCTATAAATATTTGAAAATAGCCACTTTGTTCTAAATTTAATGAGGATTACAAATATATAATCATATAGCGAGGTAAGTTATCAAATAAATAAGTTATGAGCGAAAAACGGATTTCAGTACATAGCGTTTAGCTAAGAATGCATAGCCTAACCATAGCTAGGAATCTGGCTGATAATTTACATCAATATCACTACCTACTTCTTCAGGATCATCAACCAGCACTTCAAAACCACTTAAATCTTCTTATAATGCACCACGTATATCACTACTTTTGATTTTTAACACTAAAACAATGATAAACGTAATAAAACACATCAGTCATCGGTCCGGGGGAACCTAGCTGTTTACAAATACACGCACGTCAGCTGTCTGCTACAATATTTTCGGAACTAAAATGAATAGCGCTTAGAGACAGACCTCTGGAGAAAGCTTAGAATATTACGGAAAGAACGATACCTAACTCGATCCAGTTCAATCCGATTCAGTCAGTCATAGAGCCTTCGCCGTAAACGATGTTTGTGCGTCTTAAAAGCGACGCGTGACCCTACACAAAGTGTGTTGTGCGTCGTTTTTATGACGCGTGACACTCGGAGGGTTAAACATCGGAATGTGACATATCAAGATAAAGGGCATTTCAAATTAAAAAGAATGCCACAAATTTGAACTCTCTAAGTGGAATAGTTTTTGAGTTATACAATATTAAGGATTTCAAAACGCGGCTCGAAAACATAGATTTTCGGATTTTTAAGGCTTTGTAACTCAAAAACCAAAAGTCAGAAAAATCTAAAAATTTATATTTTAACTAGACTTGGTTAGTAGAACCTTCATACAAAAAATCAAGCAAATCTAAGAAGTCAAGGTCCAGACCATTGGTTGATTTGGCATGGAATGGTAAGAAGGAAAATACTGTACCGAACCGTTGGCATTACTTTGGCCAGAACAGTACTGTACAGACTTTTTCGGTGCACTGCAGACCCCCACGTTATGCTTAGATCAACAGTTTGCATAAAAACAAGAAAACTGGAAAAAATAAACGATGCGTTGGAATGAGAAAAGTTAAACGAGATAAATGACCGTAGATCATTGTTATTTTCATAGTTTTACATACCTTCTTCTTATCAGTCAGTAACCCATTCTGTTTGTTGAGTGAAAAGTAGAACATTGACCCATCACCTAAGGCACACAATAGGTAATTGAGACCCTCAAAGCAGGTCATCAAGATAGAACGAGGTATGATCTCTCCTCCGAGAAACTCTCGATTTATCTCCTCCAAAGTGGGAATCTTGAGAATACGAGCAGAAATGTCAGTCCAGAGACCCACAGCAACAATATCTGCTTTGCTGCTGTCATTGTCGAGCGGAGAGATGTCAAGGCAGGCTACTTCATGTTCTAAGACAGTATGTCCCCTCTGTAATCAAAGTCAAAGTTAACACCCAAGTTTCTGTTGATAAATTATAATCAAACAAAGGTTTTATTTTCAAAGTAACATAAAGTGGCACCAACATAGTAAAAAATAAGTTTACCAACGATGGAGTCATGTGTGCAGATTAATCAGCTGAGTGATACATGTGGATAGGACAGGCTGTCAGGATTTGCCTGACCTGAACAACTGAAAAGTGTGGTTTTACAACTTTTTGTTATTCAATATTTCTGAACTCATGGTCGTTTGACAGAACATTAAAGTCGCTAAGGGTTCATGATTATTTTTCATAAAATCTTCTGCTTTATTTAATAGCTTTTTATTTAAAAAAATAGTGGATATCTCGGTAATAAGATATATTTGAAAGGAATGTAAGGCTCAATTTTCTTGTTATTTTGACCCATAAAACCTATTTTCTAACCTTTTCTTGTGTACTGTGTACCTGAACTAGTTGTTGCTGAAGGATCTCTAGGTAGAAGAGGTCAAACCCAGTAGCACAGAGGAGTTGGATGCTGTTGCAGGCAACTACACTAATGCTGCGGTCAGAGTCAGCCTTCCACTCACTGATCAGCTGTTTGGTGTCACAAGAGATAAGTCTAGCAGACACGGACGTCACTTGTACGATGCAGTTCTCTCCAACATTGGCACAGTAAAATGTCTGTTGGTCTGACAAGAAGCCTGAGATATCTGTCTCTTCCACTTCTTCTCCATTCAAGAGAAGCACACTGAACAGAAATTGGTAAATAGATACAAATTACTCAAAAATAGCTACAGCAACTAGATTAACTTGGAAAAGGCCTAGATAAGCTATAGTAGCTTTAGGTAGCTTAGTCCCCAGGAGATGTTAGATATTGTATATTTTCTGCGTGTACTATGCCCTACCCAGTGTTTTTCTACAAGCTTGCTACATTTCCTTTAACCTATTCTAAAAATCAAAATCCAATCCAAGAGGGCCTTACCTTAAACAAAACTAATGAAATAGGCCTAGTTACAAATTTATTGCCACGAATTAAACACACTAAGCAAACTTTTCGGTTTGATAACCTTAAAATTGTATTACCACATTATGAAAACGCTGCTAATCACACAATATTTTAAATTATGTTTGTAAACAACAGAGAAGTAAACATTGATGACGGCTTTGTACAACCTAAAATTACGTGGTATAATCTGTTATGATTAGAACGTTATTTCCACAGTATGATGAAAATAGTTATTCATCACACGGAGCAAAAGTGTCTTTTTGGTTCTTAATCATATTTCCAAGCTCGGCCTTGCTTGTAAAACATGATTGCTTACCAAAAAGAGCCACTTTCGCTTCTACGGTAGTGTTGAAAAACTACTATTTTAACCCTTACCACGCTGTAGACGAATATACTTGCCGAAATTCCCTTTATTCAAAACGATATGAATGACTATACTCGCCTTTTAATACAGAGTGCATTGGCTGCTCTTGGTAGTTCCCAGTTTTGCCGATAGCGTACAGCAGCTAATTGGGGGACATCTCTTGTGATCACAAATCACAATAACAAAGTTCTCCGCCTTTTGATTGTTCAAAATGGCGACACGCTACACTTGCCGGTCTCTGCTATGAGAGACGCCAGAAAGTGGATGTACTGACTTGTTTTATTTGCACTGAAGTGAATTTATCAACTGTAATTTTGATGTTAAATTTTAATTAAAATAAGTTATTATGCTTAATTGTATTTTACATAATTTCATTTCATTTCAAACAATCTTTATTCTTTTAATAGATATTTATAGTACATTGAACAGTGTCGAAAAGTGATTCTTTATTATAACTTAAAACTGTTTTATAACTTATTTCTACCATTTTTTACCAAAAAAGATGGTTATTTATACTATTACAATAGAGATTCTCAACAAAACATAACAATCATAAATAAATTAAGAAAGCAGTAAAATAATCTAAACATCCAAAAGCCCTTCAAGTCCCAGAAGGTTTTGAATTAAACTCTAGGTCAAGAAATTCTTGTGTTTTGATGTATAAGAAATTTGACTATGAAGATGGTTATTTTGTAATGTGTATGACATGTCCTATTTCTTTGTAAGAATATTTTTCATGTAAGATCAATGGAATAAAATATTCTTATTCTTATTCTTAATGTTGCTTCACGGTTGTTGTCAGTAGATGACTGGCAGTGCGGCAATTGCTCTGCTGTGTCTTTATTCTTAAACGTCATGAGCATACTTAATATTTAATTCTCATTTGAACATTTTCATTTCTCTGCAATAATAGATATAATATAAGAGTGTTTCTCAGAAAATAAATGATTATTCTTTTTTTGTCCCAACCCCGATCTTGGTCCGAACAAATCTCTGATCCGACCCGGTCTCTCGGGCCTTCCGCTGGCCCGAACCGACCCAAAAAATTTGAGGACCCGCAGACCCCTAACAAACAGTTTGGTACTTCAATGTTTAGAGTTTAGGCTATTAAAAAAAAAAAAAATTGGATGGTAATTTCCAATAAGCGGTAACATACCGAGTGTGACCCACAAATGAGAGGACCAGCATGTTGTCAAATTTGTTGTTGGCACCCACACTTAGGGCCCAGATTCCTTTGATGCCAGGCAAATCAATGGATGCATGCTCTTGGATACCGATGCCGTTCCGGATTATTCTTAGGGAACCCTCTTTGTATGCTCCTGAAAACAATTAATTTCAATCAACCTCTTTTAGCTAATGAATCTAAAGAACAGATTAACTTCTTGGGCTTAAAAATAAAAAAATATTATTAAACAAATCTAAAAAATATTCACAGTCTACAGTTTTTTTTCATTTATGGGCCAATTAAATTTGTTTAGATGAATGATACAATTGCAATAGGTAACAATATTCAAAAATAAATATAACACAAGATCATAACAATTGGTAGAGCAGCACAATTTGGAATTTTATAAGAAAAAAACTAGTTTTTTGGGGAAAAAAAATTTACACCACCCTCCAGAAATGTTAAAATTAGAGAACAATTTAAATTCAAATAAGTTTTTAATAGGGATGGGCCCATTCCAATTCTCGATACCAAACAAAAAACTCAGTGAATATTAAATAGGTTAAAATGTATGTCTTCTTGAAGTATCTTATTTTACTTATAGGCTAACCTAATCTATGTAACCTTAATAAATAGCAATGCAGTTATCTTATTGTATAAAGATTAATTAAAAATAACATGCCCCTTTATTTATAGGGCTAGCGAAAAGCACACACTCACATATATATGTGTTATTAAATGAATTTAAAACAGGTACTGGTGTCAAGTGCGGAATCGAGAATCAAACCAAAGTTCTGGAGCCGGAATCAGTATCGGAATCGACAAATTCTGGAATCGGCCCAACACTAGAACTTAAGTCAACATTTTACTCCATTCAAAAAATTGTTTAGAAGTGAAAATCACTTATTAACACAAAAACATCTCCATTGATTGTTCTATGTCCCTTTTAGCGAATTTCCTCTATAGGGAATAAGCTATTACCGTAGTACTCATAATAAGACTTGGACCCGGGACCGATTTATTTTTCGTTTTGAGGTACCTAGAGACCAAAAACACTATCCGTTCAAATTCATATATATATATGTGTCCGTTAGCACGATAACTCAAGAAAATATCATCCGGTTTTGATGGAATTTGGTAAAAATGTGTAAACCTACGTTTATTCAAACGAGTTTGCGAACCAGCATTATCGGACTATGGGAACAGGGGTTTATGGGGGGTTTATAGGGTAAAAATTGGTTTTTCCCATTTTTGACCCTACAAACTTAAAATTTAGCATTTTCTTTCCAAACCATTTTGTAGAGCTTAAAAAAACAAATAATTTAATATACTGAAGCGTTATTATGCGCCTAATAGTTACGGAGAAAATTCCAAAAAACTGTAAATTTAAAATTCGGAGAATAAGTAAACTGTGGTAGTTTGCTTGTTTATGATCATATTTTGATCGAATTTGGAAAATGCATTAATTTCATACTAAACTATAAACATTTGACAAAAAACACCTTTTTACCCTCCCTCTTGCAGCAAACCTAAGTATTTGTTAAACTAGTGTTTTTTTTTTTAATAGGGAATAAATGTGATATTTTTAAGGAGACATTTTAGTGTAAATCCAATGAGGCTAATTGGTTTTACCCAATTAAAAATTGTTAATTTGCATTGACATGTTTAATTCCATTTTATTCCATAGAAGACTTTTTTTTTTACAAAGATTTTTAGCTTACTTAATTTTTAATTTAAATTTGAATTCCATTGTAAAATTATAAAATAAAATTATAAAATATGTTTAGTAAATTAGTAATACTTTTTTGTTGTTTATTTAAGCACGGGAAATTTATGTATATTTTATATTTTACTTACGGCTTGTGTGTTGTTATGATTGCAATAATGTTATATTTCTGTTTAAATATTCAGTTAGAAATTTTTCACTTTTTAAAATTATTTTGTTGACAGTAAATCCTATAATATATTTTAAGCACTTTATTGAAAAAATCAATAGACCAATTTTATTATGACTAGATAACCTGTTGCTCGAAATTGAGCAAACCTGCAACTTGTAATAAAATAATAAAGAACAAAAAACATAAACAGCAAAACCTCAATCATAGAGTCGCTCTTAAGTAGTGTCTGTGTGTCTGTGTGTTTGTATGAGATAATCTCAAAAACTACTGAACCGACTGGGCTCAAATTGCACACAAATGAAGCTACAGCTCCGAGGATACATATAGAACTATTCCCACTTCGATATTGTCCTAGGGCTCTGCCCCGTGCGCTTTCAAAAATCTGAGGTGAGAGATATAAAAGTAAATATTGATTAATGGTATCCATGGTAACAAAGAACAACCCTACTTAAAGTTTAAAAATGTAAACAAGCAGAACTAACTACTGTGAAATGAATTTTGACTTCACAATTCCACACAGCTGGTTCTTAAAACATATTAAATACTGCACGAATATTAGAACAGAGAGGGTAAGGATTATAAATTTAAAATAATGAAGTCACTAGCCCGAATGTAAACATTATTTAACATCTAGGGACGTTCCGATACCGCTTTCGATAAGATACTTGGTATCGATATGGTATAGGAAGTGTGATATCGATACCATCTCAGTATCGGACCAAAAGTATCGGAAAAATAAACTGGACAATGAACACAGAACGAAAGCTTGAAAAACCAGGTTGCACTTTCATAAGCGGCACAAATGAAAGCGCTAGTAATTTATCAATAACCCAACCTAACATAACCGATAGCATACCTTCATTTGTGCCGCTTATGAAAGTACAGCCTAAAGGCAAATTAATAAATATAAAATAGGCGAATAAAAAATTACAAAGGTGTTATTTATTTAAACCAATGTAAACACATTTTTCAAACACAAAATAAATGGTTCCAAAATCAATGATTGTCAAATGTTTATTTAAACCATTGTTCATCCTTAACACTGGCCAAAAAAACAATTTTGTCCAAAAACTTTGGTGACAAGTGGTTTCTCAGTTGATTGACGGTAGCCCCCGCTTTAGAGAACAACCGTTTACATGGTACTGAAGTTCCCATTTGCAGTAAATGTTTTCTTGCTTGCATGTATAGGTTAGGAAATACAGTCCTCATGTCCTCCCACTCTTGAAGTGGATCTGATTTTAGCGAACTAACTGGGTTTGATAGGTACAAGGTTATTTCTGATGAATCGGTCTGTTTATTCTTCTTGTTCTTCCCCTGAGCAAGTTCTTTATGTGTTTGCCAGAAGTCAAACTTGGGCCCATTTGAAGATTTGTCTTCTGTCTCGGATTCTCCAGACGATGATACATTGTCACTGTCAGCTTTACACACAGCTTTAAGTTTAGAAATTGCGTTTCCGCATGCTGTACGATTTCTAAAGTGTATGTTTTTGAAACGTGGATCAAGGAGTGTACTTAATGCCAATCGAGAGTTTTGTTCAAAGGACCCAAATCTTTTTAACATTTCTGCATCTAGAGCTTTTTTGGCGGCATTTATTGAGTTGGAGCTATTAGTGGTGTCAAAGTTTTCCAAGTGGGCTGATAAACAGTTAACCATGGGAATTATCTTTGAAATCAACACATATTTTTCTCCTGATATTTCTTTGGTGGCGAATTCAAATGGCTTCAAAAGTTTTTCAAGTTGGCGTAGGTCTGAGATATCTAAACCGCTTACCATTTCTGGGCCAGAACTGTCATTTACGAGTATTTGGCTTACAACTGTCACAAATTCTAAAAATCTTTCTATCATATAGAACGTACTGTTCCATCGAACTGTTCTATAAAACACTGTAAAGCTGTGTAAATAAACTTAAATGAATTATAGAATTTCAAATTAGCCACGTCAACAGTTTTCTCTTTCTTGAAAATCACAATTCACAACATTTATTTTCAAAAGTTGGTTGCTTGAATTAAGTACACTAGCAGCCGAAATCTTCACACAACACTTTAGCTCAGCAGGACTGATGTCAAACGTTTGGACTTGTTTACCTGAGGTTATGTTTTATGTTGTTTCCTGGTTCTCACAAGACAAGGAGTTCTATCTCAAGTTTATTTTCACATTGTATTTCCTTACGTTTTTGGAACGGATTATTGGCCTTAAGTGGCATTCTGTGGGTTTGCCAAGTTTAGAAAACATCACTAATGCACTAAGCTGGGCTCTAGCTCACGATTAGATGTTGGGCAATTAGGCTTTATTTTATTATAACTCTGTAAAAGGTGTGTATTCCTGAATTTATAAATTTCATTCTACACTTATTCACTGCCAAACATAATTCAGTGGAACCTTGATGAACCGAGAATTACACTAGCCTACATAACTTCATTACCCCAAGTAAAATACCAAGATAATTTTTAAAATTGTATTTGAATCGTATAATCTTAGTTTGTTAAAAATGGATTGTATGTTCAACAATTGCAGTCCTTATTGTTATGCAGGATGGTCCCAAATTATTGTTTTTGGTTTTGAAACCTCACAGTTCATTTGACAAAATTAAAAGTTGAAGCAGCCCAAGGTCAAGTCACGCTTGTGCAGTAGTTTTTTTACAAGCTTTCTCCAGACCACTGGGGAGGGTCGGGTCTGATAAGCCGTCTATTGTTCACCCTCAAGGCGGTTCAACCCTCAATAGTGCCGCTCGGCTGCACTCAGTGGGGAACCCAATACCACAAATCAATCTTTTAAATGAATAAAAAAAATATTTGGTAATAATTGTTTTATTGATATTCACCTTGAAATTTCAAAAAGTTTTGTGTAAAATTTGACAAAAATCGGCCATTTTGACCGATTATTAATACAGTACCAATAAAGTACATTGGTAATTAAATAATAGGTAAAAATTAACCGATTTTCGTCAAGTTTTACCCCCTGCTGTGTGCTGTCACAAAAGCTGATAACGACATGGGTGATTGTGATTAGTAACCATGGCAACTTGTTGAATGCGTGATGAAGGGAAACCCAAGAAATAGAAGAACAAAGAGAAAGAATAATGACGTTGTTATCTTTATACCATTTTTACAATTTCTGTTATTGTTATCTTTATGTAAGATTTTATGATTTTGTTTTATAGGTTTATAAAATAATTCTTTTTAACTACGGGAATATCAATTTATAATTTATCAACGTGCTTCTCTTCTGAAACAGCAATACCGGATGCATAATAAAGGTCAATGACCTAAAATATCATGATTGTGCAATATTGTATTTTGATGTTGAAATTCAAATCATGACAAAAGTTTGTATATTTCCCTGGTCCCTATCATTTAATATACACAATCAATCAATGATAATGATGATCAATGACAATTA
Source organism: Macrosteles quadrilineatus (assembly GCF_028750875.1). Classification (NCBI taxonomy): domain Eukaryota; kingdom Metazoa; phylum Arthropoda; class Insecta; order Hemiptera; family Cicadellidae; genus Macrosteles; species Macrosteles quadrilineatus. The sequence continues at coordinate 137,640,867 of NW_026542594.1, read as the reverse complement.
ATGATCAATCAATGCTAAATAATCGTGGTTAGTTCTAACTTTATTTTTGATTATTCTACACAATAAGACAACAATCCAAAGTCATACCTGGCAATGAATACCCGAAAAACAACGTATCTTGTCCTGTGATTGGAATACCAATCGCCAGTCCTTTAGGTTTTTGGAAGTAGTGCAAGTCTATATATAGCTTCAAGGTCGTACGCACCCCTTCCCCCCTCCCATCCTACTGGACTCATGTTGCTACCCAGGGCTTGCTAACCGAGGTCATTGCCCCACCCCTCCCACCCTTCTATTGTGTTGCCTTTCTATTGTTTCTCTTCTGACTTTTTTTTTGGGAAACAAAAATCTATTGTTTACGTAACAGCACAGTAGTAGGCTATATTTTTCTACTTTGAAACAGTACTGTAAAAAAACTTTTACGCAGCGCCCCTAGTATCAGGAGACAAGCACGAGTTGACTTTCATTTGACCAAGGTAGTTCTTTCCTGCTTTATGTCTGTTCGTTCCAGATAAATCTAATCGTTAAGCAAAACAGCCGATAACGACTAAACTAGATAGATATCGGTATTGCATCATACAGCTTCTTTGTAGTTTGCTGTTAGGTTGTTGGAAACGTATTGCTGTAATTTTGTCCTGGGAAACTAATGATGGTTATGAAGATTTAGTTTTCTGTCCAAAACGTCAAAATATGTTGTCTATCCAAAAAAGTCGGATATATAACGGATAGTGTCGGATATCAAATTTGGGCTCGGTTCGGATATCGGAATCCGACCTGATTTTTCGAATATCCGCACACCTCTAGCTATTTATCATCAATTTATAGTCAAACAAATTTGCTTGCAACCTCAGGGTAACTGTCGACTTTGACGGGTTTCACCTAATAAATCTTTAAAAAATCAAACTTTCATAATTATTTGCAAATCTACACGGATTAGGCTTTCCAATGATCTATTAATTAATAAAATCGGTTCATTAGAACTGTAGATTTAATTGTACAAAGTTTAACAACAACATCTTTAATTCAGTATTTTCTCACCATTATAAATTGGGAGGTTGCTAAACATTTTTGCAAATAACATTGAAATGGTGAGGAAATTGACCAAAGTGGAGGGTGATATTCTGATAGAAAATAAAATTTCCTACAAATTACTATTATATATTTCTTTAAAATACTCAATAAATACAGCCTAAAAATGGCTATAAATATAAACTTGGAAATATTAACTTGGAAAAAAGGTATTTTAAATGTATTATTGTTTATTTTTATTTTTTCACCTCATATATGTAATAAAGTCAAACTTTCAAAATTATTTGCAAATCTACACAAATTAGGCTTTCCAACGACCCATTAAGTAACAAAATCGGTCCAGTAGAAGTCTAGATTTAGTTGTACAAAGTTTAACAAAAATATATCTAATTCAGTATTTTCTCACTACTATAAATTTGGAGGTCACTTAGCTTATTGCCAATAACTTTTAAATGGAGGGAAAATCAACCAAAGTGGATGGTGATATTCTGAAAGAGAATAAAATTTACTACAAATAACTACTATGCATTACTTGAAAGTACTTAATAAAGGCAGCCAAAAGCTGGCTACAAATAGAAACTTGAAAACAGAAACTTGAAAAAGCAGTTTTTAATGTATTTTTGTTATTTTTACTTTTTCACCACAAACATTAAAAAAATCACACTTTCATAATTATTTGCAAATCTACATGAATTAGGCTTTTCAATGACCCATTAATCAACAAAATCGGTCTAGTAGAACTCTAGATTTAGTTTTACAAAGTTTAACAAAAATATCCCTAACTCAGTATTTTATCATTACTAAAATTCAGAGGTTGCTTAGCCTTTTTGCAAATAACTTTTAAATGGTGAGGAAATCGACCAAGTGGAAGATGACTGGATGGGACGAAATACCCATAAGCTTAGTAAAAGAATGTAAAGATTATATTGCTACGCCAATCTGTAAAATAGTTAATCAATCTCTATCCACAGGGGAGTTTCCAACAAAGCTTAAGATTTCTATAGTAAGACCAATTTTTAAAAAAGGTGACCCAAAATTGATAGAAAATCATCGTCCTGTCTCACTCCTACCAGTTTTTTCAAAGATATTTGAAAAAGTGGTAAATAAACAGTTACAAGAGTACCTAGAAAAAAATGAACTAATAATCAAAAGTCAGCATGGTTTTAGAAAATCCCATTCGACAAACTCAGCACTAATTTCTCTGAATGACAACATTTACAGAGCATGGGACAGGTCACAGACTACTGCCGCAGTTTGCTGTGACCTGTCAAAAGCATTTGATTGCGTAGACCATGAGCTACTTTTAAAGAAACTAGATGTGTACGGAATAAAAGGTTTGAGTTGGAGATGGTTTAAATCCTACCTTACTGAGAGGAAACAGAAAACTTGTTTAGTTGTAGATGACATGAGGTGTGAATCTAAATATGATGTTGTTAATTCAGGAGTCCCCCAAGGATCAATTTTAGGCCCAACCTTGTTTTTGATATATGCAAATGACCTTCCCAAAAATACAAATGTTGAAATAGTAATGTTTGCAGATGACACTACAGCTGTAATAAATAAAATGTGCTTAGAGGAGTTGAAAACTACATCAGAAACTACTATAAAAGAACTAGAGCATTGGTTTAGAATAAATGGGCTTTCGCTAAATGCTGCCAAAACCAATATAATACATTTTAGAAATTCTCAAAATAGAGAGGGTGTACTAAGGCTAGCAATAGGAACCGATTATATAGAAAGCCAGAGATCTGTAAAATTATTAGGTGTGGTCTGTGATGAAAATCTTAAATGGCAAGAACACATAATGCAGTTAGGTAAGAGATTAAATTCAATATGCTTCAACATGAGTTGCCTTACCCACTGTACCAGTATGAAGACAAAATTAACTTTATACTATGGCTATTTATATCCATTAGTAAAATATGGAATAATGTTATGGGGCTCATCAGAATTAGTAAGAATTATTTTAAAAGCACAGAAAAAAATTCTAAGAATTATGACACTAAAAAAACACAGAACCTCATGTAAAGGTATTTTTAAAAGTTTTAAATTAATGACAGTACCAAGTATATACATCCACGAGGTACTTTGTCACGTCAGAAACAATTTAATGTGGTACTCTCAAGAAAAAACTAGTCACAGTTATAGTACAAGAAACAAAAACTTACTTGTGTACCCTCATCATTCCACAACAACTTTAGAGAAAAGCATTTACTATATGGGAATGAAACTTTATAATAAATTGCTTAACCCTATGAAAAGTTACACCCTCAACCCAACACAATTTTCAGAGAAGGTGAAAAGCTTGTTGATTAGAAAGGCCTATTACAAAGTTAACGACTTTTTGAATGATTCTGAAATGTGATATGTCTTGGATGCCTACTTACCATAGCTTTGACTGAAAAAAAAAAACTGCTTTAAAACCTTGTTGATACTGAAATGTTTTATATTGTTTATTTAAATTAAGACCATGTTAAATAGTTGTAAGCTTAGTTTTATCCTCTGTTATAGTTACTGTTGAATTTTCCCTTTGGTATATTAAACTGTTGAATTTTATTAGTATTTATAAACATAGTATATTTTTGTTAACGATTTTCAAATGTATTTAAACCTAGAAGGAAAGAAACAACTTCTATAAGGACAATTTTATTTATGACGAAGCACCTGTACATACATCCTGTAATATTCTGTACGTTTTGTGCCAATAAAAAAAAAAAAAGATATTCTGAAAGAGAATACAATTTCCTACATATTGATACCATGCACTTCTTGGAAATACTCAAAAAAGGCAGCCAAAAGTCGCAACCAAATAAAAAGTGTGAAAAACTCCGTTTTCAATGCATTTCTTATGGAAAGCATGTTTTTTCACCATAAATCATCACAAATACAAACTTTCATAATTATTTGCAAATCTACATGAATTAAGCTTTCCAACGACCCATTAATTAATAAAATCGGTCCAGTAGAACTCTAGATTTAGTTGTACAAAGATTTTTAAAACTGAATTATATATCAAGTAGATGAGTACAAAGCATTTTAAATTGTAAGGTTCATAAAATGTTTTAGGGCAATGTGCCCAATTTGTAACCAAACACTACAACAACAACATACTAATAATACTACTCTGTAAACTTTCAAAACTAACCTGAACAAGTGACGAGCTGTCCCTGACCCTGTCTCTCCAGGTCTACTACGACCATGTCTACGATGGGAGCGAGGTTTGTAAAGGTCTCCATTACACTCACATAAGAACCGTTTTCATCTGGTTTTTTGTTTAGTTTAATGAGCTGTGAATCACCTAGTCGAGAGCCAATGAACAAAACTCCATTGTCAAGGTAGGTTATTGATTCAGGAATACTGATTTCACCTAGAATAATAATGCCATATGAATTAGAATTCTACCTCTACATATAAATTATAAAACCACAATAGATTCAAATTCAAATATATTTATTCAAGATATTACATGCATGGCCTCGCCAAGTTTACAAAACTTGTTGGCGAGGACCAAAAGATTAATAAAATGACAAACAAAGTTCCGGTTTACAGATTTTTTTCTTTACTTTTTTTCTAAGTACAAAAATTATCATACTAGTTCTAAGCAGTTTGTGGCAGGCACTTATTTGTAACAAGAGTATTTCGGCAGCAAAACTTAATTCTAAAAGCATTAAAAAGAAGTGTAACAATAAACAATAACAACAAAATATAAAAATGTAGGAACAAAACTCCTGTAACCAACGGCATTCTACTTGGCTGAGTAGTATTTGCGCTGAGTGGTATTTGCGCTGCGTGGCACCAGCGCTGCGCCAGCTAATTAAATGAGGGATAGCAGTTTTGACAGGTTAACAATGGCGGAACCAATCAACTGCATTAATAGGATTATTGAGGACTTATGTTCCTACTACATTTTACTTTAAGCGTTAAGTGGTTGCATGCAAAGTCACCTCATCTATGGGTGCACTTACTACTTCACGCGGCGGAGTTTGATGAGTTCAATGATGCAGAAGTGACAAGGGTCATATTACTTACACTTGACTGAGTTGCTTGTAAATATTGTCGTTTTTCATACTCCTAATTAATTTGTACTAGTAGTGCACTATTGCACATAAATAATACCCTCGCCGCAGCAAACCTGCCGTCTAAGCAAATTTCCATTTGCCTGAATTGATTTTCAATAAATCTATTTCTATAACATTAGGTTTAACGAGTACCTAGGTTTGCTGCTACAAGGAAACTAAAAAAGTGTGTTTTTAAGTAAAATAATTATAGTTTAGTATAGAATCAATAAATTTGCCAAGTTTGATCAAAATATATCCATAAACCAGCAAACTACAACATTGTACAATATTTTCCATAAGAATAACATGCGAATTTAAAATTTAAAACTTTTTGAGTTTTCTCCGTAACCAATAACTGTACAAAAACACTTTGATATACTTAATTATTTGTTTTTTTAAGCTCTTTAAAAAGGTCTGTAGAGAAATTGAAAAAATTTTTGTTTTGAGTGTAAAAAATTAGAAATACCGGTTATTTATTTATTCATGCAACAAAACATTATAACATAAACCAAATACATTTAATATAAAGCTACAAAAGCCTCAGTTGGCTTGTCCGTAGCTATAGATAAGAGTCCAGTTTAAAAGTCCATTCACAAAATTCCAGTCAGTTTTATATCTGGTACAAGCTATTCTCCCAATCTATTGTACTAAGTAGATAAATATCCACATTTCATTACCATTTCTTACATTGTTTTAACAATAATATGAAAACTAATAATATAACAACAGTTTTAATACAAGTAAATATATATTTGAAAAACCAATTTACTACAGGTAAGTAACAATCCCATGTTTTACTTAAACTATTTAAACAATATTTAACAATAACAACGCACAGAAGTATTAACAAAGATAAATTCTAAAAACTTAAACAATTAGAGGCGGCTTGGGAGCTCGCGTCTTAAGTTTAAATGGTCGTAGATCAAGTATAGTCGCGACTAAGTTGCAGCGTGGCTAGATGGACAGGGAATCTCTTCCTTAAATTCAATCCAGGTCCACAGTACTGATAGCCGGTTATGTGAAATTCTACAGGTAAAATACCCTGTGTCTGTGTACAAGATTTTCTGTGTACATAAAGGGTGAATAAAAAGTCAAGACTCCCCCATCTAATATGTTAGAACACAGTATAGTCTTCTTGTACACAGACACAGGGTATTTTACCTGTAGAACTTCACATACCCGGCTATCAGTACTGTGGACCTGGAACGAATTTAAGTAAGAGATTAACAAGAGGTGATCCAGGCATAAATAAATTGGATGCTGCATGCACAAAGCACGATAAAGCATACTCAAGATCGAACTATAGTAAAATATACACAGATACCCTTTTGGTGGTCGTGCAAACTTATCTTCATTTTAAGATTTTGAAAAGTTTTTTAAGATTTTGAAAAGTTTTAGTGTCCCCAAAAAATGAACGACTATGGGCTCAACTGGAGATTACTCTATATATAAGATATATTAACCTTTAAACATTACCAATTTAATTTTAAACAGTATGATTTAAATTGGCATTCTATTAGTTACGTTTTTTAACCCGCCCTTATGACAATGTGTATCTGGATCAGGATCCGAAGATCCGGATCGGAATTTTTCAAGATCCGGATCCGGTACCGACATTTTCTTGGATCCGCCCGTCACTACTTTTTTTAGTGAGTAGTCTGAGTCTCACTCTACAGGTGTGTGCGTAAAAGCATTTTTACCTCCTCTTTCTAAAAAAAGTGGAAAAGTGATTTTCTTAAGTCAATTTTAATAGTAAAATTAAGGATGTCATTGCTCAACAAAATATTTCTTGTCAGGTAAAGCAAGTGTGTTATCCTTATTTGCTTAAACCCTCCACTTTGGATTGGTGTTATGTTGTACATTTATTGAACTAGTTGCTCTACCCGTGCTTCGCTACGGGGTGAGAACACAGAAAAGAATCATTCGGATTTTTAAATCTACTATAATAAACAGTTACAACACACTTACCAGGAAACATATAGGCAAAGCACAATAGTACTTATTGATTATTTAAATTAAGATTTCTTAATGTATTACCATCACTTTATATAGTGTATTGCATTTAAAATAATTGCAAAAGTGTAATTCATTGACCACATGGCACCAAGAAACAAATCTTCATATAAACGAATCTATATATAAATCCTAAAGTACCCATGATCTTTTGAGAAAACTAAAAATCACACCCTCATAAACCATATACTTAAAATGTTCGCCATGACGAGAAACCTTGCGCAAAACTATCTATTATTTAATAAATTGCCCTTTAAGGTAGTAAGGAGTTAAGGAAAGGCTTATTGGCTGATTAGGATTATTATGTCCAAGGATAGGGCTCAGCTAGCTTACCTGGTAGACAGAGTCCAGACTAGCCTTGGTAACACACATAAAACACATGACACAACACAGAAAAACTTAATATTTCGTCCCAGTTATGGACTTCATCAGGGGGGGAAGAAGAAAGAAAACTGGCAGTTAAAGTTCAAATTCAAAACGGAATGCCTCTCTGAACCAGCTAACCCCAGAAACGGTCAGCCTGCTAACGCCACAAAACCCATCCACCCAAAAATTATATATCCTCCCCAAAATCCACAAAGATACCTTCCCACCACCAGGTAGACTAATTGTCTCAGGTTGCCGTTCTCCCATGGAAAGAATTTCGGCTTATGTGGACACCTATCTCCAGCCTATAGTACAAAATCTCTCATCATACATCAAAGACACAACAGACTTCCTTTTTAGACTTTCTTCAGTTACAAACAAGCTCAAACCTAACTCCATCCTAGCTACAATAGATGTTACATCCCTATATACCAACATCCCCCAGGCCCACGGACTTGCTGCAGTTGAACATTACCTTGATAAATGAACTGAAGATACCATGGGGACCAGGATGGCCCCCTCATACGCCAACTTGTTTATGGGCAAACTTGAAAATGACTTCCTGCAAAAACAGACTCTACATCTAACCTGTTGGTTTAGATACATAGACGACATCTTTGTCATTTCATCTTTGTCACCCATGGACAAAATAGCCTAAACCATTTTTTAAACAGCCTAAACACATTCTCAACATTAAAATTCACTTGGGAATTATCTGTTCACTTTCTTGACATCATAATGGAACTGAAAAATGGCTCAATCTCTACATCTGTCTATACCAAACCCACCAACCACCAACAGTACCTACATTACAACAGCTGCCATCCCAACAACACCAAACGCTCCCTACCCTACAGTCTTGCCTTAAGAGGGAAACAAATAAACTCCGACGAGAAGAATCTGAAAACTTACAATAAACAACTCCAAACTGCTTTTGAAAATAGAGGATACCCGACACAAACAGTCTCTTCACAGATAAAAGCGGCCCAAAATGCTAATGATAATCCACCAAAGGAAACCAAAACCACCTATGATGTCAACCTGGTGACTACTTACCACCCAGGTCTCAACAGGCTCATTAACCTTTTGAGAACCGGCTACAACATGCTTCGAAGCTCCACCCAGACCAAAGATCTCTTCCAAAAACCCCCCATCATAGTCTACAGACAACCTGTCAATCTATAAACCATCCTAGTCCATCCTAAGTTACCCAACCCATCTGTTGAACCACCTCCAAGACTGCCCCCAGGTTCCTACCCATGCAATGAAACTAAATGCAAGACCTGTGGCATCAACATTCCTGCGGAAACCTTCACCAGGACATCCTACAACAAAGAGTACAAAATAAAGGAACACATAACATGCAATAGTGAAAACCTTATCTATCAGCTACAGTGCAAACTCTGTCAAGCTCAATACATCGGCCTAACCACCCGAACTCTGAGAAAAAGGATGAATGGACATAGACAGGATGTTAAAACAAACAAATTTAAACCCATTGCAATACATGCAGCAAACCACAACTTAGATTTTGATACATGTTTTACCACAAAAGCCATCAAATCCCTCCCCAAAGATCAATGCAACAGCTCCCTACTCAGAAGGTGGGAACAAGCCTACCATTACATTACTGATTCCAGAAAACCCTACTAACCTTAAAATCAGATAATCCACCCAACCCTTCCCTTAGCTAGCTTCAAATTTTTTTAAATGAACTTTTAATCAACCTACCATGTGTATATATGAGTGTGTGTGTGTACATAGATGTGCATAGTGACAGGAATTCTCATTTCATTTTAAACAACAGTTGGCAACACTATTGTGGAACTTTTGAATTTAACTTTAACTGAAAGTTTTCTTTCTTCTCCCTTCTGATTAAATCCCTAACTGGGACGAAATATTAAGTTTTTCTGTGTTGTGTCATGTGATTTATGTGTGTAACCAAGGCTAGTCTGGACTGAGGACTCTGTCTACCAGGTAAGCTAGCTGACCCCTATCCTTGTGCATAATAATCCTCTAGGGTAGTAAATCCTTTCTAAAGGGAACTTTCCATATTCCTAATGTTAAAAATACCTCAGCTGTACTTATTTGTTTCTTATTCTTACAATTTATTTTTATTTATTTTTTATTTATTGAGTTACATGTCATTACATTATAACTAGTGGCTTTTAGGGGCAATAGCCCCTATATATATATTATATTCTAGTAATTATTTTGTACCCTACCTTGAATTATCGTTTAACATGTTTGTATATTATAATATGTATAATATGCCTACTTATTGCATACCTGCATAATGCATTGTGATGTCTGCTCTGTTTGAAATAAAAATTTCAAAGAACATGCGGTGTGATTATAATATAAACTTTCTAATCATAATACAACTATAACTAAGGAACATTTCCCAATAATAATCTTCATTACAATTACTGTATTTATATCTATATAGATTTCTTTGAATATAGACAAATTCACTTAGAAAAACACATAGAGATAATGTCATCATCCAAATTGTAAAGTGCTGCTATAACAAAATCTCTCTGAAAACAACATTTGTTGTATAGTATCCTTTTTGGTCGATTCCTTGGTATTTATTTGGTTCTAGTACTATTTTAACATCATCTGGCCGCTTACCCGGCTGAACACAACATAAAGTTGACCATGGGTAGTGGGGTTTTCAAATAAATGCCAACTTTTGTGAAGATTTGGCCTTGCGTCACAATTTCACCAAATCAAAATGGTAATCTATACACGGGAATAACTTAATGTTCATCCGATGCTCATCGTGCCAAATCTGGCGCCTGTTGTTTTAATTTCGAGGAACAATACCTCTACGTGGTGGTCTTCCAACATTATACATTATTACTGTGCAAAAGAACAATACATTAAAGTATTAAGTTTAAAAGTATCAAATCATTTGTTCAAAAGATTTTATCTCATTTACACTTTGTGCTAACAATTTTACAATAACAAAATAATGCACATTCAGGTGTGGTTATAATTTTTTCAATTTATATAATCACAGCTGTGTTTACACTAAATAAAAATACATACAATTAGATTCCCATGCTATTTAAATGTGAATTATTTTATTCCCTAACAACCGTTTGGTGCATAATTAAGAAAAATGAATAATTTTCCCCAAAATTTCATGACCATACCTTTAAAATGAGACCTCTCCCAGCTTTCTATGGCCTCCCGTTCGCTCACAATTTCATTGTAAAATTTTGGGCTTACGGAATTAGATATATAGATAACAGGACATATTGTCAATGGTTAAATAAAGACTTAAAACTAATAGATAAAACTAATACATCTGTATTTACATAAAACAACTGAATCTTCCCAAAATACAACATTGTTACATGACAAAAAAATTGAGCCAGCAGGAGTGTGAAGGTTTACATATACCTAATTCCAGCAGTCCTTAAAATAATCTGCCAATGAAAAAAAAGATTTAGTCTTGAGCCATTCTTTTAAATAAAGTCTAAACTTATAGGGATTTTCTAGAGTAATTAAACTTGTTGGTAAGTTATTTAAGATTTTTGGACCAATGTATTGTGGTGATGACTCGAATATTTGTAAATTATGAGCTACAGGTTTGATAATATTCTTTTTTCTTGTAATTATGTTGAGTTTGGGTCTCCATAAAAGTAGAGAGGTTTCTATGGACCCAGCATGCTATTTCCAAAATATAGTGATTGTAAAAAGTAAGAACTTTAAAGTTTTGAAACATTTTTTTACTAGGGGTTCTAGAGGGAACTTTGCCAATAATTCGTATTACTTTTTTTTGTAATTTAAAATTTTTTTTGAATGAGGAGAGTTACCATAGATCAAGATACCATATGTCATTAATGATGAGAAATATGCATGATATATTATTAGCTGGGTTTCTAGATTCGTTACTTGTGAGATTATTCTTATTGAGAAAATGCAAGGGTCTAATTTTTTACTTAAATTTTCAATTTGAGATGCCCAATTAAGATTTTTATTCAAAATTAATCCAAGGAATTTTACATTTTGTTGTGGAGATAATTGATGATTTGAAAGGATAATGTGATTTGAATCATCTTCCCTGTAGTTAGCTGAAAAGTTTATAATTTGGGTTTTTTCCACATTTAGGGCCAGACCATTTGCCCGGAACCAGTTACCCAGAGCAGAGAATTCTTTGTCTATGCTAGTCTGCAGGACGTCAATAGTGGGTCCTCTACACAAAAGCATTGTGTCATCTGCATATTGAAAAAGTTTCATCTTTGTTATATTTGGCAGATCATTTACATAGATTAAAAACAAAGAGGGACCCAATATTGACCCCTGTGGCACACCACATTGCACTTTATCCCAAGATGAATTTACTTGTTGACCATTTTTGCTGATTTTAGTTCTCTGGTATCTATTAGTTAAATAGGAAGAAAACCACAGTTGCTCTTTTCCTATAACTCCAATTTTGCCTAGCTTTTCAATTAAAATGTCGTGGTTAACACAGTCAAAAGCGCTGGATAGGTCGCACAGCACACCCGCAGCCTTCTGCGACCCATCCAGCGCCCCAGCTATATGATTAACCATTTGTGTTATTGATGTTTGGGTATTAAGTCCTTTTCTAAAACCAAATTGTGATATATTAAATATATTATTGTTTTCCATATAATTTTTTAATTGTAGTTCAACTGCCTTCTCAAATATCTTAGAAAAGCACGGAAGTAAAGCTACTGGACGATAATTCTTCAAATCATTAACACAATTTCTTTTATAAAAAGGCTTGATTACAGAAAATTTTGAGTTTTTCAAGGAAACTCCACATTCTAGGGACTGGTTTATTATTTTGCACAAGGATTCTTGAATCAAATGAATCACATATTTTATTACAAATATGGGGATTTCATCCCATCCTGCAGATTTAGTATTTTTCAATGAATAAACAATTTTTTTCAAATCAGATATTTTAATTTTTTTAAACTTAAAAGGCTCATCAATCTTTGCTAAGTTACTAACCATGAACATCAATGCTTTGTTCTTATTCGGAGCTACTGCTGCTGAATTACTTAAGTTCAAAAAATGATGATTAAAATTATTTGCCAGAGTCTTCAAAGATTGGCAGTTATTTTTCAGGCTGCTCTGAACATTATATGGTATCTCATTATTTAGTTTATTGTGGCCCAACTCCTTCTTTACAACTGCCCAAGAAGCTTTGGTCTTACAATTTGAGTTTTTAATATAATCTTCGTTTGTCGTTCTTTTGGAAAGATTGGTCACTGACTTAAATATTTTTTTGTAATTTTTAAAATACTCAATAAAAAACGGATTCTTGTTCCACTTTGACTCCCAATGAAGTTCTCGTTTTCTAGTTGCTGATATTTTAATACCTAGTGTTACCCATTTTTTGTTTAATGGTTTATTTGACAATTTGTTAGGTTTTAGTGGTATGGCCTGATTAAAATTTAACAAAAGATTAGACAGGAAGCTTTTATAGTTTGTATTTACATCAACTAACTAGAGGATTAAAGCAACATTGCGATAAAATTAAAAATTTTCTAAAATATTCTAAATTTTCTTGACAAAAGTTTCTTTGAAATATTACCGTTGATTTAGAAGGGTTTACAAAATCTGATGTCAATTCCACTAGAGAAATTAATAAGGCTTCGTGATCAGAAACCCCAGCACTACTTACTATTGTTTCTGCTTTTTTAGTCATTAATTTCATATTTGAAAATATATTGTCAATACAAGATTTTGTTTTTGGAGTGATTCTCGTTGGGGCATCAAAGTGAAACTTAAAACCACTGAGAGATTTTAACTTTTGTGATCTGTTACTGTTTTTCAAAAAATCCATATTGTGATCCATAGCAATCAAAATATTTTTAGATTTAATTTCAAGATTTAGTTTATTCAATAACTGATCAAATTTATGTAGAAAAATGTTATCCATCTCTAAGTTTGGAATACGATATATAGAAATAAACAATGTTTTCCATTGAGTCACTTCCACAAAACTACCTTCAAAACTATTTGCTTCATTAAGAAATTTTAAATCATTCCTAACTTTAAATTGGATGTCATCAGAAACTAAAAGTGCTGATCCTCCTCTAGCTTTATCAATCCTGCAAAAAAAGTCACAAACTCTAAATTTGTCTATCTTATTTAGAAAAGCTATATTATTTTGATTAAGCCAATGCTCGTTCAGTGACATTATTTTAACGTTTTTTGCCACAGTTATTCACAAAAATTCCAAATCCTCATAGTTATTTATGAAACCCTGTATATTCAAATGCAGGAACCAGTAATCTTTTGTTAATGTTTTTCCCCCTTGAGTAAGATTTTTTGAACATTTTTGAAAACTTCACCCTGTTGATTATTTTTCAATGTGTTTTTTAAACTGGAAGTGATAAATGTTGCATTTTTTCTAAAAAAATCAGAGGATGTGGAATCTTTATTTAACGTAACACTAGCACTAGTACAGTTATCAGGAAGGTTTGCTGAAGGGGACAATTGACTTTGTGTAGTGACAAGGTTCAGTTGATGACCATCGGTGTCTTCAGCTCCTTCCACACTGGACACATCACCCCCACCACTACTGACTTCATCACCCCCCTCACTGGACACTGTGGAGAGATTATGAGATGTCTTCAGGGTCGGACTCAGATCGATGACTTGAGTTTCCTCTTTGGCTTGAGAGACGTCCGTTGGTACTTGAGAGAGCTGGGTAGTATTATGTTGGTCAAAGGATGCTTTCATCAAACAGTTAGACCTCCGCAGAACCAAATTAACAGTCGATGAAGTCTGTAGATGGTGGTTGTTAATCATCTGCTGCAGGCGTTGTACAAAGTAGTTGAATGGAACACCATTGTGTAAAGGGCGGTCTGCTTTTTGGTAATAGCAAATAATATTCACTTGTGCTCCCGTGCTCTTTTGAAAATTGACCAAGTTTGTAATAAAGTGGTTGGGGCATATCTGGTCCCTAACACAGCCCATTGCAGAGCAAATAAGTCTTTTCAGTTTTCTTCTTTTAAATTCTTCGGTTAACTGTTCGAATGCTTTATCGTAGTCAAGTTGAGAGGGTTTTAGATAAAATCTTGGTTTGGTCACTAAGCTGAAGATACTAGCACCATTATTTATCTTCTGGTAGGCCAAATGACTACTGATGCAATCCGGAGGTTGTGGTTTACCAAATTCATTCTTAAATGTGACTGCTACACCGGCACTTAAGCTCCTTTTGTTTTCAATATCAGCTGAAATTGTATGAGCAAAACCAACTGAACTATCACTGCGAAATTGATTTATAAGGTTCTTCATGTTTGTTTGAATTATGGTAATCGGGAGTGAATTAGATTCTTCAATTTCATTTGCTTTTGTCTTTGGTAGGGAGTGGTGGAAACATCGATAAAGAGTTGAAGGCTGGTGCTTTAATTTCTACAGTCCCTTTTCTTCCAAACACTATTTGTTCATATTGCTCAATTACTGCTTTTGAAATAGTCTGCTTCCCTTTATAGTTGAAATGAAGCCCGTGTCGTGTAAAGTTGTGTTTTCTTAAAGGGTTTAAGTTGATGATGTGTACATTGGGGATGCGTGAGCTTAACTCGTTAATGTGGTGGTTTAGGGTGATCAATTCATCATGGACTGGACTATTTCTAGGTATATCAAATCTTGGAGGTATGGTAGCCAAAAATATGTGTTCTTTATATGACAGTGTCTTCAATTTTTCCTCTATAGTCTTATAAAGATCCTTTGTACTGCATTGAAGAGAATCATTTGTACCACCAATAATCAAAATTGGAGTTTTTTCATTGTTGTTAGCACTGTCAAGAATGGATACTAGTCTTGCATTAGGTTTTACAATTCCTAAGCAGTTAATTTTCCCTTCACTCATTAGGTTAATTTGTTTTGCCAAGTTTCTACCTTGGCTATCCGAGTGAATGACTAGATTTGCTTTTCTTTTACAAATTTTTCTTATCTTTGGTTTTCCTGCAAGTTTTTTACAATTTGTTGGGTGTTTTTGTTTTTTCTGAGTATCGTCAGTAGCTTTCATGGTTTGGCCAACAGTCTTGTCCCCCTCACTTTGGCTGCTCAATGGACCAAAACTGTTATTCAGGGGTAAATCAAAGCATTTATTTGGATTACTCGTTTTGTCCAGATTAATGTGTTGAGTTTGCCTTGTATTTTTATGTGTGACCAAATTCCATGACTGCTCCTTGGAATCATCCTTGTTCATTGTCGCTGGACTGGTGCATTTTTCTGGCTTTTCAATCATAACAGAATAAAATGTGGCATTACTAACACTGTGATTGTTAAGCAAAAAATATGCCATAAGACAACGTATCTTTGTCAACTCCGAGTTAGATAGGGACACTCTCTGAAAGAAATCAATATCAACAGGTTTATTATCCATTATGTCCTGTATTACTGATTCAATGAACCAACACGTGAAAACACCACAGTCATAGGTGTTGGGCTGTAGTGGACATTTCACTGGAATGAGAGGTGCTGTTAACGATTCCCCTACTAGGTAGCTAGAAAGTTTGGTAACAAGTTTCTTAGCTGAAGGTAGATTGTGATGGTTGAGTGAGTCAAGATGGTAATAAGTATTGCCAATCTTATTATATATCAGGCAGCTCCAATGGGTACCACTATCTCCATCCAAGCTTTCAGAATCATTTACTGGCAATATCAAAACATTGCTTGTTTTCACATTTAATGGTTCTAATATATAGATAAAATCAACAAGATTTTAATAGCATGCACAATAAGAGGATTTACAACAATGCATGACTTAGAGGCCAAAAATCTGTCACTGATTATTTCTAGGTAAGACTGTATTGTTAAATCAGTCAACCAATGTTTTTCCAAGAGTTCATCAGTGAATTTCATTTTCTTAACTGAAGTGGGATCGGTTTTTGTTTCTATTGATGTTACAAGCTTAGGTTCAGGTATGTGATCTGTTTGAGTACTCATGGTTTCATATACTTTTGTTGAGACAGAAGAATTTAACGATTCATGGCTGAAAGATTCATTGCTACTTGAAAATGACAAATCATTACTATTGTTTTTTCTTGAGGTAAAATTAAAATCTTCAATTTTAAGTGGGAGCCCTTTCTCCTTAATGTATTTATCTAGCTCTTTTTTAGAACGGAATAGTTTGCCACCTGGTGACTTAATGTAAACATCAGTTTTACCCTTGCTCAAACCATTTTTTCTCAGCTTTTCTTCTCTTACCCAACCTCTAGGTAAGTTTGGGTTCTTATTGTTTAAATCAGCTTGAGAATTGAATAACATGATTATATAATTTTTTGTTAAAACATAAATATATAAATTTTTAAGGTCTTGTATTACCTTATTAAAATCAGGTGTGATTATTTGTTTGTATTACTGTATTCTGTTTTATTTATTTCATTTCAATTAATACTTATGAAGTCAAACGGGGTAAAGCCCATGGGTAACAGCTAGTACAGTAGACTCTTGCTCATTCGGACTAATGTGGCGGACGACTGGTCCGGATTACAAAAAATACGGACTATCGAGAGTTGAGCAAATACAGTAGGCCTACTGTATATAGTGTTTTTTTTTCAATTTTGTTCCAGGTCCACAATATTGATAGCTGCAAATGCAGTTCCATTGGTAATAATTTTTACTGCCGTGTTATCCCAGTTTTTGATTATACGAGGTAGTCTCGGTCCCGTTTAGCTCGGATAATCGGACTTCTACTGTACCGTGCCGCTAAATAAATCACCATTGCTGATCCGAACTAGCGGGAGTCCGAACAAGGCCGATCCGGATGAGTGAGAGTCTACTGTATACCTAATGTTAAAAATACTTCAGCTGTACTTATTTGTTTGTTACGCTTTCAATTTATTACTGTATTAATATCAGGTGTGATTCTTTGTTTGTATTACTGTATTCTGTTTTGTTTATTTCAGCTTAACTTAAACAATCAATAGTTTTGTTAATACTTAACCCTCCGAGTGTCCATAGTTTAGGCCTTAATGTCCACCTATTTTTGGCGCATTTGCAAGGTTTTATTAAAACGGATCTGAGAAGCTTAAAACAATGTAAATTCTACTGTTCTATATACCATTTTGTTTGGAAAATCATGAGCTTCAATATCATACATAAAACATAAGGAATATTTGTTTCAAAAAATTTTTGGTACTTACGTATTATACGGAGGCCACATATTTTTCGGCGCGCTGCAGCGGTTATGTTAGGTTGGGTTATCATAAATATATGTTGTTTTATCAAATTAAACTATCTTAACCTAACCTAACCAACCAAACTTGCTGATGGTGAAGGTTTACTAATCGAATCGAATCTGTAGGTTAGGTGGCCTCCGTTTAATACGTAAGTACCAAATTTTTTTAGGTAAAAAAAAAATGATTTTGGAAAGTTAAAAAAAAAATAAGTTCGTGCTCAATGAAATTGTATAAATTATAGGCCTATAAATATTTGAAAATAGCCACTTTGTTCTAAATTTTATGAGGATTACAAATATATAATAATATATAAGGAAGTAGATTTGCAAATAAATAAGTTATGGGCAAAAAACAGATTTCAGTACATAGCGTTTAGCTAAAAATGCATAGCCTAACCATAGCTAGGAATCTGGCTGATAATTAACATCAATGTCACTACTAACTTCATCCGGATCGTCAATAAGTCCTTCAACATCACTAATATCATCTTCTAGTGCATTACGTATATCACTACTGTCCATTTTTACCACTAAAAACGACGATAAACGTACAAAAACACACAAGTCACCGATGTGAAATAACCAAGTTGTCTAAAACACGAACGTCAGCTGTCTGCTACAATTACGATCGGCTCAGAGAACATAAAGCGCTTAGAGACAGACCTCTGGAGAAAGCTTAGAATCTAACGAAAAGAACGATACCTAACTCGATCCAGTTCAATCCGATTCAGTCAGTCATAGAGCCTTCGCCGTAATAGGGATGGACGAGATTGGATTTTTAGTTCGAGACGAGACGAGATGAGATTTTTTATTTCTTATAAACTTTCGAGACGAGATCGAGACGGGATTTACCTTCTCATACACAACGGGAAATGCACGTTCAAAATTTTTACCTGATTTTGTAACATTGTTAGATGACTGTTTAAATAAAAAAATAATGATAATAGGCAAGAATATTTACAATCTTTTATTAAAAAACATCAGCATAAATTTTTTTTATTAATCACGCCTAACTTATTAAAAATGCCTACGATTAGGAAACATAGTGATATCAGTTAGGATAGAGTTCAACTTATCCTAAAATAAAATAAATCATAAAATAAAAGCAATATTAATTTTTATAAAATAGTTAGGTACTTGTTTTGACTTTTTATAGTAATAAACATTCCTCACACTGCTTACATTTAACAAAACTTCTCAAATGTTATTAAAGTAATATTATTAAAATAATTAAAGTAATATTTACATTTAAAGAATTAATTAAATAAGAACGCCTTCGCAAAGGAAACGCAACTACAACACGCTCCTGTATTGCGGGTATTGCATTGACTTTCTGCAGGCGTTTAAATTTTTTTTTTTTTTATTCTCGTCTCGATAAAAATCTTGGCCAAAAAGAAATCTCGTCTCGTGTAACGAGATTTAAAATTTCCCGAAATTTCGAGACTTGACCATCCCTACCGTAAACGATGTTCGTGTGTCGAAAAATCGACGCGTGACACTACACAAAGTGTGTCGTGAGTCGATTTTTCGACGAGTGACGCTCGGAGGGTTAAGAAGTCAAACGCGGTGATGCCTGTGGGTAACAGCTAGTTTAATTAAATAGCAGAATGAAGCATAACCACTGGAAGAAAAAAATTCTTCAAAAGAAATAAAGTGGGTTTTTGTTTGGGCAAAGCCCAAGGTTTTTTATGACAGGAATTGGTAAAAGGAGGTGTCTACACAAAAAATACTTAATTTTAACACATTGTTTGTAAAAATTCGTCCATTATTAACAGAGGAGTAGTGTTTTGTAGAAATCACCTCATGTATTATATATAAGGATTGAGTTTATTAATATATAACAATATGAAGTAATCACTGAGATAACTAACCAAGGAGTTCAACTTTGGGATCTTTTACTGCTACACTGCCATCCATTCGTTCATCCTTCTCCAACAGCAGCATAAAAAGATGACCAGCCATGTCACCCAGCAAGTATCTAGAACCCTGGGGATCCACCTTGGCATAGCAGCAAATAGTGCTTTGCTGTAAGACAAGAAAACAGATATTGATTAGGCTCACTGAGTCATGATGCACTAATTATAGCCTAGACAGGGTTTTTAGCTGTGGTTGCAGTTGTCACATTTTGCGACAAGGGACACTCAAATGTGACAATTGTTGAACTGCCAATCACGTCTGCTAAAGGTGTGCAGATATCCGAAAATTCAGGGACCGAACCGAGCCCTGATTTGATATTTGACACTGTTCGACCGATATCCAACTTTTTCGGATAGGCTGTATATTGTGATGTTTTAGACTGAAAACACAATCTTCATAAGTTAACAATCATCATAAGTTTACATTTTCCAAGGACGTTATTTCAACATTACATTTCCATCAGTGTGACAGCGGTCGGCGACTAATCGTCCATGGCAAAATATCAAATCATCGTAAGAGCAATGTCGCCACGAAAACTAATCGTATCAACAAATACTGTAATAAATATCTGTTTTGGGTTAACACTGGTTATGAAAATCATAATCGGTTTGAGAGTCGCCTCATTTGATACCTAGAAGCATCGGTCCACCCGATCGATATACTATGCAGCATTAAGTACTACATTCGGACATATCAGAAACAAGATGGTTATTTCTAATGACACTAGCGACACATTAGACAATATGAAGAGAGTGCAGTTGAGCTAAATATTAACAATCAAAGATTGATCCAAATGAATTTTTAAAGTTTCCTTTTCACATAGGGGTTTTAATCTTGTTAGCGCATAAAGGCCAGATGAAATTTTAGAAAGTAACTGATCAATATGATGATTCCACTTCAAATTTTCATCAATTTCTAATCCCAAGAATTTGATGTGGAATTTGAATGGAGCACATGCGTTCTTGAATATTTCGGGAGCAGAGGCTATGCCGAATGGCATTCTTAAGTGGCTGTACCTTCCCCAAGGCGTGGAAAAAGTTAAATACTTAGAAGTACGCTCAGAAACCTTAATTTGCCAAAATCCTTTTCTGCAATCTAGGATTGTGAAAAATTTTGAGCCATTTAACCTAGATAGTATTTCTTCTAAAGTTTGAAGTGGGTGATGGCGACGTTTAATATTTTTGTTCAAATCAGTTGGATCTAAGCAGATTCGGACTTTGTCTTTTTGGCGTACAACAACCATGGGCAGGGGTGCCCATCCCCCCCAAAGCTCACGTCGCAGAATCCCCCCCAAATCCGTTGTTTAACCCATGCCGGAAGGTCTGGGGCTAACCCATAGTTATGTTTATAATGCGGGGAGGGAAGGGGTGCCCCGACACTTCTTTAAATTTATGGGAATTTAAGCGTTTGAATCAACTTTTAACTTAACCCAATTTAAATGGACAATTTTGCTTTAAAACTCTAGTAGCAAACTATTTGTTAGTTAAGTTTTAATTTAAATGAGTTGGATTTTTAACATGCACACAATTTGAATCAAAATTGGCCATGTAGTTTTTTTTATCCGATTTTCCATTAATTAATAGGTTTTAAAAGGGAAAAATCGCAAAAGTTGCAATAACTTTTGAACCATAATTTTTACGGCATAGAGGGTTTATACAATTTTTGTCATAGTCAAAGAGTAAGTTATAACATGTTAATTTTTAATCAAAATCGTCCGGGCCAATTCTGAGAAAATTTTATTCATCCATTATTTTATAGGGTTTTATGGAATAATCACTATTAAAATAAGTGTTTACCGGACGAGTGTGGTCGTTCCCGTGCGAGACAAAGTCGAGTGGTTACCTCCCGCTATCTCCGCGTCCCGCCACCTCCGTGTACCGCTATCTCCGAATTTCAGAGTGACACCTATAATCCTCGGTTACTTCCTGCGTTAAGACTTTCCGTCCAAACCTAACCTAACCTAACCTAACATAACCCACGGGTTAAATTTTCATTAAATCTTCTATCCACGGGGCTTCGCAGCCCTGCAATGACAGCTAACAACGCAGGCAGTGATGGGATTATAAGGGTCACTCAAGAATTCGGAGGTGGCGGGACAGATTTGGGTTCGGAGATGGCGGAACGCGGAGATAGTGGGAGCACACGAGTCGAGTACGGGATTACCATACGAGTCCGGTATACACAGTTTGGACGAGTTACGTACGATAGTTTACGCCATACTACTAAATCTATATAAATCCTTATATATTTCCAAGGACTAAAAATCACTAGTCATAACCTCCAAGAGAGGTTATGTTTTTGTTTATAACCATTCATTGCCACTTAAATACAGTATAATCAGCTGATTGGTGTCCGGTAAAACTCATTACAATACAGTAGTAGCCTACGCAATGAAACCCCAATTGAATAAGCTGGTGGCAAACAGCTGTTTTCTGGACTAAATCCTTGCGTGGGAAGTTCATCAAAATAATGTAGTGTGGCGTAAAACTCATTACAGTACAGTAAGTAGGCCTACTGTATGAAACCCCATTTGATTACGCTGGCGACAAACAGCTGTTTTCTGGACTAAATCCTTGCATGTGAAGTTCGTCAAAATAGTGTAAAATGTAGTGTGGTTTAAAAAATAATTATATATCTATTCTAAGACTAGTAAAATTTGTTTTAAGCTCTTCCTAGATTCAAGAAAAGACAATAACAAATACAATTTAATTAATCCAGAATCATGTGTTTCAATTCTTGAAGTTAACGTAAACACGTAGCCTATCAAAAACCTTAATTAAATTGTCACAGTACTGTATGTCAATTTCTTCCAATGAATAAATGACCCAGACATAATTATTTGGGAGAGCCAAAATATCATCACAAGCTTTCATGTTGTTGTTCATGTTGTAAAAATAGCAAAATGATTATCATTATCATAATACTGGTTTTTTATGAATCAAGTATATCTATCTATACTTATAAAAGGCAAAGCCCTCACTGACACACTCACTCACTCACTCACTCACTCATCACTAATTCTCCCACTTCCCATTTACCTAGGAGGCTGAAATTTGGCACATTGATTCTTTAGGCATTAAACAGGAAAACTAAGTTGTTTTTATTCTGATCGGACTCTCGGGCTCCGCCCCAGTAGCTCTGGAGTTTCCCATGTTAACCTTATGATTTTTCATATTTAAAAGGAATTAATGAATCTTTTCAAAATGAAAGCTGTTTCAATTAAACAAGTTGGTTCTGTTCTATGATGTTCAATAGCATTAAAGTTACAAGGATTACCAACAGGGTGCGGCACTATTATTATTTTTTTATTTATGACAAGAGCTAATTTGCAACTAAAAGGTGAGTAAACGTAGCAAACGAACTTCAACCTGGAGGCGAGTTATCGTAGCAAACGAACTTCAACCAGGACGTGATTGAGCCATGCGAACGAGATCATCTTGAAAATTAAGAAGTTAAACGGGGCAAAGCCCGCGGGTCCAGCTAGTATTATAATAAGCAAACCTAAAAAACCATCAATAGGTCCTCAAGGCAATGAGACTATTTGAGAATGAGTTCATAATGAAAGGTAAAAACAAACTCAAATTGCAGATACAATTTAATAAGCCAACCATAATCCTTTGACAGCAGTTGGCATGGAGTTGTTCTCACTGTCAAACATGATACGAGTCAGAAAGTGGAAATCCACATAAATGTATCTATATATTTTATAGCAATTACTTATAAAATGATTTATTAATCAAGATAAAATGTCAAACGGGATTTTGATTGCATAATTACCCCAGTAATAAATTAAGGTGGTCGTAAAAATTATCTGATTAATCTTTTATGTGCTTTTAACCAACCACTGGCTTGAATCCCCCCCAAAATCATAAAATCCCCCCCAAATAAATTTTTGATGTCACATTTTGCGACATCAAACCCCCCTGTGGGCACCCCTGACCATGGGGGATACTACAGGAGTAGGTTCAGTTACAGGTTTAATAACACCTAACTCTACCATGTAATCAAGCTCACGTTTAACATTTTCTCTTAATGCAAAAGGAATTCGCCTAGCTGGATAGATTTTAAGTGAAGGATTGTCAACTATATCAATGTCATATTCATAATTGTTCAAACACCCTATCCCATTGAATAGGTTTTCATCAAGATTGCTAGCGTGTAATTCATGTACCCTTTTAACAAATCCCAATGTCTGACATGAATCTCGACCTAAAATCGCTGGATAATTTCCATCAACTACAATAAAGTTGACTTTTTGTCGTTGTTTGTTAATTGTTTCTACAGTTGCAGTACATTCACCAAGCACCGGTAGCTTTTTATTTGTGTATGAAATCAAATGTTTAATCTTAGAACCATTAATTTCTAAGCTACTATTTAATGCAACAGTTTTACTTATTACATTACAGTGCAGGGGTGCCCATCCCCCCCAAAGCTCACGTCGCAGAATCCCCCCCAAATTCGTTGTTTAACCCATGCCGGAAGGTTTGGGGACTAACCCATAGTTATGTTTATAATGCGGAGAGGGAAGGGGTGCCCCCGACACTTCTTTAAATTTATGGGAATTTAAGCGTTTGAATAAAACTTTTATCCCAATTTAAATGGACAATTTTGCTTTAAAACTCTAGTAGCAAACTATTTGTGTGGTGTAATTATACTAAAAAGAGGAAAAAATCGAGGTTTTGATATAAAAGAGGTTTAATTTATGAGAGAAATAATGAGTAACATTATATATATATTTATATATATATAAATGATGCGGTATGAGAGGTGATTCGCGATGAATGAATGCAACAATGAAAATTGACATATGGTAATGTGATGGGAATTACAGACGGACTGTTAAAAACAAAGACATATAAAATTAATACAAAAAACAAAGGCAACTTGACTGAACATACCGGCCTCCATAAAACGATAGTTTTATAACAATGAGCACAAAATTGTAAAAAAACGGAGCACTGAAGAATATTTTGGATATTATTTACAACTATTTACAGGTCTTTCTAAGTTTTATGGCTTAGTTTTGAGGGAGAGGGAACACTTTAACAACTGGTCTAGTAAGATAACCGTGTTGAGTCTTCAGATCAACAACCCTGACTTGTCCATCTGTGCCAGGATGCAACTGTGTGACACGGGCTAAGGGCCAGGACAAAGGAGGCGATGAAGAGTGAATCAAGACTAGATCTCCAACTTATATGTTTTCTCAAAATAAGAAGGTTACAATACCTGCAGACTGCCTTTAGTGGTCCTTAAATATCCAACAGGATTACGCGTTTCGGTATTTGTTATACCATCATCAAATCCATATACAAACTTGAAGTTTTTTGACTCATGATGTCACGTCACAGTTTTAAAACACAGTTACAAAACATTTAAACACGAAAAACTATTTACAGTAGGCCTACTAATTAAAAACGAGAGACAAAAGTGAAGCAATGCATGCATTTTCAATGTCGAGTCTCAACTGGAGGTTATCTTGTCCTAGTAGTTGTACTTTGTACCCCCGGCTTCCTTTATCATTCCTTTCTGTCTCTGTCTAATCCTATTAATGTTTCAAATAATATATTAGACTGGAACAAGCTTTTATCATTTAATAAATCATTAGGGCGAATTTTTGTTGCTTTATATATTTCATAATTTTCCAAAGTTGTCATAGTTCGTCCTTTCCTACAGATATGTAAAGCTGTTAGATTTGTACTGACATTTGAATAACTGTGATTTTCATTAACAAGATGCTCTGCAAAACTGGATATTTGTGTCTCCCTGGTTCGGGGGATATGTTCCTTAAATCTTTTTTCAAAAGATCGCCCAGTTTGACCTATATACATTTTGCTGCAATCATTGCATGTTACTTGATAAATTCCAGATTTGTTATTAATGCTTTGTTTTTCCTTTGGATTAACTATGTTTTCCAATTTATTGCTGGTTCTAAAAGCTGCAATTTTCCCATGCTTTTTTAATTCATTTTTAAGAGTTAGAGGGAATCTGCTACCATATTCGACTGGGACATAATCTGAATTTTTAAACCGCTGATTAGTTGGTTTTGGTTCAGTCCTCTTTCTTAAATGTTTCCCGATTAAATCGTCAATTATATTAGGATTGTAACCATTTGAAATTGCTACATGCTTCAGTGTATTTTTCTCTTCTTTAAAATCTTCTGGACTTAATGGTACATTTAATAAACGGTTCACAAAACTATTATAAGCTGCCATTTTGTATGAAAACGGGTGATGGGAAGTTGCATGTATGGTGGTATCTGTAGTTGTAGGTTTCCTGTAAATGTTGAATGAGAATTTACTATTTTCTTTTTTCAGGGTGATATCAAGGAAATTCAACACATTAGCTTGCTCCAATTCAGCTGTAAATTTTAGTTTAGGGTGAATGCCATTAATATAGTTATTAAATAGAGCTATCTGTCTTGAGTTTCCGTTGAATAGGACTATTATGTCATCAACATATCTGTAGAAAAATATTATTTTTTCTCTGTATTTATTCTTCTCTGTGTTTATGTGCACGTTCTCAAAATTGTTTAGGAAAATTTCCGCTAGTATACAAGATAAAGGTGAGCCCATCGCCAATCCTTCATGTTGAATATAATAGTTACCATTGAAGCTAAAATAATTTTGTTTTAGTACTAACTTTAATAAGGTCATGAGTTCCTTTTGTTCAATCTCAGTCAACTTTGAGTGTTTTTCTAAATTGCACTCTAATATTTTCAAGGTCTCATTTACAGGTACGTTAGTGTATAAATTTGTGATGTCCAACGATGCAAGTGTATATCTGGGATTGAGACTTACATTTTTTACTTTCTCTATCAATTCTAAGCTGTTTTTAAGGCTACTACTATTTTCTAATTTTACCTCCTCCTTTAATATACGTTCCAGCTTTTTGGCAAGTTTATAGGCAGGTGCAGGCATGTAATTTACCAGAGGTCTGATAGGTATTTCATTCTTGTGGATCTTAGGCAATCCTTTTAACGGAGGAGCTAGAGGGTTAATTGGCTTCATGTACCTTATCTCTTTCTCTGATAACAAATGTTTACACTTTGACATGGCTTTATTTACTTCTTTTGTAAAAGTTTCGGTTGGATCCTTATTTAACTTGTCAATGTCATTTTTAGTTATGAATTCATCAACTTTACAATTGTAATCAGTTTTATTCATAATCACAACAGTGTTCCCTTTGTCAGCTTTTGTGATAATTAAATTATTATTTTCTAACTTATTTTTAATTCCTTTAAGAACATGCATTTCTTTAGTGTTAGGATTATACTTCTTATGAGTTTTTATAACTTGATTTACTTTATTGTTTATCATAACCCTTGCCGTTGTTTGTGCATTAACATCAGATAATACTTGAATCGCGGCTTCAGCATTGACTATTTCCTTAAAGAATCCCCTTTCACTATTATTTTTAAAATTATATTTTAACCCTTTGTTTAGTAGTGATAGTTCTCTGATGTTAATGCACAAACAACGGCAAGGGTTATGATAAACAATAAAGTAAATCAAGTTATAAAAACTCATAAGAAGTATAATCCTAACACTAAAGAAATGCATGTTCTTAAAGGAATTAAAAATAAGTTAGAAAATAATAATTTAATTATCACAAAAGCTGACAAAGGGAACACTGTTGTGATTATGAATAAAACTGATTACAATTGTAAAGTTGATGAATTCATAACTAAAAATGACATTGACAAGTTAAATAAGGATCCAACCGAAACTTTTACAAAAGAAGTAAATAAAGCCATGTCAAAGTGTAAACATTTGTTATCAGAGAAAGAGATAAGGTACATGAAGCCAATTAACCCTCTAGCTCCTCCGTTAAAAGGATTGCCTAAGATCCACAAGAATGAAATACCTATCAGACCTCTGGTAAATTACATGCCTGCACCTGCCTATAAACTTGCCAAAAAGCTGGAACGTATATTAAAGGAGGAGGTAAAATTAGAAAATAGTAGTAGCCTTAAAAACAGCTTAGAATTGATAGAGAAAGTAAAAAATGTAAGTCTCAATCCCAGATATACACTTGCATCGTTGGACATCACAAATTTATACACTAACGTACCTGTAAATGAGACCTTGAAAATATTAGAGTGCAATTTAGAAAAACACTCAAAGTTGACTGAGATTGAACAAAAGGAACTCATGACCTTATTAAAGTTAGTACTAAAACAAAATTATTTTAGCTTCAATGGTAACTATTATATTCAACATGAAGGATTGGCGATGGGCTCACCTTTATCTTGTATACTAGCGGAAATTTTCCTAAACAATTTTGAGAACGTGCACATAAACACAGAGAAGAATAAATACAGAGAAAAAATAATATTTTTCTACAGATATGTTGATGACATAATAGTCCTATTCAACGGAAACTCAAGACAGATAGCTCTATTTAATAACTATATTAATGGCATTCACCCTAAACTAAAATTTACAGCTGAATTGGAGCAAGCTAATGTGTTGAATTTCCTTGATATCACCCTGAAAAAAGAAAATAGTAAATTCTCATTCAACATTTACAGGAAACCTACAACTACAGATACCACCATACATGCAACTTCCCATCACCCGTTTTCATACAAAATGGCAGCTTATAATAGTTTTGTGAACCGTTTATTAAATGTACCATTAAGTCCAGAAGATTTTAAAGAAGAGAAAAATACACTGAAGCATGTAGCAATTTCAAATGGTTACAATCCTAATATAATTGACGATTTAATCGGGAAACATTTAAGAAAGAGGACTGAACCAAAACCAACTAATCAGCGGTTTAAAAATTCAGATTATGTCCCAGTCGAATATGGTAGCAGATTCCCTCTAACTCTTAAAAATGAATTAAAAAAGCATGGGAAAATTGCAGCTTTTAGAACCAGCAATAAATTGGAAAACATAGTTAATCCAAAGGAAAAACAAAGCATTAATAACAAATCTGGAATTTATCAAGTAACATGCAATGATTGCAGCAAAATGTATATAGGTCAAACTGGGCGATCTTTTGAAAAAAGATTTAAGGAACATATCCCCCGAACCAGGGAGACACAAATATCCAGTTTTGCAGAGCATCTTGTTAATGAAAATCACAGTTATTCAAATGTCAGTACAAATCTAACAGCTTTACATATCTGTAGGAAAGGACGAACTATGACAACTTTGGAAAATTATGAAATATATAAAGCAACAAAAATTCGCCCTAATGATTTATTAAATGATAAAAGCTTGTTCCAGTCTAATATATTATTTGAAACATTAATAGGATTAGACAGAGACAGAAAGGAATGATAAAGGAAGCCGGGGGTACAAAGTACAACTACTAGGACAAGATAACCTCCAGTTGAGACTCGACATTGAAAATGCATGCATTGCTTCACTTTTGTCTCTCGTTTTTAATTAGTAGGCCTACTGTAAATAGTTTTTCGTGTTTAAATGTTTTGTAACTGTGTTTTAAAACTGTGACGTGACATCATGAGTCAAAAAACTTCAAGTTTGTATATGGATTTGATGATGGTATAACAAATACCGAAACGCGTAATCCTGTTGGATATTTAAGGACCACTAAAGGCAGTCTGCAGGTATTGTAACCTTCTTATTTTGATTTGCATGAAGTGGCCTAGAAAAACAACTAGAACATGAATATATGTTTTCTGTTTTATGAGTCCATTTGGATCGTTGCTGGAGTGTATGAAGGTACTTTAGTTGCCAGCGCTTCCAAATCCTTTGGTGGAGAGCTTGTACTAGGTGCCATCTTTTGAGCCGAGTTAGTGGAATATCAGCATGGTCTTCTTCTGGAATTGATGCCAGCGGAGATCCTATGAGGAAATGTCCTGGAGTGAGTGCTGAACAGTCATTAGGGTCATTAGATAATGGTGTCAAAGGACGGGAATTGAGGATTGCCTCTATTTGTGTAGTCAGAGTCATGAATTCTAGGAGAGTAAGAATTCTAGGAGAGTCATGACACGGCAGAGCCATACGCAGATGGTATTTGACACTTTTCACTGCTGCTTCCCATAGACCACCTTGATGGGGCGAAGCAGGAGGATTGAAATGGAAATTTATTTTCCAGGATGAAGTGAAATGCAATAGTTGTTCTTCAGATTCTTTGGTGCGCAGAGTGTTTTTGATTGTTCGACGCAGTGCAGAATCAGCGCCTACGAAGTTCGTGCCACAGTCGGAATAGATATCTTTACAGAATCCTCTTCGGGAGATGAATCGTGTGAGTGCAGCGATGAATCCCTCAGTTGTTAAATCTTCTACAACTTCTAAGTGCACTGCCTTTGTCACAAAACAAACAAAAACACAGATGTAGGTTTTGATATGACGCATTCCGCGAAGATTGACAACTTTCATGTACAATGGGCCACAATAGTCAATGCCACTGGTAGTGAATGGTCGAGCTGGAGTTACTCTTGCGGTAGGAAGATCTCCCATGAGTGAAGGTTCTCCCAATGTTCTTTGGTTTCACTTTGAAACATTTTACACATTTATGAATACGTGTCCGTATGACTCGACGAGCCGAAAGAATCCAATAGTTTTGGCAAAGGATTGCTTGAGTCAGTTGTGGTCCGGAATGTAAGTGAGTAGTGTGGACAAAGTCTATGAGAAGATCAACGATGCTTCTTTGGAAGTACTATTGGGTGTTTGACGTTGAATTTCAGCGATAGCTTCTTAAGCCGGCCTCCCACACGAATTATGCCGGAAGCATCCAGAAAAGGGTCTAAACGTTGAAGATTAGAGGTACTGGGTTTGTTTTTGTGAAGTAGAGTCAATTTGTTCGTAAAACATGTAGCTTGTACACACTTGATGATCGTACGCTCTGAGTTCTTAAGTTCAGAGACAGTGAGATGCCCATGTCTTCGGTCAGAGCTACATGCATTGTGGATAAACCGCAAGACATAGCTTGTTACTCTAAGTAGTTTGGACCACGATGAGTACTTGGAGAGAAGATCCCATTCTGGAGGTTGGGTTGAAACTAGGACATTTAGAGGAGTAGTTTTACATTCTTGAGTGTCTTGCAAGTTTATGGGAACGAAGCGATTAGATGGCCAATGATCATCCGAAAGAATTAACCATGGAGGGCCATTCCACCATAGAGGATGATCAATGAGTTGAGCGGGAAGCAAACCACGTGACGCACAATCAGCAGGATTGTCCGTTGAGGGAACGTAGCGCCAGGAGTGAGAGGGGATCAATTCTTGGACTTGAGCAACTCTGTTGGCAACATACGTTTTTAGTCGATATGAAGGGGTGTGTAACCATGTGAGGGTTACTGATGAATCACGCCATAATGTAGTTTGAGAAAGGTCAATCTTTTCTTTGAAAATTGTACAACAGTAGGTTGTGAGTTTTGCAAGTAAGTATGCACCACATAGTTCCAAGCGGGGTAGAGTAACACGTTTCAAAGGAGCTACACGTGTTTTTGCGAGAATCTGACGAGTGATGATTTCTCCAGTTGAAAACTCACAGCGGAAGTATAAAACTGCTGAGTATCCTACTTCGGAGGCATCTGAAAATCCATGGAGTTCTAAGGAACATGTGGTAGTGAAATGGAACGAGCGAGGGATCTTAATACTTGAAAGTAGAGAGGTTTCATCAACGAAAATGTGCCATTTTTCGGCGAGTTCATTTGGAAGAGTGTCATCCCATTGGATACCCTGTGACCAGAGTATTTGCATGAGGGTTTTTGCCCACATGGTCACGGGTGACAAAAATCCGGTAGGGTCGAAAATGCGTGCTATAATGCTCAGCACTGATCGTTTTGTAGGAGGACCATCAGGGAGACTTAAGTTGTAAGTGAAACAATCTGAAATGGGTGACCAATGTAGTCCAAGAATGGCAAAATGAGGGTGATTAGTGGCTTCCAAAAAGACTGGTGTTTCTAGATGATCTTGAGGCAAATCTTGGAGTATTTCTGGGCAATTGGATGTCCATTTTCTTAGCTCAAAACCACCACGTGCAAGAAGTTCAATCAGCTGATCTCGTAGTTGCTTAGCTTCGTTGAGTGTATGAGCTCCACAGATGACGTCATCCACATACGTATTATCCCGTAAAACTTTGGCTACTGCTGGGAACGACCCTCCTTCGTCGTCAGCAAGTTGATGTAACGTTCTGATGGCATGGAAAGGTGAACTGCTTAGACCGTATGTAACTGTCGTTAATTTGTATGTGGAGATTTCTCGAGTCTTTTGATCTCGCCATAAAATTAACTGATACTTCTGGTCGTCAGGATGAACTTGAATGCAACGATACATTTTCCTTATATCGCAACTGAACACATAATTATGTGAACGAAAATTCAACAAAATGTCACAAATGTCAATTTGAAGTTTGCGACCGGTTAAAAGAATATCATTTAGTGAGACACCGGTACTGGTTTTGCAACTACCATCAAAAACTGTACGAAGTTTGGTTGTACTACTGGTTTCCTTCAGTACACCGTGATGAGGCAAATAGTAGTGTGGCTGCGAAAGATCGGAAGGGGATGCTTTGACCATGTGTCCGAGATGTTCATATTCAGTCATAAAATGTGTATACAATTCCTTGAAATTAGAGTTGGATTCAAACTTTCGTTCAATTGAGTGAAGTCTATGTTCAGCAGCAGATTTTGAAGTGCCCAGAGGTTGATGTTGGTCCTTGAAAGGGAGTTGAACCACATATGTTCCATCTGGAGAGCGGGAGTGAGTTGATTTGAAGTGATCTTCAGTGAGGCGATCATCTTCAGAGATAAGATTGCACTGCGGTACCTCTTCTTGTTGCCAAAAGCGAAGTAGAGTATTATGTAGCTCGTCTATTATTGTACCAAGTGAATGTGTAGGCCTATCTGGATGGGTATCTGTTAGATCAGGCCTCTCTTTTTCTACTTTCCTCATATGGATAAGATATCTTATTATTAATTGTCTCATCCTGCCGTATTCAATATTTCTTCTTTGAACTTGGGGCATTTTCTGTTCTTCCAACAAAACTGATTAACTGTTTAACTTGGTCTTATACTGAATACAAGCAGAGTACCCGTCCTTCGTACGGGGTTGGCATATAAGTTTAAAATGCTTATTGCAGTTATACCATAGATCAAACATACTCCCTTTCTATGGTTATACTCAAGCGTTGCGTTTGCAAGGGGGGAGGCACATTTTTATAAAATTTGCTTCTTTAAATTGACGGTATATTACACATCTACCATAGCCATAATGTTCTACCACTTCATCTAAAAAATGAAACAAAATCAATTATTACAAATTCACAAAAAATCACAAATTATTCATGACATTAAAAACATAAACATAACTGTAAACAATCCTGCTTTGACGGTCCTCATTGCGTATAACAGTTTTTTTTTTGTTGCTGCTTAGTTCAAATTAGCTGTTTACATAAATGAAAAAAAAAATAGTGCTGCACCCTGTTGGTAAATCTTTTAACTTTATAATGCTTTTGTATATCATAGAACCAACTTTTTTAGTTGAAACAGCTGACAAAATTCTTTAATTCCCTTTAAATATGAATACTCATAAGGTTAACATGGGAAACTACAGAGCCACTGGGGCGGAGCCCGAAAGGGTTTTTGAGATAAGAATATGCCTATATGTTAGGGGTGGGCGAGTACTCGACCTTTGAGTAATTACTCGAGTTTTTTCAAATACTCGACCTCGAGTCGAGTAGTAATTACTAATCAAAAATTTTGAGTCGAGTAGTTATAAATAGTACCAATACTGCCAATTCACGATTTTCTACATCCATATTTAATAAATTATATTTTGTTTTGTGTTGATGCCTTATTTAATCCCCATTCCTACAAAAAACAACTATCTAACCTCATATAGGTTAGACCAGCGTAAACCAAATGTTCAACAAACACCCATCGTCATTCGGCAGAGCTAGCAAGAGGACTACTACTACTAACAACAGACTTTCACTTTCCTACAACAGTCAACAATACGTCTCGATAACGATACAGTAAGTTGAAATAAAGCATTGAATGAATCTATCGAATTGCAATAGTCGATAGTCAACAAGGGAGTCTCGTGACTAGTAGGCCTAACAATGGCAGACGATTCTTGAAGATATTATAAAGTACAGTATCAGATTTAGTTTGAATTGCCATAAAAATATTTTATACCAAAATATAGAAATAACAAAATATTTTATACCAAAATATAGAAATACAACAAATAAAAATAACCTATTGTAGCATAATCAGGGGTGCCCATCCCCCCCTAGACTCATGACGCACCCCCCCCCCACCCCCCAATTGAGCAACAGCCCCCCCCCCCCAATAAATGAGGTACACAACAAATGAGAAACATTATTCCCCCGCCCAGTACTATTTGTAAAAAAAAGAAGTTTTATACATTTTTTTAGATATTAAAAATTCAAACCCAGTTAATCTATCTATATAAATAAAGTTATAGTTGTGTCTGTATATTGCTCAGAATTATACATATTTTGGGTAATTTTTACGTTTTATACATTGAAGAAGTTGAAAAATGTCTTATCTCAATTCATGTCCGTCTCTCACGGCCCAGAAGGCAAAATGCAAAATACCAAAATACGCATCCTACTCTAAAGAAAACTAGAGTACCGATTTAATTGTATTCACAGGATTGGCGAGAGTGTCCTTAGCCATTAAAATATGGCCTCACTATTTTGGAAATAAAATAACGGACGATCAAAAACCCAATTTTGTGTGATTTTTCTAGTTTTTTTTCTCCATGTTTAGGCCTACTACATACGTCATTTGAACAGCTGTTTTGATAAAGATTCCTTTTTCTAGCTGTCACTGATATGTTTACATAAATGTTGTTTACGAATACTGTGTAGGCCCTAACCATTTCCGATCACGTTTGTAACCATTTCCGATCACGTTTATAAGCAAATCCAAAACCAAGTGAGATTAATAATTGTGTGGCTTTGGCTTACATAACGGGTTTGATTTATCACGGGTACTAATATCTAACTGTAAATTAAATTAAATAACTAGCCATCACCCAGGTCGGGAACCAGAGATTCTGTGTGTATAAATTTGGAAACATCACAGCTCCTTTGATGAAAATGAAATGGAAACAACGCTTGCGCCAACAATCGTCTGCTCCGTTTTACACATCTGTCTGCTGTGCGCTATGTTACAACAGATTTCAGATACAACAGCTGAGGAATGATGACGATATAATGCTTAGTAAACTGTTGATTGAGTGATTAGTAACCATGGTATCTTTAGTAAGGCTGTGATTGGACAACGAGTAGGCCTAAATATGGCGACTTGTTGAATTTGTGTATGAATTGAAGATACACCTAATAAATAACGGAAGAACAAAGAAAAAGAATAACATGATTGTTCTCGTTACATTCTTTTTTAAGAGTGTTTTTATTATCTCTAAATATAATTTTACACTTTTTTATTACTCATCTATCAATTCCTATGCTGTGATACAGCACCTACCGGTAGCCTATCTGTCTATCATGAGCAGTATGTTATAACACTTTTTAAAGGTTCCTTTAATATTTACGTTATTTATAGCAATGCAGTGTTTGGCTAGTTATTAGTTGAGTTTGAGTTAGCTATAATTTTAAACGTTGCCGTTTGTACAACTGAACCAAGATAAATCATTTGAAATGTACAATATAATAATGTTATTGCACAATAATAATGATTGTGCAATATTGAATTTCGTTTATAAAAATACAAATCGTGACGTTAATGGCTGTTTACAGCGTTTTAATGGGTTGTCATCTATTTTTATACTATACTAGCTGTGTACCCGTTCTACGCACGGGATCTTATAGTAGCCTATTCAGTTGAAACCATATATAAAGAACAGCAGTTGGTTTGCATATTTTCAGATATGCTGGCCAAACTATTATACATAGGCCTAACTTCATTTAATGTTGTTTGTTGTTGTTCCGGATCGGTATGACAATCAATAAAAGGTTAAATTACCTGTGTCCGCCGGTCGATCCTAATGTATCCTATTACAGGAGATGCATTCCGGCAAAATTAAATCCATCATCAGTCCTAATATAAGTTCTTGAGCTTCCCCATTAGGTGCGTCTTGGAGTTTTTGAAACACATACACGAACTGTACACTTATACACATGACGAATAAAACATAAATACACGGTAGGCCTACTTTTATTTTTACAATGGACATGTAGACGCGCGTCAGTCGTGTGCCGAGTCGGCGAATCACGACTGAAAACGCGATCATTTAAAAAATGTAAGTTTCACAGCCATATACAACACTGATTCAAGTTCTTTTTCCCAGTTATCAATACTCAAGAACAATTTTATACACAAAGAATCTCTATTTTCATTTACGGTTACCCTACAAATTATTGCACTTGCGATTAATTAAATCAGTTATGTAAGGAAAAACGTTTTTAATCTTACTTGGTTTGGATTTGCTTTCAAAACGTGATCGGAATTGGTTACGGTATTTGTAAACAACATTCAATGTAAACATATCAGTGACAGCTAGAAGAAATAATCTTGATTCGAACAGCTGTTCGTTATTTCATAGATGAATACATGATAAACATTGGGAGAAAGGAGGAAACTTAACAAAAAATCGCACAAATTTGGGTTTTTAAACGTCCGTCATTTTATTAACCGACTTCCCCACTACCAACAAAAGGAGGAGGTTCTCAATTTGTTTGTGGCGATGTTTTTTTTTTTCTATGTATGTTCACCAATTTCTCTGGGATTCTTTTACCGATCAGTGTGGTTCCACCACTAAAATAACCAGGAGAGTTTCTATTTGGTACCTTATATATTATGTTTAAGTATAATATTTGTTTCGGTGAAAAATTCTGAAAACCTTAAGTATTCAACACTTATTTTGTTTACATTTGTGCAGATTGTTTACATTTGTGCAGAGAAGGCAATAAATAATAATAACATTCCTACAGCTGTTAGTTGAAACCATTTAAATGAAGCTACAGACAATTCTTCATGAAACAGTTGCTTCATATTGATCAATTAACTATTTATTGCCATGGAGCCTAAATGAATAACATTGAAAAAAAAATGCATTTTGTTTTGGTTACTATAAAAAATGCATTTTAACGTTTGACCTGATTTGTGTATACAGTAATTCTGTTTTTAGTATAGAATATTCTGAATTACAAAAACATATATGTTTCAGTGAATAGCTGTATGATATTGACAAATAAAGGTGTATTGTGAAAACCAAAGCATTCGTAAAACAGGTCTTAATATAAATTAAATGCAATTATTCCTTACACAACCTAAGAAGTGTGACAGTGCATAATCGTCAATTGTCTTAAAAGTGTTAAATATTTTAATTACTAAACATGCATTTGCAGATGTGGAATGTTTATTGATATTCTCTACCCGGTTACTATATCATATCAATACTATTATGTCTGCTTTGGAAAGTCCTAGAGGAAGATGATTTGCAATTTCGACTAGGCTATATCTTGAGCAAACAAAACCCCTTACATGACTTACACCACTTTTAGCTGAACCAATCTTTCATATACATATTTCATTTGCAGATGTGGAATGTTTATTGATATTCTCTACCCAGTTACTATATCATATCAATACTATTATGCCTGCTTCGGAAAGTCCTAGAGGAAGATGATTTGCAATTTCGACTAGGCTATATCTTGAGCAAACAAAACCCCTTACATGACTTACACCACTTTTAGCTGAACCAATCTTTCATATAATATTTTCCAAAGGTACTAAACGTGTTAACGACCAATTTTCCACTTTTGAGAGATATTTTAGTGCTGGTGGCTGAGGAATAACTTTCATATTGTTTATTGATACGTTACTGTATTTCTTTTTATAATGTAGAAGTACACCGATTGCAGGAAACGATGATGTCTGACATTTCATTAGGCCTAATGTAATGGACAGGGGAGCGAGCTGGCGTAGTGGTTAGAGCGCGGGACTTCAGTCCCTGAGGTCCCGGGTTCGACCCCCGCCAAGTCACCAATGGATTTTATCTAAGTGATAATGCCGCAACCCCTAGGTCTAGGCTCGTGCCTAGCGTCCTTAGGACAAAAAAAAAGATGTAATGGACAACTCTTTTTTTCTTAAGGAATATCAAAAAATGTTTATTTGCATACCCATTGATTATGTAACCTGAACAGGTGACTCAAGCAGTTTTAAAATAATGATTGTTCTGTGGAACTTTTGATTGTTTCAAACAGTTTTGCTTATCAAAAAACCTCAAGTAAATTAATACATAAAAAATTATACAATCACTAAAAATCATGAAATAATTTATTTTTGTAAAAAAATACAACCGACTTCAAACGCTCTAAAAAGAATGAAATAATTTCAATAAAGTAAACTTTTGTATTAGGCAAGCTCGACTATTAGCAAGACTTCCCCACTACCAACAAAAGGAGGAGGTTCTCAATTTGTTTGTGGCGATGTTTTTTTTTTTCTATGTATGTTCACCAATTTCTCTGTGATTCTTTTACCGATCAGTGTGGTTCCACCACCAAAATAACCATTCATTTTATTTACAAAGTAGTGATGCCATATTTTAATGGCTAAAGACAATCTCGCCAATCCAGTGAATACATTAAAATGATTTGGAACTTGATGGGTACTCTCGTTTTTCAGGAGAAGGCCGCGTAAAATGGCTCTTGGGCCGTAACAGACTGGAAGACAGACAGAAATTTAAATGAGACTTGTTTCGGTTTCTTTAATGTATAAAACGTAAAAATAACCTAAAAGTTTATGATTCTGAGCAATGTACAGACAAAACTCTAATTTTAGCGAATTTCCCATATAGGGAATAAGCTATTACCGTAGTACTCATGGTAAGACCTGGACGCGGGACCAATTTTTTTTTTCGTTTTGAGGTCCCTAGAGGCTAAAAACACCATCCGTTCAAATTCATATATATATATATATTTATATATTTATATATTTATATATATATATATATATATATATATATATATATATATATGTCCGTCAGCACGATAACTCGAGCAAAAATGATCCGATTTTGATGAAATTTGGTACAAACGTGTAAACGTACGTTTATTCGAACGAGTTCGCGATCCAGCATGATCGAACCATGGGAACGGGGGTTTACGGGGGGTTTTATGGGGTAAAAATAGGTTTTTCCCATTTTTGACCCAAAAAACATAAAATTTAGCAATTTCTTTCCAAACCATTTTGTAGACCTTAAAAAAACAAATAACTTAGTATATTGAAGCGTTATTATGCGCCTAATTGTTACGGAGAAAATTCCAAAAAATTTTAAATTTAAAATTTCCATGTTATTCTTATGGAGAATAAGTAAACTGTTGTAGTTTGCTTGTTTGTGAACATATTTTGATCAAATTTGGAAAATGTTTTTATTTCTTACAAAACTATTCACATTTAAAAAAAAAACAGTTTACCCTCCCTGATGCAGCAAACCTAAGTACTTGTTAAACTAATTCTATTTAAATCAAGAATAAATGTTATATTTTTAAGTAGACATTTCAGTGTAAATCCAATCAGTCAAATGGAAATTCGCTTAGTCTGCAGGTTTGCTGCGGCGGGGGTATTATTTATATAGATTGGATTAACCGTATTTTTCATTACTCCCCCTCCCTATTATCTCTGGTAATCGAGTATCTAAACAATAGTGTAAAGTATTGTAGCCTATGCTACTTGATTGTATTTTAACGAGCTTTATGTCAACAAAGTGTTCTGTGCTAAGTCGTGGTGTAGCTGGACGTGTCCGTACCACGCGTTATATTTTATCTATCACAGCAGTTGAGCCATGCGTCCCCTCCATCTCACGTCTTGCTAATCTTGAATAATAACTTCCTACACAAATCCTAAACTATCCGTAAATCATTTTAACTAATTGAATTCAATATGCTAATATAACTATTGTAATTAATTAATCGACTTTATATCTGGTGACTTCGTAATATATTTTTGATTGTCGTGCAATTCACTTTAGCCACCCCCCCCCCCCCCCCAAGAATTTAAATGACGCAGTCTGCGTCACAGCCCCCCCTTGTGGGGACCCCTGGCATAATATTTTTTCAAATTAATCGGTATTGGTGTTTAGTTTTACAAACCGATAAGTTACTGCAAGGAACATCGATGCATCTGAATGACGCAATCTCATTGGGTCTAGGCAAATGGCAGAAAGAAAAGATCAGTTCCACTTTAAACTCAGTGTTGCCAGATGGACGATAATTTTTGTACTTTTAAAACTGTGGTATTGGCGTAAACAAACTATAAGTATAATTTTCTAATGAGTTTACATAAACATGATTTAAATTAGTCAAACTATTAACTTTTTTTACGAAATAAAAGCTATAACAATTTTATGATAATTTTGCCGACATTCACCATAATGGTGTAATGATAAATATGGCAACGTCAGCCCTGCAAAACAGCTGTTTGATGGGAAAACAAAGCAGAAGCAGACAGCAGGAGCAGACCGACTAGAGAGAGAGAGAGAGATAAAGATGGTGACGCATAGCAACAACAAGAACAAAACAAAAGGATTGGAGTGAAGTTATGTCAACGTCAGTTTGAAATGTTTTTACTTTGAAGTGAATTTGTAACTTAAAATAAAATTGATTTTGTTAGTGGAAGTTTAATAGAAAGTAAAATAAACATATTCTGTTTGTGATTTTGATTGTGCAATTTTCAATCTGGTGGCAGAAACATGACAACTACAGTTTGAATTGTAACTTAACCTAGAAAATGTGAGTTTAAAAGAAAGGCCAAATAGGCTATACCAGGCTACAGTGAAATGTGTTTTAATTTTAAATTAAGTGTTTAATGTGGGATTTTATTTCGAGATAATAGGCCTACTATGTTTTTATTTGATATTTTCAGTCTGTCAGAGACGAGTCACTTGATCATTTTTATAAATGTACTGAGTGAAGAGGATAGCCCTAGTACCCATAACCTTCAAACTTCAGACAGATGAAGTGCTTATCCAAGTGATAACCTATTTTAAAATACCTCATTGATGTTTTTAACTTGTGATACAATATGTAGTTTAAGTTTTCTGTTAAATAAATAAATTTATTTTTATAAATTCTGTTTCTTATTTGAATTGAAATTATTCTTAAAGTTAGGTACCTTATTAAGTTAGTTAGTTAGGTTAATTATCATGTTAGTTAGGAGGAATTAAAGGCAAGAAAAAATAAAACACACAATAACAAGTGATGTGTAGGCCTAAATAATTTAATGCTGCAGCCAACAAAGTAGTCTAAGCCAATTTTTTTATTAGGCCTAAGGTAGGAGGTACTAATAATTAGTAACCATATAACTTAGAAAATTTGGTATAAGTACTTAAACTACCTATTTAGGCCTAGGCAGGGTTTAAGCTAGGATGAAATTTTTTCAGCAAAATGCTGCAAACTCTCTGCAAAGACAAAAACTAAGTTAGGCCTAACTGTAGAAAAAATATTATTCAATAACTTAAGCATTTAAAACAAAAAATTCCAGTAGGCTAATATTACATTTGTTTGAACATTACATCTTTCAATTTTATTTGTGGAAAATTTGCCATAGGCCTAGCCTGCAAAACAATGTAAACTTAGCATTTTTAAGTTGTGAATAGCAAGATGCTAAAAATACTACCGCTGCATAAACCCTGGGCCTAGGCCTACTTAACGCGCAACTACCCGACTCGACTCGATACTCGAGTTTTTACTCAAATACTCGACTCGACTCGACTCGAATTGAAAAATCACTACTCGCCCACCCCTACTATATGTTAATCGGGAATGTGAGCTATCATCACGCCAAATTTCAGCCGAATCCGTCCAGTGGTTTAGGCGTGATTGAACTTCAAACAAACACACAAACTTTCACATCTTCTTAATATAAAAGAAAGTTGTGTTAGTTACAGCGTTTATAAGTAGAAAACTACTGAACCAATTGGCATGAAAATTTACAGGGATATTCCTTAGGTACTAGAATAACATAATAGCCTGTTTCCGTTTCAAAAACCCTTAAGGGAAGCGTCCTATGGCCCTTTGCAGTTTACATGTTAATCTTATGGAAGAATGTTTTATTTTGTTTACCATGCCATGTTTGTCATTTCTTGATTAAATTAAATTAAGGAAACAGCTATTATAATGATAACCTAATTTTTAAAAACAAATCTACGCATAACAAATGAGTGCTATCAAATAGGTTTCTATTCCATTTGTTTTTTACGAATATTTGTTGTCAAATGTAACTGAAGGCAAGTGAGCGCAGCGAACGAGCTCCAACCTAAAGGTGAGTGAGAGTAGCGAACGAACTTCAACCAGGACGTGATTGAGCCATGCGAACGAGCTCATCTTGAAAATGAACGAGCATTTGACATAAAACCACACCAGGACAGGACGAAGTCTGTCGGGCCAGCTAATTTATAATATAAGTAAGATGGCCGATTTTTGTAAACAGAACTCCTCCCTCATTTTTGGACCAATTTTGATGATTAAAGTGTCAAAAAATTGCCCTGATCTGTAGTTTTGCAAAGTGTTTTTCGTTTTTTGATATCTTTCAGGGTGTCTACTACATTCTGGATAAAAAATTCATGGACAATTCCCGTACATTTAAGGACACTTTGCCGTAACCTTTGACGGTGTCATTAGGCCTACCGAATAATTTTCCTGATTTGTCAAACTGTATTAATCTTGTTATTCACTGTAGTTGTAACAGAGAGAAAAGTAAATAATAATAGATAAGAGTTAAAAATTTCAAAATAGAAATTTATTGAAAGTAAACAAACATAGGCCTACCTATACTTTAGGTAAAGCTTTTATAGTGTAACAGAGAAACGCAATCATTGTCTCCTCCGATAGCGACAAATATCTCCATCGGTCACGTAAACTTCATAACATAGCTTGTCCGATCCAGGAGGTTAGGTTCTCGACTACTTTTGAAAAAAAATCTTTAATGCATATTGTTACTCAATTCTTAGTACAAAATCAAGGTATGGTAAGCGGCTATTAATAAGCAATAAGCACAGAGTAAGATTATTGTATTTTCATTTGCAAAGTTAATATCGACACATAGCAATCATTAGTTGTTTATCTTAGGCTCAATTACATTTTCTTAATATATTTTACAGCTCTTTCAAGAATCAAAATACCCAGGCCTAGACCTAATTATTTAGGAGGGCCTATATAAACTGAGTAACAAACAATGAGGTTATAATAGCAGCAAAGTCACTATCATCATTCTAGTTCATAAGATTTAGATTGCTTAAAGCATACAACTCAATAAATAAATATATAGGAAACAAAAAACATTGAAACCTGAA
Organism: Macrosteles quadrilineatus; assembly: GCF_028750875.1. NCBI lineage: Eukaryota > Metazoa > Arthropoda > Insecta > Hemiptera > Cicadellidae > Macrosteles > Macrosteles quadrilineatus. The sequence goes on along the minus strand of NW_026542594.1, from coordinate 137,598,044 downwards.
TAGCCAACAATATAAGACAAAGATACAGAAAATGCAATGAAATAATTTGAAACCAAGCATAGGCCTACACAGTGATAAAACATAAATGCAAACAACAATGCTTGTGGTTTTGTCAATTGAAAGATAAAATGTCCATAAAAAAGGGGTTAACTTACAAAATAAGACTGTAGATTATTTACATGTTTAATATGAAACCATAAACAGTTTTATGGCACTAGGCACTGGCCGCGGCAAATTGAATCTTCAAGCCCCCAAGTAAGAAGTGAAATTTAACAGCCATTATAAAGCTATTATTTTCATGATAAAATAGGTTTGGGATCTAATAATAATTACCCTAGTAATAAAAAAAGAAGTTGTAAAGGAATAAAAGTGATACAACTTTTATGAGCTAGCTGCTGAGTCAACAGTTCTTGGAAGTACTTGACTTGACACTTGATTGTCGTGATAAAATATTAATGGGTTTGAGATTGCTAATGGGATTTTTATTGCATAATTATTCTAGTAATAAATTATGAAAATGTAAACAAACATCTGATAAACCTTTTATGTGCTCCTAACCAACTAGCGATCAATAAAATTATGGCCTATTAAAAATTTAAGTACATAGTCTGGCATTTAAGGACAATTCCCGTATATTTCATGGCCAATAAAAATTTAAGTACAATTCCCGGTTTTCCCGGATTTCCCGGTTGGTAGACACCCTGTCTTTATTAGTTTGGGAAGGATCTTCCATCAAATCTGAGTTTTCTCCCATAAGATTAACATGGTGGAATCTAAATATTTAATTGGAAACTTTGTCTCCACTAATTTGAGAGAACGGCTGGGCGTAGAAACTTGGTAGAGTTGTCCAAAGAAAGGTCTTGGTCTGTAGATGAGTTATCAAAAGAAAAACGAAGTAAATTCGCTTAGGGCTCTGCCCCAGAAGCCTTTAAAGATCCCTCCACAGATTTGTTTACATTTTGGCTATGTGGATAATACTTTTTAGTGAAACAACTGTTAATTTTTAAATTGTATTTTAAACAACACACATTTATTGGAAGTTACTAAATTGTCCAAAAGAAGTATTTGCAATATTATTTTCTGATTTTAAAATTGATTTTCTTCTGTATCATGTCATGTTTTGCAACATAACGTTCAATTACAATACCCCGCCGCAGCAAACCTGCAGACTTAGCGAATTTCCATTTGCCTAATTGGATTTACACTAAAATGTCTCCTTAAAAATATCACATTTATTCCCTATTTAAACAGAATTAGTTTAATGAGTAGCCTATTTAGGTTTGCTGCAACAGGGAGGGTAAAAAGCTTTTTTTATGTAAAATGGTAAAAGGTACTGTAGTTTAGTAAGAAATTAATGTATTTTCCAAATTTTATCAAAATATGTTCATAAACAAGCAAACTACAACGGTTGACTTATTCTCCATAAGAATAACATGGGAATTTTAAAATTACAATCTTTTTAAAATTTTATCCGTAACAATTAGGCGGATAATAACGCTTCAATATACTAAATTATTTGTTTTTTTAAGCTCTACAAAATGGTTTAGAAAGAAATTGTGAAATTTTGTGTTTTTAGGGTCAAAAATGGGAAAAACCTGTTTTTACCCCATAAAACCCCCCATAAACCCCCGTTCCCACAGTCCGATCATCATGCAAGTTTATCCCGCCTTACAAATTCAAACCAAATTTTATCAAAATCGGACGGTGTTTTTGGCCTCTGGGGACATCAAAATGAAAAAGTAAATCGGTCCCGGGCCTAGGTCTTACCATGAGACCTACGGTAATAGCTACTTCCCTATAGGGAAATTCACTAAAATCAGTGGAAAATCCTTTTATCCTCCAGTAACTGTTAAAATTATTTCTTATTGGACTATCTTATATCTATTGTATGGGTTTGGTGTATGCCTTTTTCACCACTTTTGGCTATATTTTATCATATCATTCTAGACAGATCATCATAGGTTCATGAGATTATTGTCATACATGTTTTCAATCATCGGGAAAATCTTCAATTGTGTAACACAATACAAAATAATACAAGTGCAGAAGTGTCTTATCAGCTTTAAAAGTAACCTCACAACCAATTTCTCAAAACTATGCAAGAGGGTTATTCATTGGCACAGAAGTACGATATAAACTGACGCAACGTGACGAGGGAAAAATCAAACTTACACTGTAACGGATGGACCTCTTTTTGAAGTTAGAACGTGTCTTCTCAACAAACAGATAGTTTTTTCTCAAATAAAATCATAGATTAATCTTTACGAGAGGTAGTCCAGTGGTCGAAACTCGACCAAAAATATGTAATGTGCTCACTTCTCTATTTTCACCCCACACTGTAAATAAAACATGTGATTGGAGTTTCTTCCATTTGTTTTGATTTCCTGTTTATATTTCGTTGTTATTTCGTCACCAGCATGGCAACGCATAAGATCCATGTTATTTTTTTCAAATCTTTAAACTCATTTTTTGTGCTTATCTTTGAGCCTATTTAAATTTATAAAGGGATTCTGCACACCTACAGGAAAATAGCTTTCTAACGGTATGTGTAGATTTTCCCTACGATGCACACGAGCTGAGAAAAAAGGTTTTAAAGAAACATGCTTGCCTATTAATATATAGATAGATTAGAAATCGCAAAAGTTTTTAACAACAAAAGATCCACCATTACGATTTTAATACTACTTAAAGGTTCTTTCAAAATAAGAGATACCAGTTAACATACTCCGACGACGTACGGTATGGGAAATATTTTATTCATTGAATGATCAACCATATTTGGTAACTAACACAATTATTATCATTATTGTTTATACACTTATTACTCTTTAAACAATTCTAAATGCTAAAAATATGTAAGTCATAATTTCACTCAATTAATCGCAGTTAAATGAATTAGCGTAAGCCTTTGAAAGTAACCGTCGATTTCGACGGGTTTCACCTAGTTAATATTTAAAAAGCTAATGAGTTTCTTTTTATAAACAGCTGTTTTTTGTTATCTATATAATTAATACGCTACACGAAAGTTTGTCGGTTGAACTCCTCCGCCATTTCTTAACCGATTTTACCCATTGACGTCTCATTGGAAAGAGCGTGTCGCGTAGATTTGCAAACTGACCTTACATTTTTGAAAAAGTCCCTTGGGCTCTGCCCCAGTGGCTTTGAAAGTTCCCATGTTATCCTTATGAAGAACATAATTGTTTACATTTTGATCAGCTGTATAATTTTATTGCTGTTATTTACTTTTCAATTCAATGAAACACATTGAGTACATTTATTTACTATTGGAGTTTGTGTAAACATAACCCCCAAGACGGATCGTGTTAGTATGGTTGTATCTTAAATTTTTGTACCTATTTATCGTTGTTTTGTGTAGCTATAATTTGTTAATTTCTTTTAAATGTCTCCGACGCAACGACAACGAAACATAGACAGGAGGCGCAATCGTGATAACGACCGCAGCTGCTACAGAACAGTGGTGCGTAACGCTTAACTCATCACAGTCTGAACCTGAACCTGGACAACTTCAACTATTTGGTTACAAATGCGCCCTAACACTACCCCAAAACGACTTTTCGTTCTCAATTGGCCCTCTATTAATGACCTGTGTTGCCTGTACAGCGAGGCCTCTTTGAGAAGGAGAGAACCGTCCGGAATGCTTTAGGTTTATCAATAACGAAGATAAACAGGGTCTGAGTTACTTAACGGTAATATTTGAGTTGACTCTTTTAAACTCATTGTAAATATGACTGTTATTCAATCTGAAATAACTCCTGTAATATTTTGTAATTGCTCGAATTCGAGCAACATGTACACTAGTTAAATTTGTTCTATGTATTTCTTATGGGGAAAACCTGACCTCAATAGTAGGAATTTTGAAATTCTAAAACCTTATTGCAAAACTACATATTGAGACGAATCTTTTGACACCTTAAACGTTGAAATTGGTCCAGAAATAAGGGAGGAGTTGCGTTAACAAAAAACGGCTTCACGTATTATATATATAGATATCATGCCCATAGGCCTAAGTTAATTGCTTGAATAACACTCCTCGTCGGAATCATTGCAGGTTTTTTTTAAGAATTGAATTGTTTAGTTTTAACAAAATGCCATCTTAAACACTTTTAGCAATTTTATGCTTTTAATAAATGCTCACATTTGTGGCTGCGCATTGGGACTGAATCAAAACAACTCAACCCACCAAACATTCCTGCAAAAAAACATGGCCATTGATTCCAATTTCAGGCACAAAAACATGAACTCCATACAGTATGTGATACCATAGATTAAACATTCACCTTTAGTAGATTTGTCATAGTTTTGGATTAGCTGAAAACAATTCTTGTTATTTAAGGAGTATGTTTTATCTATGGTTAAACCTAGTTTATCCAAAATAAAACGATCTAATCATCAACATAGTCGTCTCCTGTTTATATAACTACAAGAAATTAAAACACACATCATAGAACTAAACCCTAAAATAATAGAAACAAAATTACGTCAAAACTAACATCCAGTGTCACCAACATGATCTAGACATGAAAAATTTTGAATTAACAATGTCATAAGAAGTCGACTTGAGTTATTATATTTAATCTATGGTCATACTGCATCTAGGTTATATTTCCAAACCAAAACAGAGCAATATTCCGGCCAACCATACCGATCCGGTCTGAGGAGAAAATAACAACATTAATAGTGCTTTGGAGGGTATGGATTTTTTTTTAAATCTAATGCAAACTTTAATATTTTTATGCGAGATTAATATTTTTTGTTAATTTTAAAGGTAAATTTGTCGTTGTTTTAATATTCAACACAACATATTATATAGTTTAACTTAATCCTGCAGATTGTTGTAAACTAATCAAAAGATTAGTTATTATCTTTTGTTTTTTGAGGTGTGGGTGGTAACAATGTCTAGCACGCATGCGCTCCTAATCACTCTGATCAGTGGTACCGAGGCAGCATAGTGGCAGTGCAGTGGCAATGCGATGCGTACCCCTTGGGCGCTCGTCAACGTCAACATCCCTACAGCCTACTCTCGTATAACCAATGTTACCAATTTTCTAACGAAATTGATGCGTAGCTCTGAAAAATAGTTTAAATTTCCTAACAATTATTTCTTTTTATGAACTTCAGAATGCATAGTTTTTTTGTCAACTACCCTATGACTATTTAGTTTTTAGATATAAAAAAAAATCCTCTCGGCCGTGCGCCCTCTGGGACCTTGCGCCCATAGGCCCAGGCCTACTGGGCCTATTGGGAAATTCGGCCCTGCATATTATGCGGCTCATTGAGCAGCACGGGTTCTCTAGTATATACTAATGAATAAAGATGTTTTGACTTGACTTGAATTGAATTGATCCATCACTTATCTTAAGCATATTCAGAAGGTTTAAATTAAATTAGGAACTGAATTTTTTATTTCACCCGGTCGGAAAGATCATGTGCATCTTCTCACACTTAAATATAATGCGGCCTCTGTCAGGTGAGGCGTACTTTGTTTGCTTTGAGATGATTGTAATTCAACTAACTAACTTTAATACTAATTCAACTGAAATTAATATTGAAGTATTGAAATAAAGTACAGAAATAAATTATAGTACTAATATAGTGATAACAAGAGTGTTACAAAGTGATTTAAACTTAATAACATTAATAGGTTGCTCACCTTAATAACAGGAGGAGCTACTGCCACAAAAGAATTACCATCGTGATACAAAATTGACTCCTGGCCAATTATAATGGCCCCACAAAGTGGTTCAGGCACTGGGATAACCATTGATGCTTCAGTCTCTATATTATCTTGCTTCCAAGGAATCTAAAAAGAGAGAAAATTAATTATAACGACTTACAAGTTGACAAATGTCTGTCACAATCTCACCTTATAATAATTGTTCAAGTCAATTTAGCTAATTCTCCGTAAAAAAGGTATGCTACAGGGTACCGTTCTAGCCTAATTACCGCTATCGGTTCGGAACACAGTGTACAGCCTATTAAAAATTAATAACTTTCAATTCACTATCATAGGCAAAAAGTAGTTTTTGGCTAATTTCCCATATAAGGAATAAGCTATTACTGTTTGTAGGTCTCATGGTAAGATCTAGAATCGGGACAAATTTACTTTTAGCGAATTTTCCTATAGAGAATTTGCTAATTACCATAGGTGGCGCGGTAAGACCTAGGCCTAAGACCGATTAACTTTTTTCATTTCGATGTCCCTAGAGACCAAAAAAACTATTGGTTCAAACTGTCATATATATCTATTAATTTGAAACAGTTTTTCTTTGTGACAGCTAATTTGAGAGAACAGCTGGGCGTAGAAACACAGTAGGGGTCTCTATAGAAAGGTCTTGGTCTGTAGATGAGCCATCAAAAGAGAAACGTGGTAAATTCCCTTGGGGCTCTGCCCCAGTGGCCTTTAAATTCCTATCCCATGTTATTCTTATGGAGGAAAAACGGGGTTTTGTCACAGCTAATTACAGAGAACGGCTGGGCGTAGAAACTTGGTAGGGGTCTCTAAAGAAAGGTCTTAGTCTGTAGATGAGCCAACAAAATAGAAACAAGGTAAATTCCCTTGGGGCTCTGCCCCAGAGGCCTTTAAAGTTCCCTCTTCAGATTTGTTTACATTACGACCATATGCATACATTTACACTACTTTTGAATAAAACAGCTGTAAATATTTAAATTGTGATTTACTAAATTTGTCAAAATGATGTATTTGCAATGGTTTTTTTCTGAATTTAAAATCGATTTTCTTCTGAATCGTGCCATGATTTTCAATATAATGTTCTATTACCAAATCAGTGGAAAATCCTAATATCACAGTAACTCTTAAAATTATTTCTTATGGAGTTAACTTATATCTATTGTATGGGTTGGTTTCTGCCTTTTTACCACTTCTTGGAGATTGCACGTAGACGATATTCTTTGGCGTATTGCATCTGCAGTAGACAATACTTGGTTGGTGTAATTTTTAAAATAACAATGGAAAAAAGTCAGAAATACTGGACAATTTGATATTCTAAAAATAAAACTGAATTAACACTGTGCTACATTTCTTGAGCAATAATTTAAAGAGCCGATTTGCAAACAATGGAAACAGGAGAGTCATAGAACACAACCAAGTACAGTAGAAGAAATAGAAATAATGTTTGTTTTTTTTTCATTTATAATCGTTATTATAGACAACCTAATGGGGCTATGAGTGGGGAAAATTTGTAGAAAACACTAAAAAACAAGGTTAGCTTTTGAAAAAAATATAAGATATTCACAAAAAATTTTGATTATATCTAACTGCTGTGTACATCTTGAGTATTTCCATAATCTTTGAGTCGACTCTTATAAAGCCATCGGAAATTAAGACTGTTATTCGTTTTAAAATAACGCCTGTAATGCTTCGCAATTGCTCGAATTCGAGCAACAGGTACACTAGTATTATTAATCTCGATCTTCGACTTTAATCTCGAAGTACTCCGACTTTATTCTCGAATGTGCTTATTATAGTTTGTTATAATTTTACGGCAACCACGACCCCACTAACTGTTGATGTAGGGGTGTTTCTGATGTAGACATATTTTTGATAAGAATTGGCAGATAGAAAGGGGTTTGAGCTATAGGACACATAATGGAATATGACATTAATGAACTGATTGAACAATATTTTAGTTTAGGCCTTCAACAGCCTGAAATACTTGCAATTCTTTTATTGAAGCATAAAATTTGCATAAGTGAGCGGACACTTAAAAGGTATACCAAGAAGCTCGGACTTCATAGAAGGAAACACTTTTCTGATATTGACTCTGTCAAGGATTTTATTAGGTCTGAGTGCGACAGAGACGAGAGACAGTGAGACAGCAGACAGAGAAAGAATCAGAAACAGAATAGAATGAACGTATTCGTATTGAAGTTGAGTTGAAGTAAAACTAGACTAGATAGAAATGTCGAAGTACTTCGAGAAAAAAGTCGAACTACTTCGAGAAAAAAGTCGAAGTAAAATGAAAGACAAAAAGAAACTGAGTGCCCCTTCAGGGCCATCGTAATTTCTTCAGCTAAAATAACACTCACTGCAGCACAACATTAAATAATTAATCTGTTGGAACAATCCATAACGTACCCTTAAAAAAAAATGAACATGCCTTAAATGAATACGCTTCTACCAGAAAACTGTTTACACTACACGGCTGCTTGTGGCCGTGGAACGGTACCGTGGCGCCACGGCATTTGCGCACGGCTGTCAATTGGCCTGGCGACCACGCCTGTTATGGACGTGGTAATACGGCAGTGTAAACACCGCTGTATATTATATTATATCTTTAGTTAAGCATTTGATTTATTTATTGCTTTATTAGGGGGAGCTGGAACAGGGCATCTCGCCAATGTAAAATTTGCCATCTTTAGGTACACGTTTCTTCAAAAGGTGTAAAGCTATGGCTTTCAAAATTGTAGGCTATAATTATCAGCCCTTTATGTGTAAACAGACTCAATTTCTGAATTTTTCAATCAAGTATTACATTAACAAAATTAAAAGACATAAATTTTTCTTAAACACTGGCAATGTGACAGTAATAAATACCCCCGCCGCAGCAAACCTGCAGACTAAGCGAATTTCCATTTGCCTGATTGGATTTACACTAAAATGTCTCCTTAAAAATATCACATTTTTTCCCTATAGTAGACTCCCTCTTATCCGGACTCCTCGGGACCGAGGTCAGTCCGGATAATGGGTTTTCCGGTTAAACCTATGTCCCCAAAAGCTTGTTATGTAACCCAAATATTTGACTTAAATTTAGAAGAGCATTGTATTTAGACACGTGATCACTGGTCTCAAATCTTTCACACAAGAACAGCCGTTGCAGTACCGCCCACTTCCTGCGGATCTAGTCCGGTTAAAACGATGTGCTGATAATAATTGTCCGGTTAAAGAGAGTGTCATTTCCGCCGAGTGTAGTCTGGTTAAAAGGTGTCCGGAGAAGAGGGAGTCTACTATATTTAAATAACATTAGTTTAACGAGTACTTAGGTTTGCTGCAACAGGGAGAGTAAAAAGGTGTTTATTTGTAAAATGTTAATAGTTTAGTATGAAATGAATGCATTTTCCAAATTTGATCAAAATATGTGCACAAACAAGGAAACTACAACAGTTTACTTATTCTCAATAAGAATAACGTATAGGAATTTTAAATTTACAGTTTTTTTGGAATTTTTTCCATTAGGCGCATGCGCATAATAACGCTTCATTATATTAAATTATTTGTTTTTTTAAGCTCTACAAAATGGTTTGGAAAGAAAATGCCAAATTTTAAGTTTTTAGGGTCAAAAATGGGAAAACCCAATTTTTACCCCATAAAACCCCCATACCACCTGATCCCATATTCCAATCATTCTGGTTCGAATAAACGTCGAATTACACGTTTGTACCAAATTTCATCAAAATCGGATGATTTTTGCTAAAGTTATCGCGCTAACGGACGCATATATAAATATATATACTGTATATGAATTTGAACGGATGGTGTTTTTGGCCTCTAGGGACCTCAAAACGAAAAAGTAAATCCCGGGTCCAGGTCTTTCCATGAGTACTACGGTAATAGCTTATTCCCTATAAGGGATATTCGCTAAAATGGGTCTAAATGTCACCTATAACACAACAATTATGTATAAAAAATTTCAAGTCTCTAGGTCAATTAGTTCCAGAGATATGTGTAAGCTACCTTTGTTATAAAAAGTTGAACTTTCGGAAAACGCTGTGAAAACAGGATACAACCCAGTAGCACCTAGCGCAAGCTAGATTTATCATAAATAGGCCTGCCTATATTGAGGATCATAAAACTGCCTCTTCATCCACTTTCTGCATGAGCCTTTTTTAGCGAATTTCCCCATAGGGAAGTAGATATTACCGTAGGTGGCACAGTAAGACCTAGGCCCGGGACCGATTTGCTTTTTCATTTTGATGTCCCCAGAGGCCAAAAACACCATTCGTTAAAATTGTTATATTTGTATATTGTTGTAGCTTCTTTAAGACTGTTCAATACTTCATTTATATCTATTTTTATTATCATATGTTTTCTGTTGTATTTGTTTTGAAAACATTCATGAAATAGAATTTGTGTTGAGTAAATATGCGTGTTTCTATTAATTATTTTATAATTAATTGGAGTCATTTTAATTGGCGACGAGGATGGGATTCAATTTCAACTTGTAACAGATAATCAGCCCATATCTAGGATCTTCAGGCATGACAAGGCTCTACCACAAACAACTTCAGCTCGTTTACTCAGATACGCATCATATCTGTCAGGTTTCAATTACAAGTTGGTGTTCAAAAAGGGCATGGAAAATAAAAAACGTGGATTGTCTTTCAAGAGCTTACACAGACTCACTTTACTAAAGACAAGAAAATTAGAAAAGAGGTACATCAAATCTGCAGCCAAGCAATTTTTCAAATTTCAAGCCATGAAATCACAGCTGAAAGTATCAAGAATGAGACAGCCAAAGACCCAGTGCTCTCTAAGATTTTGAAAGACCTACTCACCAATTCACTTTGTTCTGACTTTACTTTGGTCGAAAACATTTTTTTCCGGGGAGGAAGAGTTTACATTCCATCACAACTTAGAAACAAGATTCTAAATGAACTTCATGAAAGTCATCTTGGAATCACAAAAATGAAACAGCTAGCACGGCGCTATGTTTACTGGCCAAATATTGACAAGGACATTGAGCATCTTGTGAAAGGATGTGAAAATTGTGCACTAACACGGCCAAATCTGCCCAAAGCTCCCAATCACCCTTGGGAAATTCCAAAAGGGAACTGGGAAAGAATACACATTGACTACACAGGACCGTTTCAAGGCTTCAACTTCCTCGTGTGTATTGATGCTAGATCAAAATGGGCGGAGATAAAAGTAATCAAAGATGCACCATCCAGCTCCAATACCATACATCTACTAGAACAGATTTTTGCTACACACGGCTATCCGAATGTTATGGTATCTGACAACGCCTCAATTTTTCAAAGTGATACATTCCAAGCTTATTGCAAATTGCATGGCATTTTCCAGAAATTCATATCTCCAGGACACCCAGCAACAAACGGCTTAGCAGAACGCTCTGTTCAAACATTGAAGAACCGCCTGAAGTCCACAGCTACGGAAAACATACCAATGGCAATAAAGGTCCAGAAGATCTTATGCGGTACCGGGCAACTACTCTAGCATGTGGCAAATCACCGGCTGAACTTTACCTCCACAGGAAGTTAAGAATACAAATGGATGCCATTTTTCCTAACGTACAAAAAGCTTCAACTAGAAATGCTCCTTCTGCACGTTCATTCAATGAGGGGGAGAGAGTTCAGGTTTGTCTCTTCATAAACAACAAGAACGTTTGGGAGTTTGGAGAGGTAAATAAAAAGTTGGGAACTCAAATCAAATCAAATCAAATATATCTTTATTCATAATATGTACAATTTATGTACAATGAACTATCTAGTTTCCCTTGACAAGTCAGGCCGACTTGTAAAACGACACATTGATCAATTGCGGTCTACTTTGATACCAAAACCAAAAATTGTTTGCGGGACCAATCCACATATTTTATGTTCCACAGGCTTCTAAACACAGCACAAAAGAAAATACTAAGGCTGTTACTCGTTCTAATCCTGAAAGACCATCAACTCCCGTAAGACCATCAACTTCCGAAGGACCTTCAATTTCCGAAAGACCACCAACTCCCAAAGCAAACACTTCAGAGGTTCCAGTAGTTCAGGGAACAGAAACAAACAATGCCGAAGTTTCTGTTAATCAAGATAGATCAAGGCGACAAAGGCAAATGCCGTGCCGATATAAGGACTTTGTTCTTTCATAATTCCATTGCCAGTTCAAAATAGTGGGGGAGACTGTTGTAAATTCTTTAAAACTGTTCAATACTTCATTTATATCTATTTTTATTATCATATGTTTTCTGTTGTATTTGTTTTGAAAACATTTATGAAACAGAATTTGTGTTGAGTAAATATGCATGTTTCTATTATTTATTTTATAATTAATTAGAGTACACTTGAGTCCCGCTAATCCGAACATGGTTAGTCCGAACGTCCGCTTAATCCGAACACGTTCCCGATATTATTTTTAATAAATTTGCACTATATAAAATGCAATGGGAAAGGTCTTGAAATGAAGTATAAACAGAGTAATCAATTGAGGAATACAATGGTTTGTTTATTACTATAGAATAATTAATTATTAAAACTCAATTTAAGGAAACTAAATCAATACTATTTATTTACAAGAACAAACAATAATGTAAACAAACCAAAAGGCAGATGATTCATAACTTTATAACTCAGCTGATAATAATAATCCTACATTTCTCCCCACTCAATTTAGGCTGAGTTTCCGAAACTATGTACATCATCATTTTCAGGTTCCATTTGCATTTTCCATTGAGGTGGATCAGTTGCACCTTCTCTTGCTCTCAGCTGGTCAGCGTGTTTTCTCTTTATATCTCCCCCTACTAAAACGGTGTATGATAGCTCTCCCGTCCTTTCTTGTACTATTCCTGGTCTCCAGCCCTTCTTCGTTTCATTTTGAACCCACACTTCTTGTTTGGCAGAAAACTCCTTTTGTTTGGATTTTAAGTCGTGGTAGTACTTCTGTCGCCACACTTGATTTTCTATTCTCTCTCTGCTATTATACCTCCACCTATCCAAAGCTGTTGGTAATCTTCTACCATAGAAAAGGACTGATGGTGGTTGTCCTGTGGTCTTTTGTGGGGTATTTCGATAGGCAAGCAACACTTGTAAAAGTGCAAGTGATGAACTGAGACCTTCTTGTTTGCAAGCACTATATCGACTCTTGAAGGTTCTGATAATCCTCTCCACTAAACCATTGGTTTTTGGATGATACGGCGCAGATGTAACATGACATATGTTATTGTCCTTACAAAAACTCTTAAACTCATGAGATGTGAAGGGGGTGCCATTATCCGATACAATTTTTTTAGGAACACCATACCTCGAAAACCAAGTCCTTAATCTATTTACAAGAGCAGCAGTTGTCGTACGGTCCATAACTTCGATCTCAACCCATTTTGAGTACGCATCGATTCCTACTAACCAGAATCGGTTGTCGAATGGACCTGCGAAGTCAAGATGAATTCGCTCCCAAGGATCACTTGGCACATTCCAAGGATATAGAGGTACTTCTGTGTCAAATGATCGGTTACTCTGGCAAGGGTGGCATCTACGGACATAAACCTCAACATCCTTATTCAGATTAGGCCACCAAACATAATACCTTGATAGGGATCTCATTGCCTCTATTCCAGGATGTCCTTTGTGGAGTTCTTTCAATACATTTTCTCTCAAAATCTGTGGCACCACAATTCTTCCTAATCGCATGATTATGCCGTTTTCTAATGTCAGCTCTTCTCTCTTATTCCAATATGGTTTCATGGATGGTGGTAAGTTTCCTGTATCTTTTGGCCAACCATGTTCCAGGTAGTCTATAAGTTTCTTCATATTTGGATCTTTCTTATACTCCAGTACAAGTTCATGATTTGGATAAACTACGTCAATTTTCTCCTGAACCAATGCTCGAATCTCTCTCTCATCTGGATCCAATACTTCTTGTGTCTTGAGTGAAAACCGAGATAAAAAATCAGCCAAACAATTATCCTGTCCCTTGATGTACTGGATCTCAAAATCATACTCCATTAAATACAAAGCCCAACGGACCAAACGGTTGTTAACTACTTTGGTAAGATCTCGATGCATTCCAAATATTCTTTCAAGTGGCTTGTGGTCCGTTCTCACCTTGAAATGTCTTCCACTGAGGTATTGTCTAAACTTCTTCACGGCAAAAACTAACGCCAGTGCTTCTTTGTCAACTGTAGCATACCTTTTTTCTGCTTCGGTTAGTGTCCTCGAGGCGTACATCACTGGCCTTTCCGTTCCATCCGGCATCAAATGTAACAGCACAGCGCCAACCCCTTGTTCACAAGCATCACATTCAACAATGATCGGCTTTGATATGTCGTATGGAACTAATGTCTTCTCCAATGACAGGATATTCTTCAACTTGTCAAACGTACTTTGTTCTGTGTCAGTCCATTTCCATTTAGTCTTCGTACCAGTCAGCTTATGCAAGTTCGAAGCGATCGCATGAAGATTAGGTATATACCTTTCGTAAAAATTTAGCGCCCCTAGAAAAGCTCGTAATTCTTTCACGTTTCTTGGCCTTGGTGCGTGTCTTATGGTTTCAACTTTGTCTTCGGAGGGATGAATACCATTACCATCAATTGTATGGCCTAAATACTTTACAGATTTCTCAAAGAACTTACATTTTGACAGTTTTGCTCTTATTCCACTTGATTCTAGCCGCCTCAAAACTTCTCTAAGAGTGGTTATATGGGTGGTCTTATCCTTACTAGAAATGATTATATCATCAAGTAGAACTCCGACATTAAGTCCTTTTAATAAACTTTCCATGTACCTTTGAAATTTTGCCGGACTCGAGGAAAGACCAAAAGGCAACCTTTTGTAGCGAAAGTAGCCTACATGAGTTGCTATTGTAAGGTACTTTTGTGACTCAGGGTGTACTTTCATTTGCAAGTACGCGTCTCGAAGATCTATGACTGAAAATATCTTTCCATCAGTTAATTTGGAAGTCAAGTCATCAAAGGTTGGCAAGAGGTGTCTTTCCGGAACGATGTTTGGATTCAAGGTTGTACGAAAATCGCCACAGATCCTGACTCTACCTCCACCCTTGTCTACGTTGACTGTTGGGGTACTCCATTCTATCGGTGTTTCGGAAGGGTCCACTGCTTCCAAAACTCCTTCCTGTACTAATCGCTGTAATTCTCGCTCCACTGCCTCCCTTAAGGGAAATGGGACTCGTCTTGCCCCGTAAGATACAGGTTTTGTTCCACTTTTTAGATGGATAACTTCATTAGAGTCAGATATCGTTCCTAGCTCATCACGAAAGAGTTCTGAAAACTCCTGAGTTAATGCCTCAACTTCTTTTTGTAACGTTTTTCTATAACTTTCTTCATTCTTACCTGTCTCTTTACTATTTGTCTTTCCATTGTCAATACGCCTAACCCTTACTTCCCTAGGCAAATTAAGATTGAAAGCTACACTCCACGGCAACCCAAATAATGGAACATCATCTTCTAGTAATACAATAACCGGCAATCGCTTAGTACGATTACGTAAAGTAACGTCCACAAAAGTCTTACCCATGACTTCCAGCTTATTTTTTCCGTAGCCAGTGATGACATCAGACGTCTTTTTGAGAGATTCGCCACTTGAATTGATCTTATCCCAAAGAGACAAACTTATAGCACTTACCCGAGCCCCGGAATCAAACTCCATTCTAACATTATACCCATTCAATTCTACATCTATTGTAGCTCTGGGAACCTTACTCTTAACTGACCTAATTTGTGTTCCGCTAACATCAATATCAGAACTACACTCATCATCGTAAGTTAGACCACAAGAATCATCTACTTTTCTCAAATTACCGTCTGTTCTCTTGACAAAATTATTTTTACTTTTGCACATTCTTGCGAAGTGGCCTCTCTTTGAACATTTCTTGCACACAGCAGAAACAGCAGGACACCTATCTTCACTAGGGTCATGTGTAAACCCACATCTATAACATCTATTAAAACCAGTAGATTTCTGTACCCCTGGTTTCCTATTTTCCTTACTGTCACTTACTTTGAAAATCTCATTTTTACACGAATGTTTGGAAACTTCTTCTCTCGCACGTTCCATAGATTGAGCTAACTCTAGTACTACTGTTGACTTAACACGCTCACCTCGGTTATCAACTCCCTCGGGCCATCTTTGTCTGACTTCTACTTCAAATTCTGGACAGTTGCTTCCTACTGCAAACCTATCTCGTACTCGTTCATCTAAGCTATCTCCATATTTACAACTTCTAGCTAAAGACTTCAATCTGTTATAAAACAAAATAAATGTCTCACCATCTTTTCTTATTGCTCTTTCAAACTCAAACCTTGTTGCAAAAAGGGTCCTTGTAGGCTTGAACAACCGGTTGGCTTCCTCTTTGACTTCGTCGTAGGTGCACTCCTCCCAGGCCCTTGGATACATCTGGTCCGACAGTGCCCTGAGGTGCTCCTCTCCGATATTTGCCAATAGAAGATCTCGCCGAGCCGCTTGTTCTTCTGTGTTAGCACCACCAAGTCCCTTAACTCTGCAGGTCAACTCAAAACGAGTTATGTAGTCTTCCCACAATTGTTCACTATTATACTCTTTAAATGAAAATCTGCTCATTCTATCTTGTATGCAAGACATGTTACTACAGTCAATTACACTCTTATACTGAGACTGGTCTGTTTTCCTAGGCATTTTCTCGTCGCCAATATAGAATAATTAATTATTAAAACTCAATTTAAGTAAACTAAATCAATACTATTTATTTACAAGAACAAACAATAATGTAAACAAACCAAAAGGCAGATGATTCATAACTTTATAACTCAGCTGATAATAATAATCCTACAATTACGTAAAGTTTAAATTTACAAATCGTAATAAAAACCAACAAATAAAACAAAGAATTATTTTGTAAGAAATATTGCACATACCGTACTGAAAAATTAACTTTGGTTAGGCCTACTTGTTATTGGACATTAAATCCCGCATTGTCATTTGCTGCAGTTTAGTAAGTCTGTTTTTTGCCGCGTAGTTCCGCCATTTTCTCATGAACATCGCATCTGCAGGTGTGGCAGTAGACTGTTTGACTGTTGTTCTAAGTAGCGAAGGGCAAGGTCAAGCGCTGCAGCTGCCTCATTGTGTGTCACTTTCTCCTCTCCTCCCCCGCCCCCTGGCTCGTCATCACTACCCTCCCCCTCGTCGCCCTGAACATGATCTTTCGTCACTGCTACTAGCTGCTATGATGTCATCGTCAGTCAGAGCAGACGTACAGTCCAGTCCGCGCGCATTATCGTCACATCATACACGTCTGCCTACCCGTTCATATCGCTCTACGCTAAGTTGATTGTTGACACGCTAAGTTTGATTAACTAATGCGCTTATTTAACTTTTGTTTTTTAATTTTGTTGTAGTAAATGGACTTTTAATATTGGTTTTTGTGTATG
This sequence comes from Macrosteles quadrilineatus, assembly GCF_028750875.1. Taxonomy (NCBI): domain Eukaryota; kingdom Metazoa; phylum Arthropoda; class Insecta; order Hemiptera; family Cicadellidae; genus Macrosteles; species Macrosteles quadrilineatus. The sequence continues at coordinate 137,580,918 of NW_026542594.1, read as the reverse complement.
GCTCGATCATATTACGACACTACGACCGCATAAAGTTGCTTCCTTCTTGATTATTTACATTATTTCGGCTAATCCGAACAATCAGCTAATCCGAACGGGGTTCGGTCCCAATTAGTTTGGATTAGCCGGACCACCATAGTACCCTTTTTTTAATTATTTTTAATGACTGATGCATTTCAACACTAAGGTCATGGTCACAGTCTTTCACAATGTTATTAAATCTAATATGTAAACAAAGAAAATAAATACAATCACATGTTTAAATTGTAACTAAATCTATCTTGACTTGGAAAATTATATAATTAAGAATATCGTTATACCAATGGTTTTACTTATAAATTTTGTCTTAATTCTTGGATCTTATCATAAATTGGGTTTAAATTTAAAAATTGACACAAAATTTAAACCCAATTTATGATAAGATCCAAGAATTAAGACAAAATTTATAAGTAAAACCATTGGCATAACGATATTCTTAATTATATAATTTTCCAAGTCAAGATAGATTTAGTTAAAATTTAAACATGTGATTGTATTTATTTTCTTTGTTTACATATTAGATTTAATAACATTGTGAAAGACTGTGACCATGACCTTAGTGTTGAAATGCATCAGTCATTAAAAATAATTAAAAAAAGGGTACTATGGTGTATTATTTATTAATATATGTATATATATATATATATATATATATATATATATATATGTCCATTATAGTCCGTGAACGCAATAACTAGAGTAATTTTTGTCCGATTTTGATAAAATTTGGTTTAATGGTGTACGGCAGGATAAACTTGAATGAGTTCGCAAACCAGCATGATCGGACCATGGAAACAGGGTTTTGGGGGGTTTTATGGGGTAAAAAATGGTTTTCCTCATTTTTAACCCTCAAAACACAAAATTTCCCAATTTCTCTCTAGACCTTTTTAAAGAGCTTAAATAACAAATAATTTAGTATATCAAAGTGTTTTGAACGGTTATTAGTAACGGAGAAAATTTAAAAATTGTAAATTTAAAATTCCTTATGGAGAATATTGTAAAATGTTGTAATAAGCTTGTTTATGGATAAAGTCTGTCGCAACATATCTGGAGCAAGTGACAGGATGAAGGAGAGGTATGACGTGAAGGCCGAGAAAGGAGGGTTCACACCTGGGGACCTCGTGTGACTACACAATCCCTGAAGGCGTCGTGGATATTCGCCAAAACTCCAGAACTCGTGGGAAGGACCTTATGAAGTTATTTCCTGTTTAAATGACGTCATCTACTGGATTAAGAAGCAACCAAATGGCAAACCCAAAATAGTTCATTTCAATAGGCTTGCGCCCTACAAAGGAGATCACAGCCAACAAGAGGAACAACAAGTTTGGAACCTCTCTACGGAGCCAAAAGACGTCGTGTCTGAGAGACGTGGAAATGAAGAACCGAGGATGTTATACAAGGACCTCTTCACTTTGCCAGTGGAATATGCCCTGGCCCACTGTATAGCAGAAGACCTGAGAGCGTCGCGAGGTATAGCTACAGTCTTCAGGAAAAAGTTTGGAGGGGCCGAAGATCTTGAGCGTCAGAGCCCGGCCATTGGCACAACCCTTAACCTGAAGCGCAATGGACAGCATTTGTTTTACCTCGTACCTTTCATGAAGGAAACGTCAAACAAGAGGACGTCATAGGAATCGTTGAAGAAAAGCCTGCAAGAACTGCGAGACAAGATTCTTTGGATTGGAATGGAAAATTGTAAGAAATATGGTGCAGGAGCTATTTAAGGGCACTGACATCAATATTGTGGTCTGCGTATACAACCCGTGGAGAACCGGAGAAATTATGGGTCCAGAAGATCGCAAGCTTCAGGAGAAATCTGTTCTGGGGCAGAACAGTCTTAAGGAGGGGGTAGTGTTACAAGTCAGGAGCCCCGCGCAACAACAGACGCTGTCTCAAAAGGGTTGTTTGTCAACACGGGATTCTCAGAACGCACCAGTGACAGACAATAGACCCATGTCAACGGACTACGTCAACAGGGTCTTTGACATCCACCAGAAGCTTCCACGGCGATTTGTAAACAGCTTTGTCCAAAGGTGCCTGATTCCTCTAGAATGTTCTACGGTAAACCTAAATAAGGGACCATCTTTCTGCACACGGCAGTTAAGTCTAGTCGAGTCGGAGACCAGCGCAGCGACCGCCCGCCGATGTGAGTGACCAGTGTTAGTGACAGTGACAGTGTAGTGACAGTGTAGTGACGGTGTAGTGACAGTGTAGTGACGGTGTAGTGACAGTGTAGTGACGGTGTAGTGACAGTGTAGTGACGGTGTAGTGACAGAGACAGGGATAAATCCTGTAGAGGTTAGCTGTAAGTAGAAACATTGTAAGTTAAAATAACCTCGGCTTTTTTTAGCTAAATTTAGGTAGGGTTAGTTAGGTGTTAGGTGATTGTAATTAAATAGAGAATGATAAGTGTAAATAAATAGCTATTATAAAATAACCAAGTTTTTACTGTCAAGAACCTGTTAAGCACGCAACAATATTATAATGAATTTGGTCCCCACACAGAATTTTGACGTCACTTTATGGCGCTCAAACAGGGACACACATTGTTCTAAGATATTATAATCACACATGAATGTAGGATACTATCCATTTTCATAGTAATGTAAAGTATTGTAATTTAAAATAATGGTTTGAATACTATCTCGAGAAGAAAACAGCAAAAATACTGGTAGCCGCATACCGTACCGATTTTGTACCGAGAACCGAGCTACAAAATATTGTACAGGGGTGCCCATCCCCCCCTAGACTCATGACGCACCCCCCCCCCCCAATTGAGCAACAACCCCCCCCCCCATAAAGGATTTACACAACAAATGAGAAACATTATTCCCCCGCCCAGCACTATTTGTAAAACTATAAAAGAAGTTTTATAATTTTTTTTAGATATTTAAAATTTGAACCCAGTTAATCTATATAAATAAAGTTATTGTTTTGTCTGTACGTTGCTCAGAATTATACATATTTTGGGTTATTTTTACGTCTTATACATTGAAGAAGTTGAAACATGTCTTGTCTCAATTCATGTCCGTCTGTCACGGCCCAGAAGACATTTAGGCCTACTCTAAAGAAAACTAGAGTACCGATTAGCCTATGAAATAAAATGAAATGAATGAATAAAATAATATTTTTTATTTCCCATTCATTATATACATATAAGTACATTGTTTTTTTTGTTTTTTTTTTACTTAAATATAATACAGCAAACATTACTTAAAAATTATATACTGTAGAAATAAAGCGAACAAAAGTGTAAAAAAAAACAAATACCTTCTATAACAAAGGGAAAAGTCTACATAGGCAGGGCCTGTGTGTAGACTCGAGTTGCGAAGAGGTTAATTTAGATGGGAGGTAAAAAATGAATAGAAAAAAAATAATTATTCGTATAATTTAAAAATTTTTTATATTTGTCTTGCTTGAAACTGGATTTTTAGTGTTCTGGAATTAAATTGACGATAAAAAACTCTTTGTGTGATTCTAATGGTTCTAATGATTCTAATGGTTTAATTGTATTTACAGGATTGGCGAGAGTGTCCGTATAGCCATTGAAATATAGCCTCACTATTTTGGAAATAAAATAACGGACGACCAAAAACCCAATTTTGTGTGATTTTTCTAGTTTATTTTCTCCATGTTTACTACATACGTCATTTATGAAATACTAATAATCTGTTAAGAGAACACGTCATATTATGAAATTATGAACAGATGTTTTGATAAAGATTCCTTTTTCTAGATGTCACTGATACGTTTACATAAATGTTGTTTACGAATGCTGTGTAGGCCCTAACCATTTCCATATCACGTTTGTAACCATTTCCGATCACGTTTGTAAGCAAATCCAAAACCATGTGAGATTAATAACCGTGTGGCTTTGGCTTACATAACGGGTTTGATTGATCACTGGGACTAATATGTAACTGTAAATTAAATTAAATAACTAGCCATCATCCAGGTCGGGAACCGGAGATTCTGTGTTTCAAGTTGTACTTGAATTTTGATTACCGGGAAAAGACCGTGAATCAGTGTTGTACAGGACTGGAAAACTTATCTTTCTATATAAATAAAATTACAGTTTTATAAGTCACCTCAATTTAAGGAATTTTTTATTGCCAGAATATCCAAATAGCGTTCGTAACCTCTGCTTAACGAATTGTCAGCGTCTTTCTCTTGATATAACGATCCCCTCTCCCTCCCTTTGGAAACATCACAGCTCCTTTGATGAAAATGAAATGGAAACAACGCTAGCGCCAATAATCGTCTGTTCCGTTTTACACTTCTGTCTGCTGTACGCTATGTTACAACAGATTTCAGATACAACAGCTGGGGAATGATGACGATATAATGCTTAGTAAACTGTGATTGAGTGATTATAGTAACCATGGTAACTTTAGTAAGGCTGTGATTGGCCAATGAGTAGGCCTAAATATGGCGACTTGTTGAATTTGCGTATGAATTTAAGAGAAACCTATTAAAGAACAGAAGAACAAAGAAAAGGAATAACAAGATTGTTCTCGTTACATTCTTTTTTAAGAGTGTTTTTATTAGGTATCTCTAAATATAAATTTACACTTTTTTATTACTTATCTATAAATTCCTATGCTGTGATACAGCACCTATCGGTAGCCTACCTGTCTATCATGAGCAGTACCTTATAACAGGTCCCTTTAATATTTACGATATTTATAGCAATGCAGTGTTTGGCTAGTTATTAGTTGAGTTTGAGTTAGCTATAATTTTAAACGTTGCCGTTTGTACAACTGAACCAAGATAAATGATTTGAAATTTACAATAAAATTGTTATTGCACAATAATAATGATTGTGCAATATTGAATTTCGTTTATAAGAATGCAAATCGTGACGTTAATAGCTGTTTACAGCGTTTTAATGGGTTTGTCATCTGTTTTTATACTATATTGGATTAACCGTATTTTTCATTACTCCCCCTCCATATTAACTCAGGTAATCGAGTATCTACACAATAGTGTAAAGTATTGTAGCGTATGCTACTTTATTGATTGTAAACGAGCTTTATGTCAACAAAGCGTTCTGTGCTAAGTCGCGGTGTAGCTGGACGTGTCTGTACCACGCGTTATCTTTTATCTATCACAGCAGTTGAGCTATTCCGTGCGCTCCCTCTTAGATCTCACGTCTTGCAAATCTTGAATAATAACTTTCTACACAAATCCTAAACTATCCTAAAATCCAATTTTAACTAAATAAATTTAGTCATTAATTAATATACTTTCTATCTGGCGACTTTGTAATAGGCCTATATTTTGGATTGTCGTCACGTTGAACATTGTTGCAATTAGCTTTAGCCACCCCCCCCCCCCCCAATTTGAATTTTTTGAGCCCCCCCCCCAAGAATTTCAATGACGCAGTCTGCGTCACAGCCCCCCCTTGTGGGCACCCCTGTATTGTACCATACTTACCATAATTTTCTGTACTCCAGACCCCTAGATATTAACCCTCCGAGTGTCCCTTGTTTTGGCCTTAATGTCTGCCTATTTTTTGCTCATTTGCAAGGTTTTATTAAAACGGATCTGAGAAGCTTGAAAACAATGTTAATTATACTGTTCTATATACCATTTTGTCTGGAAAATCATGGGCTTCAATATTATACATAGAACATAAGGAACATTTGTTTCAAAAAAGTTTTTTAGGTAAAAAAAATATTTTGAAAAATTTTCAAAAAAAAAAATTAAGTTTGCGCTCAATGAAATTGTATAAATTATAGGCCAATAAATATTTGAAAATAGCCACTTTGTTCTAAATTTTATGAGGATTACAAATATATAATAATATAAGGAAGTAGATTTGCAAATAAATAAGTTATGGGCAAAAAACAGATTTCAGTACATAGCGTTTAGCTAAGAATGCATAGCCTAACCATAGCTAGGAATCTGGCTGATAATTTACATCAATATCACTACCTACTTCTTCAGGATCATCAACCAGCCCTTCAAAATCACTTAAATCTTCTTATAATGCACCACGTATATCACTACTTTTGATTTTTAACACTAAAACAATGATAAACGTAATAAAACACATCAGTCATCGGTCCGAGGATAACCAAGCTGTTTACAAATAAATACGCACGTCAGCTGTCTGCTACAATATTTTTGGAACTAAAATGAATAGCGCTTAGAGACAGACCTCCGGAGAAAGCTCTGAATCTGTAAAATAAAACGATACCTAACTCGATCCACTTCAATCCGATTTTGTCAGTCATAGAGCCTTCGCCGTAAACAGTGTTTGTGAGTCGCTGCAGCGACAAATAACACTCGGAGGGTTAAGTATCATGGTAAGACCTAGACCCGGGCCAGCTTTTTTCATTTTGATGTACCCAGAAGCCAAAACTTTAGCCATTCAAAGTGATAAATATACACGTGCCCGTAAGCACGATAATTTAAGGCAAAAATATCTGCTCTTGACAAAAATTAGATAACAATTTTCATAAAAAGGTTGGAGCAATATCTGTTTTAATGAGCTTAAATGAAATCATACACATTTTAAAACACAGTAAGTAAAATGATATTTTTGCTAAGATCATTGGGTTGATAAAAACTAATAAAAAATTGTATTAAATCAAATCAAATCAACATTAACATTAACAACAACATTAACAATCAACATTATCAACATTAATCATAATCATAATCAACATTAACAATAGATGGTACCTGTAACAAACATTAAGTCTATTTATTTAAGTCTGTTCCTACCTTTACAAACTCCTTGTCTCTTAATGATATCTCATGGGTTTTTACATGGCGGCCATTGAGATCTTGATGAATGAGTATAATCGTTGGGTTTGGGCACCCATGGAGAAAATCCAAGTCTTGAACTTCTAACTCTTCCATTCTGCACAGATGTTACATTTTTTGTTAAACAATAAAGGCATGGGTCTTAGGACAAGAACAAAAACTCACTTAACTACTACAGAAAGGATCTCTGAATGCTATTGATTACTGTAATGGATGAGGATAAAATATTTTGAGCTACTTACTTACTTTGATACTTTTAAGTCTCACACTGGAAGCACTGATGTGCCGTGGTTGCAATTTGTTCTTGGTAATCACTGAAAAATGTTTCCAGTTTCCACAGAGTAATAAGGCTTCTTTAGAAGGAAGCCTTTAGTTTTCAAGACTTTTACATTTTCAATAGCTCTTAATTCTATTGGTACCCTGTTGAAAACTTTAGTACATGAATCTTGGTCCATTTTTTAGCTAGGCTCAATGACACTTGGGGTATGTGTAGATTATTTCTCTAGCAAGTGTTGTAGCTATGTATGAAAAAAATTCTTTCTAAAACTTTCAGGCTTCCTTTTGACCATCAGTGTTGACTCCAGAATGAAAAGGGCTGGTAAAGTTAGGATTTTTGATTCTACAAATAGTTCTTGACAGTGGGCTATATAATTTTTATTGCAGATTATTCTAATGACGGGTTTTTCTAGCAGGTTAATGTGTTGAGCAAGTGGGCTGTTGCCCCAGAAGACTATTCCATATTTGATGATGATATGGAAACAACCAAAATAAACCTTAATGAGTATGTCTTTGTCAACTAGGTTTTGCAGCCGCCGCACCATATAACATGTATTTTTGCCATCTAAGGTCTTCAATGATGGTTATGCCAAGATACTTGATATAGCTGAAAAAGCAGACGCTTACACCTTCGAGTCGAAGCAATGTCCAGTTTTTTTTTCTGTTGTAAAATTGTATGGCTTATGTTTTTCCTTTGTTAAGCAATACTTTATTTGCATAACACCATTCACTCATCTGGTTTAAACCTTCTTGGGCTTTGATCCTGAGTACGGTAGTTGTTCATTCTCACAGTGAAACAGATGGCTGATGTTGTCGGCAAACATCCATACATTACCAACAGTTAAGGATTCAGGTAACTCATTTACATAAAGGAGGAACAAGACTGGGCCTAGGTTCGAGCCCTGAAGCACACCTGTGTTAATGGGAGGCGAAGTTGCAGAACGAAAATATCAGATAGTCCATGTGACAAGGGTGCCGTAAAATTACAATATGTTTCCTATTCTTCAAGTATGTGGCTATCCAATTCAGAGGCTTGCCACTTATACCCTTTGACATAAGTTTCTCAAGTAGCTTTGCGTGCGACAGCAAGTCGTAAGCATTTGTCATGTCATAGAATACACGCGTTCAAATGTTTATTGTGTTTACCCAAAACAAAAATAATTAAAGCATCAGTCACAAGTGCTTCGCGGTAAGTGGAGAAAGAGTATGATGGTCTCGTTTTTAACTTGAATTGGAATAGGCCTACTGTATATATTTTTTTAATGAATATCTTTTTATTTTTTAGTAGAGTTATCGTGTATTTCTCAATGTGTTTCCCGTGCTCTTTTAAACTTTATCTCGCCACAAATAGGCCACTTTTAAATTTAGTAGTAAACTATACTTTTAACACACTGGGAAAACTACTGCATCAGACTTTAAAAAATTATCTGATATTTCGTAATCCATTAATTGTTTCTAAGTTAAACACAACAATAATAATAATAATAATACAGTATCTTTATTGCCGTGAAACAAATATAAAATTGCATGGCATCCGTCAACATTTAATACAGGCATAACAAGCGACAGCAAAACAAATAAATACAACAGCATAAAAGAATTAAAAATACGAATGATTAAAAAATTACACAGAACTTGTCATTTGATTGATTTAGAACCTCAGAGCAGCCGAACACCATATACTCATTTGTGTCAAAAAACTCACCCACAGTGTAATATTCTTTATTTAATCAGATATCTTTTTAAAATCCGTTTGAACCGTTTTTCGTTCCTTTCTTTCCTTATTTGTTCAGGAAGACTATTCAAAAATCAAACTACTATTCAAAATACGGCTGTACAATTAATTTTAGTGTAAAATTCAGCTAATTGAACATCAACAAACTGTGTTTTGACCTAACCGAGAACTTCAGTTGTAACTTATGTTTGTGTATCGAAAGTTATTTCTATGACAGGAAAGGTGAGATGATCGCTATTTGTTTTTGTCTTTTGAACTATTGAAACCAGAGTGATGACAAGTTTTTGTATCACCTTTGTCGGGGAAATAAATATGTGCACTCGAGTTTGAGCCTAAATATCTCTGAGATAAATTATCTGATTTTGTTGAAACAAAAATTAAATATAAGCTTGTTTAAATACATTTTACGTCGTGTCAATTAAAAAAAATTCCGTTTACAGGCAGTCCTGCCTGTTACTTTATTTTCAATCAGTTAGTTTTCAACTAACTAAAACTTCTATCAGTTACTTTTTAAACTAACTAACTAGTAACTTCTATCAGTTACTTTTTATGGGACTAACTTCTAACTTCTAACTAGTTAGATATTTGGACTAACTTTCCCAACCATTCTTAATGGTATACTTTGCTCTATTCCAGAGTGTCATGACGGCCTTCTTATCTGATGTAATGGCAGTAATGCCTCTGAAGTTTTGATCTTTTGATATCTAGCTCACTTTAGGCCTCTTTTTTTACCTCTTTAACCTTGCATTTGCCCGTCCACATATACTACAGATCTGTGCGTGGAACGTATCCAGCAATGCAAGGGATGAGCCGGTACATTACGAAGATGAACTGTACTGATAAATTTTAGTGGCAGTGATCAGTATCCGAACCCACGACATCGCTGCCTTGGGCCCGAAGTCCGTGACGCTACCAACTGAGCCACCGACTCACTCTTTTTGTTGATAGTAAACTATTGACTGTTTGACATATGTACATCTTTCTATTTTTGTTGTATGTAAAAAGGAGATTCAGTAGTTTAATTTTAAATGAAAATGTTCACTCGTACAACACTAGAATCTCTCACTTCATAGGTATACAACTTTTCAACAAACTAAATTCTACCTCACCATGTTAATTATAATGTGTTTAAGACTACTTTGTACATTTCAAATTGTTGTTCAAAGACCCGTACTTGTTTTAGTTTTAAGTGCCACTTTAGTAATTTTTATTTACTTTTTGTTAACTTGTTTAAAATCTATTTTTTTTCAATTCGCCATGTTAGTATTGTTTTATGTACTTGTTCTATTTTAAATTGTATTTTTCCTATATTTTGAACCTAGTTTTTCATTTAGTAACTGCCATTAGTAGGTTTTTACTGCGTAGGGAATAAATAATTAGTTTCCCTTATGACTTAAGGAAACAAATTCTAAATATATAAAAGGCAAAGCCCTCACTGACTGACTCGCTCACTCACTCACTCATCACTAATTCTCCCACTTCCCATTTACCTAGGAGGCTGAAATTCGGTACACTGATTCTTTGGGCATTAAATAGGAAAACTAAGTAGTTTTTATTCTGATCGGGCTTTCGGGCTCCGCCCCAGTGGCTCAGGAGTTTCCAATGTTAATCTTATGATTTTTCATATTTAAAAGGAATTAATGAATCTTAACAGCTGTTTATATTAAACAAGTTGGTTCCGTTCTATGATGTTCAATAGCATTAAAGTTACAAGGATTACCAACAGGGTGCAGCACTATTATTATTTTTTAATTTATAACAACAGCTAATTTGCAACCAAAAGGCGAGTTAGCGTAGCGAACGAGCTAACCTGAAGGCAAGTGAACGCAGCAAACGAGCTCCAACCTAAAGCCCGCGGGTACAGCTAGTTAAATGTATACATGAATGTAGATTAAAAATCTCTGAAACATTCATCAACACTTCTTGTTATTTTACTTGATGCCCAGCTTTGCATTGACATTAGCCGTTTGACTAATTCTAGGCATCGATATATAAACACAATGGATCGCGCGCTGAGTAGCAGCTGTGCAGTCCGGCTACAGACAGCTCCCCCCACCACTTTCCGGGCATACCTGCAGCGCTTTCATTTAATGCAATGTTATTTTACACTTGAATAACACCTACATCACATGTGATTGCATCGTTTAACATTCGTTATCTATATTTTACAGTATTAACTGTTTATTGTGTAAGTTTAATTGATTTTGTTTGTTGAAAAATAATAAATATATTTTGATAAAAACTCCAATATTGTAAAACAGTTTTGGGACAGTTTTGCTTACTAAATGATAAGAACAGAGGGAATAGGAACAATTAAAGACAAAAGTAGGGCTATATATTTATAATTTAATCTGTACACTCAATTTATGAAAATGCATTTCTTAATCAAACAATATCATAAAGAAACAACACAAATACATAAGGACACGCGTTCAAAACATCATACGTTGCTAAACAAAGGATGTTTTGTCAATTTCTGCCTATAATGCCAATCTTTGCATTTACATATGCTAATGTTTATTTGTTTGCTTTGTGTTAGAATAAATTTAATTTGCACATAAATTCAAGAAAATATCTTGCTTAACAAAACGATATCCTATACAGGGTGTCCCATAAGTAAACAGCCAATCCCCGGGAATTGGTTCTATGGGTCAAAATAAAGAGAAAATCAAGAATAACATTTTTTTTTTTCAAATCACTTCGTTAACCAGATATCCACCATTTTGTATTTTTTACATAAACATTTTTATTTATGAAATTTATTTCAACCGATCTTTATAAAACTTGGTATGTAGGTTAAGATAGAAAAGACCAATGCTAGAAAAAAATCATCTTGGTTAAACTTAAAATTTCAAAATGGCGGCCATTTTAATTGTTTGAACTTAAATTGCTCAAAAAAGGCTGTTATGAAAAAAATGTCAAGAATACTTCTATTTAGCATTTTTATTCCGTATCAAACAATACAAAGTTCAAAAAGATCGAATAAGAAATAGCTGAAATATTACGATAGGTATTTAGTTGTAAAATGGGACCTGGTTAACGAAGCGATTTTGGAAAAAATGTTATTCTTGATTTTCTTTTTATTTTGACCCATATAGAACTATTTCCCGGAGTTTGGCTGTTTACTTGCGGGACACCCTGTATATAAACCAAAACTACAAAATCACTCACGTACAAAACATCAAACGTTGCTAAAAAAAAAGTTTCCTATGGATTTTGCCCATTTCATTTTGTGGTTATCCTCCCCAAACTCCACGTTAGATATGTGGAAAACAACAGCTCCAAAAATGGTCTTGAGAAAACTTATAGCCTATGTTAAGATGTAGCCTACTTAAAAATTTAAGTCATCTAATAATCTGCTGGTTATAATTCTTATGGAACATATATTAGTCATGAACCCTAGAGCAAAGGGTTTTCTAGGATGCTGCAAAATTGAAACATTTTAAATTTTCAAAGTCTGTAAGTATTCTATGCACTCGTTCAACATTTCTGAATCACGCATGAGATTTTCTTTCGTACGAAATTGAACTGTTCTTACTTCTTCTGCTTGTGTAATTGAATGCAGAACACGATTCTGGCATGATCAAAGTACATCACGTCGAAGAAATACTACTACGAAAAAATAAAACCACGCACTTCCGCTGTACAGCTATACTGACAGTAGTGGCAGTGCACGTGGTTGCCCGGACTGTGGTGGGGGGTGTCTGACAGCGCCGGACCGCGTTACGGCTCAAGCAACACAAGCAGCGCGCGATCCATGTTTGTTATATATCGATGATTCTAGGTTACTATGATTTATATTTCTCTTTTCAATCTTCTTATAATTTTGAAATACACTTGCAATTAGGTAAAACATTAAAATAAAAATACTGTGTTTAGAGAGAAGCGGAGGTAGTATCTCTACAGAATACAAGGTGCCGTTTATGTTCGTGATAAAGTAATCCAGTTGACTATGTCTTCCAGAGTTACTGTCAATTCCTATATACTGTTCAAATGTGATGGTAAGATTGTTTGACAGTAATACGTCGTTTAACACGTTCGCTACCGCAATAGTACAAAATTTTTCATTCATATGGACTAGCGACGCACATTTGCGACGGCTGGTTTCTACCCATAGACTGCCATTTGTGTCGGTGTTCCAATGTTATCAAAACGCTTATATCTTTGTTACGGTCTATTTGAAGGCACTGAATTCTCTGCAGTGGTCTACAGGGATGTCTGTCGCACAACTGCGTCGCTTGGTCTGTGGATAAGATCATTGGTGACGTCATATGATAGTTGGAAAAACTGTTCTTTACTTTGCTGCATCACTGTATGTATTTATGCTGTATGAATGCTGCATTATCTCATGTAACTTTTTATATTTGTTCAATTATAAACTGTTATTGAAATATCTGTTATTTTTACTTACTTTCACTTAAAAACATAAACAAAAATTAAGTGTCGCATATACGTTTGGGCTATTTCAAGAAAAATATAATAATTTTCACTTTTGTCTTCCCTGTAGACCGGGTGTCACAAATATGCGACATTATAAAAGGTTATCAAAAATATAAAAAAAAAAACAAGAATATATTATCTACAAACAAGATTGCAGAGTAATACAAAGTAAATTATCACTGTTTAACAGGTTTTTGTCCATGGTCTGTGTGTACTGTTAACCAAGTGACAGCCATTCTATATGTAAGATTAAATTGTATAAACGTGTTAAACATTCTTTATCCCATGATTTCTCGAGGTTGTCAATATTTAAATCACCACAGATGGTATCTTGTCATATTCTTAATGGTACTAACTACATTTTCAAATGCTTCTATTAACTGTAGAAAGATTTTATTATTATGATGGCCTATAAATAGTCAGTAGAATGAACCCAAATTTATTACTTGAGACAATAACACTACAACATTCAAACACCCCTTCAATTGATAGGGCTGCAAGTAAATTTATAGGACTGGCCTTGACTGCTTCATTATTGGTTGGTAGCCTTAAAAATGGCTACGCAGAATATTTTCTCTAAAATTTTTAGCAGCTTTGCTGTAGCCATCTATTTTAAAATGTTTATTTTTACCTTTGTTCAGCTATGTTTCACCAAACACAAAATCTTAGGCTAACGCTTATATTGCTGAGATTCTAACATTCCTACTTTGTTGTTTACAGATATAATTTTTTGTTTGATTCTACTCACCTTCTTTCAATACAACCTAAACCATGTGGTTCATTAGACCTAATGTGATTTGAGAGCTCAAGTTCAGATGTAGGACAAATAGGCCTCAAGGGCATGTGTAAGATCTAAGTTAAAATTGTCTTGCAAAGTTTCCAGAATAAAAAACGCTTTAATGTAGTATTTCTTGCTATACATAACATAGTTTTCAAATTCAACCCCAAGTTTGAAGCTGTCATTTACATCTTTGCTCTATAGCTCCTCAACTACAAACGTAACCCCAGCTTTCAACAAACTTATGAACATCTTCTGGGCTAGTCCCCTTAGCTTCCAAGGTGTACCAAGATTTTTTCATTCCACACATACCTAAGCTAGAACCATTTTCTGAGTTTGTATTGCCTACAATCATTGCATTTTTGTATTATTTCTAGGCCTAATTTTCTAAGGTTCAGTCGCCTGTATATATAACTGCCTACATGTCTTATAGCTAGAGTTAGATCTAGGACTTACAGTACTTGGTTTCTATAATTTACTACATTGTGGGTAGGCTTAGGGCTAGTTGTTGTTGGGTCTTAGCAATTTTTTCTTAATCCTATTTTCATTTTTCCACCGTCCAACATTCATTTCCTCAAAATTTACAGTAGAATTTTTTCTGCATTATTGTAGTCCAATGGGCTAATAGAAGGCAGAGTTTCTTGATTTGGCAAAATTTTGGAACTAGGGTATTGATTCGTAGATTTGGAGCCAACATGAGCTGTCCATAGTCAGTGTGTTTGCTTTGGTTTGGAGAAATATTCACACAATTTAAACAGTTTTTAAGACTCCCAAAAAAGACCTATTACCAAAATTTATCGGCATATTATTAGAAACTAGGTAAAACCCGTCGAAATCGACGGTTGCTTTAAAGGCTTACGCTAATTCATCTAACTGCAATAAATGAAGTGAAATTATAAAAGGTTTGAGCATTTATAAATCATTGTTTAATGAGTAATAAATAAGTGTAAAAACAATTATGCCTGTTGCGTTAGTTACAAAATATGGTTGATCATTCAATGAATAACATATTTCTTATACAGTACGACGTCATAGGAGTTATTGTTTAGTGATGGGCGGATCCAAGAAAATGTCAGTACCGGATCCAGATCTTGAAAAAATCGGATCCGGATCCGAGGATAAACACATGGGTGTAAACACAAGTTACATTTCAACAAATATTGATTTTTTACAATTTGAAACCAAACTGGCGAGTTCAAAGATAAGCTCGAGCTTCAAGATCCGATTTTTTGTGTATCCGATCGGGCGTCAGTTATAGCTCAGATCCGGCGGATCCGGTAGTCCGATATCCGGATCCGACCATCACTATTATTGTTACTATGTTAACTGGTTTCTCTTGTTTTGGAGGAATATATGAAGAATGCTTTGGGTGGAACCTTTAAATAGTATTAAAATCGTATTGGTGGATCTTTTGTGGTAAACACTTCCACGATTTCATCGTTGTTAGGCTATGCAGATTAAATCTATGCTTTTTTTAATATCTGTTTGTTAAGAAGTTGTTCTTACTTTAAAGGGAGGCCCACCCTAAAGCTGTGTAAGTTTCATTTTTCCTTTATCACGACGGTCATCATACCGTACTTCTGTGCCAATGAATAACCCTCTAAATTTAGCAATAATATTTTTTTAACATAACATTGATTCCATGACATGCAGATGCCAGTTGTCTCAGCCTTATCAATTACATAAAGTGCTCAATATAATTGTTAGGTGTAGTGGAATATACTTGTGTATGTGTTATGTCTTTTATTCTTGAAATGAGGGACCTCGTTCATATGGTCATACGGCTTCATTGGCAACAAATAATGCAAATGACAATGACAAAGCAATGCTGCATTTCCAAAAAGCAAATACTGTAAATTGTAGATAGTGACGTTTACATACATGGCTGTTAATCAATGTATCTTAGAACGGATGAGGATATCTAGTTCAAAATGAACACTACCTTTTTGTCATGACAGTAGCTTAAATGGTAATTACTCTTTGTGAAATTTGTTTTACAGTCAAAGTGTAGTGTTATGTTCACAAATCTCACTTAAGGCCAACCAAGTGGGCCACGGTCCGTAATAGGCCACTGCAAAACATCTGTCAAGATATAGGTACTATTTTAGGCAAGTTTTCTGTGTTTAGATGTTATTAGACACGATAAGAGCACAATGAACTTCATCTGCAAATGAATAATCTGTTGGTTAAGAGAAATATAAGCCGAATCAATAAATGTCACAATCCAAGCGCATTAAAATGGCTCTGGCCTGATCTTTTTTGTAGTATCAATCGAGTTTGGTCATTTTGTTTATGTTATTATCTTGGCAAGTTACCGGTGCACTTTGAGAAATTTAATTTAGAGATAAATTAATGGTTTTTGTTGCTGAGTAGCACTAGTAAACATGTACAACCATTTTTGTTGGTTAAAAACATTAAAGGCTCTAGGCCTACCGTGTTTTCACTAAGCTGAATGAATACATCGAAGTAACATCTCTAAAAATTCTGCAATTAATAGTAATTTTAAAGATTAATCACTTTCTAAATCATGCAAATATTTCTTCATAAAAATTATTAAAAAATTAATCCAGTTGCTGCAAACTACTATTAATTTAACAAAATATGGACATGGCTCATGTTGAGCCGTGACTAATTCCACCGGCGAATGTCACGACTCATATTCAACGGTCCAAGTGTTTTTTTTGTATAGTAGGTTAGTTTAGTGTTTCGATTTGTTACTTCCCACGACCCTCAACAAGGCTGTGCCTTGTTCTTATTACTCCCACCGCCAAGTGTCATAGGTTCTGTGGCTGCCTTCCACTCCGGTTCGGCATAAATTTTATCGTATTACATCCTAATTTTGTGGCATGTTTCATATGTATATTGCCTTTAATTTCATCCTAGTGGAAATTATGTCGATCATGGAGTAAATTTAGAGCGCCCAGCGCGCCTTTTGGGGCCCAGGAGGTGGAGCACCAACATGAGGCGGAGAGTATTTCACACCCTATGGCCTCCATTTGGACTTCGGCTGGCCTCCTTTCCGCCCAGCTTCAGCATGCCTCCAGTGACCTGTGCCTAAACCAGAACTGTACCGCCAAACCGTTATACCGCAAGTTACCATGCATGTGTTAATTTATTTAATTGATTGTTACCATCATGAACTTCGAATATTAAAATCCAACGTAGGACTAGTTGTTATTTAGGCCTATTGTTAAATTTGTTGCACAGTATTTATTAATTGTTATATTTTGAAATTTAATGCAAACTAGCCTAAGCTTATTGTTATTGTTTTCATATTCTATTTCCGTTCGCCTTCTTTGAAAGATTTTTTAAGTTATTCCATTCATTTATTTTTGGGGCCCCTAAATGTTAAAACTGCATTTATTGAAAGAAAGAGATATAGATATATTTATATTTATTTATTGTTACCTTTTTATAACTTTATATTTATAATTTCTGAAGGTTAAAACTGATTAATTTCCTTTTACTGATACTAGTCTATTTTGATGATTAAAAGAAATAACTGTAAGTTAGTAGGCCAGACTGGTAACTAAATTATTTAAAGTTCATTGAGAGTTTCATGTATTATTGTTGATTATTGTTGTTGTGCATTTAAATTGTTTATTACAGCTCGTTTCTCTCAAATGGCATGTTGTTCTTGAACCTCCATCCATGGTTCTCACCTTGTTTGTTTTTTTTTTGTGGCCCGCTCCTCGGGCCTGCACATGGATTCACGCTTCCGAGTCGTTGGCCTGGGTGCAGGCACGAGGGCGCGGTTCAATATGGGCAACGTGCCCTTCTGCACTTGTAGTATTTTGCATTGTATTACACAATCGAAATCTTTTCCAATACGGTAATTGAAAACATGTATGATAAAAATCTCATGAACCTATGATGAATCTGTCCTGAATAATATGACAAATATCGACAAAAGTGTTTAAAAAGGCAGACACCAACCCGTAAAATAGATACAGTATAAGATAATTTGATAAGAAATAATTTTTATAGTTGCTGTAAAATTAATTGATTTTCCAATGATTTCGTAATTGAACGTTATATTCCAAACATGAGATGATGCAGAACAAAATACATTTTAAAATCAGAAAATTACATTGCAAATACTTCTTTTTGACAAACTCAGTAACTCCCTATAATATGTGTTGTTTAAAATACAATTTAAATATTAACAGCTGTTTCATTAAAAAGTAGTGAAAAATTATCCATATGACGATAATGTAAACAAATATGGGAAGGGAACTTTTTAAACGCTTCTGGGGCAGAGCCCTACGGTAACTTACTTTGTTTTTCTTTTGATGGCTCATCTACAGACCAAGAACTTGCTTTGTACACCTCTGCCAAGTTTCTACGCTCAACCGTTCTCTCAAATTAGTGGAGACAAAGTTTCCAATTAAATATTTTTTTTCCCCCATGTTAATCTTATGGGAGAAAACCAAACTTTGATGGAAGATTCTGCCCAAACTAATAAAGATTTCCAAAAATGAAAAACACTTTGCAAAACTACAGATCAGGGGAATTGTTTTTACACTTTAATCATCAAAATCGGTCCAAAAATGAGGGAGGAGTTCTGTTCACAAAAATCGGCTTAGCGTATTATATATATATATATGGGTCATTCTCCAGAAAAGAGCAATTTTCATATATGTAAGATAGATTTCAAGCATTTCAGTACTGCGAGAAACGAGGTTAGAGGCTAGTTCAGTTTCTGAACTATTGTCGATCGAACTCATTCCTGGTCAAAAGAGCTGTTCACT
This sequence comes from Macrosteles quadrilineatus, assembly GCF_028750875.1. Taxonomy (NCBI): domain Eukaryota; kingdom Metazoa; phylum Arthropoda; class Insecta; order Hemiptera; family Cicadellidae; genus Macrosteles; species Macrosteles quadrilineatus. The sequence continues at coordinate 137,562,128 of NW_026542594.1, read as the reverse complement.
GTAGTTGATTTGATCTGATCCTTGATTTCCCATAGTCAAGTTTTATTTCTTTGTTATCACTTTTGAGTTCCAAAATTCTTTCAGATAATGCCAGATTGTTTTTGCGTAACTCAATCAGCTTGGTGACAATAATATTTAGAATAGCTGAGATATCACTCTGATCATTCTTGTAATTCACAAGTTGAACGGTTTCAACTCAGAATCGGTACATGTACCCAAAACAGACAATGACACTCGGTACACAGCCACTTAACACCCGGCAATTCGCTTATAACGGTCGTAATGAGACTTGAGAGTGTTGGCATACGAAATATGCCACATTTCTTACACTTTCCGTAACGTAAGACCGTGTCCTTGATCAACACGCTTAAAATAAATGATCCTGACTAATGCTACGAATGGTCTTAGGGTAAAAACACACATGCAGCGATTCGGAGCGGAGCGGGCGGGGCGATCCAGAGCGAGCTGTAGCGGCGCAACTGACACATATGCAGCACCTAGTGAGAGCGACACGGACGGGAGCTTGTTCATTTCCAAGATATCAGATAGTAAGTTCGCAAGCAATTTGCAGCACAGCAAAATCACGTGGCTAAAAACATTAATTTTGCGTGCCTCAAACCGATCGGAGTGGTTGCATGGAGTGAATGGAGGAAGGGAGGTACATGGTGAATATCACCATTTGTTTCCAGTTCTTAAGAAGCATTAATCGCGATTCATGCAATACATGTCTACCTTGACCTTTGAATACATTCTTTCAAAAAGAGAAGGTTCGAAGGTTCCAAAACGCTCTGGGTAAGTTACGTTTACGGTAGAATGGGCGGTCTACTGGCGAAAGTTGAACTAAAAATGTCCACAAGATCGTTGCCCGCTCCCCTCCCAAACGCTAGAAAAACAAACAAGATTGTTCAAAAGTTAACCGCTACGCTCACAACAGCGTGTGTTTCTACCCTTAGTCAGTAACAAACCTATTCAGATCATCTTACTCCATTCTCCACTCACCTTGCATTCATACTCAGCTTTCAAGTAACTGATAACAATTGAAAATTCAAAATCTTCAGATGCCCTTAAATACGGGGTTTAGTTTATTCAAGAACAGTAACTTTTAAGAGGGTTTACAAACATTCCTTCATATAGGCAAAGCAATAAAAAACCTGACTGTAGCCTATAAAAAAAAACAACTGGCTAGCCCCATTACTTAAATTTTAATACAATGCAAATGTACACTTACCTTATACTAGATGCTTTTAATTCACAGTTGTCTTTATCCAGTGGGATTATCTTGAGCAGTCCATCATATAATCTCAGTCCAATAACTCTAGCCTCTGGATCAATTACTGCAATGATTCCATTTTCTGATGCTTTCCCGATTCGATCAGCTACATTTCCATGAGCCTTTGTAATAATTTCTAAACTGTCTCCCTCTCCTTTACATTCTAAGATCATAGCATTGTACCGGGCAGTAACAATAAAAAGGAGGTCTTTCTTTTCATTCTGAAAAATTTCACACCTTCAAATAGAGCTGATTTTTAAAGATGTTCTAAACAATTTCTATTACAAATTACAAATTTTTTTAATTACAAATTTTACTAAGTACAAATTACAATTTAGTTTTGGCAAATACAGGGATTTTAAAGATCCCAAAAATGTTGTCCAATGTACATAAAATGCATTACACTAACCTACGAGTCATTCTATAGCAATTCAAATATTATTACATCTTCTAAGTTTCAACAATTTCAGAGTCAATATGAATAAAGGCGCATGAAAGACTAAAGAGAAATTAGAAAGCCCAATATCACAATTACTGTTTGTCACTGTTACTGGGGTCAATCTGGAAGAAGTTATTACTGATTTTTTTTACCTTTAGTGATGTGGGACAAATAAATACCCAGTGGGTAGGGTATTAATAAATAGATATATATTAGAGTATTTACCCTAAGGTTTTTATAAATACCCAAAAGTGTTTGTATTTATAAAAAGAATAAACATTAGCAGTGTTTTGGCATAGTTCATTGAGTTGAAGTTCATTTACTTTACAGTAGTTCATTGAGTAAACAATTATGGCGATTTCTTGGTTAGAGTGTATAATTGGCTAAATATGGGGGATTAAAAACTCAAGAAATATCTTTAAAATACTCAAAAGTTATTTCAGATTTTCAAGTGGGTATTTATGATTCTAACACGTTCGCTAACAACATGTTAAAAAAATTGCTTCACCACCGACGAGTGTCAACAATTGATGACGTAAGGATTTTTGCCAATGACCGGCAAACTCACTGGACAAGATGTCAACCACCTTTTGTTGATGCCAACATGCATACACTTTATGGTTTGTCACAAATGTACGGTTTATTTTTTATCGACTTGGTTGTTAGTTGTAGCACTAATGGAATCTATATATTAATTACGTAAGCCGATTCTTTGTGTCAAAATTGTAGGCGACTGGGAAATCGTAGAACGACGGGAGAGGGTTAAAATTAAGGTCTCGATCCTGTGACGGCGGGAAAAATAGTGAAATTCCCCAAATTTTACCACAAAATTAGATATAACGTAAAATGTTCTCCATAAGAATAGCATTAGAAGCCATTTACTGCTGATTTGTGTTTACTTCAATACAGCTGATCGTGATTTATCATTCAGACAGTAAGCAATATTACATTTGGATTACTTATTTGCCAGTCAATTCTGCAATGTACTGTATACTATATAAACCAGGGATGACGTTAGCTATAATAATTAAGACTTTTTAGTCTTAATGAATAAAGATGAAATAGGTTCGTAGAGGTATTAATTAGTTCATTAAGTAACCTACTATGCCAAGTTCCATTAGGCGAAAAAACAATATTGTTTAGAGGAGATTTTAACCAGGTACTGCCTGTTGCTCCAAGCAAAAAAATTTAAAGTAATATAGTCTAGTATGCACTGTAGTAATGGGATCATCCAAATAAAAAATAACAGTATAACCTAGAGGTAGTTTCCGTTTCCTCAAACTAACCAAAAATATGCATGTCGAAGATGCTTATGAAAAGTAATTTCATGATTGGTTTCGATAACTGGGTAATGGAACCCTAACCATCCGTAAAAAAGTTAGTAATCAGGCGTTGTTTAGGCCCTTTTTGATAGAGGGGGGTCAGTTAACTTTAGGAGGAATACCACCACATAAACATACACTAGGCTAATAGAATTTTTTTTAATGTTGATCAGAAACAAATCTAGGGTTAAGATTGGTCAATGGTATGCCGTTACACTAATCTTTGTTCAAAATTTACATTAGGAGTATAAACTTATAAATAATAACTGGGTCGGGGTGCTAATTTAGCGGTTTTGACCAATAACTAAGCTTATCTGAACAAACCTTTATTTGCCTTTTCATATTTGACGAAGACAATTACCAATATTTCAATCAGAGAAGCATTTTTATCATCATTAACCAAAAGACCAAAGCTACCTTAGTAAACCAATATTTTTATTCACAGACTATTTTTATTCACAGACATGTTTTCTGCCTTTAGCAGAGTTAAACCTCTGCAAACAAAGACAAACCAAAAACTTTTTTCACACAAAAGATAAGTTGTACAATAATTTGATTTACATTTTGAGCTTTTTAGGGACTTATGTCCCTACAAGCCCCTAGTAACCTATAAATATGTTGTTGTGGTGGTTTCTACATGGGTGATTTTCCCCCGGTACAATTGGCAGTTTTTTTTTCCTTACACACAAATTTCTACAAGTCTCGATGTGTTAGTTGACCCAGTCTTATCCAAAAGAGTTGGTGTGTGTTTCTTATAACCATTTTTTGTGTGTTTTACATCATGGATCAAGATCGACATACATCAAATTGGATTTAAAGACATCGATAAATACTACGAAATAAACAATGGACCTATGGTCAACTATAGGTAGGCCTACTAATTTTTAGCGGATTTCCCTATAGGGAAGTATTTAGCGAATTTCTCTAAAGGGAAGTATTTAGCAAATTTCCCTATAGGGAAGTTAGCTATTACCGTAGGTCTCATGGTAAGACCTAGGCCAGGGACCGATTTACTTTTTCATTTTGATATCCCCAAAGGCCAAAAACACCCTTCGTTCAAATTGTTATATAAGTATATATATATATCTATATATCTCGTATATATGTGTGTGTGTGTGTCCGTCCGGACGATAACTTGAGTAATTTTTGTCCGATTTTGATAAAATTTGGTTTGAAGGTGTAAGGCAGGATAAACTTGAATGAGTTCGCGAACCAGCATGATCGGACCATGAGAACGGGATTTAACGGGGGTTTTATGGGGTAAAAATGGGTTTTTCTCATTTTATACCCTTAAAACACAAAATTTTTCAATTTTTCTCCAGACCTTTTAAAGGAGCTTAAAAAAAACAAATAATTTAGTATATCAAAGTGTTTTTGTACGGTGATTGGTTACGGAAAAAATTCAAAAAAATTTTTAATTTAAAATTCCCACGTTATTGTTATGGAGAATATAGTTAAACGTTGTAGTTTGATAGTTTATGGATATATTTTGATCAAACTTGGCGGATTTATTTATTTCATGCTAAGCTATTGATATTTTAATAAAAAACACATTTTATTAGTTTCCCTGTAGCAGCTAACCTAGGTACTTGTTAAACATAAATGGTAATTTAATAGGTTAATTGAAAATCAATCCAGGCAAATGGAAATTCGCTTAGTCGACAGGTTTGCTGCAGCAGGGGTATTTTAAACATATGACTGAATTTGTTATTGTTATTTCATGCAAATTAGTATTATTTAGATCTTATGGGAGGTGACTCACCAGTGGGTCGCGGGAGGAGACCAAACATTGAAATTTTTTAAGGGGACTCTAATTTTTTCATTATTGAAACCGGAACGGTCTAGTAAGGACCAGAATAGTACTGAGTGAGTAGCAGGGGTCACGGCTGTACATTATAATATTCACAGCTAAAGTTCACGATAGATGTGTCTTTTAGTTTAAAACTAGGAATTTTTAACACTTGTTTGTAAAAGATTTTCTCACAATAATTTTTATGTGTGGCTTTGAATACTTTATTAGGAGTTAACAAATAATAAAGATGTTATGAACATGGTTTTGGGAACATTTTAAATAATTATAGTTATAATTATTTTTTCTTATTTATAATTTATAGTTATAGTTATAATTTTTTTTTTTTTTTTTGTAGGTTCCATGAAGAGCTCTATGCTGTTAACTAACTTAAGAAAAAATACATAAAGAGTTGGCTAAGCAAAATCATATTTATTCTTTAATACATTACCAATGGTCGAAAAAACTTCATGACAGCAACTTTCCCATGAAGTCCAATTTCCTTTAATGGGCGTAATCCTTCTGGAGTAACCAAATGGATTTCGATGCGAGTATTTTTAGCCAGTATCAAATTAAGGTCACTTGTAGAGGTGAAGTTTCCTGTAGTAAAAAATTTAATGTTTATGTAAAATATACAAAATGTTATGAAATAATAACTTATATAAGTGCTCAAACCTAAAACAAATTGTTTCAATCAAACAAAATGCCTAAACTAGAAATTGAATGTTTGTATTAAATACTTAGAAATGTAATAGGCCTAATTAATTGGAATCCATTGAAATGCTGGTGAAATATCAAATCTAAAAATTTTGCAACCTGGACTAGACTTAAGTTAAGCGGGAGTGGATCGATTTGAGAGTGAGAGAGCCAGGCAAGACGAGGGAAATTTTATATGTAGTCTTGGCAGGGCATGACCTGACTTTTTTATTTGGTTTCTGTCATAGAAAAAGGTCAGTGATACATTTTTGTTTAGCAAATTTCATTCTAGATTTAGCTGCTATGTCCCTTAATTTTTTTATCTACAAGACGTCTGTTGGAGTTGAAGTTGGATTCTGCTTGTTTAAATTGAAGGGTGGCGTCAAAAGAGTTTTTTGCATCGTTAGGTGAAATTCGGGTGGAGGATTCTTCTTTGCCGTCCGAGTCATCATTCACAGTCTCCTGGCTAACAGTGGCAACAATCTGGTTGTCATTGAGCTCTTCAAAAGTGTTAAAAATAGTCTTTGTCACATTCATTGATCCACTCTTCAATTTCATTAGCAGGGATGTTCGGCCCCATAGTTTGTAAATCGTTAACAATTTCCAGTGCATCGTCGTTTTGCTCATCTTTGGTATGCTCATTTTCAGCCATAGTTTGTGGCCAACGCTTAAATGCCACAATTTCTGCAGTGTGTCAGGTTCCAGTTTATCCTATGCTGCAGCAAAATTGTATAGATAACTTAGCATCTTTGAAATTCAGGGATTTCATTGCCTTAAATAAGTTATGACCTTCTTAAGATTCTTCTAAGATTGAGCTCATACTCACTGCAATGTCACCATTTGTCCTTTCGATTACGCCCTGATCCATTGGTTGGATGAGTGAGGTCACATTAGGAGGCAGAAAGACAGCTTTTATGTCCCCTTTCACCAAATTTTCCTTAGACGGTTGTAATGGTGTGTTAACCAACAACAGTAGTGCACGAACAGGCAGATTTATTTGCTTCAAGTATTTTTTTATTGATGGCACAAACTCGTTGAGCAGATTTCTGATTGGGGTTAATAAATTGGCAAGGAAGATAAGTTTATATTTTTGCTGAATGCCCTTGGCTTTTTTAGAATAATGAACAAGGGGAACTTGTGGATACCATATCAGGGTTGGTACTAAATTTGGAAAACAAAATTCCCTGACTTTTCCAGGTTTTCCAGGCTGATATTATACTTTTTCCAGGTATACCACAAGTCGATATCGACCAATCAAAATCTAGAAATATTTTAAAAAATGTAAATATTTAACTTATTTAATCACTTCCGAATACAAAACTTAATTCAAATTATGTACATATCGATTCCTCCCCCGTGCCAATAAATAACTATCGATATAAAAATGTGATTCAGTGCTTATGTCGTTCTTTTTGCCATTAGTCATCACTCTGGTAAAAAAATGTTTAGGTGCAGAATGTGCTGTTTTTTAAACCATATTGGTAAAAAAGTAGTCTTTCAGTAGAAATTCCAGAATTTTTTCATAATTCCCTGACTTTTCCAGACCAACCAAATTCCATGACTTTTCCAGGTTTTCCCTGACCGTACCAACCCTGCATGTGAGTTGCATCAAGGAATGACTGTTATTCCATCTTTTATAAGTTTTGTTCCTATCACGGATTTGTTTTTAAGCTGCGAGCGTTTTTTTTTTTTTCTAAGCAGGTCTCTTTGATGTTATACACTTGGCAGGGTATTAGTTTATTTGGCTGTACTTTAGTTTACACACACATTCATTCGATTGAATTTTTTTACTAATGATATTTGACGACTTGAAACATATCAACTGACAAACTATGATACATAAATATATTGCAGTACCAACAAACAATTACAAAAAAATTATATTAAAATGAAACTGTCCTAAACTAACCCAACATAACTAACCAAACTTCCTGTAACATTTTAAAAATTCCATTTGATATTCTCCACTTGCATTTTCTGTTATGAAACAGAATTTTTAATTGTTACATCAAGTTTGGTTAGCTTAGAACAGTCTCATTTCTCAATCCATATATAGGGCCTATATACAGGGTGACAATTAAGTCTTAGGACGACTTAATAACTTTAAAACGAAAAGAGATATCACAATCAAATTTGGAAAGTTATTACTGGTAATAGCAAGCTACTTGTCAGTGTACATGGTGATCAGATGTCGTATAAGGGACGGCCCACAGGGAGTAAGTAGAAAATCTTAATGGTAACCATATGTTGTTGATATGTGCATCAAATTAAAGGTCTTGTTGAACTAAAAACAATGCCGCAAACCAAACCTCAAATAGACAACCGAGTCAAAAATGGCAGCTGGTCAAAGATTTCTTAAACCTGCCATTTTGAATCTTTTAACAGATGCCATTTTTTACTCAGTTGTTCTTTTGAGCTCAAATTTGCGGCATTGTATTTTACAAATAAAGAACTTTAACTAGATATGCATATCAACCTATGCTTACGTTTAGGTCCGTCTTCTGGCGGGCGCCGCCGTAGAAGGTAGCTTCAGAGACAATAGACACCAATGGTCTATTGTCTGTGGTAGCGTATAATACCATTGCAAATTCAATGAATCTTTGAACAGCTGAAATTTTTGGCTCGATTGTCCATTTGAGGTCCGGTTTGCAGCAATGTTTTTAGTTTAACAGGACCTTTATTATGTACATATCAACCTATGCTTACCTATAAGATTTTGAGCTTACTTCCTATGGCCCCATAATAATATCGAAAACAGATACATATGGACCGATAACAACCGCTATCGAAACAAAGTAATATTTTATTACAGATATGTTGACGATATTGTAATTTTGTATGATGGCAATCCAAGACAGGTTCAGTTGTTCACCACTTTCATGAATACCATCCATCCCAAATTAAAATTCACTCTCGAATTAGAAGAAAACAATTCTCTGAATTTCCTCGATCTGACATTGAAAAAACTTTATAATTGTTTTGCCTTCAATATCTATAGGAAACCAATCGCTACAGACATAACTATTCACGCAACGTCTCATCACCCTATGTCTCACAAACTTGCCGCATATAATAGTTTTGTTCATCGCCTTTTAACCATGCCATTGAGCACTGAAGATTACGAATCTGAAAGAAACATCTTGAAGCACATCGCAACATCCAACGGATACAGTCCTGTTATGATAGATAATTTAATTAAAAAACACTGCAAAAAATCGAACAATCCTCCCTCACGAATCTTACAAAATAAACGTGAATTTGTTTCAGCAGAATTTGGCAAACAATTGCCTCTAACAATAAAAAATGAAATGAAAAAGCATGGAAAAATAGTATCCTTTAGAACCTCCAACAAATTAGATAAGCTTATAAACACTAAAGTATCAGGTGATGATGTTAACAAGAGAACCGGAGTATATAAATTATCCTGTAACGACTGCGACAGTAAATTTTACATAGGCCAAACAGGGCGGTCCTTCGAGATTCAAAGAACACATCCCAAAAGCCACCAAGGTGCAAAAATCTAATTATGCTGAACATCTGGTAGTAAACAACCACAACTATACAAATTTGGAAACAAACTTAAAACCATTGCCCATTTGCAACAAAGGCAGGATCATGACAGCTCTGGAACAGTTTGAAATTTATAAAGCCGCAAAAAACAATCCCCAGGACATATTAAATGACAAAAGCACTCTGCAAACTAATATTTTATTTGAATCACTCATAAAGTTGGACAAGGACCGTGATAAAGGCGGCCAGGGGACAAAGTTCAGCTCCTGAACCAGTCGAGACTCGGCACCCGTCATGGTGTACACCAGTGTTTGTAGGCCTACAGTTTTTGTCCCTGTTTTTTTAAATGTTTAAATGTTTTGTGTTATTTTTGTAAACTTTGACACGACCAATTCAAGAATGGTTTAAGTTCTTCAAGTTTGTGACCTGATGATGATGAAATGAAATGAATTGAAACGCGCATAGTCCAGTATAGGAACAGAGGAATCACAAGGCAGTTACAGGTATTTTAACCTTTTTTAAAGCGTTTTTATTAGGTCGCTTTCTTGTCCGCTACAAATTTTGCAACCGATTTTATACTAACTTCCCGATGAGCTAGGGACTTGAAACTTGAAACATATCTCACAAATGGAAGACAATGCAATATTATACAATTTAATTTTCATATTTCCCTTGGGCTACGCCCCATGGGCTTGTTTTTATTAAATCGATTTCTTGCAAATTTTGATACTTCCCGATGAGCTAGAGACTTGAAATTTGAAACATAGCTCACAAATGGATGACATTGCAATATTATATCATTTAATTTTCATATTTCATTTCGGGCTACGCCCCATGGGCTTGTTTTTATTAGCTCGCTTTCCTACAAATTTTGATATCAATTTTAAACGATGTTCCCGATAAGCTAGAGACTTGAAATTTGAAACATAGCTCACAAATGCATGACAATGCAATATTATATAATTTAATTTTCATATTTCCCTTGGGATACGCCCCATGGGCTTTTCAAATTTTTCATGTTTACATTTTGAAAGAATGTAAATAAATATATCAATTAATTTGAGTCAGCTGTAAATACTTAAATTTGACAGTTCAAAGAGCAGAGGAAATATAGATAAACAATCTGATTGCAGATATAAAGATGTTTGTTAATAATGTAAATTGTTATTTATTTAATGTTCTATAAAGTAAACAATAAATTAAATAGATTGATATATTTATAGTTAGTAGGTAGGCCATACATTCAATCTAATACATAATTATATGAAAAGAAACTCAAATAAACCTTAAATTTCCCACATGCCTTTGTCTTAATCTGATATAGATGCTTGAAATAGATTTAACATCCTCACGCATTAAAAAACTAAAAAATAGAAAATAATTTATAAATAAAAAACTTTTTTAAACAAAACGTTTTTAAACGCCCTAAAAAGTAGAAAATAATTTACAAATAATTTATAAATATGTTGAGAGAGTATAAATACTTGTACGATTTTAAACGAAAAACATTGGGTGCATGCAATTAATTGATAATAATACATTAGTTCAGTAGGTGAAGGTAAACTATCTATTGCAAGCACCCAACGTTTTTCGACCAAAAAGGGAATAAATGTGATATTTTTAAGAAAGCATTTTAGTGTAAATCCAATCAGGCAAATGGAAATTTACTAAGACTGCAGGTTTGCTGTGGCGGGGGTGTTTTAGTGTTTTCGCGGAAAAGACAAGAGCCCCTTTGTTAATTAAAATGCCAACCAGACCGCATTGGAGTGTGCCTTTCCAAATCCCTCCTGTTCAAGATTAGTGACAAGTTGTTGCATAGCTGCTTGCCTCTTGTTGCGTTTTAAATAGGTACTTAGTCTTCAGAAGAAACATTCGTCTTTAAGAGTTCGAGATAATGGTTTTCTTAGGCCTAATGAAGGAGTTAGGAACCGCCGAACCTTACATTTTTTGTGTTATATAGGCCTATACACATTATGAACTGTTAACAGCTACGGTATACAATCGGTAATTATTACACTTATAATGATAGGCCTATACAGGGTGTCTCATGAGAGGTGTCTCAAATCGATTACGGAAAAACGGCTTAACGTACAAGGATGAAATAAATTTATTTCCCGCTAAATCGACCCCAAGGAATAACGTAAAAATATTTTTAACTTTTTCCCAATACAGGGTGTGCCAAAAACTGAGGGTCACTAGTTCGAATCTCGTAATTTTCAAATGTAAACATATGTCATGTTATACATCATTTTAAAGGTATTTGATAGACAAACATTTTGGTGAAAACAGAAATTAGTTATCTTTTTCCGTTTCAAAATGGCGGCAGTTTTTTTGGAAAAAATCTATATTTTTTTAATATACTCTGTGTTTCCTATACCAATGCATTTATCCCTTCTCCGGTTAAATTTTCTTACTCGTTATAAAATTAGCTTTACTTTGATATGCTACAAGTAACGGTTTTTTGAAATTATAAAAATTCCAAAAAAAATTATTTTTGAAAATTTGCAAATGCTCATTTTTCAAAAATTTCAAATAGCAACACATGTCAAGGGGCACATCATTTTATAGGTTTTTTAATTCCTAACAACTTTATAATTTACACTTACTTCGTATCTCTTTTAGTTTTTGCGTAAATAACAAAAAACCTAATGTTCCTATATTAAATGCATGTTATTTGGGTTTGACGTGGTTTAACACTTCATCAAATTGGGCCTTTAGTGTTAATACTTTAAAACCTTTAAAGATCCATCCACAGAGTTGTTTACATTTTGGCCATGTGAATAATACTTTTAAATGAAACAGCTGTTTGTTTTAAAATTGTATTTCAAACAACACACATTTATTGGGCGTTACTGAATTATACCAAATAAGTATTTGCAATGTTATTTTCTGATTTTAAAATTGAATTTCTTCTTTATCATGTCATGTTTTGCAATATAACGTTCCATTACGAAATCAGTGGAAAATCCTTTTATCACAGCAATTCTTAAATTATTTCTTATTGAACTATCTTATATCTATTGTACGGGTTGGTGTCTGCCTTTTTCACCACTTTTGCCTACATTTTATCATATTAAATACACATATCAAATATTTATGTAGAAATATCTGCTCTTATTGTGTCTAATAAAATCCAAACATAGAAACCTTGCCTAAAATGGTACCCATCTTGACAAATTATTTGCACCTGCCTATATTACGGACTTTGGCGCACTGGTTTGGTAACATTATTGAAAATAACACGACATTTTGGCTGTAAAATATGGTACAATTAAGAGAAAATAGGCCTACTATTTAAGCAGCTACTGTCTTGACAGAAAGGTCATATTCCTTTTAAACTAGATCACATAATCCTTTATAAGATACTGTACGTTGATTAACAATATGTAAACGTCAATATATATACGTAACAGCCAATTTACAGTATCTTTGCTTTTTGGAAATGTCCCATTGCTATGTCATTTGCATTGTTGCCAATGAAGCTGCAAGACCATATGAACTAGGAGGCCCCTAACAGTTCAAGAATAAAAGCCACCCCATCACTTTAAGTATTCCACTACACCTAACATTCCGTAGAGAGATTATATTGACAACTTTATGTTATTGATAAGGCTGAGACAACTAACTGACATCCCCCATGTCAAGGAATCCCAGCTTTAACAGTAACTTAACCCCACAATCAATTTCCCAAAACTATGCTAGAGGGTTCACTCACTGGCACAGAAGTACGATATGAACTGACGCGACGTGACGAAGGAAAAATCAATCTTACACTGTAACGGATATACCTCCCTTTGAAGTTAGAATATGTCTTCCCAAAAATATTTTCTTTTCAAATAAAATCATATTACACTGATGAAATCACGGAAGTGTTTAACTACAAAAGATCCACCAATACGATTTTAATACTATTTAAAGGTTCTTCCAAAGGAAGAGATAGCCTACCATATAACATACTAATAATAACTCCTATGACGTACGGTATGGGGAATATTTTATTCATTGAATGATCAACAAATTTGGCAACTAACGCAATTAATATTATTATCGTTTTTACACTTATTACTCTTTAAACAATGCTAAATGCTCAAAATATGTATAGGTACTGTATTTCATCCAATTTATTGCAGTTAGATGAATTAGGTAACGTAAGCCTTGAAAGTAACCGTCGATTTCGACGGGTTCCCCCTAGTATATATTATTATAGGCCTATTGACTTCAAACGCTGAAAATTCAATCAGGAAATATTAGCAATCATTTTAATAAAAACAAATAAGGCTTAACTTACTACTTACCTATAGGCTAAATACAGATTAATTCATAACCTAACCTTAACCTTCCGGTATTTGGTATGTTTACCTTAGCATAGCCCAGTTAAAAATTTTTACCCGACAAAGAGAATAAATAATAGACAATCAGCCGGGCTGCGGTTAGCCTTATTTTTCAGTTCTAGTTTCTACCGATAGGTTTGCCCTAGGCCTAACTTAACTTATAGTTCGACACACACCGTTCAGCGTCTGCTGGTAGCATACGGCTCCTGCGCTCCTCACCGTAACTAAATCTAATTTTATTCTATTTGTAATGGTTAGGCCTAATATAAACTTACCTAGCCTAGGTTACAAAATTGTTTGGAGAACACCTCAGCGGCAGTGGTGTAGACTTAAGACATATTTGAAAAAAAAAGCTTCAACGGGCTGCACTTTACTTTAGGTCCTACACTCATTTGAATGAAAATTTCGCTTATTCAATTGTTTCATTCGATATATCGTTTGGTTAGTTAGGTTAGGTTAACCTTACCTAACTAACCAAACGATATATCGAATGAAACAATCGATTAATCGATATATTGAACGATATTTTCATTTGAATGAGTGTAGGACCTAAAGTAAAGTACAGCCCTTCAACGCTTAAAACAAAAGGCTTAGCCTAGCCTATGTTATAAATACAATCTACGGGATCCTTAATGTATTATTTACCAGTGACACAGGCCGTAACAGCCGTAGGTTTGTGAGCGGTAACAACATAGTGATGAGCCATTTCACACGATGTTCATTCAATCTAAACAAAAATAGGCCTACCTAAAACGTCAATAAAACAATAAGTTACACTGCACTACAAGAGACTTTTTCACAAGGTTTCGCCGTTAATCTTTGCCGTGGCCAAGTATCTGTCTTTCAAGTAATATAAATGTAATTGAAGCTGTTGGTTAGTACTTAGTAATTAGTATTGTCGTACTGTAGGTACTACTGTACTAACCAAAATACAATACAATGAATAGGCTACAGAATACCGGGAACCGGAACGGAATCCAATCCAAAATCCAATGCAAATGCAATGCAAGTTGCATTGCATTTGCAATGCAAGCATCAAATCAAGCAATAGCAAACCCACCCAATCAGCATTCGGCAAAATCGCGTTTTTCTTTTTTTTTGCTCGAATCTTATTTGCTCGAAAGCAGGCTTATTTTATATGCAGCGTCGTTGTGCACTAATTTATTTGGACGATTCTGTGGTTTTCATTGGTGTTAATGACTAATTTCATATATATGTATGACCATTGATTAATCTTTATATTTCTGTTGTATGGTTTATTTGTGAAGATAAATTATCACATGTTTTAATAATGAGTAAATAAATAGTGATTGAAATGTTTTACTGAAATTGACTACTATTCTTTTTTGACTTGATAATTGACGATTTAATATTGGTGCCGAAACTAAAAAAGAACCATGTCTTACAGAAAAAGTAATAGAGAAGTTGTTAAACCTCCAAAAAGGTACACCCCTGATCAGAATGAAAATCATGATACAGACAAATTATCAAAGAATGTTTCTGAGAATGGAAACAATGACACTCAAGGAGTAGCATTGAGACAAACCAGCATTACTTCTATTGTAGTCCAAGGAAAACAAAAAGTAAATCCACAACATATAGCAACAGGAGACAACTGGAAATAGAACTTGAAAAGTTGGAGGAAATACAAAAACTGGATCGAGAAAATGAAGAAAAGGAGCTGGAAAGACAAAGACTAATGGAGGAGAAGGAAATGGAGCAAAAACGGCTGGAAATGGAGCGACAACGGTTGGAGGATAAGGAAATGGAGCGACAACGGCTGAGAGACGAGAGGGAGCTAGAGCGACGTAAACAAATGCTAGAAATAAGGGCTTCTATGAAATCACTATCGGCAAATGGTAGTCAAGTCTGCGGATCTGAGGCTGAGGTAAGCCTAGGCCAAAGCTTAATATCTCGAGAGAGGGGAGAGAATCTGAGAGTAAAGTCGGAAAGTGGCTGAATGATAATGTACCGACAGTTCATCCAGTGTTCATCAACTGCTATGATCACGGCTGCACAATTACTAGCAGATTCAGTCAAAAAAGCTATTCAATCAACCTCTCTTTGCCGCCAACAACTACCAAAAACTTTAATGGTAGACCAGATGAGTGGCCTATGTTCGTTTAATAGATTTCATTGACAGATCTTGTTGTTGTATTAACATACTGCAATTCAGTATTATAATCTTTTGAAAATGAAAAATTTGTTTACCGTATATTGTAATGTAAATTTATCTCCAATGCTTTGGTATAACGTGCATTACGTACCGTACCTCATTATTTTCATTTCTTATTCTTAATTCTTTTTAGCTGTTGAGGTTACTTTTTCAGTCTCTATTTGTCTGATCACCAGCTTCCTTGTGTATGTTATTGGGGTGATGTACGTGTTCTATTACGTCATGGTATATTGAACTTCTTAACTTGTATAAAAAAAACCTCACATCAAAAATAGAAATACAGTAGAGTCTCGGTTAACCAAACCAAAATGAAGAGGGGAGAACCGTTTCGGATAACAAATTTTTCTGTTATCCCGTCATATGCTAAAAATAGCCTATGTTTTACCACGGAGAGTTGGAAAAATGAATTTAAAACAATGTCTATATAATACCGTATTTTATTTCAGCTACAGAAATGTTACAATGGGTTAGAAAATACTAACTTAAGTTTTGTTTCTTGAACTTATGTTATTATTTCCTATTAACTAATATATATTGCAATTAATTACTGCTATACAATTCACAGATGTTAAAATAGGTTTTCACATAGTCAAACGTAGTATATTTGTAATATACATTCAATGTCAACTGATTATTTACACTTGTTAAACCCTAGAACTGTCTAAGTGTCAATGCACTAAATTGAAATAAGAACATAGAGTTAACCCTTTACAAGTAGGGAAATATAGAGGTGAAGATGGCGTCCCTCCCCTGGGGGATGGTCACGTTCTCCAGAGGGTACAGGAAGTCTGGCTCCAGTCCGAGCGCTGCAACAGGAAGTAACGTGTTGACAAGTAGGAAATATAGAGGTGAAGGTAGTGTTCCTCTCCTGGAGGGTGGTCACGTTCTCCAGAGGGTACAGGAAGTCCGGCTCCAGTCCGAGCACTGCAACAGGAAGTAACGTGTTGACAAGTAGGAAATATAGAGGTGAAGGTAGCGTTCCTCTCCTGGAGGGTGGTCACGTTCTCCAGAGGGTACAGGAAGACCGGCTTAAGTCCGAACGCTGCAAAAGGAATTAACGTATTAAATAGAGAATATAAATACTGTTGTAGGTGTTAATATTTTAAAAGAGGGTTGTAAGAGTAGATTTAGAATGAGACTGTAAAACGGTAATTTCGAGTTAACCGTTGGCTAGTCAAAGACATCCAAGGTTTAAGGTGCTACAGGAAAAACATTTTAAATATTTTTTCTAGGAGATAAATAACACCTTATACCTAGTACTTGAACACAGATAAAGCTACGACGTACGACGGCCCTGAAGGGACACTCAGTTTCTTTTTGTCTTTCATTTTACTTCGACTTTTTTCTCGAAGTAGTTCGACTTTTTTCTCGAAGTAGTTCGACTTTTTTCTCGAAGTACTTCGACATTTCTATCTAGTCTAGTTTTACTTCAACTCAACTTCAATACGAATACGTTCATTCTATTCCGTTTCTGTTTCTGATTCTTTCTCTGTCTGCTGTCTCCACTGTCTCTCGTCTCTGTCGCACTCAGACCTAATAAAATCCTTGACAGAGTCAATATCAGAAAAGTGTTTCCTTCTATGAAGTCCGAGCTTCTTGGTATACCTTATTTTAAGTGTCCGCTCACTTATTAATGCAAATGTTATGCTTCAATAAAAGAATTGCAAGCACTTCAGGCTGTTGAAGGCCTAAACTAAAATATTGTTCAATCAGTTCATTAATGTCATATTCCATTATGTGTCCTAAAGCTCAAACCCCTTTCTATCTGCCAATTCTTATCAAAAATATGTCTACAGCAGAAACACACCCCTACATCAACAGTTAGTTAGGTTGTGGTTGCCGTAAAATTATAACAAACTATAATAAGCACATTCGAGAATAAAGTCGAAGTACTTCGAGATTAAAGTCGAAGTACTTCGAGAATAAAGTCGAAGTACTTCGAGAATAAAGTCGAAGTACTTCGAGAATAATGTCGAAGTACCTCAAGAATAAAGTCGAAGTACTTCGAGAATAAAGTCGAAGTACTTCGAGAATAAAGTTGAAGTACTTCGAGATAAAAGTCGAAGTGAATGAAAGACAAAAAGAAACTGGAATGTCCCTTCAGGGCCGTCGTAGTTTTGTTTATATAAAGAAGATTTATTTAAATAATTGGACACCTTCTTACAGTTGAGCTGCTATTACAGAGGTTGCTAATACAAATAATTAATATGAAATAAATAATATAATGTAGCTTAATAAAAAAATGTTATATGCCATGTTTAAAAAAATAATGAGATAAAATAAATAATGTGATGAAATGCATAGTAGTTATTTGTAGTAAATTTTATTCGCTTTCAGAATATCACATCCACTTTGGTAGATTTCCCCTCTATTTAAAAGTTATTGGCAATAAGCTAAGTGACCTCCAATTTATAGTGGTGAGAAAATACTGAATTAGATATATTTTTGTTAAGCTTTGTACAACTGAATCTAGACTTCTACCGGACCTTGCAAGCAAGATCGTTGCCTCATTTTTTTAATTATAACAGGTTACGTACCTTGACGTCCACAATTCCTTAGTCGGTATCCGTTGACTACCAGTTCAGTGACGTGTGCCGGCCGGCCAATTATGTTAAATGTCTACCGTGTTCGTGTTATGTTTGTTTCTGTGTTCGATGTATTTAAGATTTGACGACATTCAACAAATGTAATATTTTAACGTTCCGTTTTTGATAACGACTAGTAGTCAAAACTATAGTCAACGGATACCGACTAAGGAATTGTGGACGTCAAGGTACGTAACCTGTTATAATTGATTACCAATTCCGGAAGGCTTCAACATGAATCAATTTTTTATCAATTCGGGTTGTTCCTGATTTAGCAGTGTGCGTTAGGTACGTCCGATTTTAATAATCAATCATTTAAATAGAAGCTGGTATTTCACTGAAGGTTCTTAGGTGAAAAGAACCTGCTTTTGGAGAACGAAAAATAAGATAACATCATTAGAATTAAGTAAATATATCTAAAACTAAATTCCATATCCAAGATATAAGCAAATTTATATTTTCTGATTGAGCGATACAGTATCTTGAACTTAACTCATTGAAACTATCAACAACTCAAATAAAAACCATAATTCTAGAAGTATTTTAAGACCAAAAGACATATAAAATAACTTTTTTTTTATCTTATTTGCTTGAAAGCAGGCTTATATTATATGCAGCCTCGTTGTGCACTAATTTATTTGACGATTCTGTGGTTTTCATTAGAGTTTGGTGAGTTTTTGTTAGTACTGACTTGGAATTATTGAGGATATTGTTTTAGTTTGGTGGTCAATTTGATTTTGGTTTTGTTTTTGTTTTTTTTTTTGTCAGATAATAGATGGGATTTAGTAGGATTCTAAGGCCATGATAGGATAGTTGGGATAGGGGTTGGGTTGGAGTCTTCTCGCTTGAGGGCTGTCAAGCATTTCTATCCCGAAAAGGAGGCCCATGGATGAAGAACCCAAGGATTGGAATGAATTATGTGAGTGTTTGTGTTTGGTTTTGTTTTTTTTGTTTTGTTTAAATTGTTCTCTTTATGTGTATGAGGAAATCTATGATTTCTTGATATACCGTGGTGGAGTCATTAGTTCTGAGAATTTCTTGCAGATAGTTGGAGTTGTTACATATCTGTATTATCTTCTGTGTTGATTTAAAACATCTATTCCTGGCTGATTCATGTGCTGGGCATTCAATAATCAGGTGTTCTACTGATTCATTGCGGCCCATTGTGCAGTAAAGGCAGAGTGGCGTAAAATACTTTTTAATGAGGAATAGAGATTTATTCACATTTGCATGTCCCAAACGTAGTCGACACATCGTGATAATGTCCTTTCTTTTTAATCTTGAATTTCAGAACCATGTGCATTTGGGAACTGTATCTACAATTCCCTTATACCAGTTACCCTTTTCGGAAGTAATAAATAACTTGTTATGCTGGCTGTGGTAGAGTGTATTTAGGTAGGTCTTAAAACGATTATAATTATTGTTGGTTCATGATTCAGCAGTGTGCTTTAGGTAGTCCGATCTTAATAATCAATAGCTCAAATGAAAGCTGGTATTTCACTTAAGGTTTTTAGACCAAAACATATAGGGTAATGTAATTAGAACTGCTGAAATACATCAGCAGTAAAAAAAATAATTGCACTTTTTGTCAAGTAATACATTAGATAAATGAGTGATGATACTTGATGACAAATATGTGCTTGCACAGCTTTATTTTAAGACCAAAATTATGAAAATCGGTGAGGTACAAGAACCAAACGAACTCAAAAAACCAAATTTAACTCCCATAAGAAATGTACAGGGAGGCAGTTTGTGCATAACTCGAAATATACGATAAAATGAATACCAATGCTTTATGGCAATTCTGTGGTGCGTCCATACCTTTAGTTTAAGGCCAAAATTATGAAAATCGTTCGGGTAAGAGCTAACCCGACTCGGAAAAGAAAAACCAATAAATTTTATAGATGGTAATAATTAGTTTACCATTATGCATAATTAATAATAGGAAACCTGTGTTAATAATTAATTGAACAGTTTATTGGTATATTGTTATTTAATTGATTTTTCTTTGATTGCATGTTGTTGCTAACAATTGGCATTTGTGTTTAAAGTGTGCTCCTTATGTTAAGTGTGTGATTCTTCTAAAGTTATGTGCTTAATCTGTACCATTAATATTGGTGAGTAAAGTGGTGTATGCATTTCATAACCATTATTTTACTAGAGACCGTTGTATTTAGCCACAACGGGCTTTGTTGCTAGTAGGATATACAAAATCCAATGTATGTTTGTTTGTTTGTTTGTTTGTCCTTTATGGACTCCGAAACCACTAAACAGATTGTAATGAAACTTTCAGGCATTATTAAGCATTGTTCAAGGATGGTTTGTGTGAAGTTTGGGGCAGATCCGTTAAAAGGGCTCCGTCCCAGTGGCTCTGGAGTTTCCCATGTTAACCTTATGAGTACTCATATTTAAATGGAATTAAAGAATCTTATCAGCTGGTTCAACTAAACAATTTGTAGGGTTCATAGACATCAGAACTCAGCCTTTTTTCTAAGTAAATGCAGAGTTATACAAGCTAAAATTGCATCCATCAGGTACAGGTTGAAGTAAGTGAGATAATTTAGACAAGGACATTTTTCTTTTATAATTCCAAGAGAATTTTCAACCATTCTTCTTGTAGACGATCTTAAATATCATACCACTCCATCAGTTCTTGGAATTTCTACAGGGATGTTAGGTGTCAGAAACCCATAACCACTGTCACCCAAAATAATTTAATTTGGGAATGGCTTCCATCCATTTTCTCTTTCACGACATAATGTAGAGCATAACACCCGGGAATCATGCACTGATCCCCTAGTAGCACAAATATATATTAAATACATATGAATAAATATATTTAAAATCTATTATATATATCTCAAGTGTGTATTAATGTCAATTTTATATATTTAAAATATATTAAATAGATAAAATATATGTTTTTGAATCTATTAAATATTTAAAAAATATGTTCCAATAATATATTTTAGTGAATAATATTTAAATAAAAAATATATTTAATATCACTTTCAAACATCCTATATGGGGCCTAAACATAAAAACACAAAATTATATAGATTTAGTATGAAAAGCACAATAATCAGTCGAGTAAATTGATTAAATAGTTCATAAAAACAAATTTTGAAAAAAAACTAGATAAAATTTTTTTGGCCCGGATGGGTCTTGAACCTGGGTCCCTCGTCTTGTGAGCTTCTTACCTTACCTCTGAGCTATCCGTAACTGTTGTTAGTCTTGGTTTTTAAATGGTGAAAGAGTAGCCGACAGTTGCAATGGTTGCAATACTTAAAATATTTTTAATACTACAGTATAATATGATTCTGTTTTGGTATCAAGTAGTTGAGTTGAATAGTGTTGTAGGGAATAGTGAGTAGTCCCCACGAATACAAATACAGTAAACTACAAAAATTAATTTAAATACTATGACAAATATTATGTAATTTATAACATAAGTAAATCAAATAATTATTTTTAGAACGTCATATACAACAGTAATTAGTTTCTTAAAAGGTCACCAGTCACTAGCACCCTTTTCTAGCCAATCATTCGACATTTCTATGATCACATTCATTGTCACATACTGCAATTAAAAAATAAAACCCATCAACACTTTTTTCGTTTGACCCACATGTAGATGTCGAACATGTAAACTGACTCTTAAAAAAATGCATGTATAAATTTATAGACACTATAAAAAACAAAAAGATGCGAATTATTTATTTGCCAATTATAATAGATTTGTATATATTCTACAAATATATTATTACTTTATTTATAAAAATATCTGACGTGTTTCAAAATATATTTATAAGTACTTTAAATATATAATATATTTTCAAAAATATTGTATATATATATATTTACAATATTTTTAACACATAATTTTTTTAAATATATAATAGGAAAAATAAACAAATAAAATATGTATACTATAGATTCTATACTTATTTTATCAATATATATTATGAATTTATTTTTTATATTCAAAACTTATATTTAATTGATATTTTGCATTGCTTTTTGGTAATATTTTAAATATATATTTGAATATATATCAAACTATTCAAACTACTGCTACTCTTATGGGAAATTAGCAGCTATTAAGTTGCGTCACTGTTTGTATGTTTTCGGTTGGCCAAGCTACTTCTTCCTGAAAAAGATTCAGTATTCCCAATGAACACACATTTTTTACGCAACGATGTACTGTAGCTTTCGAAAGTCCATGTGCATCTGCTGTCACGTGTTATTGGACACCACAGCCTAGCCAGTGCAGTGCACACAAAATTTGTTTCACTGGTTGGAGGGCGTGATTGCGCATCGTTTCTTTTTGCAAGTGCCGGCCAATTCTCTGATTTAATAACTCAACCACAGGTTGGGTTACACGAAACTTTTCCTTGAAAGCAAAGTCACTTAAAGGACCGTGGAATTTTATCCTTGGTTTGAAAACCCTTGGTAATATAATTACCTCACCAACATCACTGTCAAGAGTAACTAACTACAACTGAGTACTGTATATACTGTATAGTACTATATACTGCTATATACTAACTATAACTACTTTCGCTTGAACTCGTAACTTATTGAAAATTTTATAAACAAAGATAAAATTAACCTTAAAAATTACAGTTTACATTCATACTATTACTAATGACAATGGCTTTACACATGCAGAACCCTATGTCAATTTATTCCGACAATTTGACAAAAATGTTACATTGTAAAATCAATTTTTATTTTGAAGACTTTGATCGACATAATTGTCAACATATTCCTCGACAATTTTTCAAAAATTACATGTCACACTAGAAGTTTTATGAAACACAAATCAGACAAATTTGTCAAGACATTGACATAGTATTTATAGAAAATATTCTACATAAAATTGTAAATTTTTAAACTTGTATGACATAGAAATTTGTAGAATTGTAGATAATCTATCTATCTATATATTAATAGGCAAGCATGTTTCTTTAAAACCTTTTTTCTCAGCTCGTGTGCATCGTAGGGAAAATCTACGCATACCGTTGGAAAGCTATTTTCCTGTAGGTGTGCAGAACCCCTTTATAAATTTAAATAGGCTCAAAGATAAGCACAAAAAATGAGTTTAAAAATTTGAAAAAATTAACATGGATCTTATGCGTTGCTATGCTGGTTACGAAATAACAACGAAATATAAACAGAAAATCAAAACAAATGGAAGAAACTCCAATCACATGTTTTATTTACAGTGTGGGGTGAAAATAGATAAGTTAGTACATTACATATTTTTGGTCGAGTTTCGACCACTGGACGACCTCTCGTCTATATATTAATAGGCAAGCATGTTTCTTTAAAACCTTTTTTCTCAGCTCGTGTGCATCGTAGGGAAAATCTACGCATACCGTTGGAAAGCTATTTTCCTGTAGGTGTGCAGAATCCCTTTATAAATTTAAATAGGCTCAAAGATAAGCACAAAAAATAAGTTTAAAAGTTGTAAAAAATTAACATGGATCTTATGCGTTGCTATGCTGGTTACGAAATAACAACGAAATATAAACAGAAAATCAAAACAAATGGAGGAAACTCCAATCACATGTTTTATTTACAGTGTGGGGTGAAAATAGTTAAGTGAGTACATTACATATTTTTGGTCGAGTTTCGACCACTGGACGACCTCTCGTCTATATATTAATAGGCAAGCATGTTTCTTTAAAACCTTTTTTCTCAGCTCGTGTGCATCGTAGGGAAAATCTACGCATACCGTTGGAAAGCTATTTTCCTGTAGGTGTGCAGAACCCCTTTATAAATTTAAATAGGCTCAAAGATAAGCACAAAAAATGAGTTTAAAAACATGGATCTTATGCGTTGCTATGCTGGTTACGAAATAACAACGAAATATAAACAGAAAATCAAAACAAATGGAAGAAACTCCAATCACATGTTTTATTTACAGTGTGGGGTGAAAATAGATAAGTTAGTACATTACATATTTTTGGTCGAGTTTCGACCACTGGACGACCTCTCGTCTATATATTAATAGGCAAGCATGTTTCTTTAAAACCTTTTTTCTCAGCTCGTGTGCATATCGTAGGGAAAATCTACGCATACCGTTGGAAAGCTATTTTCCTGTAGGTGTGCAGAATCCCTTTATAAATTTAAATAGGCTCAAAGATAAGCACAAAAAATAAGTTTAAAAGTTGTAAAAAATTAACATGGATCTTATGCGTTGCTATGCTGGTTACGAAATAACAACGAAATATAAACAGAAAATCAAAACAAATGGAAGAAACTCCAATCACATGTTTTATTTACAGTGTGGGGTGAAAATAGATAAGTTAGTACATTACATATTTTTGGTCGAGTTTCGACCACTGGACGACCTCTCGTCTATATATTAATAGGCAAGCATGTTTCTTTAAAACCTTTTTTCTCAGCTCGTGTGCATCGTAGGGAAAATCTACGCATACCGTTGGAAAGCTATTTTCCTGTAGGTGTGCAGAACCCCTTTATAAATTTAAATAGGCTCAAAGATAAGCACAAAAAATGAGTTTAAAAATTTGAAAAAATTAACATGGATCTTATGCGTTGCTATGCTGGTTACGAAATAACAACGAAATATAAACAGAAAATCAAAACAAATGGAAGAAACTCCAATCACATGTTTTATTTACAGTGTGGGGTGAAAATAGATAAGTTATTACATTACATATTTTTGGTCGAGTTTCGACCACTGGACGACCTCTCGTATCTACAATTCTACAAATTTCTATGTCATACATGTCAAATATAGTCCTGTCACCTGTCGTACATGTCACCTTTTACGAAACAGGGCCGTAGACGCTACAATTGTGGTCTGGGCACACACACGAATACTAGTAATCGTGGGGACACCCTAAAAAAATCAAAACATAGTAAAATAATTAGCCCTAACCGTGCCTAACCCTGTTTTATAACATCCCCGTCATTATAACTCAGTGCATCACCTCTTCTTTTCATTTACCATTTTCTTAAAAATACACGCAAAACACTTTTGCAGTATTTATATTTTTAAAGATCGCAAAGTTTTCAAGCGATAAAATCAAGGATTTTAATCCATAGGATTAAAAGCTAGGTAGCTAGGTAGCTAGGTAAAAGCTAGGCCTCATGTTTCTGGCTTAGGCTAACCATTTAATCTATGGTTCAAGGTTATGGTAACTTACGGTATGCCTTTTGGTTTTATTTTTGCTGGTATTTATTTGCAAGGCGTATTTGTACCCAACTTGTTTTTATTGCTGATGGTTGATTGTCAAAATATTGGCATTGACAAGTAGGCCCTTCTTTTTTCATCTCTTAAAAACGGAAACTCTCATAGTAGAGTCATATTTTTAGCTTAAGCACGGGTCACACTAGGCTGTTTGTCAGCCGCTGGTGATCAGCAGCTGGCACCAGCATCACCGGCTCACCAATCCCAAGATGCATGGAGTAGTAAGTAGGGAGTATGTTTAATCTATGGTAAAATCTTTTACTCCATGCATCTTGCACCCAGGCTGAGTCAGCTCCACTGGTCAGCTCAGTGTCAGCTGCGAATTTTGTGGTCACATCAAGCTGACAGTAGCGGCTTCTTTCAATTCGCCGCTGATGCCAGCCTAGTGTGACCCGTGCTTTAGCGTTAGCTTATCATAATCATAGACTCATAGCGAGATGAATGCGTTTGCCGTTTCCTTCGGGAATCGAATCGGGACATTTTCGAAAATTTCGATTAGTGTACCCGTACCGTAGTGTATTAAAAATGAAGTGTTATGATGATGGAGTATTTTGATTGGGGATGGAAATCGAACTAAAACTTGTATGGGACATTCTTTATATTTTGTCATTGACACTTGTGGTTGAAACGTTCGCTTATTATTACGTTTATTATGTAGAAAATCGTGAGGAGGTTATACATGTTTAAAAAATCAATAGATTTAATAACAGCCTAGTTATTTCTTGAATCACAGTCCATATTTGCATATTTATGTTTGACTAAGTAATTTACTTATTGTGCCACTGATTGCCGATGCCGGTTTTTGGAAAGTGTTTGTTAAGTTATTTTACCATAGTTATTTTAAACTAGGCTACGTTGGCCTACACACACACGGTATACAGACGATACAACTTAGGCTACGTTTCCTAATTTCAGAAAGTTAAACTGTGCAAATAAACTGCTTGTGGGATGCTATACTTAAAATTTTCTATTCAAGTTATAACTGAACTATAATAATGACCAATAATATAGTTTGTAACTACTTATTTTGGTTTAATATTTTAATGAAGTTGGCGAGTGTTTTTGCCAGTGATGAATTCAGTTGCCCACCTTTTTGTGTTTGCTCCAAATCAAGTAGGCCTACTAAATTTAAATGTGGTGGAAACGACTTCAAGTTATCATCATTAGATGATCTTGATTTCGGAAATTTGTCCAACAGTTCAGATGTTATAAATTTGTAAGTATATTCTAAACTAACAATAGGCCTATAACTTACATGAAAGTAGGGTACCGGTAAGTTACAATAAGTTTAGGTACTTACGTATTAAACGGAGGCCACATTTTGTCAGCGCGCTGCGGCGGTTATGTTAGGTTGGGTTATCATAATAGAAAGTATAACTCGTCTGGTATCGATTCATAACGAAGCGAGGAAAGTCCTACACACATAATATTTACGATAACCCAACCTAACATAACCGCCGCAGCGCGCTGACAAAATGTGGCCTCCGTTTAATACGTAAGTACCTAAGTTTATTTACTGAAGTTACTGACACAAGAAGATGTTAGCCTAAGTTAAGTTTCTCTCCCCGATAACTTAGAACCTTAGGTATGGTTACTCCTAGGCCTAGGCCTACCTTCCTGGTTTTAGCCTCAAGGGCTGCAGTTCCATATAGGCTAAGATAACTTAGGCCTAACTTAGGTAATACTGAACTTAGGCTATACTACTTATGTTATATTGCATTTTTTTGCCTTATCTACCTAAATTAGACTATTTTAAGCACTTTTTACCATTGGCACTTTTGGGGGAAACGCCTAAGTATTTCACCCTGAAAATCGCGTTTGAAAATCAAGAAAAATGCTAGAAATCTGCGATTTTAGGCGCATGAAAAACTTTTCAGGTACATTTTCTTAACCATCGGCGTGAAACTGGCAATAGAACAGCAATAACCCATTCCACTTCTCCTACCGCCCCTCCGACGAATATACGTCACAGTAAAACGTCACAACAATGATGGCGTCACAGCAGGATTCGTCATAGAGTAGACGACATAACCTCCAAAATATCAAGAGGCGGGAATTTTTTTTTGCGAAACACGGCCAAGATGGCGTTTGGCGGTACACGCACAGCGTTGATTATGAAGGTTAAGTAATATATATGTATAAAACTGTACAATACGTTGAATGAAATTAAACTACTATTTCATTATTTAGAGAATAAAGAACAATATTAAACACAATTGAGGTTATTTTAAGTAGTAACCACCTCCAATTTTTTCCAAATGATAAAATTAGCTGACTACCATAAAAACCTATTGCTGGCGATTCCCAGCAATTGAAATTTGTGGTAATTTATTGTTCTACTGAGGCAGATTTTAAATAATGCATTAAATTGATAAATAATAATATTTTTTATCGAAATGGTGTTAGGTATTGTTTATTAAGGTGTAACTAACATGTATAAACGAAAAAAGGTGATTTTTAGTAAGTTAGGTTCTTATGGAACCGAGGTCACACCAGCTACAATCAAAATTGCCTATCTCAACTATAAAAGAGTGTACGAACCTAGGCGACGTGTTTTCTAGTTCGTAATGATGTAATAAACATATTTTGAAAGAATGAAGAAAATCGTGCCAAAGGGATAGGCCAGCAATAGAAATTTATGGTAATTTATTATTCTATTGAGACAGATTTTAAAAAATGCATTAAATTGATAAATATTAATATTTTTTATCGAAATGGTGTTAGGTATTTTTAATTAAGGTGTAACTAACATGTATAAACGAAAAAGTTGATTTTTGGTAAATAAGGTTCTTATGGAACCGAGGTCACACCTGTTTAATTCAAAGTTACCTATCTCAACTATAAAGGAGTGTACGAACCTAGGCGACGTGTTTTCTAGTTCGTAATGATGTAATAAACATATTTTGAAAGAATGAAGAAAATCGTGCCAAAGGGATAGACCAGCAATAGAAATTTATGGTAATTTATTATTCTATTGAGGCAGATTTTAAAAAATGCATTGAATTGATAAATATTAATATTTTTTATCGAAATGGTGTTAGGTATTTTTAATTAAGGTGTAACTAACATGTATAAACGAAAAAGTTGATTTTTGGTAAATAAGGTTCGGTTCTTATGGAACCGAGGTCACACCTGTTTAATTCAAAGTTACCTATCTCAACTATAAAGGAGTGTACGAACCTAGGCGACGTGTTTTCTAGTTCGTAATGATGTAATAAACATATTTTGAAAGAATAAAGAAAATCGTGCCAAAGGGATAGGCCAGCAATAGAAATTTATGGTAATTTATTGTTATTTTGAGGCAGTTTTTAAATAATGCATAAAATTGATAAATATTAATATTTTTTATCGAAATGGTGTTAGGTATTGTTTATTAAGGTGTAACTAACATGTATAAACGAAAAAAGTGATTTTTAGTAAGTTAGGTTCTTATGGAACCGAGGTCACACCAGCTACAATCAAAATGGCCTATCTCAACTATAAAGGAGTGTACGAACCTAGGCGACGTGTTTTCTAGTTCGTAATGATGTAATAAACATATTTTGAAAGAATGAAGAAAATCGTGCCAAAGGGATAGGCCAGCAATAGAAATTTATGGTAATTTATTATTCTACTATAAGGTCCATTCCAGGCTGCATAGCTACACTACTAAAAAGTGGGCTAACCTATACTACGTCATTTTATGTTCATAACAATGTGTTTAACACATATCAAAAGGAAAACGAGAAAAACATTTAATAGGAGATGCCAGCAATAGGTTTTTACGATAATTAGTTAGTAATTTTAGGTAGTTTATTAGTTTGTATTAATATCAAGGTGATTTCTACATTAATAAGCTTAAAAGTGCCTAGTATTGTTCAATACCAGATAAATAATGTAAATAGACATTTAGAATATACATTTTTGTAATAGCATCGGCGTGCAACCGAGGTCACACGAAGTGCATTCCAGGATACATAGCTACACTATTAAAGAGTGGGCTAACCTAGAAGAGGTAATTTTTTGTTCATAATCATGTGTTTAACGCGTATCAAAAGAAAAACTGAAGAAAAATTTAAGGGGAATCGCCAGCAATAGGTTTTTATGGTAGTCAGCTAATTTTATCATTTGGAAAAAATTGGAGGTGGTTACTACTTAAAATAACCTCAAACGTGTTTAATATTGTTCTTCATTCTCTAAATAATGAAATAGTAGTTTAATTTCATTCAACGTATTGTACAGTTTTATACATATATATTACTTAACCTTCATAATCAACGCTGTGCGTGTACCGCCAAACGCCATCTTGGCCGTGTTTCGCAAAAAAAAATTCCCGCCTCTTGATATTTTGGAGGTTATGTCGTCTACTCTATGACGAATCCTGCTGTGACGCCATCATTGTTGTGACGTTTTACTATGACGTATATTCGTCGGAGGGGCGGTAGGAGAAGTGGAATGGGTTATTGCTGTTCTATTGCCAGTTTCACGCCGATTTCTTAACCGGACTAACTTAAAATGCTAATAGGCTATTGATTGAAACTATCAAATTGAAAATATCGTTTAATAATCAATATATCAGGTATATCATAAAATTAAACTGTCATAACCTAACCTAACCAACCAATCTTGCTGATAGTGAAAACATTGAATGAAGGTTTACTAATAATCGTTATTAGCATATGTAGCCTAGATAAGAAACTGTACCTACCAACTTCTTTTTACTTGGTGTCAATAAATTAATAGGCCCTACTATACTAACCTAACCTAAGTTAACTTAACCAGGGTTTACCCAGAATCGGTCATTTTGGCACATTGTTAACCTAAGCATGGGTTAGGTTGAGTTGGGTTAGGTTAGGTTAGTTTAGTTTAGTTTAGTTTAGTTTATTATAAGTACTTACTTACTTACTTACTTACTCCTTCTTCATCTTTTACCCAAAATAGGGATAGATTGCGTCTCGTCAAAAATAAATAAAACATTTCTTATGCACGCACAAAAGAAAAAAAATTCTTCACAACGTGTACAACAGTTCAATGTATAAAACAATATATATACATATATACAAGTTAAAAAAAAGAAAAACTTCCAGGGATGATGGAAAGATGGCTACGTAGTGATGTGGGCCGGGAATATTCCCAGTGGGAGGGAACTTATAAAATGGGAATATTGCCGGGAATATTTCTTTGGCCCAAAACTGGGAATATTCCCAAAAATTGGGAATTTATAATTTTTTTAAAATTCTGAACGTTTTAACACATAGCCTATTGACGGTTAAAGAACCTTAAAACTATGTTACCTATAGTAAAAATTCTTACATTTAAATCTAAGAGTTGTCATTCCATGTACATTCCTGTAATTTTTTTTTAAATTTATGAAACTGAATGGATTTTAATTATTGCATTCCAAGAAAAGAAACCTGAGCGAGCAGCAAAACTGACATTTCTTTCTTACAACTGGAAACTCATTAATGCTCAACCTCTAAGAGAGAGTAAGCAAGCAGAAGACAACCCAGAGGAAACAGGACAGGAAGAAAATGAAGACATCCTTGAGATCGAAAAGGGATGAGGATGAGATTGACTTGTCAAGTAACAATGAAGACGATTTTTGTGGATTTGGAGATGTAGATGACGAGAAGGACGAAGGAAATATAATTGACATAAAAAGTGACAGTGACTAGGAAACTAAAAAAAAATACAGAAATAGAAAGCAAATATGTCATTTCAGTATTTCCCATAACCTTTTGGTTTTTAATATGTAGTCTTGATTTAATACGTTAAATTAACAATTTTTTCAAATAATATTTTTATTTCCTGGATATTTACTAGGTTATGTTTGTTTCTGATTATCTATATATCTATACTTATTTAATACGCAAGCAGGTTTTTTGTGACAATTACTCCTCCGAAACTACTGTACCGATTGACATGTTTTTGGTGTCATTGGAAAGAGCGTAACGTTAAGTTGTGCAGGAAACTTTATTTTTAGGAAAATAATTAGAGAGTGAGGCCCTGGGGCCCTTTAAAGTTTTGTATTTCTCCATAAGATTAACATGGGAAACAAACATTGTTATGAAACTCCAGCTGTTGTCAGAAATTAAAAGTGAGAAGAATAACATATGTTAATTGTAAACCGTCAATAAGTTTGCTAATTTAACAGTTTGCTACAAACTTTTACTGACTTGGATTAAATGAAATATTTTCTCGGAGTTCAAAATTGCTCAGGTTGGTTTTAATGTGAACAACACAGGCAAGGATGTACTGGTTATAGACTTTGAAGACGTTTAACAGTTTATAAAGGGGTCTGCATGGCTTCCGCTTCCTACTATTTGTGATTACTCGTAGTGCCTGTTTCTGCAAGCGAAGCACACGACTGCTGTCAGCGGCATGTCCCCACAGTTGAATGCCATAGGCCACATGGCTGTGAAAAAGCGAAAAATAGACTGTCAGCAGGTACTGCGCAGTTTCAGTTTTCTCAAGAGGAAGATTACTCTACTTAGTCTTAAACAGAATTTATATGAGGGCCCCACTGTAAATTGGGGAGTCCAGGACGAAGCCAAGAAGTTTGACAGGAGGGTCAGGAGATGGAGATGATCTGCTTAGGGTGAGCAGGAGCCTTTGTGTTTTATCTTCGTTGAGCTTCAAGTTATTTATGAGGAACCAGTCCTTAGCCTCTTGGAATAGAAGTTCTGAACAAGCGACTGCCTCAGTAGGATCTTGCCCCCTGCCCAGCAGGGTTGTATCGTCCGCAAAGAGTAGAGTATCTCTATCCCAACCTAGGTCGTTTATCAGTATCAGGAAGAGAGTGGGGCCAACTATTGAGCCCTGCGGAACTCCGAACTTCACATCGGCTGGGGAGGACAGTGCGCCCTGCACTGCTACCATCTGACTTCTACCTTCTAAGTAGGATTTACAGGTCTGGAGGGCAACTCCGCCAACTCCATAATAGCCGAGCTTCTCAAGCAATATGTCGTGGGAGACAATGTCGAAGGCTTTTGACAGGTCGCAAAGGACCAGAGCCATTGACTGTCTATTTTCAAAGGAGTCCAAAACCTCACTGATCAAGGAGACGAGGGCTGTTGTTGTTGATCTCGACTTCCGAAACCCGTGTTGGGATGCTGTAAAGTAGTGATTTACTTCAAAATGGTCGACAATCTGTCTCTGTACAATCTTCTCCACAATCTTCCCTACAGTCGGGATTATTGAGATTGGTCGATAACTTGAGGTAAGGTTTGCGTCCCCCTTTTTGAAAATAGGTATAGTCCTTGAGATTTTAAGGCAGTCTGGGAAAAGTCCCACCCGCAGACACCTATTTATCACCTCAGACAGAGGCAGTGATATTTCATTTATAACGGACTTTGAAAATCCAAGGTGAGATTCCGTAGATATCTGGACTTCTTGATTGGAGAAAGATTTAACTATTTTAATTACTTCTTCTTGCGTAGTAGGATTCCATTCCTCCAAAGGGGTCAGGGTCTGTACCTGGACTCTGATTTCTCCGCTTCGGTTTCCAGCGGCTTTTCTGCTCAGTTCTTCAGTTATGTCTTTAAATGAGTTGACAAAGAACTGGTTGTAGTCCGAAAGCGAATAGCGCGACTATTACTATTCACTTCAAAGCGAATAGTAATTTGAAGTGTTTTTTCTGGAATTTAATTTTACAAAAACAGTCTGCAGGCAACATAAACTAACAACTTGATACATTATAACCAAAACTTAAACTTACCTAATCTAACCTACCTTCAAAGGACTTAATGCAGTCACCAATTCACATAAAGCACGACCTATCACCCTGACATGCCTTTTCTGACATCAAAAGGAGTTTGCTTACACATTTTAGAGGTTTGGTTAGGTTAGGTTATGTTAGAATAGCACCATTTTATTATGTAATTTCTAAACGGCGAAATATAAATCAATAAATCATTTAAGGATAAAATACTGGTAACAATAATACATTATTAACTTATTGGTCTTAGAAAGTGAAAAGTGTAACTTAATCAGGTGATTTTCATATTGCAGAATCAGAGTTAGCTAATTAAAGTTGTCACTTCCATTTGCTTTACTATGATTGAAAACAATCAGCTGGTTGGTTTACTTAACCCACAGTTCATTCCACTTGTAAATGTCATCCATCCCACCTTGTTTATTGTAATGTTGTATATTATTACGGCGATATCTTGAGAAATATTCATCAGCTGTGAAAAATAATGGTATATTTGGATTCAGGAGGTAAAAAAATATAAAGTAAGATATCAAAATTAAAAATTTGTTTGGAGGCACCTATACGGAATAATTACCTATTTCATTTTTAAGTAGGCCTAATCAAGTAAAGTAATCAAGTAGGCCTACGGTATTTTATTGGTCGTCTAACAATACTGTTCAATGAAATGGCGACCATACTAAGTAGTATTTTCAAGGCTGTATTTCTCTAACGGTGGTTGCCGGGGACCTCTGCCTAGGAGGGGGCCTCATAAATTTATTATTTTTTTCTTGTTCGAGACTGTGGGAGACGAGACGATGATGATCTACACGGCCGCGGGGGATAGGCCTTATTCATGATTTTGTTGCTATCTTGCAAGATGACGATCACGTTTTCGAGACCGCGGGAGACGGAGATGACGCTTACACGGCCGCGGGAGATGTTCATTATTTTGCCGCCATCGCGTAAGACGACGATCATGACTTCGGGACCGCAGGAGACGAAGATAACATTTACACGGCCGTGAGAGATATTCATTATTTTGGCTCTACCGCGTAAGACGACGATCAGGTTTTGTGACTGCGGGAGACGATGATGACGTTTACACGCCCGCAAGAGATCTTCATGATTTTGCCGCTATCACGTTAGACGACGACCATGTTTTCGTGACCGCGGAGACGATTATGATGTCTACATGGCCGCTGTAGATGTTCACCATTTCTCCTTGGCCACATGAGTTGTTCACGATTCCGCAGCGATCGGAAAAGTTGAAGATGTGACGTCTCACATGGTTGGTACGGTCAGGGAAAACATGGAAAAGTCAGGGAATTATGAAAAAAATCTGGAATTTCTCCTGAAAGACTACTTTTTTACAGATATATGGTACATTACGCACCTAAAAATTGTTTTACCAGGGTGATGACTAGGCCTAATGGCCAAAAGAACAACATAAGAACTGAAGCACATTTTTATATCATCGATAGTTAGGCCTATTTATCGTTAGGGGGAGGAATCGATATAGTACATAGTTTGAAACAAGTTTTGTATTCGGAAGTGATTAAAACAGTTAAATAAGCTATTTACATTTTTTCTAATATTTCTTGATTTTGATTGGTCGATATCAATTTGCGGTACACCTGGAAAAAGTATAATATCAGTCTGGAAAACCTCGAAAAGTCATGGAATTTTGTTTTCCAAATTTAGTACCAACCCTGTCTCAGCACCCACGCAAGATGCTAACTATATTTCTCCGCGGCCATCACGTTAATGATTTCATGTTCGGATAAGATGGAGATGATTTATCTGTGATCGCATTTAAGATGTTGACCAATTCTGCGCCGCCACATGAGTCGCTCATGATTCCGCCGCGATAGGAGGAGACGAAGACGACGTTTCAGCGCTCGCGCTAGAAATTAATAGACATATTAGCTATTCTCCTAGGTCCCTTGTTGTTTATCAGCTTGTTGGAAACAAAAGGTCAATTCATCAAGTTGAAACAATTTCACATGTATTTCTAAACCCTTATGTTCTAACCTTCAAAGAATCAGAATATAGAGATGGGCCTCTTCTGGTAAGAGAAGAGCCGCCGGGGGCCTCATAGCTTCTAAATACGGCCCTGGGTATTTTAAGCCAAGTATGAATGGAGATGAGTGTAGGATGAGTAGCGCGATCTTGTAGTCTTGTTAGTGACTAAGGCCGACATATTCCTTAGACACAGCTGTTAATTAATAGCGCATAGGCCTACAGCTAATGGCAACTGAGGGACCTACAGTTTATGGAGTCTGAACCACATTTTTTCCTTGGTATTTATGAATTGGTCTAACTTAATTATCAGGATAGCACTGCGGATAGTCATACTCACTAGTGCGGACATTTTAATCCACACCAGGGAGTATCACATCCACAGTGCATGCCTATAAATATCCACAATTCGTGACTTCCTAGTAGTTGGATTAGAGGACGACGCCACCCGTCCCAGTCACCCACCTTATGTCCAGAAGCAGTACTCTCATCACTGATTACAACAGACCTCGTCAGAGACACATTATATAAGCTAGGCTACTCGATAGCGATACATTATCACAGTCACCTTTTTTCATGCGTATTTAAAATAGATAACTTAGGCTATATCACAAACGTTACAATAAATAGTTTTACATTTAAATAGATAAAAATAGGTACATGCAAAGAGTTAAAATAAATAAGTTAATCCTAATAAATTCATTCAATAGGCCTATATCAAGTTGGGTTAGTCAGGTTAACCTAACCTAACTAACCAAATGAAATAATTGATAGGCCTATATCGAATCTTCGATCTGATATTTTCAATCGATTGTTTTTTGCCCCACCTATGAAAGTCTACACCTGAAAATTGTGACTGCAGGAGATTATGATGATGTTTCGGGGTAGGAACAAAAAGGTAAACTTACAGGGATTGATGGAGATACCCTCTCTTCTGTTTCTGGAATTATTGCATACAGCATTTCCGAGAGGTTATCCATTGCCTGGACTTAGGTATAGTGTAGTTTTTTGGTGGGAGAGTCTACACACCAGTATAAAATACAACTTGGCCCTGACGGTGCAATGCATTTTCCTATAGGAAAAAAATCCTTCCTTGTTGGTACCAAAATACCATTAACTTAGGCCTAAGTTAAAAAGATTTTTATATTGGTTTTCAGGAAGCAATACATTTTTCAAGAACCAACAATTGCCTTCGGACATTGAACCATTTATAGGCCTACACAAAATATATTTAGCTTTTCTTTGTAAATTACAGTTTTTTTTAACTCAGCTTTTTAAGTATTGTGTTTTGCTTTCCAGAGATCTGTCAGAGAATAACTATACAAGTATTCCATCTAGAGTTTTTTCTCTGCCAAATCTTCAAAAATTGTAAGTATCTTACTAATATTATAAATGTGAAAGTTTGTGTGTTTGTTTGTTTGTTTGAAGTTCAATCACACATTAACTATTGGACGGATTGGGCTGAAATTTGGCATAATGATAGCTCATATTCCTGATTAACATATAGGCATAAATTCTTATCTCAAAAATCCTTTCGGGCTCCGCCCCAGTGGCTCTGTATTTCCCAATGTTAACCTTATGCGTATTCATATTTAAAGGGAATTAAAGAATTTAGTCAGCTGTTTCAACTAAAAAAGTTGGTTCTATCATAGACTAACCAACACAAGTAGACTTCTCATCCCATTGTAAATTTTGAAGCACGTTTTTCGTGTCTAGTTCATGTACGTGACACAAAGGCGCTAGTGTCGATGAAACTTTGTTTCCATTATTTTAGGGTTAATTTCTTGATTTGGGCTTTACTGTTTGGTTATATAACTAGGGTACAAGTTATTTTTTATGATTAGATCGTATAATTTGGTTAAACGAGGTTTTAAATGGCTGTAATAACGGGAAAGAAATTGTAAACAAAACACGACCTCTACATAAACCGTACATGAACTAACAATAAAATTGTCTTCAGCTGTCCCATAAGGATGAGAAATCTACTAAGGGAGTATGTTTTATCTATGGTTCTATTATGCAAAAGTATTAAAAAGTTAAAAGATTTAACAACAGGGTACAGCACTATTATTTTTTTTTTGCATTTATGAAAACAGCTAATTTGAACTAAGCACCAACAAAAAACTGTGATAGGCAATGAGAACTGTCAAAGTAGGATTGTTTACATTTATCTTTATGTTTTTAATTGCATAAATAAATTGTGATATTTTGGGAAGTTTTAATAATTTATTAGCGAATTTCCCTATAGGGAAGTAGCTATTACCGTAGGTCTCATGGTAAGACTTAGGCCCGGGACCGATTTACTTTTTCATTTTAATGTCCCCAGAGGCCAAAAACACCATTCGTTCAAATTTTTATATATGTATATATATATAGGTATATATATATATAGATTTATATATATATATGTGTCCGTGAACACGATAACTTGAGTAATTTTTATCCGTTTTTGATGAAATTTGGTTTGTAGGTGTAAGGCGGGATAAACTTGAATGAGTTCGCGATCCAGCATGATCGGACCATGGGAACAGGGTGTTATGGGGGGTTTTATGGGGTAAAAATTGGGTTTTCTCACTTCTTACCCTCAAAACACAAAATTTCCCAATTTTTCTCCAAACCTTCTTAAAGAGCTTAAAAAAACAAACAATTCAGTATATCAAAGTGTTTTTGTACGATTATTGGTTACGGAGAAAACTAAAAAAATGGTAAATTTAAAATTCCCATGTTATTCTTATGGAGAATATTGTAAAATGTTGTAGTTTGCTTGTTTATGGATATATTTTGATCAAACTTGGCAAATTTATTTATTTTATAGTAAGCTATCAATATTTTACTAAAAACACACTACTTTATTAGTTTCCTTGTAGCAGCAAACCTAGGTACTCGTTAAACCTAATGTTATTTAAATAGATCAATTGAAAATCAATTCGGCCAAATGGAAATTCGCTTAGACGGCAGGTTTGCTGCGGCGGGGGTATTTTTTCTATTGTTTAGGTGAAGTGGTAGAACATTTAGAACATTATGTCTATGGTAGATGTGTAATACTATAGTATACCGTAAATTTAAAGAGACAAATTTTATCAAACTGTGTCCTCCCCCATTGCAAATGCTACGTTAGAGTATAACTGCAATAATAATTATTTTACACTTATATGCCAACCCCGTACGAAGGACGGGTACTCTGCTAGTCTACTATAAAAACTACTTCTTTTAACCCTAGGAGTGGACAATGTTAGAAGTGGGGAATGGCTAACCCATTTTGGCGATTTTGCAGACCTTTTTTTGAAAATTTGTAAAAATTCAACCGTATAACTAAAGTTAACCTGGCCAACCTCATATATTCATTTTGGTCGGAAAGAGCAGGAGAATCTAGAAATACCGTAGTAATATAATAATGATTTAGATAGTGTATTTTTTTCGGTAAAGTGAAAAAAATAAAAAAGTTCAAATTTTTTTTGTAATTTCAAAAGCAGCCTCGGTAAAATTTGTTCTACAGATTTTTTTATGGGAAATTCATTAACATAGGGTATTGTAGACAATCTAATTCCCTACATAGAAATATATAACACGTTAGGAAATTATTTTTTTTTATAAGTTTTTGGGGCGAAATATAATAACAAACGGAGAACCGAAAAAATTTAAAACTCTACAGAGTGTTAGTTTGTGTTAGAATTCACATCAATATTAGATTCTATGTAAGTTGGAAAAAGCTTTAAAAAACGTAAAATCAGATAGTTATTATTTTCAACACACTTTTATTTTTAATTTGAACTCACAACAATAAGCATTTAATCATAACTGAATCTTAGCTGCAATGAAACATCAAATACAAAGAAAATAAAATATATAACAGCTGATTCAAATTATTACACTAGGGGTATATAATAATCTGACAACTTCTAATATCCTCCCACCACTAAGTTCATGGAACATTTTACTAGTGAAATGAACTTAAAAAATTATTGATAACTGTCGGGTACGATACGGTACAAGCTTAATTACCGTCATCAGGTTCAAATTCGGTTCCTACAGCCTATTATAATAATAAATTACTTATCATTTACTATAGTTGGTTCTGAGCACATAAAAGTCTTATCAGATGTTTGTTACATCTTCATAATTTATTACTAGGGTGAAGATGCAATAAAAAACCCATTAGCAGTCCCAAATCCATTAACATTTTATCACAACAATAATTGTTGTATTCAAGCACTTCCAAGAACTGTTGAGTTTTATCACTTTTATTCAATAATCGTTGTATTCAAGCACTTCCAAGAACTGTTGAGTTTTATCACTTTTATTCGTTTACAACTTTCCCCAATTCTATTTTATCATAAAAATAATAGTTTTATGATGACTGTAAATTGTATCTCTAATTCAATCAGTATTTTCGTGAATATTCAATTTGCCGCTGGCCATTGCCTACTGCCATAAAACTGTTTATGGCTTCATATAATCATATAACTTGTAACTAATCTACAATCTTATTTTATAAGTTAAGATATTTGTTATGGATATTTTATCTTTATATTGATGAAACCACAAGCATAGTAGTTGTTGTTTGCATATACAGGGTGGCTGAAAAGTAACTTGCACCCCCCTTAGCTTTTCAACCATTTGAGATATTTGAAATCTGTTTGCGGCAACCTTCTTAGATATGTTTGTCCTGTAGTCAATTTTACCTGTAGTCAGCTTAGAAGTTACCAAATTCGTTGCATTTTGCTTGTTATGCTGCTTGTTTGGGATTTTCCCCATCAATGTCCATCCGAGCTTTGTTTCTACTGCAACCAATTTACAGTCCAGAGCCTTGTGACTACCTGTTCATAAGTTTCGTGCTACATCTGCTCCTATTAGTATATCTATAGGCCCATTAGAGTCAATCTCACTGAAGGTGATGTTCTGCATAGCTAACTCTTCTATCCAGGGTCCTCGCATGACAGGTGAGATGTTTCCGCAGATCTTCTTATGGTCTAGAACTTCGAAGTGGCATCTATACTTGCTATCTAATGAAGAAGTTTTAAAGTTATAAAGTTGTCCTAAGACTTACTTGTTACCCTGTATAATAGTTGTATGCCACACTACCAGCAACAAATATTTAGAATAGTCCCTAATTCAATTTTTTTTTCAACACACCATTTAACAAAATGCTCACATGTTTAGACAGGTAACACTATTTCCATTGTTTTTGTTTTTGTGAAAATTTTATATGAATTGTTAATAATTTGTGTAGCTTTGTTGAATTTAATAGTTCATTTTTGAACTCAAACACAATTATCTTATCCAAATATTGTGTGTCTTTTAGAAGAAGTGCCCAGTTGAAACCACTTTTATTTACTAAAATCCAACACTTATACTTATTTTCCTGAGCTATTTTTGTAAAAAATGACGTTCTTGCCTATAAAGAGACCAAAGAACAGCTGCAAAATGTGTAATTTAGCAAAAATAAAATCTTGACTGAGATGAAACTCTTTTAGAATTCTATTAATTTAGTAGGCCTATAATATGCCTACGTAGATAAAATTTACTACAACTGGGGGTGGCACTGTATTTTAAAGAATTGAAAGGGCTATAACATAGCCAATTTTAATAAAAATAGTTTGGATCGTATTTTTGAAAATCTAATTTTACCGGTAATTTTTTGGTTTTATGGGAAGATCACCATCAAACTAAGATTGAAAATTACTCCTGGATATATTATAAACTAGTGAACCGGGCACCAGTCTCGACCCCACCCAAAACTGGAAACGCACTACCCATGTGCCGGGTGGCTATCCAGAACACAGGTTTACTAAAGGTACAAATAAAAAAGTGGTTTTGGCAAGCAAGAAAAAAATAAAGTTCAAAAATAATCATGTGAGAGATATCACAAATGCTTACAAATCAGAAAAATATTATTAAATAGGTTACTGTCAAAAAACTTGCAGGAATTATCAAAATGTGAACAATAACCTTTAGTAGTAAAAGAATTGGGCTGAATTCCATCCGGAGGCCTCTGTCTGGCAAAAGGCGGGCTCCTAATAAAAATAAACTAACTTACTAAAAACTAGTTAACAATAAATATAATATATATAACGAGTAAAATGGCTGGATAAACTTCCTAATTTTCAACAAGAAATGTTCTTTTTATCACTGTTCATGCAGGGTACTCATCAGTATGTGTAGTTGACCCTGTCGTAGGAGTAGGCCGATGCAGGTTGGTTAGTGGTCCATCCTGGCGCAGCCGATGTCTGCCGCAGTTCCAGGAGGACCAACTCCGGAGGTGAACCCCATTGGTGGTGCGAACTACCCAAAAATTAACCACTCATTGTGAAGACAAAATACATACAACAAATAAATAATTAATTAACACTTGGTAAGTAAAAATACCTTGACCAGAATTAACCACGAATGGCTCTGCAGTTGCAGACGCTATGATGAGTCTCTTCCGCCCAAGGATCTCCAAAGCCTGACAGCACAGCCAACTAAATAACTAACACACTGACAACTTACATACTATAAAAAAAAATGAGTCGGGGACATGAGAGTGGTGACACGAGCATTGACCCAGCTCAGCCTCCCCCCCCCCCAAAAGTGGACTCTCCCCCCTAGTGGAAACAAAACGAAACAGCCTCTCCCCATCTTAGAAGATCTAAACAACCAAATACTCAAATTGTCTGGAATGCGGGGTTTGTCAATGGATCCCAAACTGGTGGAAAACTCCCCAAACAAACTCCCAAACTGGTGGTGGTTGGGAAAACTCACCACCAGGAAAATTTGTGTGCTGCACCGCACGACATTGAGAAAAAAGGGAAAACAAATACAGTGAACTAGGGACAGAAGTTGATCAGGCATCTGGACCCAACACACTTTCTGCACAGACAAAGAGTACCTACGGATCTTCCCGATTAGGCTTTAGAAACGAACCATACAAGTAGGTAGTAATTCCCAGACTTTCTACGAGGGAAAGACCCCAAGTTGTCCATGAAAACTTCTTCCAGAGGTATTTCCTTTACAGTAGAACCTCTTTAATCCGAACCCCTGTAATCCGAACGTCCACTAATCCGAACGCCTCATTGCTGTACTATACACAGTACAGTAGTTTTTATTGTATACTGTATTTATTGATATAAGCACCGTGTGACACAAAATTCTAGGGGGTGGGGAATAAACTAGTATTCACCTAAGTCAGGCTAGGCCTACCCCTAGAACCGGCCACCCTCAAATTTCTTCCCCGGAGTGCTCAGAAGGAGCCGAGAAAAATCCAGGGGTCGATACAAAGTTGTCATGGCTTTGACTGATCAATTTATTTAAATTTAATCGAAGGCTCAGAGCTCTAGAAGCGCTCAGGAAATCCTGCAGACACTCAGTAGGAGCTATATCACCCTCACCTTCGTTTAAGTGTTCTGGTAAATTTTGCCTAGCTTTTAGAATGACTCTGTAGGGCCGACGAGTATTCAATCTTAGCCAACGTGATGTAAATACTCGTATTAAACTGCAAGTATCTGGCTAAAGACGTTGGTGAATAATATAAAAGAGCAATTCCTACAGAGTCGTCGGGGCCTAATTAATATAATTGAACGGAGAATTTAACGTGATAGGTTTAAAATCAATTTAATACTAATATTCGTAACTGACTGTTCAAATCTGAACTCACCCATGACTAGGTTCTCTTGCCCGCCAAAGACGGGGTTTAGAACTCAACG
The DNA here is from genome assembly GCF_028750875.1 of Macrosteles quadrilineatus. Classification (NCBI taxonomy): domain Eukaryota; kingdom Metazoa; phylum Arthropoda; class Insecta; order Hemiptera; family Cicadellidae; genus Macrosteles; species Macrosteles quadrilineatus. The sequence continues at coordinate 137,519,415 of NW_026542594.1, read as the reverse complement.
ACAAGTCTCGGGGTATTTCAACGGCGAATTAATTAACTAAATGTACGTAATAATTAATCGTTGAACGTACGGAACAAACGTAATTAAATTTTGTAGCCAATTGATCTAAACAAACCGAAAGATATCCACCGCTAGTCACTGGCAGGCAGGAACTGGCGGGTCAAGACTCAAGTCGGAGGAAACTAAGTTATTAAAATTTAGTTATTTAAAATCAAATTTTGGAACGAAAATAGTCGTAAAACGAGAATGCGTGTGTTGAACGAAGATAAAATAAAACGTAAAAAGGCCTAACTAGTATATCTAACCTTCAGTAAACGAATTGTCGATTATCGTGCATGCGTAGATGTAAAGACGAAGTTACTTCGAAGACGGCATTTGAACGAATAGAATAATTCTTTCTTGAAGTAAAATCCTTCATTCCAGTCCGGTCGAGGCTTACGCGCTCAAGCGGCGAACTTAAGTACTACTAGACAACAGCTGTTCAAATACTCAACTGTTGAGCCGGTCTAGTTTTGTCTGTCGTCTGTCAACAAATAAACACCAGGTGGGGGTTATGTCGTCGTCGGCGTTAAATACTCGTAAAGTCGGTCGGTTTAGCTTTATTTGGTAAAGTGGAGTGCTGTTATGGATAAATATGTAGTTGTGGGTGTGTGTATGAACTTCACTGTGATTAAAAGTAGGCTTACGTTCTTTGGCCCATAGCCCAAGCTATGGCCAACACATAGGCCTAGGAGTAGGCTATTGTGGATAAAAATCGGGTAAGTTCTGGTGTTCATTTATTCGCAGTACGTTTTTACCCCCCTCAAAATTTGGTACCTTACAACCGTAATTATTTCAATTGTAATGTACAGTACTGATTATTCCCTATGTTTACTACTGTATTAAATAAACTCTGTATTTTACTTTATAAAGCATTTTTCACTTTTCCCTAGCTATTGTTATGTAAAAACAACAATATGTTCTGTAATCCGAACTATTCCCTAGTCCGAATTACCCCCGGTCCCAATTAGCTTGGATTAAAGAGGTTCTACTGTACCTCCGATGACAACAACCCCAACTTGGCATTCTGGGCTGGTTTGCTTCATGAACACGTTTGGCAAGAACGTACTCGGGCAGCAATATCCCGGTCCATGCTTTTCCAAATGAAATTTTCCCTAATCTTGGCGATGGTTTTGTGAATGCCTAGATGTCCACCCACAGGAGAAGTGTGAAAATACTGAAACACCATCGGTATAAGAAGACTTGGCAGCACAAGCTTAGGTTTACCCTGTTGCTTACTTCGGCAACACAGAGCACCCTTGGACAGAAAGTAAGGAGGGTGGGTTCCTCTATTTTGAAGCTCACTGATAATGTTGGGCCAGCTCTGCATCTTTAAGTTGATGCGGGATGAGATCGGAAAAGGCTAGGGGAAAATCCAAAAGCACAGCTCCACAAACTGGCTCCAAATCTGATGCCTGGTCGTCAGGTAAATGGTACATCCTAGAAAGTGTGTCAGCAATGACATTCTGAGTGCCACGCACATGTTGCACTTGGAATTTTAGGGAGGAAATTTGGACATGGACAACCCAACAAACAATTTTTCTGGGCTGATGGGGATGTGCAAGAATCCAGGAGAGTGTCTGGTTGTCAGTCTCAAGCAAAAATTCCTTGTGTTGTAGGAACCTTCGGAATTTATTTATGCCAAAGACGACTGCCAAACACTCCAGCTCATAAACAGAAGAGCTTTTCTTCTCGCAAGGAGTTAAGGTGTGTGAAGCATACGCAATAGGCTGCCTAATACCTTACCCTCTTCTTGAGACAACACTGCGGCAATGGCTGAGGAGGAAGCACCTGTCTGAAGGACGGACTTTTGACCAAAATCCGGCATAGCGAGCACTGGAGGTTGCATCACTGCCTCCTTCAACAAATCAAAGGACGTATGCTGGGCTTCACCCCACTCAAACTTGGCACCCTTCTTCCTAAGTGCATTCAAAGGAGATGCCAACTTCGCAATATTCCGAATGAAACGTCTAAAAAAATTGATCATACCAACAAAATGGGCCACACCCTAGACATCCTAGGGAGGTGGAAACTCCCTGATGGCCAGGGTCCTAGCAGGATCTATGCAGACGCCTCGAGAAGACACAATGTGCCCTAGAAAAGAATTTCCTCCTGAGCATAGCTCACCTTTTCGGGATTGACGATAAGGCCTGCTTACGTTACCTGACTAAGACTTCCTCTAGATATTTTAGGTGGTCCTCAAAACTATCACTGTACACCAGAATGTCATCCAGATAATTAAACACAAATTTGAATTTCACATCATGAAAAATTGAATCTAGAAGCCTAGATGGGTTTGGGCTCCCACAGCTAAACCCATCGGTACCCGGGTGAACTGATACAAGTTCCAGGGCACACAGAAAGCAGTGAGAGGTCGAGACTCCGCCTTTTTTATTTTTTATTTTATTTTATTTTTTTTTATTTTTTTATTTTTTTTTATTTACCAACGGCAATACACCAATTTACAAAGATAATCAGTAGTTTGACAGCTTCAACAGTGAATGTTTGTGCTTATGACTAGATTAACAATAATAAAAAAAAAATTGATAACAATAATAGACAATGAAATGCGTAACAATAATAAATAAAGAAATGAACAACAATAATAAATAATTAAATTAACAATACTAATGATTTGAGATAACATGCAATATATATCGATAACAGCAAAAAAGCAAAGTGCAAATTAAATTAATGCAGCAAAGTGAAATTATTATTGGTCGACTCGTTCCTCTGCTGCCACTAGCCTAACAGCCACCAAACTGGAAGCGAAAAAGTCGACCGACGAACATATTTCGTTCCCGTAGCGCATCAGACGTGGTATGGGGCAGAAGCGTAGATAGCTGGTCGAAGCATGGTCTAGCTCAAACAAGCGTTGATGCCTGGTACTTCTGGGAACGTGCAGATTGATCCTCTCGAGCAGAAAAGGGCTGCTGATCTGGTTGTTTAGCAGCTTGAAGAGGAAGACAACATCAGCAACTCTTCTTCTACACTCCAAGCTTTGGAGACCATAAGCTGCAGATATTGTCTCGACTGGGACGTCCATGAAATTGAACCCAGCGCGGCAACCCATATGTCTCACAAAGCGTGACTGGACTGATTCAAGATGGTTGATTTGGCCGAGGAGGTATGGCGACCAGACCACAGAGGCGTACTCGAGCAGCTGACGAACTAAGGCCTTGAACAGGATCGTTGAGGAGTTGGCACTCAACCCATGTCTTGACGTTCGAGAGATCAATCCCAGCATGCGTGACGCCCTGGTACATATATGACTTATGTGCAGTCCAAAATCAAACGATGCATCAATCAGAACGCCCAGGTCCTTGATGGTGTCACACCTTTCCACCCTGTTCCCGTCAAGGAAATAGTCAGCTTCCAAGTTGTTCTTCTTTCTACTGATCGTTATACATTTCGTTTTAGCAGGATTTGCTGACATATCATTCACTAAACACCAACTAATGACGTTGTCGAGAGCTTCTTGAAGTAGTTGACAGTCAGAGTGAGAGTTGACTTCAGCGAACAGTAGAAAAGGCACCTTTATATTATCTTTAATGTCGTTGATGAAGATCGAGAACAAAAGTGGGCCAAGATGAGAACCTTGCGGGACGCCAGAACTCGCGACGAAGCTAGCAGAGACGTGGGACTGGAAGACAACAACCAGATGTCGATCAGAAAGATAGCTCTCAAACCATCGAAGCATCGTGCCAACAACGCCATAGCCCTCCAGCTTAGCAAGAAGATGACAGTGACTATTCTTGTCAAAGGCTTTGCTGAAATCTATGTAAATAGCATCAACTTGGCTTTGTCGGCTGAAGGCATCCATAACTTGGCACTGAAGCTTGAGGAGATTGGTCACAGTAGAGCAGCCAGAGGTGAATCCATGTTGCTCGTCTATCAACACTTGTCTGAACAAGGGCTGTACAATATCCAATATTAGGCCTTCGAAAACTTTGCTTATAACAGACAGAAGGACAATTGGCCTATAGTTTGTAACGTCACGGTTGTCTCCCGACTTAAATATGGGAACGTCAAAACCATTCTTCAGGACCGATGGAAAAGTGCCAGAGGACAGACTACTGTTGAACAAGTATTGGGAGTAGAAAGGCTAGTTCAGAGTGGCAGAACTTGAGCACTCCTGGAGTTATATCATCAGGCCCGTTTCCCTTGGTTGTGTCCAAAGCCAACAGCTTCCTGTCGACATCGTGAACTGAGACGGAACATTCGGAGATAATAAAGAGGGGTGCTGAACACACGCACAGGCAGTTCACCATGGTGAGCGGGAGAGTAGACGGATGAAAAGAAGTCAGCGAAGAGTTGACATGACTCCACATTATTAGCAGCCTCATACGAACCAAATCTGATATTTCCAGGAATAGGAGGCGAACGATTGAGGTCTTTAACAAAGCTCCAGAAGACCTTGACAATGGAAGTGATGGTTGAGTTGACGTGGTTGATGAACCTTGATCGGCAGTCTCTGGAGATAGTCTTGCATTGGTCACGAATTCTGCAAAATGATTGGTAGTCCCGCCAATCAAGAGATGTTTTGTATTGTCTGTGGAGTGTCTTCTTAAGAATGACTAGATGTTTAAGTTCCACTGAGAACCACCTAGGAAAGTGAGAGTGACCTACGCGTTTCCAGGGAGAGTGAGTCTTGATAAGGTCACTGAGCTTATTGCAGAACGAGGAGAACATCAGGTCAATATCAATGCTGTCATCTATCTGAATGCCTTGTTGCTGAAGATCTTGCTTGACGCTCGCCAAGTCACATCTTCTTAGGTTTTTGATGAAGGATGAGGACTCCAGACGCGCTTTAGGAGGGCTTGGGATTTCTCCATGTACACACAAGCAGGGGTGGCAGAGTTCGTGGGCGAGGAGAGGTTCATCAGCACGAAACACGGTGAAGAACTCCGGGGATCCAAATATTAGGTCTAGTTGGACACCTCTGTCGTTGATTACGTCGCTGACCTGTGTGATTCCCAGATGAGCAGCAAGATCCAGAAGTACGCAAGCAGATTGAGGAGCGGAAGTAGGGTCAGGATTAATCCAAGTATGGACGGGTAGGTTGAAATCCCCAGCGATTAAGATGTGATCATAGCTCTGGCAAGTTGAAATGGTGTCACTAAGTGAATCAGCAAACAAGGAATAGATTCTCATGTGGGATTGTGGTGGAATATAGACACCGCAGATCAGGATCTTGCAAACCGCGTTCAGTTTGACCAGGACGCACAACGCCTCGATAGGAAGGTCGGGTTGAGTAATTTCGTGTGAGTGCAGGGACTTGTGAACAGCTATCAGTACTCCACCTCCGTCTAGCTTACTACTGGTTAGGGAAGACCGGTCCTTGCGGAACACAACATAGCCATCAAAGCCAACTTCAGAAGATGAGATTGAGGCATTTAAATTAGTTTCAAATGTATCTGATGATAAGCCTGGTTAAGATCAAAGACAGCAAAATACTTGGAATTACCGAACCAGTCAAAAGCCGAGTGCAAACCTGGGAGAGGGACAGAGTCTATTTCAATCTGAGCATTAAGTTTCCTATAATCCAAAACCTTCCAAGACTTTCCATTTTGTTTTGGTACTAGAAATGCTGGATTGGCAAAACTTCAACGCGAAGGCTCAATCACCCCATTATCAAGCAGTTCGTTGATGATTCCTCTCAAGGTGATGATTAAATCTTAGGAGGAGCTAAATTGTACGGATGAGAGCGTACAGGACGGCTGTCAGTTAGTCAGATCTCATACTCTAGTATATCAGTGACTACCAGTTTTGGCGTCAGCACATCAGGGTACCGCTCAAGGATGCACCTTATGGCCTCAGCCTAATTGGAAGTCAGATGCCCTAACTAATCGACAGGCTCAGCTTTTCCCGCATCAGGCTTTACGGTAGCTGCACCAAGAGGATTTCCATTGGAAAATGGTATTGACACCCGTCGAGAAAATAAAAAAAAAACACTGGCCACACCTTAAGTCCAAAATCATGCCAGACTTCGGTATAAAAACTGCCCCCAGAATTGTGGTGAAATGCAGCAGTATGAGTGTTAATAAAGATACCTGAATCCAATATATCCTCCACTAACCACGACTAAATCACACACATTTCCTGTCGCATTTCAAATTTTGTTGCAAACAAGCTAACTACTTCGTCAAAGTGCACAATAATACCTTGGCTGCATATCACAGCTAGCTTTTATGTTATTTAATACATCTAATTAATACATAGTGAACAGAGAAATAATTATGTGAATGGACTTATTCTGATTCGTAATAGTAACTAGGTGTAGCTAACGTGAATTCAAATATTAATTATATAAATTTGGAATATTGATCACGAGACCACGACCATTTGGTAAACCTAATAAATTACAGAATTAATTACTAATTCATTGCCCTAGCCTACACCCTTCCCCAACCTCTATTATATTATCTACTCATTCTAAGGTTACTCGTCCCAAAATTACAGAATTAATTACTAATTCATTGCCCTAGCCTACACCCTTCCCCAACCTCTATTATATTATGAAATGAAATGAAAAATCATTTATTTATACAGGCAAAGTTAGGGCCACATGGCCCTTTCTTACACTTAACCTGTACTTTAAAACATAATATAAATATTTTAACATAATCAGCTTATACAATAAAACAAAACAGAAATCATAGATACAGAAACTTTTATCAAAAATCAGTAAATTTTAAAAATACTTACACACACACACACATACAAGTCAGCGACCGCCATGCGCACAGGCTCCTACGACAAACCTACCATGACCATACGTTCAAAATAGAGAATTTTTAGTGCTGCCACAAACCGGGAACGACTATCGAGGGATTTAATAGCTAAAGGGAGATCGTTCCAAAGACGGCAAGCAGTTACAATAAACGCTCTGTCGTAAACTGCGGTCCTATGGTGAGGCATACGCAAAGTTATGATGCATGGCGTGAGAATCTGACACTTTCTTCAGCTACAAACCTAAAATCATCTACAAAATATTTTGGAAAATTGTTTTTTAATATTGAATAGGTTAGCGAAAGAATTTTGATTGATCTCAGGTCACATAGCTTTAATAACTTAGAATGAATGTAGAAAGGTGTGATGCGCTCACTGCGTCTTAGATCATAAATGAATCTTAGGCAGTAGTTCTGAGCGCGTTGGAGAGCATCAGCGAGGTTTACAGTCATGTCATTGATCACAGAGCTGCAGTAAGTGAAGTGGGGAAAAACAAGTGATTTAACCAGGTGTAACTTTATGTGCAAAGGCAAGAAATTCTGTAACTTTTTAAGTGAGTGGATTGATGCAAACACCTTTTTACGGATGTCTATCGCCCCAAGTAAGTGTCGAGTTGATAGTAAGCCCTAAGTTTTTGACCTTGTCATTATAAAGCAAACCTGTTCCATTTATAGTTATTGGATTCGTCGTCAGAAAGTGAATAGAGTTCCATAAACGTGGATGACAAATTATGATCGGTTTAGTTTTTTCGTGGTTAAGTCTGAGTCCGTGTTTATTAGTCCAAGTAATGATTTTCTCAATATCTTCGTTCACTCTCAGAACACTTTCGTTGATCTGTTTGGGTGAAAAATGTGTATAAATCTGTAAGTCGTCAGCATACATGTGGTATTTACAGTGTGTGAGGACTGAGCTCAAGTCATTTATGTATAGTACGAACAACAGAGGACCAAGGATGGACCCCTGAGGTACACCACTAGTAACTGTCTCCCAGTCAGCTCGTAAGTCATTATCTGCTCATTCTAAGGTTACTCATCCCATGGAAGAAGATGTCCTGCTGCCCACACACACTACACTACACTACTTCTCTCCCGTCTCGTCTACTCCCGGGTGAATCATTTTGGCTGCGCACGCATCTAGTCTAGTTGCGTCACGTGACCTAAGACCTTACGTGTTAGAGTTGTGTCTTGTAGTTGTTCATGCAGGGTACTCATCAGTATGTGTAGTTGACCCTGTCGTAGGAGTAGGCCGATGCAGGTTGGTTAGTGGTCCATCCTGGCGCAGCCGATGTCTGCCGCAGTTCCAGGAGGACCAACTCCGGAGGTGAACCCCATTGGTGGTGCGAACTACCCAAAAATTAACCACTCATTGTGAAGACAAAATACAACAAATAAATAATTAATTAACACTTGGTAAGTAAAAATACCTTGACCAGAATTAACAACGAGTGGCTCTTAATGCAGTTGCAGACACTATTACAAGTCACTTCTGCCCAAGGATCTCCAAAGCCTGACAGCACACAGCCAACTAAATAGCTAACACACTGACAACTTACATACTATGAAAAAATGAGTCGGGGACATGAGAGTGGTGACATGAGCATTGACCTGGCTCACTAGGACCCACATACTAAATCTCATCAAAATCGTACCACAGATGTGTGGTCTGTAGCTCTGTACATATCCACACACTCATACAGACACACACACACATACACGGAAATCCCTTCGTTAACCACTTTTTTGGGTTCAGGGTGACACAAAAGGATATATCTACCCAAAACTCAAACTTAAACATATTGACGCAAACAATACTTTCTCCATAAACTATTTATAGGGGCCAGGGGGAGAAAGTATAAAAAAACTTTTAAAACCGACCCAAGAGTTCTTTAATAGCTCATTACTTGTTTATTTATTTGATGTTACATACTAGGACTCAAATGTGTGCCAAGTTTGTTCTATTATTGATTGTTTTTTTTTTCAGGTATCTCAACAACAACTCAATATCAAAAATAGAAGATGGAGCATTCTCTAATGTACCAAATTTAAAACTACTGTAAGTATTTGTTGTATTAATTTTTTGTGGAATGTAAACAAATAATAATTACGTCATCATAATGTGAATTATGACCTTATAACAGCAACCACATAGTACAAATAGATGTAGCACAGGCGCGTGCGTTGTCAAGTCAAAGACTGCCCCGAAACTCTAACAAGATGGTGGCGGCTGGACATGACTCATCCTAGTGCCAAGCGTCAGAGTAGCGTTTCAGTCACACGACTCACACACACCGCACAAAAGTTTGCAGTGCACCACTGTGAATGATGCATTGTGTGCCATATTACCAGGGCCGGTGAGAGGCGTCACAGGCCCCTGGGCTGAGTGATACTAGGCCCCCTATTTTCCTGATTTATTGTACAGCGGCCTCAGTGCCGTTTTGTTTCAGAAATAACAATACATATCTAAAATGTTTGATAGTTTGATTAATTCTCGTTCTTGTCAAATCTCTATTAGTCCAAGCAAACTAAAACAACTGACACAGGGAACGTTAAAAAAAATGCATGAAAAGGTTTTATGGTTTTATTTTGTAGTGTTAGGTCTGCAGAGTGACATACTAAAAGTTGCCAAAAATCGGTCCACAGGAAACCTACTAAAATCTTAATTAAAAATAGCGGTTTTTCCAACATTGGACCAATTTGAAAAAAGATATACCACATCCATATTTTATTCAAAATTTTTGAGATATTGACTCGGGACGACCACCGATGTTTATTGGGTGGGCAGTACTTCATTTCGATAGGGAACTCATTTTTGGCCGCCATCTTGGATCCGCCATATTGGATATAAATGAAAAAATTAAATTTAATGATAACGATGTGACACATCATTATAAACTAGATTTTCACGCCGATTTCAATGCCGAAATCCGTTTTTTAATATCTGTTTACGTTTTGAAGATATATTCAAACGAAAACTCTCCCTCATACATTTCTTATGGACGTTTCGTACTTTTAAAGGTTTTTAAAAACCATTTTTCTTATAACTCCAGTTCTTTTAACGCTTGCAGTTCAGTCGAGATATAAATCTTTTAATAAAAAAAAAAGATTTCTAAAAAGTTAAATTTAATATTGTTTTGGGGATTGTAGCTCGTTGCTAACTCGTTCGATTTGAATTATCAGTAGGTCAAATGAAAGCGCTTACATCACAGAATATTTAAAGGGTAGACTGAACTACAAGCGTTGATAAGAACTGGAGATATAAAAATGGTTTTTAAAAACCTTTAAAGTACGAAACGTCCATAAGAAATGTATGGGGGAGAGTTTTCGTTTGAATATATCTTTAAAACGTAAACAGATATTAAAAAACAAATTTCGGCATTTAAATCGGCGTGAAAATCTAGTTTTTGTTGAATTGGCAAACACTGGAAACTTTCTAGAGCAAAATAAATTGAAGCTTAATCCTAAAAAAAGTAATTTTTTAACTTTTAAAACAAATCAAAATAAAAAGTTAATTAAACCAAATATCATGTATAATGCAGAAGAAATTGAACATAAACACAGTACACAGTTTCTAGGTCTAACTGTAGACCAAAATTTAAACTGGGATGAACATGTTGATAATCTTCTTTCAAAATTATGTTCAGGACTATATTCACTCTCTAGAATGTCTTATTTTTGTAACCATAAAACATTAAAAAACATATATTATGCTAATGTCCATTCACATTTATCCTATGGTTTGTGCCTTTTCAACTACACTAGCAAATTTGGATAGGATACTTAAACTTCAAAAAATAGCAAAAAGAATAATTTTGAAATTAGAACACAACGGAACAACCAAAAACAAATTCAAAGAACTGAAAATTTTAACGGTATATGGCCAATTTATTTACGACACAATTATTCTAGCAAAAAACTGCTTGAGCACCTCTGAGACAAATTATCACCCATACAACACTCGGCATGAAAAATTCCTTATTTCAAGTAAACATAAATTAAAAATGTGAAAATCTATGAAAATCAAAACCATCCTATATAGGATTTAAATTTTTTAAGCATCTTCCTAATGAAATCAGAAATGAACAAAGCAGGAAGAATTTCATGAGAAAACTAAAACTTTATTTAGTAGAGAAAGTGTTCTATTCCCTGGAAGAGTATTTTTCCACCTCCCCTCTTAGCATTAGCCTAGTAATTGATTCAGTTTTGATTATTTTCATTTCCTGGTTCTTGGTTTTTAATGTAGATAATGATCCAAGATATGCAAATTTGTAAATTATTAATTTAAGATAGATTTAGTTGACACCATTCAATGTACAAAACTGTACTTTATGAATAGGCCTAAAGCATATTTGATTTGATGAATGATGTGTCACAACGTCATTAAATTTAATTTTTTCATTTATATCCAATATGGCGGATCCAAGATGGCGGCCAAAAATGAGTTCCCTATCGAAATGAAGTACTGCCCACCCAATAAACATCGGTGGTCGTCCCGAGTCAATATCAAAAAAATTTTGAATAAAATATGGATGTGGTATATCTTTTTCAAATTGGTCCAATGTTGGAAAAAGCCGCCATTTTTAATCGAGATTTTAGTAGGTTTCCTGTGGACCGATTTTTGGCAACTTTTAGTATGTCACTCTGCAGACCTAACAGTACAAAATAAAACCATAAAACCTTTTCTTGCATTTTTTTTAACGTTCCCTGTGTCAGCTTTTTTAGTTTGCTTGGACTAATAGAGATTTGACAAAATAACAAAAATTTGACGTTTTATTGTAAAAATAATTAAATATTTTTGTATCCATAAGTCTTAGAACCAAATTATTATACTTATATTATAGGAAATTTAATAGTCTACAACATTGACTTTACATATCTTTCGCTAAAGCGCACCAAAACGGAGATATAGGCGAAAATCTCTAGAAAGTACCGATTTTTCGATATGGCGGCGGGCGCGGAGGGGGGAGAATTGTGCATTTTTCGTTTTAAACACCTACTTACCATCCTAGACAACATATAAAAAATTTAGACTTACCCGACCGTTTGTAAGTTAATATACCTCTATTCACTGGACTAGATACCTGAAACCTGAAACAAAACAACCATCTTAATACAGCCACCATCTTAATCTCTCAGTAATCTGGTAGATATAGGACTATGACTGCCGGATTAGTGAAAATGTCGGATTACTGGAATATTATCAATAAAAACACTTAAAATGCCCTTAAAACACGTGGAGATCTTCGGAAGATCGCATGATCTGAAACCGCTATTGCCACATCGGGGCATGACGACAATGACGTTTCTGTGACCGCGGGAGGCGATGTTAGCGTCTAAACGTCCTCGGGAGATGTTCATGATTTTGCCGCGATCACGCATGACAACGATGACGTTTTGGTGACCGCGGGAGGCAATGATAACGTCTAATTGTCCGTGGGAGATGTTCATGATTTTGCCGCAATCGCGCATGACGACGGTGACGTTTCTGTGACTGCAGGAGTGAATAAGGATGTTTACACGGCCTTGGGAGATGATAACATTTTTAAGATGATAACGCGAAAGACGACGATAATGCCTACATGACTGCGGGAGATGTTCATGGTTTTGCCGCCATTGCGCGAGACGACAATGACGTTTCCGTTACTGCGGGAGTAGATTAGGATGTCTACACGGTCGCGGGAGATAATCAGAATTTTGCCGCAATCGCGGAAGACCTCGCCATCAACATTTATTAGACATTTGACTAAGGTAATAGATATTGTACAGTGGCAGCAAATAAAAACCAAATTTACCTTTATAAAATACTTCTGCAACCGAAATAAAATATAAATACCCCGCCGCAGCAAACCTGCAGACTAAGCAAATTTCCGTTTACCTGGCTGGATTTCTTCAATCAATCATCAATATCGGATCATTTTTGCTCTAGTTATCGTGCTAACGGACACACATCTTATCTGACTAATATTATAAATGTGAAAGTTTGTGTGTTTGTTTGATGTTCCAATCACGCTTTAACTACTGATCGGATTGGGCTGAAATTTGGCATGATGATAGTTCATATTCCCTATTAACACGTTGACTGCGCGCGCCGACTTTACAGGCGCTCCCCAGTGGCGGGCGAAGCCCCGGCGCGCAACCGAATCATCGAACGCAATTGGCATTCAAATATTTCAGTCTGACGAATCACAAAAGAGCAGTGGTGACTGTGCTGCGTTACCCCGAGAGTGGATGTAGTTCACTGAAACACCCAAAGGTAGCAGCACTGCACGGATCCGTATCCAGTGTCTTTGTAATGTGGGTTGAAGAGAAAAAATCCCCGAAACCGGGACAAAAGCATTGCCAGACAGGATTTTACAGGAAATTTTAGTACCAACCTACACCAAAGTAAAGCTCGCATTCTAAGCTGGCAGGCTGGCAACGATTATAACGTCTCCGTCTGAGGCTAAGCTCACACTGACTCAATATATTTCTGTTGGTCTGGTGCCGCCTTTAGTCGGCGCGCGCCACCTGGGAGCGCTGGTGACGCCGACTAAAGTCGGCACGCGCAGTCAACGTGTTAACATATAAGCCTATCCTTATCTCAAAAATCCTTTCGGGCTCAGACCCAGTGGCTCTGGAATTCCCTATGATAACCTTGTGAGCATTCATATTTAAAAGGAATTAAAGAATTTTTACAGCTGTTTCAACTAGACAAGTTGGTTCAATGATATTCAATAGCATTAAAAAGTTATAAGGTTTACCAACAGGGTGCAGCACTATTAATGTTTTTGCATCTATGACAACAGCTATAGTTCGGCCGCTTAGAAAACGACCTCCTCCAGCATTGGTTTAGCATTAGCGCTCAGGTCGTTTTCTAAGCGGCCGAGCTATAATTTGAACTAGCAGCAACCAAAAACCTGTTATATACAATGAGAACTGTCAAAGTAGGACTGTTTACACTTATGTTTATGTTTGAATTTAATAATTGTTGGCAAGCATTAAAAAGAGATACTTGGTGTGTGTTTAAAAATGATGCAATGGAATACCACGCTATAGACAACCCAAATCATTACATCGGATGGACAGAGAGTGTATACACTGTAGAGCATTAAAATAGAAAGATGAGCCTGCTGGAATGTTTTGTTCTGTTGGAAAAGTTTCTTCTGTATTATGAAAATTCTGATACAGCTATGAAAGAACTTTACTTGGAAAAGCTGAAGAGTCGCGGCATTTTCAGTTCCAAGATTTTATGTTGTAAAATATTTTAGCCGTGTAATTTTGTTTTAAATGGTTTTTATTTAGTTTTTAATTGTAATTTAATCGCTGTAGAATTCTTAATCGTAACATTTTTTAACTGTGAGAATGAATAATGATAATATCTTATTTTTGTGATTGCTGACGAAGCCACTACGGATAATTATTGTAATGATTGTTATACTCTGTTTATTTCTTATGCTGTATAATATTTATGGTTATACCATCGCGGGTACAAGCTAGCTGAGTACCCGTCCTTCGTACAGGGTTGACGTATAAGTATTAGTTTTCAAAGAGTTTGTAGGAATTGAATTTTCAGCTTAGTTTATGAAAATGTATTTATTACTTACCTGCTATTAATCATAACCAAAATAGATTCAGGTATAAAATATTTAATAGCAGTTAAATTGTTGTGCAATATTGCACCAGTTCTTTCATTTTTTTACGATTCACAATTTGTTTATCACTACTTCTTCCTGGGCTGGTGACAAATTTATCCACATAACTGTTGCATGGAGTGTTTGTATGGTAAAAAACAGGTTCATACTTTTATGGGACTATTTTTTCAAATAAAATATTGTCCAAAAAACAGTAGACCATTTTTTAAAATTTATGATTAGTTGTTCTACTTACTTGTAAAGATGGGTATATAACCGCCATATTTATAGATATTCATGGATGTCATATGTCAGCACCATTTTTTGGGACAGGTTAAGATTTTATATTTTTGCTGAAATTACTTTATTATTATTCTAAACAACTCGCCACTCAACAAACACACACTAAACAATATAGCTATGTTTGTAACTCATTCGAAAGTTTTATTTTGTTCATATAGTTTTTGTATTGCCTAAAACCATGAGAGTTTTCATGAATATTTTATTTCAGGGATCTCTCTAACAACAGATTTCGGCGTATCACAAGGAAAACATTTGAAAATCTTCATAAACTAGAAAAATTGTAAGTTAACTTTTAATTATTATGAGTTTAATAATTAGTAAATACCTCCGCCGCAGCAAACCTGCAGACTAAGCGAATTTCCATTTGCCTGATTGGATTTACACTAAAATGCCTCATTAAACATATCTCTTGTTTATTCCTTATTTAAATAGAATTAGTTTAATGAGTACTTAGGTTTGCTGCAACAGGGAGGGTAAAAAAGTTTTGTTGTAAAATGTTAATAGTTTATTTGTATTTTCCAATAGTATAGTGTATTTTCCAAATTCCATCAAAATATGTTCATAAACAAGCAAACTACAACAGTTGATTTATTCTCCATAAGTCTTTGAAAATGGCCTTAGAGCCGAAACTATCGTCAGTAAATATTTTAATAAATAATTTTTACTTGGGTACTAAGTTTTGTTTAATCTTCCTTTATATATATATATGAATTTGAACGAATGGTGTTTTTGGCCTCTAGGGACCTCAAAACAAAAAAGTAAATTAGTCCCGGGTCCAGGTCTTACTATGAGTACTACGGTAATAGCTTATTCCCTATATGGGAAACTCGCTAAAAGGCTTGTCTGTATGTAGAGCCTAATTAAGTAGATAGGTACTGTAGCTACTTGGTAACACTAAAACTCACTCCCTAAAACTTTTTTATACAAGTTAAAATAAAATACCCCCGCCGCAGCAAACCTGCAGACTACGGTAAGCGAATTTCCATTAACCTGATTGGATTTACACTAAAATGCCTACATAAAAATATCACATTTATTTCCTATTTAAATAGAATTAGTTTAACGAGTAATTAGGTTTTGCTGCAACAGGGAGGGTAAAGGTGTTTTATTTTTGTAAAATGTTAATAGTTTAGTAAGAAATGAAAGTATTTCCCAAATTCGATCAAAATATGTTCATAAACAAGCAAACTACAACAGTTGACTTATTCTCCATAAGAATAACATGGGAATTTTAAATTTACAATTTTTTGAAATTTTCTCCGTAACCATTAGGCGCACAACAACGCTTCAACGTACTAAATTATTTGTTTTTTCATTTCAATTCAATTCAATTCAATTCAATTCAATTCGTTTATTCACGGCAGAAGCCGTTGTACAATAGTGCCATTACATACGGGAGATAACAACCAATAATAAATACTAAATTAAGCTCTACAAAATGGTTTGGAAAGAAATTGTAAAATTTTGTGTTTTTGGGGTCAAAAATGGAAAAAACCTATTTTTACCCCATAAAACCCCATATAAAACCCCGTTCCCGTAGTCCGATCATGCTGGTTCGCGAACTCGTTCGAATAAATGTAGGTTTACATGTTTGTACCAAATTTCATCAAAATAGGATCATTTTTGCTTGTGTTATCGCGCTAATGGACACATATATATATATATATAAATTTATAAATATATATATATGAATTTGAACGGATGGTGTTTTTGGCCTCTAGGGACCTCAAAACGAAAAAGTTTAAATCGGTCCCGGGTCCAAGTCTTACCATGAGTACTATGGTAATAGCTTATTCCCTATATGGGAAATTCGCTAAAAATAATCTTTAGGCTAACAGGCAAGTATTATTTGGAAAACCTTTTTTTCTCAGTTTGTGTGCATCGCAGGAAAATCTACGTCAACTGTTAGAAAATTATTTGCCTGCAGATGTGCAGGATACCTGTATAATTTAAAAATAAGCACAACAAATAAATTTAGGCCTAAAATAAAAAAAAAATTAACATGGGCCTTATGGGTTGCCATGGTGGTGACGAAATAACAACAGAATATAAAAAGAAAATCAAAACAATGGAAGAAATTCCAATAACATGTTTTATTTACATCGTGGGGTGAAAATAGAGAAGTCTGTAGGCCTACAATACATATTTTTGGTCGAGTTTTCAACCACTGGACGACCTCTAGTTAAATTAATTTGACAAAATCTATTGTATTGTAAGACATGTTATTTAAAATAAGGATTTGATTTGAATATAAACAATTTACTAATGTGAACTACCTATAACAGTGGTTCCCAAACCTTTTGTTTTGGCAATCCACTACCACCTTAGAATTTTTTCTTGCACCCACTTATAAAATAATATTACCAGGCAATAATAATTTTTAAAATGTTTTCTTATTAATTAATTTATACTATCATGTACACTGAAAAAACGACTAAATGCAAAGTGTGAGGATGATGTTATTGAATTATCATCATACAATAATCATACAATCGTACAATAATCTAATCCAAAAACACTATTGTTTGAGAAACTTTAAATTATTTGAAACTGAAGTTTATGCCAACTATTTAAACTCTGGTCTGACACAAGAGACTTTATCTGTATTGATGTTCAATTTTCTTTGGATTCCATTCCAGCAAAGTAGGAGTCTCCTGCGGAAGTTTTTGAAACCAAACTATTTTCAATTTAGCCTACTTCGGGTCAGGTTCAAAATAAACAATATCCCATATTTAGTATTTACAAAAGATATAGACAAATGAAAAATCTGTCATGATAACTTAAACGTTTTGGTGAAATCTTTGTAACCAAATAATTAAATTGTACTGTCAGAAACCCCTAATAAATCAAACACTCTCAGAAGTGTTCAACAGGGGATTAATTGTTAATAATTTAATAAAGTCTTCCTGCCGATTTAATTAAGAAAATTCCAGTAGTTTAAAACAGCTCTAGAGGGTTTAAAAGTATATTTCATATGTTTACAAGTTAATTAGTAAATTTAATGTATTGTTTATCCATCCTAACTAAATTTCATAATAGAGGCTATAGCCATCTCAACAATCACGATGATGTCGTAATTGTCTTCAGCAATTGTGGTAACATCATAATAATATACACTTTGTAAAGATTCATCCAAAAACAAATGGGCTGGGTTGGCCCTTTTTATATCTCAAAAATATTGTAAAATCTTTGTTTCAAAAACATTTATAACAATTTCCTTTATTAAAAAATTACAATGTTATTTGAGCTAAAAAAAGTTCCAAAACCATTCAAATCCACACTTAAAAATTGAAAATAAAAACCCCAAACAATTAGTATAATATTTAAAACTCATATTTTAAATCTTAAACAAGTCACGTTAAACAGTGAATATTCTGTTAATATTTTAATGTACAGCCGTACCCCTTGCTACCAGCTCAGTACTATTCTGGTGCTTCACAAACCCTTCCAGGATTGAAGAATTACAAGTCTCGGTAAAAAAAAGCTTTTTTAATGTTTGGTCTCTTCCCGTGACCAACCAAAATTGCTCCTTCGAATCATCAGTAGTTAGGGTAGCGATTTATAGTTTGGGAAGCCCCTGGGACCCACAAGAAGATCCGAGCAGCAGATGTCACGGTAAGTTATGATATCTTTTTGAAAGTGATGTGCAGGTAAAGTAACTTGGTAAGCTTTAAGTAAACATGAGCATTTAAAACTTATTCTCATTGGGATGTGTTGTGTATTTCAGGAAGATAAGTCAGAATTTCCTGAGTCAAATTAAAGAAGGAACATTTGATGAACTGGAAGCTCTAAAACAGATGTGAGTATTGCCTCTGAAACTCGCAAACTGTTTAAAAAATGCTTATGCAATTTTAGTTTTGATGTACTGTATTTTATACTTATTTTTGTGAATATTGAACATGGTTAACACCAACATGCGGTCGGGAAAAGAAATTGTAACATTTCTAGATTTTTCCAAAATTATCCTTGCCTGAGGGATGCTTAGTCTGCCATCTACATTGACAGGAATACCAAAGACACAGCTAATAATGAGTCATATCAAAATCAAAGACTTGAAGAACAAAGACTAAAATCATCTTTGGTCTTGTGAAAGAGAACAAAGTCGTATTTTTGCTTTGTTACTAAGCTGTAGATTATGGCTCCCTGTTTGGATTTTTGACAGGTCAGGTTTGAATGGCAATAATCTGAGTGACTTGGCTTGCCAAACTTTTATTTTAAAACTGTAGCGACACTTTGACTCATCTGTTTGTCACTATCCGCCTATTTTGATAGTGATAAGCCATCACTGCACCTACATCATATTGTGAGCTATCACAAGTTACTAAAATATCTAATTTTGGATCAAATGGCATCAATACATTGTTTTGTAGGAGCAACTTGCAACTTTTCTCAAACGCTTCCTCACATTTGTCATTCCACTTCCATTGAACTCCGTTATTTAACAACTGGTGAAGGGGGTACAGCAAAGTTGACAGGTTTGGCAAAAATTTGCCGTAATAATTCCATAATCCTAAGTACGAACGTAACTGCGTGACATCATTAGGCCTTGGAGCCTCTACAATCGCTCTACTCAATTCTGGACTCGGATGGATCCCTGTACCATCCAGAAGATGCCCTAGAAATACAATACTCTTTTGGAAGAACTTACTTTTGGCCTCGTTTATTTTTACAGCATATTCACTCAGCCTAGTTAGAACCTTATGAACTAAAACTACCATTTCTTCTGGTGAGTGACTTATCAATAGAATATCATCAAGATAGCAATAGGCATTTTGAATCCCTGACATGATTTTGTCCATTACAGACTGGAATATAGAACCTGCACTAGAAATTCCGTATGATAAAATTCCTTCATTGCTTCTAGCCAATTTCTTCCCATTAAAATTGGTTGGTCGGTGGAATCACAACCATCGGAAGGACCATTCTTTTCCCATTGGAAATATTTACATCTGCCTGAAACTCGTCAAGGACATAAATTTTTTCACCTGTGTATGTCTTCAAACATATTTTGCTTTTTGAGAGCTGTGGGACAGAATCCTTAAATTTATCAAAATAAACAGTGTCTGGTAGCATGCTAACAACAGCGCCTGTGTCGATCATCATCTGTAAAGGTACATTATTTACACGCATTTCAGCAACAAATTTATTAGGCCTACTTTTATCATTTGAGTAGGCTATTGTGTACAATTCTAGTTCATCTTCCCATTCATCATCTTCATCATTCATCTTCTTGATTGATGTTTTTTGCCTGTTGAACATGTGAGCAACTCTCCTGGTCGCTCTTTTCATCACAGAAATTCACCCTGGAGCTAGGCCTATTTTTACTATAGCCTACATTTTGCCTATTTTTGTTCTGGAAACAAACAACAGCAAGATGTCCTTTACGTTTACATAAGTTACAAGTATAGCCTCTATATACGGACAATTCCTTAGATCATGTTCTTTACCGCACCTGTAGCAGACCTTAGAGCTAACATTTTTGTCAGAAAACCCTTTCTTAAAGCTAGGTTTAGAATTCAGCACAATAAATATTTTTAATTACAACTCCAAAAAATTGACAAAAAAAAATTCAAAAACAAAACTTTTTAAATCGACATTATCAAGACGGCTAATTAGCAAAGCCTTTTTTCCATAGACGACTTTTTAAACACAAATAATTACTCTGAACTCTTAATACTATTGGCCACTAGTAGGCAGCCTGCATGACCAAAAATATTTTTACAAATTTCTTGAATATTTACAAATTGTTTAGTTTTGAAGTATTATTTACTTAAGTTTTTTATAAATTTGTGTAAGAGCTTTCCATCTTAGAATTATAAATTTAAATATTAGGCCTATATGTACAGTTTATGCAACAAAATGTTCAATGCTTCATAAGATGATATGGATTTAAGCATGATGTCATATTTGTGTCCTGACTTCTGACGTTGTCTATTGTAATTTTATGTTGCCGAATGACAATAAAGATTATTATTATTAAAAAAAGTCAACGTGATTCATATAGAAATGAAGTTTACAACGTAAAGAAGTCAAAGAAGAGTGGTGCAGGAGCAGGTGACGTTTACAAAATAGCGGCTATTTACTGGCGGCTAGTGGTTATAAGGTGAACCCTACAGATCCGCTGGCTGCTGGCGATATTTACCAGCGGCTGCTAAACTATTTGCTGTGACTTAAACTTTTAAACTAAAAAATTTAGTTTTATGTTTTCATACGTTAAATTATCCCTAATTTGTTGCACTACGATTGAAATTATGTTTAAGATACATTAATTTAATAATCAGACTTATAAACTTGTAGTAGAACTGTAGAACTTCTGTTTTTGGATTTCACTTTGAAATGGAATTTTATACTCTTCAGATAATTATTAGTCTAAAGGAATAGGCGTATTGCAGTTGGTTCATAAATGTTTCCTACTCTAAGCTAATATAGTCCACTTTTCAATACTGGCCAATGACCAGCTCAGGTAGATAGCCACTGAAATATTGAGGTTGAGTAAACTTTTCGTAGTTAGCCTATGAAAATTCTGAAGTAGTGTTTATCTTGTTTATTGTTGCAGTGACCTGACAGGCAACCCACTGGTGTGTGATTGTGCTCTGTGGTGGATCCTAGAGTGGTCCAAGAACACACCAGTCAAGTTGTCTCCTGTGCCCAAGTGTAGCGCTCCTTCACTGTTGAGAGGACAACCACTGAGGAAGATCAAGGGAGGGACACAGTGTGCCTGGCCTCACAGTGAATATGACTCTGCTGCCCTGGAACTCAACCCCAGTCACAATCAAGTATATACCTTTTTCAATTCAATTCAATTCAAAAAGCTTTATTTCATATGCTAAATATTTCACATCCTCTTGTGCACACGCGCGTGGGAGGAAATATTTAGGTACATGAAATTTTACAATGTTGTTACTGGCAGTCTATTCACTTTTGATAACAATACACAAATACAATAAATAATCATGGCATCTAAGCATACCATCTAAGCATACAACAATGACAAAGCAATTTTTTTTTTTACTTTATAACAAAAAAAAAACATGCAACAAAGAACAATAAAATACTAATGCTTTAACAAGGATAAAGCGTTTACATTTATAAATTATAAAGATTTTACAAAGTTCTAAATTTTTTTCTTAACGCTAGTTACGTTATAGGAATTTTGTAAAAGGTTAATAATGGTTTTGGAAAATTTATTGAAAATCATTATTGACGCACAACTGATTCGTTGACATGTCACGATTAAAACATGGAACTACAAGTGTATATATTTTTGAGGCTCTTGTACATTTTTGGTAGTTCTTAATATAATACAAACTGTGGTTTTTTATTACAAAATTAATTACAGAAAAAATGTATAATTGTGAAACAGTGAATATATCTAGTTCTTGTAACATATGTACAAGAACATGTAAGTTATACTTTCATACTTTGTTTTATTTGATATGTAATGGGAAAAGAGTTGTTTGATAAGTACCTCCCCGGTGTATAAGACCATAACACATTGTAGACTCAAACCATGCTGTATACAGAGTTTTCAGATACACAAGACTAACATAACTCCTAACAAAATATAATAAATAGTTAATCTTTCTAAGTTTTAAATTTAAATATTCTACGTGATATTTCAACTTGTTATCAATTATCTATATAAACAAAATTAGACTTTTGTCTGTACATTGCTCAGAACCATGAATTTTTAGGTAATTTTCTTGTTTTATACATTAAAGAAGCTAAAACAAGTCTCATCTTAATTTGTGTCTGTCTGTCTGTCTATCACGGCCCAAGAGCCATTTTACTTGGCCTTCTGAAAAACGAGAGTACCTATCAATATCCAAATCATTTTAATGTATTCACTGGATTGGCGAGAGTGTCTTTAGCTATTAAAATATGGCCTCAGGACTTTGTAAATAAAATTACAAACGTTTAAAAACCCAATTTTGTGCCATTTTTGTCAAGTTTTCTCCCAATGTTTATCACATACAGTAATCATCTATGAAATAACAAACAGCTGTACGGACCAAGATTATTATTTCTAGTTGTCACTGATATGTTTACATTGAATGTTGTTTACAAATACCGCAACCATTTACGATCACGTTTTGAAAGCAATTTCAAACCAAGTGAGATTAAAAACGTTTTTCCTTACATAATGGATTTAATTAATCACAAGTGCTATAATGTATGTGGTAACCGTAAATGAAAATAGAGATTCTTTGTGGAACGAATCCTTATACAAAGCTATACAGTTTTATCAAGAAGGTTGGCCCAGCAAAGTTTCGCTGAATGACCATGAACTAATGCATTATTTTAGAATAAGCTATGACCTAACAGTTCAAGATGGACTAGTGTATTTTAACGAAAGGTTGATAGTCCCACCATCCATGCGAATGTATACTTTACAGACACTCCATTAAACTCACTTGGGATTCAGCTAGTTAAAGAAGAAAGCTCAAAAACTTGTTTACTGTTTGGATTAATTTCAGATTTTAAAAATCTTATTGACAGCTGTGCTACTTGCGCCAAGTTTATGCGAGCAAAATTGAAAGATCTACTTCAACCTCATGAAGTTTTTTACATGCCTTTTTACAAGGTAGCAGCAGACATAGCCGATTTCGACTATTAGATTATTAATAGATTATTACTCAAGATGGATTGAAGTTGAGCGTATTCGAGATAAAAAAGCAACAACTGTCATTGCTGCATTTAAGCAAATTTTTGCTCGTTTTGGAATACCAAGTATTTTTGTAAGTGACAATGTCCCATTCAACTCTCAAGAATTCATTGACTTCAGTAAATTGTGGAAGTTTGAAGTAAAGTTTACTAGTCCCCATTATCCTCGCAGTAATGGATTGGGGAAAGCAGTAGGCATAGTTAAAAGTCAATGTTGCAAAAGACAAAGCATGAAAAGTCAGACTTAAGTTTATATCTTCTAAATTATCGGTCATCTCCAGTTGCGAATATTGGGTATTCTCCTTCGCAACTACTTCAAAGTAAATTTCTGAACACTAAGTTACCTGTAATACAGTAGACTCTCGCTCATCCGGACTAATGTGGCGGACGTCCGGTCCGAATTACGATAAATCCGGACTATCGAGAGTCGAGCGAATACAAAATGATAAACAGGCTGATAGGTAACAACACACTCCTAGGTGTGTTTGGCTGATAGGTGATAATGACAGGTGATAGGGCTTTATATAGCCCTTTTTTCAATTTTGTTCCAGGTCCACAGTATTCATAGCCAGGCAAATGCAATTCCACCGGTAATAATTTTTACCGCCGTGTTATCCAAGTTTTTGATGATTCATGGTAGTCTTGGCCCCGTTTAGCTCGGATAATCGGACTTATACTGTAATGTGCCGCTAAAAAAAATCACGATTGCCGATCCGGACTAGCGGGAGTCCGGACAAGGCCAATACGGATGACAGAGAGTCTACTGTACCTTCAAAACGTAAACTACAGATTATTGATGATAGAGAAGTGACAAGCAAACTTGGCCAGGGTATGCAGTATAATAAAACAGCACTAAAGAAAGCCAGTGTTTTTATTAAGGGACAAAAAGTATTAACCAGGAATGTTTCCAACCATGAGTGGGAAGAAGGGTTAATAGTTGATTTAAGCCTAAATATTTAACTTTTTCACACATTTAAATTTCATGACAATTGAAACTATAAATACAACCATGTACATGACAGTTAAGGACAAGATAAAATTAATTTGCTTTTCAAGAAAAATCAATACATTTAGTCTTTTTAATACTTACAATTAGTTTGTTTACTGTACACCAATTACCTATTTTTCTAAATCTTCCTGCAGTCATTTTTGCAACATAGTATGGTTTTTATTTTTACAAATAACCTTCTACACTCTTGGGTGGGGAATTATACCCAACCCATCCTTACTGTATTTGTTTCTCCATATAAAACTTAACTTTAGACCATTTGAATTATTGTGTTGTTAAATTAGGGAACATTTTGCCAAGATTTAAAGGGTAAAATACTGATTTAATCCATATAGTTGAATGTTTTAAGCCGCAATAGATGTTGTACATGAAGTTGTAAATGCAGGTTGTAAGTTTCAATGGCAATGACATGTGACAGGTTGTGTTTGAGGGTGACTCGTTGAACCTACAATGTCGAGCTCTAACTGGAGACATTGACTCTGATGATTCAGTCAACTGGCTCTGGGCAAACAAGGATCCTACCGACGTCTTCCACCACTCTATACAAGTACAGAACAAACACATCAAGGACAACGGCTTCATAGAAAGGTACACGATCTCTGCAGCAATAAAATAGAGATCTGTCTGGTAAACTAATTCAAACTTAATTGCTGCTAAATATAGGCTATTGTTAATTAATCAAATAAGAATGGTTGAGTCTTGTTTTTCCATGCCAGTAGGTTGCAGTAAGCCTATCGTATTGGAGCATTGTAAGCTAGCCAGCTGAGCGGAGTGATTCACACAACAAAATTATCGTCCTTGAAAATGGTCGTGTTCGTGTGTAGATTTAAGGAAGATGTCATAATATGCCGACGATGCATGAAATGTTGGGATGAAATAAAACAACACAATACCATGATTTATTTGGTTGAAATTAGAGATTATTTCTAAGTTTGTTTACTATTCGAATGTTCGAATATACTCATTCAGATCGAGTCGGGCTCGAATACTAAAGTATTCGTTCAACTATTCGAACTTTCGAATATTCGCACACCCCTAGTTTATTGTCATTGTCTATGTGAGTCAAACTGTGGAAGCTGTAACCTTATGAACTGGAAGGACATATCGGTGGCGATAATCAAAATTTGTGGCAAGAGAGCAACTTCCCCCTTGATATTCTTATTTTAATTTTACTTGTCAGTCAATAGTGGTGGGTTGACATTTCTTAGAAGAATGATTGGCACTCCAATTTTTAACTTAACTCAAGTTCTCGTTCAATTCCAAATCTTAGAAGATATAGTTCTCCCTAACCAGGACAATTCTGGAAAACTTTGGTACAATGGATATGTATACCTACCAGGGTTTGTGTTAGAGATGTGTCAATACCAACATCTATCAATTTTCAATTCTGAAGCAGTTTTTGTACCATTTTATCAAATTTGTATATGCGTTGGTCCAACTAATTAATCCCTGTCTCTATGCCCTAATTAAAAGGAAAGTTTGGATTAATGGGGGGTTTTGAAGTAGAGAAAAAATAAGGCATTGTTAACAAGTTCTATCTACCCAATTGGAATTCAAACCGGAAACATCACCATTGTCAGCAGAGATCACGATAAAACCACTTGACATTGACACAATTTTTACAATTGCGGTAGATTTCAGAGATTTTATCGCAATCTCGGCTGACTGTGATATATCCGGTCATTTGAAGATCGCTGGTTTGATTCCAAGTGAGATCGTTTCCAGACTAAGATGCCATTTGTCATTGGGCTATGAATTAATGATGCTATCAAAAAGGTCGACGTTAGCAACAAGACCAGGGTTTGGATTGTTCCTTTTAAAATGTTTAAAAATGCTATTGGCGTAGATAATACACAAAATAATGTCTTCATCTGATAGCCATAACGGAAACATCATCATTGTCTCCCTCGATGATGGGAAAATATTGAACATCTCCTGTAGTCACAGTTAGTTGGTAGGTAACCTTAATTTTTGTATTCTGCAATCGCAGCAAAACCCTGAATATCACCTACGGTCATAGAAACAACATCATCGTATTACATCTTTGCGTCAAAGACATGGCCATGTCTCGTGTCATAATCAACAACATTATCGTCTCCCGAGATGATAGTCGGCGGACGTCCGCCACATTAGTCCGGATGAACGTACATGGATACAGATAGCTTTATGTAAACAAATCGGGGGAAAATCGGTCTTGTACATGGATACAGACAGCTTTGTGTTAGTAAAATAATTGGGATAAAATCGGTCTTGTACATGGATACACACAGCTTTATGTCAGTAAAAAAATCGGGAAAAATCAGATCCATCAAAACCGGAACCAGCCCAAGATCCGACATTTTTTGGATCCGATCGGTTGCCGGTTCCAGCTCGGATCCGGTAGCCCAATATCCAGATCCGACCATCACTAGAATATATGATGGTGGATGCTCAGATTGAGGGTTACTATTAGGTGGGATATTGGAGGGAATTTGGGAATTCTGGAGGGAATAAAAAGGGCTAATAGGTTTGGAATATCTGTGTCTGGACCAAACCTAAGTTAAACGTGCCGTATCTGCTCCAATCAAATTAGGAAGATTGCTGGGGACCAAAGGGGCGGAGACCTTTTAACCAGATCAGAACACCTGCCTAGCCAGCTTTGATTTACACTAATTTAACTAACTATTTAACTAGATACCTACCCTTCCAAACTATGAACTGAACATGGAGAGTTGCTAATTAATACTGCTGAGTGAATGAAATTGTACGTAGATTAAATTCAAATTCTGAATGAAAAATATCCTGATTGAGAAATGTTAAGCTACATTCTGCTGGGGACATGAGATTGAATTTTTAGGTTTGAGAAGGCTCGCTGCTGAGGGCAGCGAGCCGGATAAGTGTTAAATTTAGTACATTTCAATAGTCGGGCGAAGCCTGAAGGGCTTGCCGGATAAGTGTTAAATTTCCTACATTTCAATAGTCGGGCGAAGCTTGAAGGGCTTCCCGCTTGTTTCCTGACTTATCCGCACATAATTACTACTTAAATTCTACATAATTTATTATATTCTAAGTTACTTATCCGTAATGCTGGAAGAGACGCCCTGAAAATCGGCTGCTTCTCGTACGAAAGATGGATGAGCAAGACGGAGGACAAGAGTGTAGGTAGGAAGGTGGGGAGAGAGCGTTCATGCAGTTGCGGCAGGCTACGAGTTGGTCATGCAGCCCGGCTTCGGGAAATACTCACACTATATAAAATAGCGTGCCGCTATGCGTCACAACAGCAACGTTAATGTTGTCAGGCAATCGCAGCAAAAGTGAGCATTTTTTTGCAAGATCTTTGCGGATGTCTTGGGTATCAATATTGGCATTAACTCTTGATGATCGATTCTCAATACCAATGACCAAGAATCGGTGGTGTATTGAGAATCAGTATTGAGAATCGACAAATCCCTAGTTTATATAAATGTACAAAATCCTTTGGTAGTGGGACACAACATGAGAACATAAATTATCCTTTCCTGTTGCTTATATACACTATATAAGAGGCAATTTAAGTAAAAATATACTGTACTTAAGAAGCAATTACTCTGTTCAAAGTCACCTGCATGTTTAACCTTTTTTTACCAACCAGAATTTTTAATGATTTGCAGTTTGCTGATAATAAACCATCTTGAGTCCAATCACAGTGGCCAATGGCGGTGTCAGTTGTATACTGATGATGGCAATCACACATCTAGTATATCTGTCATAGTCATCAGCAACCAGACTATCTACTGCCCAATCACAGGTACCAATCATCTGTGTTGTTTAAACTTAATTTGACAGTATTATTCTTTCATATGAACATATTTTATTAAGCCTCATAATACTTTTTTTGGTTGAAAACACCAACATTACAAGACATTTAAGTATATTTGTTGCATAACCTTTGTATTGCATACATTCATTGATAGTCAAAAATCATCTAGATATTTCCTTTGTAAATCCGAACCACCTAATAGCACTTTGTATTGCCTATTGCCCTTTGGGAGATTAACAAGATAGTAAAATATAATCTGGCTGTAAAAGTTTAGCATCTAGATCGTCACATATTTACAGGGCTGTGCGAATAGTTCGAAAAACGAATTGAATCTGAATCTTTTTAGAGATTCGATTTGTATTCGAGAACGATCTACTGTTTCTAACTGAATTCTGATTCGGAATCGATATTGAAATTTCCTGGATATAGATCTGAGTCAGGATTCGATATTCGATTTTACCACATTTGGATCAGATTCAATTGAATTTTTTATCATCTGATTTTGATTTGAAATACTGGGTCCAGCATTCAAAGATTAGAAACAAAAGCACTAAAGCACCAACTGACGGCTGACCCGGCAAAATGTATTTTCCTTCAGTAGATTGTATATCGCACTGGTAGTTTTGCAAGCGGATTGTTATCGAGTTGTTAACCAAAGATTCGACAATCGACTCTTTGGTTCCGTTTTTGAATTACACTCGCCGGGTTTAATAATAATAATACAGGGTGCGGCAAAAAAGCCGATCTATTTTCTGTAGAGCACTGTTCAGCGACAGGTCGTCCGAGAGTGGTAGGAGTATGCTCGTTGGAAAGCCTACACAATGCCATTTTTTGAAGTCATAGAGCACTGGTCGCCTGAGCTAGTGCGGTTGTTATGGAGTCGTTTTTATAAAATAGTGAATTCATTCTTGCTACTCAGTGGCAGTTTCATGCATTCTTTCAATTAAGGCGACATGGAGGAGTTCTGTTCTGTAGCACAATAATGCGGTGGGTTACTTACATTAGAACAACGGCTTCTGCGTTGAAAAGGAAGATGACAGGCCTTCCAAAGTCAGATCGGACGCCAGACAACAAACATTCAATAGAGTTTGTGCTGCTGTGGAAAACAGTCCTCGTAGGCCAGCCCAAAAACAAGCGGCTGCCTTGAACATGTCTGACCGCTGAGCTATACAAATTTTGAGGTTAATTTTCACCCCTATGGATTAGATTAATAATCTGTATAATTTGGTAACCATCCATACAGATAATCACGACAGAACCTCTCTATGTCAACCTAATTGAATAAAAGCACGGAACTACCGCTGAGATGCAATGACTAAATAATAACTTTTTTAAAACGACTTGATAACAACTGCACATAGCTCATACGACCACTGCTCTATGACTACAAAAAATGACATTGTATGAGCTTTCCAACGAGCCTACTCCCACCTTCCTCAGACGACTTGTCGCTGAACAGTGCGCTGCAGAAAATGGTTCGGTTTTTTTGCCGCACCCTGTAATAACTTCACTCGATCAGTTTTAGTCGGTTATAGAACCAACGGAGAATGAAATGGCGGACTGGTTGGGTTTTGTTGCTTCTTGTTCAGTGTCAATTGAATGGGAATTGGGATTGGAACCAGAACTTTGGTTTGACTTAAATTTGGAGTTTGAGTTAGTCTGTTTTTAGCATGTTTGATTTATAATTTACTGACGTAAGGTAGGATATTGCCTAAGTTGCAATTGGTCACAATTGGAAAGCTGATATAAAAACTACTTGTATACTCTGATTTGCTGTTGACTGGTTCATGTTAGGAACCTGACTATAGTAAGTTATAACTTGGTGTTAGGCTTTGGGCACATTAGTGTAGGTTGCATTTGAACACTATCTTGGCTATCACTAAACTTAACCTCACAGTGTGAGTTGTTACTTGTAACAGTAATACAGACTTAGGCTTATGTAGTGGAATAACACTGAGATGTATAGGCTAGGCCTATGTTTTAAACTACACAAATTAGTAGTCCATCACTTTTAGCGAGTAACTTAGACCTAGGTGGTAGGCCTAACTTATGCCCAATTGTTTAGTTTCAAAACTTCAGATAGGTAGGCCTCAATTATATAACTTTTTTTTATTCGACTCTGAACTGGTTTAAATATTCAGTTTCCATAACAGCTTTAAATTTGAGATTCGGATTCCATCCGGGTTTGAAAACGGCTGTAAATTTGAGATTCGGATTCAACTCGGGATTAATTAAAATATTCGGATTCGAACCAAAATTTCTGGATTCGCACAGCCCTGAATACTTAAAATGCTAACATATGCTATTTCAAAACCGTATATTGTAATTAGATGTTTTGTGAGGGTAGCAGGCTTACCTGAATGGAAAAGAGTCTTGAAAACATTGTTTTCAGACTATCACCCAACCTCGGAAATATGTTAGTCCACCCGAAAATTCCTGACCGGTCAAAAAACAATCCAACCAGTTCACATCGTCGTGGATCATATCTCTGTGGAAGCAAAAGTATAAAACTTGTGAAATTAACCAACTAAACAAACCTTCTCCTGCTCAATCACAAAAGAATATTAGTACATCCAAGGTTTCAACACCTGCAAAACCAAAAACATTATACTAACTACAATGTAACCATTGTGATGCACAGTGTTGGGAAGTAGCGCGCTACAAGTAGCGACGCTACAGTAGCGCGCTACTTTTTTTGTAGCGTTAGCTGTAGCTACGCTACTTTTAAGATTTTGTAGCTTTAGCTGTAGCTAGCTACATTTCTAAAGTAGTTGTAGCGGAATTTCAGCTACTTTTCTCGCTACATTAACATTGTTTGAGATAGTGATTTTTATCATAACCTCAACCTTACATGAAACCTTTTAAACTGAGATTTTCAAAAAAATTAGGCCTACTTTCTTGGCGTCATACAGCTGGTTGCAGCCGTTTCATTCCCTATAAACGTTGTGTGGACATGGAGGCCATTAAATAAGTGTTATCCACATTTTTGGCTCTCATTTCCTTAATTTACTACTCTCTGATTACTGTCAAATTAAATAAAACCGCTAGATGCAGACGACTTTTAAACGTTACCGGTGGGCGGTGACAAGAGAAGCTATTGAACGCTTGCAAGTGATTGACAGGGAAATTAGTAATCCATTTAGTTTCTTTATTATATCGATAGTGTTTCAACTTGGGTTTTAATGGAAACCAACACTAAACCTTAAGATAATGAGAAAGCTGTCCTATCAACCTTTGCTTTAGCTGTTGATTGTGGTTCATCATCACAAGCCCTTCCTTGGTTAGATTACGAAGATTTTTCAAAGGTTTACTAAATTAACAAAGAAGAAATTACCTGATGTGATTTAAGATATGCCTAGACTAAATGATAATTGTAACGAAAAAATCTCCATATAACATGAAACTTACATTGAAAAAATAGCATAGTTTGCTCCTGCTAACAGCTCTTGTATAGGACTATTCCTAGGCTATGTTATGGTTTAAGACAAATACCAAGTTCCAAGTTCAATTATTAGGAATATATCTGTTTAGTCCTTGCAAGAACAAGCCTACTATAGCCAACTTGTTACATAGCCAAGTAGGCCTATAGGCTATGTTATTTTTACTTTACAAATTTCCACATGTTTAAATTAAAAGCCGATTTCAGGATAAGTTGCTGAATACTGTTTTCTGTACCAACTAGGTTGAAGCACAATTTGCAATTTGCCCTATGCATAATGACAATAAAGGACGATTTCTTGACATTGAAAAGTGTTATTCATAGAACAAGTAACTTATCACTATGGTTAAAAGTTATAACAATGTCGTTTTTAACATTAAAAGTTAAGAAAGGCAATAAACTCAAATTTCAGTAGGTAACACCAACAAGTATTTTTAAATAATCGTTTTACAGTTTTATTGGTCTTAATTGTTTATACAAGACATCTATAAATGAATCTATATTAAAGAAATAAAATGAGCTTTTAAAATATAGTTTGGTTGTAGGCCTATGTCCTTTGAACTTAATGAAATTTACATATAAGATGCTTAAAAATAATGCAATATTTGAAAAATAAGTACTAAATATGATGGGAAACCCAACTATTTGGTTCTGTTGTTTTAATGTTAGGTATATAATGCCAACAAATTAAATACAATCTAGGAATAATTTGTTTTCCAAGTAATGTTAGACACAATCATTGACTATATATACCTGTAGAATGCAATGTGCTTGTGAATGTGGAATGCTATATATGCCTGTATGTATGTTATAAGCCTATATCATGTGGTATAGGCCTATAGTCAATGATACAATACTGACATTTTTTGTTAAAATATTTGTTCAATAAAAATGTAGTTACAATTAATTTTACATTTACCTAATGTGCGTGGAATAAAAAGTAACGTCTTTGGAAAAGTAGCTAAAATTGTAGCTGTAGCTACATTTCATTGTAGCTGTAGTTGTAGCTAGCTACTTTTTCGGAACTGTAGCTGTAGCTGTAGCTAAGCTACTTTTTTGTAAATGTAGCAGTAGTTGTAGCTAGCTACATTTTAAAAGTAGCTTCCCCAACACTGGTGATGCATATGTAAAGACTGCAAATAGATTAGTTGTCATTATTGCTATCTTCGAGAATGTTTATTTAAGATAAAAAAAAATAAAAAAACAACCCCCTTTTAACAAGGAATAAATTTTATCCCATCCCAATTTAAAAGTACAATTGTGTCCATTTCTACTTGTATCAATACCTAATGTGATGTGTGGGTTGTTGCAGTAACTAGTGACAACAAGGGTGTGTATACATGGCCCAAGACTGTGGGAGGTCATCTGGTAGAGATTCCCTGTATCGTAGAGGGAGCTACTACACAGGCATCCTACATGTGTGGGTCCAGCGGTCAGTGGGAGCAGCTCTTTACTGACAACTGTCCCTTTGCCAGTGAGACCACTCGTATACTAGAACAATTCTCCAAGGTCAGTTACACGGATATTCACATTTAATTCTACACTCATCCTTCATTTATATTTGAGTTAAAATACAAACCTAGGTGGTGACCCCATCTTAACCCTTTGCACTCCAGCAAAAATTTTTTGGGCCTAGCCAAAAATGCCGGTACTTTGTCGGATAATACCAGCCAAAAACTCCAGACATTTTTACTAATTCCTGTAAGCGTTTGGTAAAATTTATGTATCTCCCTTGTCTGAACAGATAGAGGCATTTGTTTTATTTTACACTCTACTAGCTGGCCCGACAGACGTCGTCTTGTCCTAATGTGGTTTTATGTCAAATGCTCGTTCATTTTCAAGATGAGCTCGTTCGCATGGCTCAATCACGTCCTGGTTGAAGTTCGTTCGCTGCGCTCACTTGCCTTCAGGTCAGCTCGTTCGCTACGCTGACTCGTCTCCAGGTTTAAGTTCGTTCGCTATGCTCACTCATCTTCACGCTCACTTGGTTTCAAATTAGGTTTTGTCATAAATTAAAAAAAAATAATAGTGCTGCACCCTGTTGGTAAACCTATTAACTTCTTAATGCTATTGAACATCACAGAATTAAATTGTTTAGTTGAACCACCTGTTAAGATTCTTTAATCTATATAAATAAAATTAGAGTTTTTTCTGTACATTGCTCAGAATCATAAACTTTTAGGTTATTTTTACGTTTTATACATTAGAGAAACCGAAACAAGTCTCATCATCTAAATTTCTGTCTGTCTTCATGTCTGTTACGACCCAAGAGCCATTTTACGCGGCCTACTCCTGAAAAACGAGAGTACCTATCAAGTTCCAAATCATTTTAATGTATTCACTGGATTGGCGAAATTGTCTTTAGCCATTAAAATATGGCGTCACCACTTTGTAAATAAAATAACGGACGTTTAAAAACCCAATTTTGTGCGATTTTTTGTAAAGTTTTCTCCCAATGTTTAGCACATATTCTTCTATGAAATAACGAACAGCTGTTCAAATCAAGATTATTTCTTCTAGCTGTCACTGATATGTTTACATTGAATGTTGTTTACAAATACCGCAACCATTTCCGATCACGTTTTGAAAGCAAATCCAAACCAATTAAGATTAAAAACGTTTTTCCTTACATAACGGATTTAATTAATCGCAAGTGCAATAATATGTAGGGTAACAGTAAATGAAAATAGAGATTCTTTGTGTATAAAATTGTTCTTGAGTTTTGATAACCGGGAAATAGACCTTGAATCAGTGTTGTATATTCAAATCAAATCAAATCAAAAAATCCTTTATTCAAACAGTACATTTCTATACATGAATTGTGTCAAGTCAAGAATAAACATAACTATACATTTGGCAAATTTACAGCACTAATTAATTAAGAGCTATAATCTATATACACTTTCTCCCCTACAACTACTTACTGTTCAACCATTACAACTAACTATTGATTTGACATACTAATAGCTAATTGAAAAAGTCCCCAATCTTGTAGCAGCATTTATCTGACAACAATTTGAATAAACTGGTTTTAAATCTTTTAAAATCTGTCAAACCCTTTATGGTGCTAGGCAGGCTATTATACAATTTTATACCAGAGTAGTATGGAGAATGTTCAATGTTGGAGGTATTATGTCTAGGGTATGTAAGGCTATTCTTTTGTCTTGTGTTATAGTTGTGAAAATCAGAGTTACTTGGAAAATTTGATAAATGTTGTCTTATGTACAAGATTAAATTATATATGTATATACTGGGAAAAGTAAGAATTTTGTGATTTTTAAAAATACTCTTACAGGATTTTTTTCCTTTAAGTCCAAAAATAATACGGATAATTCTCTTCTGCATTTTAAAAACTTTTTTCCTCCTATCTGAATGTCCCCAGAAGATCACACCATAATTAAACAAGTGATAGACATAACCGTAATAAACCATCATAAGAGTGGATATGTCAACAGATTTAGATAAAATAATGAACATAAAATGTGCTTTATTTAATTTTTTTACAACTTCACCAATATGATTTTGCCAAGTCAATTTTTGATCCACTGTGATGCCTAAGAATTTAACTGAGCTTACTGAATTTAGAGAAAGGTTCAAATCTAATTTTGTTGATGAGTCTGATTTCTGGTAGTTTTTTTGGAATTCCATCAGAAGAGATTTATCTTTATTTAACGCCAAACCATTTGCTTCAAACCATTTTTCTAGCTGAAGGAAATCTTGTTCAGCTGTTTGTTGCATAACAATTTTACTATGATCAGTGAAAATAATGGAAATGTCATCAGCAAACATTACTGATTTTGACTTTAAAATCAAAGGTAGGTCATTAATATAAACCAAAAACAGTAGTGGACCCAGTATTGAGCCTTGTGGCACACCCTCTGTGACTAATTTGAAATCAGATTTCAGATTTATTAACCGTAGGTCCACACACTGTTTCCGCGTTGATAAAAACGAGGTTATCCACTTTATAGCCATACCTGACACACCATAAAAGTTTAGTTTTTGTATTAACAGGCTATGGTTTACACAGTCAAATGCTTTTGACAGATCACAGTAGAGACCAGCTACTGCCTGTGATCTGTCAAGAGCACCTGTGACTTCGGTAATAAAGCTAAAGATTGCATCTGTTGTACTCCGTCCCTTCCGGAATCCAAACTGACATGTATCCAAAATTTGGGATGTTTCAAAATGATCACACAATCTATTGAAGACGACTTTCTCAAATATTTTTGAGAAACTAGGCAATAAAGAAATAGGTCTGTAGTTGGATATATCTTTTGGGTCACCTTTTTTAAAGACTGGTATTATGTTTGATAGTTTCAATAGGTCAGGGAAAACACCAGTATACAAAGAAATGTTTATCAAATGAACAATGGGTTGAGCAATAAACTCTGAACTTAATTTCATTAATGAAGTTGAAATTTCATCCCATCCAGAGGCTTTAGATGACTTTAAGTCTTTTATTATGTCTTGCACTTCTTGAAGGTTCACTGGCTTAAATGATATAAGTTTGGACTCGGGAGGGATTCTACTGTGTAGGAAGCCAAGAGCTTTATAAGAATCTGAACCAACATTCAAGCTTTTACATGTGTCAGAAAAAAATGCATTAATTTGATTTAGTTGCGTCCTGTCAGACATTGAATGCAACAAGAAGGGGTATTCTTTTTTGCTGTTGTCAGTTGTATTAGTCTCTTTTTTAACAATATGCCAGGCTGTTTTGGTTTTGTTACAGGATTCTTTAATCTTATTTCTGTTGTACAATATCTTAGCTGATTTTATACATTTATTTAATAATTTCTTGTATTCTTTTACATAATCTTTAAAACTTGTATCATTTGACATTTTACTAATTTCATGTAATTCCCTTTTCCTTTTGCATGAGACTCTAATTCCAGTTGTTAACCACCCTTTATCACAATTTTTACTATAACATTTCTTATTTACTAAAGGAAAACAAGAATTAAAATGCAGTTTAAAAGTTTGAAGAAAACACTTATAAAGTACATTTACATCAGTAATTACTTCAGATTTGCTAAAAAATTCAGTCCATTGTTCATACTTCAAAACGTTAACAAAACTATCCAAATTTTTTTGACTATAATTTCTTTTTAAGGATGGACTGATTTTTATCTTTGGCTCCAATTGTCTTTTTTCAAAATAATTATAATCTAAACATAAACACTGTGTTAAGTGGTCAGATAAACCATTTTCTAAAACTATTGCTTTACACAAGTTAGGACAGAAATTAGTGATAATATTGTCAAGACAGGAACTAGAAACATTCGTAATTCGAGTTGGAACATTGAAATGTGCAAAAAAATTAAAGGAACTTAAAATTGATAAGAATTCTTCGGTATAGAAGTCAGAATTTAAAACATTGATATTGAAATCTCCTGCAAGTAAAACATGAGCCTTAGGGGTCTTATTTACACAATAGCTTAAAAGGAAATGGAGACGTTCAAAAAACACATCAAAAGCAGCTTTGGTATAAACAGTTGGTCTGTAGACACACAGTACAATAAGATCTATGGGTTTAACTATTTGGACCCCACAACATTCAAAACTTGACTCAATCGTTAATTCTTCAAAATCCGGCCTATGTTTAATTTTAAAATGATCATTTACAAGAATGGATACTCCCCCTCTTTTCTGATTTTCCCTGCAGTAAGATGCGGCGTTTTGGTATCCATGTAAAAATGTATTGCTGGGAAACTTACATTTTTTAAATGAGCGTTTTCAGTCGAGACTCGGCACAGGACCGACGCGCGTCTACTTGTCTATAGTAAAAATAAAAGTAGGCCTACTGTGTATTTATGTTTTATTCGTCATGTGTATAAGTGTACAGTTCGTGTATGTGTTTCAAAAACTCCAAGACGCACCTAATGGGGAAGCTCAAGACCTTATAGGACTGATGATGGCGATTTAATTTCGCCGAAATGCATCTCCTGTAATAGGATACATTAGGATCGACCAGTGGACACAGGTAATTTAGCCTTTTATTGATTGTCATACCGATCCGGAACAACAACAAACGACATAAAATGAAGTTATGTATAATAAATAGTTTGGCCAGCATATCTGAAAATCTGCAAACCAACTGCTGTTCTTTATATTATATAAGAAGGTTTCAACTGATTACCATAAGATCCCCGTGCGTAGAACGGGTACACAGCTAGTTCCATTTAAATATGAGAACTCATAAGGTTAACATGGGAAACTCCACAGCCACTGGGGCGGTACCCTTTTGACGGATCTGCACCAAACTTCACACAAACCATCCTTGAATAATGCTGAATAATGCCTGAAAGTTTTATTACAATCTTTTGAGGGTTTTTGGAGTCCATAAAGGACAAACAAACAAAAATACTAGTGATGGTCGGATCCGGATATCGGACTACCGGATCCGAGCTAGAACCGGCATCGGATCGGATCCAAAAAATTCCGGATCTTGGGCTGGATCCGGTTTTGATGGATCTGATTTTTTCAAATTTTTTCCCGATTTTTTTCCTAACACAAAGCTGTCTGTATCACTGTACAACCCCGATTTCTTTACTAACATAAAGCTGTCTGTATCACTGTACAACCCCAATTTCTTTACTAACACAAAGCTGTCTGTATCACTGTACAACCCCGATTTCTTTACTAGCACGAAGCTGTCTGTATCACTGTACAACCCCGATTTGTTTACTAACATAAAGCTGTCTATATCCATGTAAGAGACCGATTTTCCCCCGATATGTTTACTAACACAAAGCAGTCTGTATCACTGTACAGCCCCGATTTTTTACCAACACAAAGCTGTCTGTATCACAATACAACCCCGATTTTTTACCAACACCTCCGTATTTGCCCATTTCAGATAATGTTACCGAGGTCTCCATTTATGGGCTCTAGAATTAAGAGTCAAATTATGTAGATGTGATTCGATGTACTGATTAGCATACCTGTTTGTTTCTCTTACGAATTTTGTTAGGATTGTAACCGTGAAAAATAAATAAAAATAATCAATCGGTTCAGAATCACGAGGAGGACAGTGCTTTGGACCAGGTTGTTTGAAAAATAAAATGTTATGGTCAAATCCAGGGTCATCACTTTCATGGACAGGTTTCCATTCTTCTTCATTAGGGTCCATATCTGGTGAAATATCAGGGTCAGGGTTATGGGTTTCGCCACGTTCGGAATTTCTTATTAAATTTTTAATCGTAGCATGTACTGTATTGTTATTCCAATGCTGTTAGTAGCTTTAAAAATAAAAATAAGTGGCTACTCAATTCACCTCTAGTTCTAACTTTGTAATGGCAATATTTGTAAAAAATTATAGTTTCTTCAGTATTGTAATTCCGGTTGCAAACAACATGTAAACAAGGAAGTAAACAAACTGGCAGATAATAGGTGTCCATGTCCAATGGATTGAAGCTCAGAGATAAAGTTGACTCATCCCAATGTAGATAAGGAAAACTCAAGCAGTGCAACCCTCTTATCTGATCTGATAAGAATCCCAGCCTATCTCTTTACCTGCATAAACTGGTGATTTCACAGTAAAACTTTTATGTTTTTCTCATCTTACTCACAGAATAAACCGGTTTCAGAAATATTATTTTTACAGGGTTGTCAGCGGCCGGGAATTCCGGGAAAATCGGGAATTATGCGTGAATTTTAACAGCCGTGAAAAAACCGGGAAATATGCGTGAAAATCGTATTATTCCGTGAATTTAATTGATATTGTTAATACAGTTTTTTTCAAGTAATTTTAATAGTTATAAACCGTTTTGCAATACTTTCTTGATTGATTTTATAGTAAACAAAAATTTTCGGTTTACTGGCGAGTGGCGTTGGTTCGGAAGAAGCAGAAGGTAAGTTGGATGTACACTACCTACCACCATGAATAGGCCTACGCGGGAAGCCGACGCCGCCGGTCGCCGGAAGCACTTAGTTAAATATACTTGCAACTCGAGTCGAGTAGTAGAGGTTAAGCCGATTTCGTTGATGTTTGACAAGTAAATAATAAGAAAGGAAAATGTTTGAGTTTTATTTAATCCCTTAACCCCTTTCAATATTGACATACTAGGCCTAATAATAATCGGCAACCTAGGCATCGCTTGCGTCATCCATTTCACTGACAGCGACAGCTGACACTGGGTGATGGTGATAGTGATAGGTAGTGGTGTGCAGCGAGTGCGATGTATTGAAATTTCAATTTGATTCTAAAAAGGGATGTATCTAATATCGTCATCGATACCACCATCCATTGGTTACCACTTGGACATTGGTATCGGTTCGGTACCAAGACTCGATTGTCAAAAGTCGATTCCGATAACACCGGACACTCGACAGGGATAAATATTTTTTTTAACATTTATTAACTTTATAGCTACAGTATTAGTTTTGTAATCACGATTAGTTTTGTAATCACGATTAGTTTTGTAATCACAG
The DNA here is from genome assembly GCF_028750875.1 of Macrosteles quadrilineatus. Taxonomy (NCBI): domain Eukaryota; kingdom Metazoa; phylum Arthropoda; class Insecta; order Hemiptera; family Cicadellidae; genus Macrosteles; species Macrosteles quadrilineatus. The sequence continues at coordinate 137,479,412 of NW_026542594.1, read as the reverse complement.
TTAACAATTTTCATAGCCAACATAGAAAATCTAGTTCAAAACAGCGACGGTGCCGGTGACATTGTTTAGCTTCAGCTCATTGCACAACACAATCTACATTTCAAGATGTCAGACTCAACTCATGAGACAACCGGCGCGCGAATATCCTGCCAACAAGAAATTAATTATACTAAACAATGTCTGTATCAATAAGTCAGACATTTAGATGTATTATTTTTATTTTTAGTACAAAATAAATAACCTAAACACGTCGAAATGTTCAGTTTCCTCCCTGCAATATTCAACCATTAAACTTTAACATCGTCATCGTCGTATGTTTAGGCTTGCTTTATATTGCGCCAAAAAGTAGGTCCATATTTATCTGTACTATCTACCTGATTAAAGAGTTTAGTGAAGTTTTAAGTGCTACTATTAGTCTAGGCATATTAGGAAAGTTAGCAGAAAGTTTAGGTACAGTCCTAATCATCACTTTTCTTTATGTTTTCTGGGTCGCTGAACACGAATATGAGGTTTGCTGACAGATATTTTGGCCGGAACATTGGTTATTTTGTGAAAAACCTTAAAATTTGGGCACTTTTTTTGGGTTTTCGGGCAAATCTCGGTAAGTATGGGTTTTTGAGAAAATCCTGCTTTCTAAAATTAAAGATGACAAAATTTACTACAAGTTTCCTATATAATGTTTGTTTCTACGACGAACCGTTTTGCCACTAGAGCACACTAAAAAAGGCTAGAAGTACAAACAATTAAAAACATTGCTAAATGCTGCCGTTTTACATTAGGTTTCCATAGAAACAACCCATGTTACGATAATTTTAACTATTTATTCATGATAACAAACTGAAACACACTTAAAAATACCCCCGCCACAGCAAACCTGCAGACTAAGTGAATTTCCATTTCCCTAATTGGATTTACACTAAAATGTCTCCTTAGAAATATCAGATTTATACCCTATTTAAATAAAAGTTTAACCAGTACTTAGGTTTGCTGCAACAGGGAGGGTAAAAGTTGTTTTTTTGTAAAATGTAAAAATTTGGTATGAAATGAATGCATTGTCCAAATTTGATAAGAATAACATGGGCATTGTAAATTTACAGATTTTTAGAATTTTCTCCGTAACCATTAGGCGCATAACAACGCTTTAATATACTTATTAATATAGTTATTTGTTTTTTAAGCTCTACAAAACGGTATGGAAATAAATCGCTAAATTTTAAGTTTTTTATGGTCAAAAATAGCAAAAATCAATTTTTACCCCATAAAACCCCCCATAAATCTCTGTTCATATAGTCCAATCATGCTGGTTCGCGAACTCGTTCGAATAGACGTAGACACGGTCTACTCATCTGAATTTGACGTTACCAAAGTTAAAAGTTATCTACAACTCTTTTAATGTATTTCATCCTTTTTTTTCAATCACTACAGCAGTCAACCCTGTGCCCAGCAACATCCCTGTGCTGAGAAAATAAATGGGGGTTTTGTGGGAACGGGGAATGTTCCAGCAGTCAGTCATACATCTTGGCATAGATTTATCAAGTGTGTTTCAGTTCATTATCATGAATAAATAGTTCTAATTATCGTGACATGGGTTGTTTCCATGGAAACCCAATGTAAAACCTTTGTAAAACGGTTAGGGTTTATTTTCATTTTTTGTTTTGCCCAGCATGATCGGACTATGGGAGTGGATTTATGGGGGGTTTTATAGGGTAAAAATTAGTTTTTCCTATTTTTGACCCTATAAACTTAAAATTTAGCGATTTCCATATCATTTTGTAGAGCTTAAAAAAACAAATAATTTAGTATGTTAAAGCGTTGTTATGCGCCTAATGGTTACGGAGAAAATTCCAAAAATCTGTAAATTTAAAAAGCTCGTTATTCTTATTGCGACTAAGTAAACTGTTGTAGTTTGCTTGTTTTTGAACATATTTTGATCAAATTTCATGTACCAAATTATTACATTTTACAAAAATCACCTTTTTACCCTCCCTGTTGCAGCAAACCTAGGTACTCGTTAAACTTTTATTTAAATAGTTAATAAATGTGATATTTCTAAGGAGACATTTTAGTGTAAATCCAATTAGGGAAATGGAAATTCACTTAGTCTGCAGGTTTGCTGTGGCGGGGGTATTTTTAAGTGTGTTTCAGTTTGTTATCATGAATAAATAGTTAAAATTATCGTAACATGGGTTGTTTCTATGGAAACCTAATGTAAAACGGCAGCATTTAGCAATGTTTTTAATTGTTTGTACTTCTAGCCTTTTTTAGTGTGCTCTAGTGGCAAAACGGTTCGTCGTAGAAACAAACATTATATAGGAAACTTGTAGTAAATTTTGTCATCTTTAATTTTAGAAAGCAGGATTTTCTCAAAAACCCATACTTACCGAGATTTGCCCGAAAAACCAAAAAAAGTGCCCAAATTTTAAGGTTTTTCACAAAATAACCAATGTTCCGGGCAAAATATCTGTCAGCAAACCTCATATTCGTGTTCAGCGACCCAAAAAACATAAAGAAAAGTGATGATTAGGACTGTACCTAAACTTTCCGCTAACTGCCACTTATATTCCTAATATGCCTAGCCTATATGACACAATGCATTTATTGAAAAATATCATAAGCCTTAGTCCATGTAGATTTTGTAATGTTATAACGAATGGTGAATGTTGACAATAAAAGTATGTAACAACAGTTCTCATTGGTCAGGAAGCGACAATGCACTACCATGTCAGCCAATCGACTTTCGTGTTTCAATGGAGCAAATGACGATTGCTAGACATCGTTTTATGTGCTTTGCTTATTGTGGGTGGGAAGGGTATCGATAATTTATCGTGATTCGAGATCCGATATGTAGTACGTGTTCGTTTATGCATAATGAGTAATTAAGTATAAAAAAACTAGGTTAGTTACAGACAGGTTCAAAACATCGATTGTTACGATCCATTTTTGACACCCCTACACGGAAGTTATAGTGACGTCGTGCATAAGGGCCAGGCAGGCCGGTTCACAGTGAATCCACTCTGCCGAACCTATGCTCTTGGTATCATCGGGAACATAGTCAAACACTTTTGTTACTAAATAAAACTATGGCATGTTTTATAAAAGCACTCTTTTGGAGATTCCAGTCCCTAAACATAATCTTTATTGTAGGCTAAAAGTAAAACTTATCTATTGCCATACTTTACTCCACAGACGTCGACTTATTCTACAACTCTTTAAAAAATACCAGGTTTCAGTCAAAATACTTTTGTAAAAATTGACAGTGTGCTGTTTTAACACAGTCATTCCTTGACCACGATCGATTTTACTTCTTATAGAGAAAAGACTCTCCTTACAAAAAGTATTTATAGGTCAAGATGTATGTAGTTTTTTAAAAGTATAACTGCAATTGCTTTTAAAAATAAATACAAAAACTGTCAAATGACTTAGATTAATACTTGTAGGCCAAAGCCTATTTATAAATTAGAGGAAACTTTATTAGACCTCATCACAGTCAAATTCAAACATTTGCAGTGTTTTAAAATAATTAACACTCAGAAACGTTTGTGTAATGGAAATCTGCAAGCGACTGACGCCAAGGGTAAGGGAGGGCATATGAACCAGGCTTTAGAGCAAACTTACTCTTTTCCTACCCCATGTCCCGTTAGACGGTGGGCGGGGCTTCACACTAAATAAACACTCAGTTCATTCATTCACATTAGAGAATAGTTTTTGTGGCAGTGACATATGTCACTGTAATACAACCTTATAGTAACCTTTTATAAGCATTATTAAACAATTATTACACACAAGTAAGAAGAGTGGCCTTTATTTGAGTTTGAAACTGATCAAATGACTAGTCTAGCCTACTGTACTAGTTTGCTGACTGCCTGAGTTTAACCTAATAGAGTATAACCTAATAGAGTTTAATAGAGTATAATCTCTGATAATTCTGAACAAATTATTAGCCAAATATAGTATTATGAGTGGATGTTATCAAAATGGCACCCATAATGACCCACCGCGCTACCCCTTACCCGCCCGACCATCAGTGCGTCACTAATTAATAATGTGTCACGAAGTGTTCACCGTTTCATCGGTCGGGGCTTACGTAGTCCCTTGGGCAATTTGGCTTGCTTTTTTTTAATTTACTGATAAGTGTAACTTGTGTTGTGCCGTTCTTATAAGTATAATAGACGCCGGGAATTCCGTACTTTTTAGCCGGGAAAACCGGGAAAAATGTGTGAATTTCGTTTATAGATCGTGCTGACAACCCTGTTTTAGAAATCGTGCACTGAAATATAACTCACACAGCTGTAGACAATTGTAAGTAAACAAATTATTATTTCTTGTAAAAAACTTTTAAAAACCAGAGAGCACATTTAACTCTGCACTATTGACTTTGGGTCTTCCCCCTCCACCAATGATAATAACCTAGTCGTCATACTTTCTGTTAAAATAGTCGTCAAAAATTATTTCATTGTACCAAACAAGTCCTTTATAGTTGGTGTACTATTAACCATTTGGACATTGTAACATGTGGTGACACACTATGAATGTATTATGCTTTTTAGTTGGTTTTATGTTATTTAACAAGAATTTTTATCCGTAGATGAATTTAAACTCAAGCGAGGGAAGTGTCATTGAAAGCCTCCGTCGGTTCCACAACTTCACGTGTGACGAAACTCGTCAGTTTGTAGATAAAGTGGATATAGCTTTCATTGCAACGACCGTAGACAACTACCTAAGCCACGTGCCTCGTGAACAAGAGGTAATCTCATGATTGTCACTAGTTATGTTTTGTTTTATAATCGGATATTTACACAGTCAGATTATGTGTACTTTACTAAATTTTATTTTCTAAATAATATAGTCTTTCCAAAACTCTCTCTTTCCGTCTGGCCAATAATGTTGCTTCAAATTGTCACGTGACACTACTGTCAGAGAATGTCATATCTAATCTCACTCAATACAATTGTATCATGCTAAAACTCACTCTTAAAGGTCATGACAAAACTTGCTTCTTACAGAATTTGAAGCTCAATTTTAGGAAAACGGCTGATTGGAAATAGAAAATAAATATTTCAAGAGGTTCCAGAGATAATTTGCCAACAAGGTAATCCCATAACAACTGAAAAACAGATAATTACAATCAAGAATGTTTTTTTTTAGTTTGTGCAAAGATTTCTAAACTGCAATAAGTGAGTTTTGGAATGGAACGCCTCATATATTGATACCAAAATATTTTGTTACTACAGTACAAACTTGATCATGCTTTAAAATAGGTAAATTAGAATTTTGATTTAATCAGTAGTGGTATCGTGTTGTAGCTAGGAGACTTACTGGTAGAGGTGGTGAATGCAGTGATGAGACAACCTAGAGGAGTGCTGACTGAGGCCCAACACAGCTTCAATGCCTGCACCCGTCTTGTGTCTGCTGTAGAGACCATCACTCAGTTCACTCCTGCATTCCAAGCACACAAGGTATAACAATCTCATTTGTAAACCTAACTTGTTTTTAAAGATCACTTGAAAAAAATGGTTTCAATACTGTGGTGTTTTCAGAGCAATGTAGCTGTGCAAGAGATTGCCATCACTCGCCGTGATTTCCATGGACTCACTTGTACTTGGTATAGCCACAATGGAGTCATCACGGATTTTCACTGCCTTATAGCAAACGACACAGCATATATTGGGAAAAAAGATAAGGTAATAATCAGTAACTTTTATTACCAGCAACGCTCTTAAATAAAAATTGTTGTTAAGTTTGGTGTCATTTATGCTCAAGAGAATTACTTAAGATAAACTATAGAAGAATAGGACTTACCCAAATCTGTCATCAATTCTGATTGATTCCATTGGGACCATAGTTTGAACTTCATAGGGATATTTTAAATGGTATTGCACCCTTTGGTGTTGCATGTATCTATTTTGATCCAAACAGGTCAACACTCACAGTCACAACAAAATATTTACAGACAACTTCAAATATTTGAGTATTACAACTAAAGAAATCTTGTATATTCACAGAAGCGATATTGTACCCCATGTGTTTGAATGTATCTGGCACTCTTGCCATATTATAACCCATGACTTTGAATAGCACAAGCAGACATTGCATCCTATTGTAATATTTTATGCCAATTTGATGAGTGGTTTATGTTAGTAACGTATAGAGTGTTCTGATGTTGACTAAAGGGTTCTTCTCATTTATGTTATGGTGTCAGGTTATACAGGGTGGAACATTAGTGTTATAAAATTGTATGTGTTAAACTACTAAGTATTGGTGACAAAATGGCACATTTTTTTTGGTTTACATACCCTTGCAGGTAGGGAATAACAGACAAGTTACAATTTTTTTAAATATTTGTACAGTATTGATAAAACTGCCTAGACTGCTCTAAAAATTGTTTTTATTGTCATTTTTAGAATCCCTGTTAAATTTACAATAATAGTAGTAAAGAGTAATTAAGATAAAACATCTTTATAATCCCTTATTCTGTAACGGAAGTTTGAATTTGTGATTTTTGAGAAAGTTCAATAACTATTACATAAGTTTTGATTACGCTTCCCCTTCTTCGCAAACCCTTCTTCCCTCCGTGGAGTGGATGCGGTGTCCACACACACACACACTACTAGTATGGGATTAGTGGCTTTAAGAGTTGATCGGGTGAATTTACTGTTTGTTATTGGTTTTATCTGATTGATAGATACACTGATTACTGATTAATAGATTGACTGATTAGGTAAGGTTCTAAAACTACTAAAAAGATGCTAGATTGATTGTTTTTTCTGCTACAACTACCAAAAAGATGCTAGATTGACCGTTTTTTGTGATAATATAACATGTTTTTAAAGTGTAAAGCAATCACCTTTTGTTTAATCTAAAGTCACGTTTGATGACATAATACAATTACCTGTTCTAATGCTCTTCTGTCCAAGGTATATCACTACTAAATATTGTGTATACACAGGCCTTCAGATGATCACGTAAAAGGCCAGATGTAGAATAAAAGACATGTAAGTGTTGGTCTAGGGGATAAGGCAGAGAGATATCAGACATTATTACTTGTGCTTAGTGTTAAACATGTTAGAGAGAACAGTGATCTAGAAGAAAGAAACACCGTGGTTTATGGATCGTCCTCAACTTCATTCAAAGAAGAGGGAAGGAAGATGAACTCCTATCACCAGGTGTTTCAATAAAGGATCCTGGACTTCGGCCGTCTGCAGGACTCCCTATACCCAGCTTCAATTACCTAGGACCTGGAAATCCTATTGACAATGGACCACCAAGAAACAAGATGAAGAGATATAAAGGTGAATAAACCATTATAGAGGTTATACTTCAAATGTTATCATATAGTGTACATTTAGGTACATCCTATATCTCATGTTGCTGACTATGAAAGAACAACCAACACTTTTATACATTTAGTAAACAGAATGTACTCCAAGTCAGTTATTGTTGATCTTCAAGGGTTTAGAGGTAAATTTAATGATTTTGTTATAAATGAAATTGTATTTCTATCATTTACATCAATAACTATTCAAAATTTTACATTTAAACCACCTTATAATTACTTTGAATTGTCTAAAGACCAACAAAAAGTTGCAAACTGGCTTGAAAATAAACATCATGGATATAACTGGAAGGATGGTTACATAAATTATAAAGAAATAAGAAGAATATTTGAAATCTGTACCAATGATTTTGAAGAAATATTTGTTTAAGGACTAGAAAAACAGACAATTGTTGAAAACTTTATTAATGACAAGAGGATTTTAAATATAGAAGACTACAGTTGCCCATCTTTAAATGTATTAAAAACTACATATAATCCATCAACAACATGTATTCATAATAAACCACATAAGACATGTTCTTTTGAGAATGTCAATTTAATGAAGCAATGGATAATACAAAATGAAGTATAACTATAATATGTATATATATTGTAAATAGAATATTGTTTTTGTGTATTATATTGAATGTAAATATTTAAATATTGTATAATAATAACATAATGTTGTTTAAGGTAATAAAAGTATACTGGGTGTTCATTTGAAAACTTTCCATATCTGTTGTGTGCAAAGGTAAGGCTTTTAACACTTGTTTGTTCTCATTTCCCCCTAATTTGGACATGCCAAATCCAATAAAATTATTTTCAATTTTGAAAAATGCCCCAAAAGGGCCCAATTTGGGGGGTAGGGGTGCTTTTTGAGAAATTTTCAAATGTAAACATGGGTTGTGTGATACATCAATTTAAAGGTCTAATCACCCCGATCATTTTGGTGCAAAAAAGTTTAATTATCTTTAACCGTATTTACAGGGTGGGTCAAAACGTTTTAAAAAAGGACTTTGAAGTTAAGTACCGTATTACCCTAACTACTGAACGGAACAGCGCCAAATTTCTTTCCAAGCTTATTCTTGAGCTACTCTTTAAGATAACTTGTAGTAAGGGCATTTTCCAAGTTATTTTCTAATTTTAAAAAAATCTCAAATTTTAAGAATAAAAGAAAGCTGAAAACTCAAAATTCTTAAATAGCAAGGTATAACAAATTTCATACCACGTGAAAGGTCCTTTTTTAACAAACATTTTACGTATTTAAGTTTTCTTTCTATCTCTTACCGTTTAAAAATTGCAGTAGAAAAACATAATTTTCTATGGTAAAATTGTAACTAGTTTTCTAATAAAACAGCCAAAATTCGTCTCTAGACACATTAAATGGTACAATAACTGAAGGAAACAATTCATAATTATTTTTAGGCAGATAGGCAAACAAGTCATTACGTTTTACTTTGAGAAAAACAAGTTTTATAGCTGATGAGAAAACCCCAAGCGTGGCCAGCTTTCTGTAGTACCATTGACTAGTCAATGGTAGTACTAATTTCAAAAGTACCATTTCCTGTAGTACCTAATCAAATATGGTGTAAACTTAAAAAAATAGACTTTATTTTACTTATTGGTCATAACAAAAGTGTTCCAGGATAACTGCAAAGTGTTTAACAATAGATATCCAGGTATAACCTTGAGTCATATGGCTATAAATGATTTAGTTAGGAAGTTTTCTGAAACTGGCTCAGTTACCAATGAGAAAAGAACAGGATGAAGGGTCCAAGATGAATTCTGACACACGTAAAAGTAGTCGATCAATTTGTTATGAATCCTACTACATCGTTGAACAAAGTGCAATGTGTTTTATTAGAAAACTAGTTATAATTTTACCATTGAAAATTATGTTTTTCCGATGCAATTTTTAAACGGTAAGAGATAGAAAGAAAACTTAAATACGTAAAATGTTTGTTAAAAAAGGAACTTTTTTGTGGTATGAAATTTGTTATACATTGCTATTTAAGAATTGTGAGTTTTCAGCTTTCTTTTATTCTTAAAATTTGAGATTTTTTTAAAATTGGAAAATAACTTTGAAAATGCCCTTACTACAAGTTATCTTAAAGAGTAGCTCAAGAATAAGCTTGGAAAGAAATTTGGCGCTGTTCCGTTCAGTAGTTAGGGTAATACGGTACTTAACTTCAAAGTCCTTTTTTAAAACGTTTTGACCCACCCTGTAAATACGGTTAAAGATAATTAAACTTTTTTTGCACCAAAATGATCGGGGTGATTAGACCTTTAAATTGATGTATCACACAACCCATGTTTACATTTGAAAATTTCTCAAAAAGCACCCCTACCCCCCAAATTGGGCCCTTTTGGGGCATTTTTCAAAATTGAAAATAATTTTATTGGATTTGGCATGTCCAAATTAGGGGGAAATGAGAACAAATAAGTGTTAAAAGCCTTACCTTTGCACACAACAGATATGGAAAGTTTTCAAATGAACACCCTGTATCCTACTAATATTATAAATGAGAAAGTTTGGATGTATGGATATATGGATGTATGGATGTATGTTTGTGACAAGTGAACGCGAAAAATACTGGTCGGATTGGGCTGAAATTTGGCATGATGATAGCTGACATTCCCGATTAACATATAGGCATATTCTTATTTCAAAAATCCTTTCGGGCTCCGCCCCAGTGGCTCTGGAGTTTCCCATATTAACCTAATGAGAAATGGAATTATTGAATCTTAACAGCTGTTTCAATTAAACAAGTTGGTCCTGTTCTATGATGTTCAATAGCATTAAAGTTACAAGGATTACCAACAGGGTGCAGCACTATTATTTCTTTTACATTTATGACAACAGCTAATTTGCAACCAAAAGGTGAGTGAGCGTAGCGAACGAACTTCAACCTGGAGGCGAGTTAGCGAAGCGAACGAGCTAAACTGAAGGCAAGTGAGCGCAGCGAACGAGCTAAACTGAAGGCAAGTGAGCGCAGCGAATGAGCTCCAACCTAAAGGTGAGTGAGCGTAGCGAACGAGCTCCAACCTAAAGGTGAGTGAGCGTAGCGAACAAACTTCAACAAGGACGTGATTGAGCCATGCGAACGAGATAATCTTGAAAATTAAGAAGTTAAACGGGGCAAAGCCCGTGGGTTACAGCTAGTATATTATATTTGTTGTTTTAATTAAACCTTCTTTATATACAATGGGTTAAATATTAATAGATTACTATTACTCTTGAAACCAATTATTCATGATTGTTGAAACATCTTAAATAATTAGTAGTTTTCCATATTAATTTTACTATTTCATTAACCTAACAAATACTATATTACTGCACAATAACATTTTAGGAGATTAATAAAGGTAAACTATTCATTAAAGTGATATCTACCTTATCATTTGTTGTTAAAAACACTTCTAAAATTGCAATTGTTTGAGTAGAAAATGAAACAAAAATTGATTCTTTCACAAGAGTTTAAGTTTTTGCTGCAGAAATTAACTTCATTAGATAATAGTTTTTTAATTCAATTTTTTAATTAATAGTAATTTAATAGTTGGAACTCTTAAAAATGCTATATTACAACACAAGGCTATCTAGTTAATGATATATAGTCTATTAGAGCCTTAAAAGTCAATAAGGACCTAATTACCAATATTCAAAAGCTAAGCATTTACAAAAGTACATTAAAAAATGGATTCAAATGCTTATTAAGCCTCTAGTCTTGTATTACTGCATTGGAAATAAGAGATATAGTGTTTCATATGATAAAAGAACAATCAATTACCTGCAATAACAGTCCTGTTCTAGCTGATGCCAGATAAGAGAGAAAACTCTTGAATCATGAAAGAACTCTAGGGCAATAGTAATCACTAATCAGTTAATCAATCAATTGATAAAACCAATAACAAACAGTAAATTCACCCGATCAACCCCTTTACTTTACTTACTTTACTGCAGTGGCCATAGGTACCCCAAGTGGTACTTGGCCTCGCCTACACATTGCCTCCAGCCTTCTCTGTCCTGCGCCTGGTCTTCATTTCTACCCAGCTTCCTCAAGTCCCGTCGCACCTGGTCCTTCCATCTCAGTTTAGGCCTGCCTGGTGGCCTTCTGCCTTCTGGGTCGTTCCTTAATACACTGCTTAAGGTTGTGCCATGTTCTCTTCTGAGGACATGACCCGCCCACCTAATGCGTCTGCTTTTTACCTCAGCTGTTATATCTGGGTCTTTATATAGCTCTCTTATTTCGAAATTATGTCTAATTCTCCAGAATCCATCTTCTTTAGTTGGGCCATATATTTTCCTAAGAATTTTGTTTTCAAAAGTTACTAACCGTTTTTCTGATTTTTTGCTCATTACCCAACACTCAGATCCATACATTAGTGTCGGTCTAATTATAGTTTTATAAACTCTTACTTTAGTATTGCGGGATAACAGCTTTGAGCTCAAAATTTTGTTACATGCATGGAGGCTTCTGTTTGCAGCATTGAGTCTGTTAGTTATTTCCAGTTCTTCATTATTATCATTTGTTAATAAGACTCCCAGGTAGGTGAAATTGTTCACTTTTTGGAAAACATGGTTTTCTATCTGCAGGACTTCATTGTCCTCTTCTTGGTCATCTCGTCTACCACATTGCATATATTTAGTTTTTCTATCATTTATTTCAAGGCCAGCCTTTTTCGTTTCCTCAATCAATATTCTGACTAGATCTTCTAAGTCTTGTTTTGTATGTGCTAATATCGCAACATCATCCGCAAAGGCTAAAATATTTATTTTCTTTCCTATCTTTATCCCTACCTCTGAACTTTTAACTTTCTGTAGTGCTTCTTCTAGAGCAATGTTGAAAAGTATTGGGGATATTCCATCTCCCTGTCTCACTCCAGTGTCTACTGAGAAAGCCTCTGACACTTGTCCTTCCACTTTTACTTTACATTTTGAGTCTTGGACACTTAATGAGGCCATTTTTATAAGTTTTTTTGGAATTCCCTGTTTTTCCATTACTTTCCATATTCTTTTTCTGTCTAAACTGTCGTAAGCTTTTGTAAAGTCTATGAAAATGCAGTAGAAAGATTGTTTAAATTCATAGTATTTTGCTATTGATTCTTTTAAAATGAAAATTTGATCTATGGTAGATTTTCCTTTGGTAAAGCCAGCTTGATGTTCTCCAATGATGGTTGATGTGTATTCTTCTAATCTTCTCTGTGTAATTTTTGACAATACTTTGTAAGTTACATTTAAAAGTGATATACCTCTGTAATTGTTACACTCCTGTTTACTGCCTTTTTTGTGTATGGGGACTACTAAAGCTTCTTTCCATTCATCTGGTGTGTTTTCTGATTCCCATATTTTTGTGATCAGTTTGTGAATTTGTTCTGCTACGTATTTCTTTCCTGCTTTTAACATCTCTGCTGCTATTCCATCTTCTCCCGGCGCTTTATTGTTTTTCATGTCCTTTATTGCTCTTGTTACTTCTTCTAATGTTGGGGGGGTAATCTGGGGTTGTACATTATAGTATATTTCACATGGTTCGTCTTCTTTTTCCTGAATTTCTCCATTTAAAAGCTCTTGGAAGTACTCCCTCCAAACCTTTATTCCTTCCTCTTTTTGGATTATGATTTTTCCCGTTTTATCCTTGATTCCATAGGTGTTTGGGGTGAAGCCTTTTTTAAAGAAACGAATGGAACGGTAGAAATCTCTTGCATTGTTTGCTGTTCTATCATCTTCTGCTTTTTCTAATATTCTGTTGATCCACTCTCTCTTTTTTCGCCTCAGTATTTTTACAGTTTCTTTGGCTTGTGTTTTGTAGTTTTCCTTTAGGTGATCTTGTTGATTATTTATCCACATTTCTTTTGCTTCTTTTCTTTTTCTTACTGCATCACTACATTCTTCATCGAACCAAGGTTTCTTTTTTATTTTTTTCTTTATTCCACAGACCTCTTCTGCACATTTGTGAATAGAATTTTTTAAGTTTTCCCAGCTTTTTTCTACAGTGTTTTCTTCTTGGGGAGGTTCTTCATTTAGTGACTCTAATGCTTGAAATCGGTTTTTTAACTTAATTTGATATTCTTTCTCCTTTCTTTTGTCTTTAAATGATTCGATATCAATCCTGGCAACTTGATCTGACGTTTTCCTCTTCTCAGTGTTCAATCTTTGGTGTATGTTCACTAAGACTAGATAATGATCAGTTCCAAATTCTGCTTTTCTAATACTTCTAACGTTTGTGATGGTTCTTGAGTGTCTACGATCAATCAAAACATGGTCAATCTGGTTCTTTGTGACACCATTTGGTGCTGTCCAAGTTGCTTTATGAATATCTTTTCTAGGGAAAGATGTGCTCATAACTTTCATTTCTCCTGCCACCGCAAGGCTAAGTAATCTTACTCCATTTTCATTACTATTTTCATGCAGACTTTCCGTTCCAGCAACATCTCTCCAGATATATTCTCTTCCAATTTTTGCATTAAAGTCCCCCATTAATATTTTAATGTCATAATTTGGTAACTTTCTCCGATCAACCCCTTAAGGCCACTAATCCCATACTAGTAGTGTGTGTGTGGACACCGCATCCACTCCACGGAGGGAAGAAGGGTTTATTTATTTCCTTCGGGATTTTTTTCTGGGCATAAAAAGAAGGTCTTGCTTATTGCAGTTACCAAAAAAGACATACAAAATCATTTTTTACCGTTTGTGGCACTGATCTATAAAAACCAAAAAATGGGTAACAATTTACAGGTACCTATAGAAACTTGTGACTCGCGGTCACGGTGCGATCGTCAAAATGACCGCGGTCACGGGGTGATCGTCGGTATGACTTGCGGTCACAGGGTGATCGTCGGTATGATGCGCGGTCACGGCTTGATCGTCGGAATGACTCCGCGGTAACGGCGCGATCGTCGGCATGACTCCGCGGTCACGCCGCGATCGTCGGTATGACTCCGCGGTCACAGGGAGATCGTCGGTATGACTCGGCGGTCATGGGGTGATCGTCGGTATGACTCGCGGTCACGGCGTGACTGTCGGTATGACTCCGTGGTCACAGCCCGATCGTCGTTATGACTCGCGGTCACGGCGCGATCGTCGGTAGGACTCCGCGGTCACGTCGCGATCGTCAGTATTACTCCGCGGTCACGGCATGATTGTCGGTATGACTCGCGGTCACGGCGCGATCGTCGTTATGACTCTGCGGTCACGGCGCAATCGTCGAAATGACTTCGTCTCCTGCGTTCGCGGACCTATCGCTCGCAATAGCGGCGTTATCGGCACTCGCGAAGCGGAAAAATTGCCGACGATCGGACCAAATCCCGTCCCGAAAAATTCCCGAATCAAATGTAATCCTGTCCCGATAATCGGGAATATTTTTTCCCCGAAAAATTCGCAAAATTTTGGGACCCGTCCATCCCTAATAAAAACCTACTGTTTCTTTGATTTTTTATTCTCCTCTTGAAAACACGGAATAACTAAAACTTCCATTGAATTTCCTGTAAAAAGCCTTGTATTTGCCTTCCTAATATTGCAACAGCAGCATAAAAATAAAGTTTAAATGGGTCGTATGGTAATTTTCAGAATTCTTGTAAAATTCCTAATAATAATATTAAGGAATTATTAGGATTAACAACCTTATAAACCTGTTTTGTGATTAATTTTTAATCAGGATTTCTTTTTATTGACTGAGAATATTAAATATTATTTACTGTGTTGGTTCTATGGTACATGCAAACGATGTGGAAGACTGACTCAATGCAAAATACACAACTCATATGGTGTGGTTCGTCGGCCTGCCAGGAATTTTTTGTGTGGCTATGTGGACAATAGACAATAGAATAGACAAAGCTTTATTGTACATGACGCCTGATACAATAATTACAAAAGTAATTCCCAAGCTGGTACATTGTCAATCTATATCTAATTTATATCTAGGTTCTTTAATCTAATTATACCATAACAAGAGTAAAAACTATTAAAATGTATCTTTAAAAAACTTAATTTTGTAATACGCTTTCTGGCTCAAAGTCTCTTTAAGCTTATATGTAAAATTTGATTTTGATAAAGTTCTGTATGAATTAGGTATATGATTGCAGATTTTTAATCCCATGTAAAGAGTCCCAGTTTCAAATTTTGTGTGCGAATGTTTGGGATATTGAAAAGTTTTGTTATTATTTCTCGTTTGATAGTTATGATTTATTTTATATTTTTCATAAAAGAAAGGATTTGCATGAACATACTTTGATATTTAAAATATATAAGGAGATGGTAATGCAGGGTGTCCACCGACCGGGAAAACCGGGAATTATGCGTCATTTTTTTGAACCGGGAAAAAACCAGGAATTATGCATGAATTTTGTATTCAACCGGAAATTTTTTGCCGCGATCGCGCATGACGACGATGACGTATCCGTGACCGCAGGAAACGACGACGACGTTTCCGTACCGCGGGAGACGATGACGGCGTTTCCGTGACCGCGGGAGACGAAGATGACATTTCCGTGACCGCGGGAAACGACTATGGCGTTTCCGTGACCACGGGAGACAACGATGATATTTCCGTGACCGTGGGAGACGACGTTGACGTTTTCGTGAACGCGGGTGATGACGAGCACATTTCCGTGACCGCGGGAGACGACGATGACATTTTCGTGACTGCGTGTGACGACGATGACGTTTCCGTGACCGCGTGAGACGATGATGATGTCCAAACAGCCGCGGGATATGTTAGTGATTTTGCCGCGATCGCTCATACGGACGATGACGTACCGTACCGCGGGAGACGATGATGGCGTTTCCGTGACCGCGGGAGACGACGATGATATTTCCGTGACCGTGGGAGACGACGATGACGTATTTGTGACCGCGGGAGACGACGCTGACGTTTCCGTGACTTCGGGAAACGATGATGTTGTCCAAAAATATTGCTTGACGATGATGACCGCGGGAAATTATTTGAATTAAGCTACGATCGAGGAAGATTATGATAACTTTACTGTGATCACGGGAGACGATTATAATGTTTCAGTTGCTGCTGAATAATATCAGGATTTGTTCACGACCACGGAAGACAGTGGTGATGTTTCTGTTACTGAGTGAGATATTCAGGATTTTTCAGTTATTGCTGAAAACTATGATGGTGTCTCTACGACTGTGTTAGTTTGTAATCACAATATAACCTCGAGTTTGGCTTGACCAAAAATTTCAAAATACCATACTTCTAAACAATTTGCTTTATATTGTTTTGTAATATCTTTATTTACCTTTAATGTGGTATTTATTTAATGTGTTTAGAAGGGTTTAAAACATCAATTGGCTAAGTGCAATTTTTGTTATTTCTGCATTATTATTTCTGTAAGCCACTTGGAAAACAAAACAACCCATTACTCCAAAATTATTCTATTTATATGAAAGTACATAAAACCAGGAGTTGGTGTAGTAATCCTTCAGAAAATTTTGTAAAATTGAAATAATCAGTATTAAGAATCTATTTTTCAGGTGTCTGTACAGAGATTCGATAAATTTTGTTATCGACATATCACTATTTTTAGGAAGTTATTAATAAATTGCAGGTTTAAGGATTAGTTTTTAATTTTTGGATTATTTTATCAGTAATATATAAAAATTGAATACTTGTGTCAGGCAATATTACAGCAATCATTTATTTTTTTCTTAACTGAGAATGCTCTTTCCGATAACTAAAATAGCGAGCTGTGTTAGCGCTATAACAGCATTGTGGGAGTTTATTTATTTATTTATTTATTTTATTTTCAATGCTACAAAACAGCACATGCCAATTACTTTGTAGCATTAATCAAATAACAGGAATGTTAACATGATATTACAATTAATAATAAACACAACTAGGGAAAAAATGTCCGTCTTCAATGGTGACAGTTTCACTCAAAATATAAATAAAGAATATAAAATATAAATAAGAATATAAATAAGAATGACAATATAACATTTAAATATACAGTAACAAGAGAATTTATACTAACTAAAATAATACTGATGGTCATGAATCAAATATAATAAATATGCAATAAATATATAACAAATAAATATGTACTATTTAGAAAAATTATAAATTAACGTTGATAGGAAAGTTTGAATTCATTTAACAAACAGACATTTAACTTTTTTAGTGGTAAATGAAATATATCATACTGATAGGAATTACAAGTGCGAGACATAATATTTAGTGGAGAATTGAATCCAAGATTGGTACGAGAGTAACGAGGGGTAAATACAAGAGTGCTGCGTGAATTGTGTCGTGGAACGTGAAAATTGATTTGTCCCAGCAAGTCACTATCGTCCAGAAAACCGCTCACCATTTTATGGAGATAAGATAAGGCGGCCAACTTCCTTCTGTCACTGAGACTAGTCATATCAAACATGGTCAAGAGCTGGTGGTATGAGATGTTGAATGTATAGTGACCAAATGTTTTAAAATACATAAATCTTAAAAATCTTTTTTGAATCGCCTCAATCATGTTTACAAGATAAAGCTGATGAGGATACCATACAACTGATGCATATTCTAATCGTGAGCGCACCAATGAACAAAATAATAATTTTACTGAGTTTAAATTTCTTAAAAAGCTGCAAGATCTATGAATGAAACCTAATACTGAATAAGCTGCCTTACAAGTATTCATCACGTGTTCTGCAAATAGAAATTTACTATCGAAAACAACACCAAGATCTTTAAATGCTGACTTTCTACATAAGACAACACCATCCATTGAATAAGGAAAATTTACAATAGTTTGGGTAGTTTTCCTTGTATAACTCATAACAGCACATTTTTTAACATTAAATAATATATTTTCTTTACTCCAAGCAATTAGTTCATCAATATCAGTTTGTAGCTGTTGAGTTGGCGAAAAACACGTCGGAAATTTTAGTAGGCCTATGAAAAGTACGACCTGAACTACCTGGATTTTTTTTTATTTACTCATGAATTACTCATGAATTTTTTCTGGTTGGCCTGGTGGACACCCTGTAATGTTGAAATAGAATGTTTTTTTTAAATGCTTTACAGCTTTTTTTAGACTTCTGGTGAAAAATAGTTCTTAGAATGGACTTTTGGCAAGTGAATACTTTCTTGGCCTCTGCAGAGTTACCACATTGAGTGACGCCATAAGCCAACAAAGAATGAACATATGCATGATATACTGTCAAGCAGACTTCTAGCGGCGTGACCTTGGATAGTACACTCAGTACACCTTGTTGGCCTTAATTTTTTATTCAGATGATGAATGTGGTCGGACCAACTTAATTTTGAGTCTAAATTTAGACCCAAAAACTTAACAATTTTTGTATTACTGATTGTGGTGTCTGTAACTCTGTTTCTGAGTTTAAATTGAAGAACATAAGTTTTACATTCATTTAATTTCAGACCATGGCTCTCAAACTACTCATTGATTTTTTTAATTGTTCTGTCTAAAGTTAATTTAAGTTCACTTAGTGTTTTTATTTTTAAAAGAGCAGTTGTGTCATAGGCATACAAAGTGAAAGCACAGGAATTTGTGGAAAGGCAATTAGGCAAGTCATTAATAAATATAATAAATAATAAAGGCCCAAGTATGGAACCTTGGGGAACACCATATGTAACGCTGGCCCAATTAGAATAATATTTTATTGATTTTTTTATTACTATTGTGGAATTGTGCGATGCTTTCGATTGAATAGGTATGATCGTAATAATTCTAGAGCCATTTCCTCCAATCCAATATTCTTCAATTTGATCAGCAGCAACCTCTCTCTCTTTCTCTCTCTCTCTCTCTCTCTCTGTCCAGCAAAAGGTGACTTGCGAGGAGACTGAATCCACGGTCCCTTGCGGGAACTCCGTTACCGTTTAAGATATTGAAAATCGGAAAACACAGATTTTCTTCGAAAAATATAACAGTTTTAAAAACACCCTTCTCTCTCAACAATTAAAAAATTTAAATGTTAAAATTTAGGTGACTTGTGGGGCTACAGCAGTAATGAGAGATATCCCCCTTATGAGGAGATTGGAGAGAACGTGCAAACCTTTGTGAGGAGACGGCTATTGAAATTATGTTCAACAGTGTTGCCAGATTTCGCCATTATCCGGTGCCAGATTTCGCCAGTATTACTACCGGGAGGGCTCTAGTGGCTCTAGGCATGCCAACACAAAACTCTAAACAATAATGGCTGCTCAATAATGTTGAGCGGTTTCGGAGTCCATAAAGGACAAACAAACAAACATACATTGGATTTTATATAACATAGATTTACTAGCTGGCCCGACAGACGTCGTCCTGTCCTAATGTGGTTTCATGTCAAATGCTCGTTCATTTTCAAGATTAGCTCGTTCGCATGGCTCAATCACGTCCTGGTTGAAGTGTATGCCCGAGGGGGGCGGTCACCCCCTTCACCTCCCTATGGATCTGCCCCTGATGGCGAATCTACTACGAGAGCAACAACATGAACTCTCCACCATCAATCAAAGAGCCTCAAAATATACAACCTTCAAACACATCCCTCAAACTTCCAGACCCAGCATAATTATTCAGAAGCTATACAACTCGGTCTGGTCAAAATGTAAAGGTCAAGCTTCCTGGTCTCTGCGGGGGGGGGGGGGGGCTGATGTGGCGTCAACTTAGCCACAGCTGTGATCGTGATGCTTTAGTCTTTCCTTAATATTAATATTTACTAGGTGTGCAATGCAGTTGTATGCTTGCAATATTGAACGGAGCAAGTATATTAATCAATTTCAACAAAGTCAATGCTACTTCTGTTATATGTAAATGGAATGTCTACTTACTGTATCCAAAGTCAATTCTAAATCTAGTTCACATAAATGAGACGTCTCCTGGTCGAATC
The DNA here is from genome assembly GCF_028750875.1 of Macrosteles quadrilineatus. NCBI lineage: Eukaryota > Metazoa > Arthropoda > Insecta > Hemiptera > Cicadellidae > Macrosteles > Macrosteles quadrilineatus. Next base: position 137,459,259 of record NW_026542594.1, on the reverse strand, counting down.
CTTAATCAATGGTACGTTTGGTTCACATAAACAATGGAATGTTTACTTGCAGAACCCAAAGGTAATGCTACATTTGTTATAAGTAAAGGGGAAGTATACTTGCAGTATCCAAAGTCAATCCAATGCCAATGGTGCATTTATATCACGTAAACGGGATGTCTAGTCTACTTGCAGTATCCAAAGTCAATGGTACAATTGGTTCACGTTAATGAGATGTCTACTTGCAGTATCTAAAGTCAATGTTCTTTCTGTTCTTATAAATTAAATGTCTATTAATGTATTCAATGCAAATGGCACATTTGGTTCAAGTAAATGGAATGTCTACTTGCAGTATCCATAGTCAATGGTACATTTGGTTCACGTAAATGAAATGTCTACTTGCAGTATCTAAAGTCAATGGTTCATCTGGTTCTCATAAATTACATGTCTACTTGCAGTATCTAAAGTCAATGGCACGTCTGGTTGAAGTTAATGGAATGTCTACTGGCAGTACCTATCGAAAGATAATGATACATTTGGTTCACGTAAATCTGATGTCTACTTGCATTATCAAAGTCAACAGTTCATCTGGTTTACATATATTAAATGTCTACTTGAAGTATCCAAAGTCAATGTCTCTGTTTCTTGTAAATGGGATATCTATCCTTCCAGTATCTAAAGTCAATAATGCATCTGGTTCACGTTAATGTAATGTCTAATTGATGTATCCAAAGTTAATGATATATTTGGTTCACATAATTTGGAATCCCTATGTACAGCATGTGCAGTATTCAAATTAAATTGTACGTCTGGTTCACGTAAATGAAAAATGTCAACTTGTAACATCAAAAGCCAATGGTTCATAATCCTTATTGGTTATACATTTCGTGGCAAATAATGCTCAACTGTATCAATCCGATTGTTCTTCCTTTTGTTCTCTATTTTGCAATGTGCTAGTTTAGATGACTTATTGGTAAACACATGTTACAACTTTTGTTTACCTTTTTCTTTTTATTGTTATCTTGCAATGTCATGGCAACCAATTAACCCATAAGGCCCGTGTTAAATTTCTAAAAGTTTAAATTCACATAGGGAAGAGCCCTGTGGTCCGATTTGTACCATTTCAGATTTATACCCTCCCATGGTTGATTACTATGACTGTGCTAAATTTCATGCAGATCACTTCAGCCGTTCAGGAGGAGTATTTGTAGAACAAAAGCAGGAGTGTAGTATAAGAGCTTCGCTTCGCTCCGCTCAATTATGTAACAGCTGTTGCTAGAGATTGTTAAAATGTTAAGCTTTTGACTAGGCCTATGTCATGATTTTTTTTTATTTGTTTCCTTTACAATCTGTTCTATAATAGGCTATGTTGAACAATAATTAAATGCCATGTAATACAACAAATTAGTTTTTGAGCATTAAAAATTAGCTGTTAAGCACTGTCAACAAAAATTTTTTCAATAAAACACTTTACAAAAATCTGAAGGGCAGGTCCAGAAATGATGGCCTCTTAAGTCTGTAAATTGTATCCGTGTTTTTTAGTAAGTTGAATGCTAAATGATTTTGATGAGATTCTAATTTCGTAATATATTGTTCACTTGAGGTCATGATTTCGTCCTTAACTGTAGGCATCTTATAAGGTCTTGATTAGTGTTCTATTGGTGACATACCAAGGTGCATTTGTTATCTTCCTCAGCATTGTCGATTGGTATCTTTGGATAATTTCTACATTAGAAGTACTCGCCGAGCCCCATAGTTGCACTCCATATGTCCATATTGGTTTAAATATCGTTTTATATAGCATTAATTTATTTTGATACTAAAAAGATATATCGATTAAAATAAATATTACCTTTTTTCCGTCTTTTTCTCTCTACAGCCTAAACAGTACATTTTCGAAAGTTTGGAAACGCCAAAATCGGATTCCTCACATATGACATACATTTTCACATACAGATCAATAGGGTTAACAATCGGCTTCTTGATAAAAAACTTTGTACTGCATTGGCATAATAGTCTCGCAAACATAAGAGTTTTGATTTTCCTTATGGCTGCATTATCGATCATAGTAGTAATAACCATTATGAATCAGAATATTTCGGAGTATGGTTTGAGACTATTGTATTTAAATAAAAAAAAAATCTGGTTAAATAAATATTTGAGTTTTTCCGTCTTTTTCTCTATACAGCCTAAACGGTACATTTTCGAACGTTTGAAAACGCCAAAATCGGATCCCCCGATTCCTCACATACGAAAACACACATTTTGACATACAGATCAATAGGGTTTACAATCGGCTTCTTAATAAAAAACTCTGTGCTGTATTGGCATAATAGTGTCTTAACGTGTGTGGGGTGATTGGAGGCAAAGTTGAGGTACATCCTAATGAAGACAATAAATTCAAAATAAAAACAATGTTTAGTGCACTTACAGCCATTTTATCAAAGCAAATACAAATATTTTGAAAAGTATTTAGTTGTCTATTTGCCCCCTACCTGTGAGGGTATGTAAACCTAAATTGGTGTAATTTTGTCACCAATACTTAGCGAAACGGCACACGGAAGATTTATCAGGTGCCGTTTGACGTCACTAACTGCTGACGTCACTTTGAGGGAACGCCAATACCGCAACGATACGTTTCTGAGCTACTTTGAAGATACGTTGAGGCCTCGGTGGTGCAGTGGATAGCGTTGCAGGCTGATAATCCGAATGTTCCGGGTTCGAATCCCGCCGGCGGCACTAATTTTTTATCAACAATTTTTTTCATATCAGCAAGTTTGGTTGGTTTGGTTAGGTTATGACAGTTTAATTTTATAATAAAAAAATTATAAAATTGAATTTTAGGCAATTATAATTTTATTTTATGAACAAAACTATTTTTTAGATTAGTAAACCTTTATTCGATTTTTCCATTGTCAGCACGTTTGGTTAGTTTGGTTAGGTTATGACAGTTTAATCTAATAATAGAAAATTATAAAATTGTCTGTTTCTTCAGACGCAGCAGTTATTGACGTCAGCAGTTAGTGACGTCAAACGGCACCTGAGAAATCTTCCGTGTGCCCCACCGCAATACTTAGTAGTTTAACACATACAATTTTTTTAACACCAACTTTGTTCCACCCTGTATTAATAGATACTAAGCTTATGGTCATGTTAATGGTTAATACTGTTTTTATATAAGCTTAATACTAACTATAAACACACATCAAACAACAAAATGGGGTTTTACATAAACCAGACAGAAATAACCTAAAAACTGTTTTTACCGGATCCACAATAATAGCAAATCGACAAGGGAGGATGTGTAAATAACTAATTAATTAGGAAGCAGGACTGACTTGTTCAGTTCAAAGTGTATGTTCTCATGTTGAGGAAGTGTTTTAGGATTATCCGCATCATAATTTTATTCAATGATCATCATTGATTTACTGTTGTAGACAGTAGAGGCATCCATCCAGGTGCCTGCTAGACTCTTTGAACAGCTGGAGGTCCAAGGCATTCCCTCTAGCCCCTCTGGAGAACATTTGCTGGTGGCTATGTACAGCAATGGAGGCCTCTTCCCCCACTTCAACACCAGCAAACAAGTCACCTCCTTTGTGGTTGGCAGCAAACTCAGTAAGTGCTATCACCTGATGTTGTATTCAACAGATTATTTTAGGGGTCTGCGAGTACCCTATATTTTTGAGTCAGGTTGGGCCAACAGTCAGCTCTAGGGATAAGCTCTGGCTGGAAATAATTTTTGGGCCAAATTTGGGTTGGGTCAAGCCAATGGGAGCTTTTATTTTTGCATTCACAGAGAGCGTCTGCAAGATGTGCAATCGAAAAATGAGGATATGCAACAATTGCACGTCCTGTTCATAGTTTTGCCATGATCGTGGGAGACGATGACGATGTTGCTGTGGCCACAAAAGATGTTGTTGATTTTGCTGAAACCTCCGAGGATGTTAAGGATTTTGCTGTGACTGCAAAGGTGTTCTAGATTTACCGTGACCTGGGGAGATATCCACCCGGGGACTCGGTTGGGGTCAAGCGAAGTTGAGCTTTTATTTTTGCATTCATAGAGAGTCTGCGAAGATGCGCAATCTAAAGTATGGGGAAATCATGTACATTGTACAATATTATGCATAATCCGATAGTACTATTACTATTAATATTTGTTCGAATTCAAATCAATACTTTCCTAAGCAACCCGTTTTAAGCCCAAGACTTTTTTGCCAAATTTTATTTACCTGAAATAACCCTACCCGAAGTAAAACAATCCTGGCCTGCAGATCCCTACACAATTTACACAATTGTTACGAAAATAAAAATTACATTCACCTAGGCAAGATAAATTACTTAAACTTTAAACAAGAGTTAAAGTAATGCTTCTACTGTTACAGTTGGCATGTTAGTAGAGCAGCTGAGTGAGCCAGTGTATGTCATGTTGAGAGCTCCTCTCAGTGGCTCTCCACGACCCGCCTGGTGGCACCCTCCCTCTCTCTCATGGAGACAAGAAGGTTGCCAGCTACTAGTTAAAGTAATGCTTCTACTGTTACAGTTGGCATGTTAGTAGAGCAGCTGAGTGAGCCAGTGTATGTCATGTTGAGAGCTCATCTCAGTGGCTCTCCACGACCCGCCTGGTGGCACCCTCCCTCTCTCTCATGGAGACAAGAAGGTTGCCAGCTACTAGTTAAAGTAATGCTTCTACTGTTACAGTTGGCATGTTAGTAGAGCAGCTGAGTGAGCCAGTGTATGTCATGTTGAGAGCTCATCTCAGTGGCTCTCCACGACCCGCCTGGTGGCACCCTCCCTCTCTCTCATGGAGACAAGAAGGTTGCCAGCTACTAGTTAAAGTAATGCTTCTACTGTTACAGTTGGCATGTTAGTAGAGCAGCTGAGTGAGCCAGTGTATGTCATGTTGAGAGCTCCTCTCAGTGGCTCTCCACGACCCGCCTGGTGGCACCCTCCCTCTCTCTCATGGAGACAAGAAGGTTGCCAGCTTTCTGACTTTCTGCATGGTCTCTTGGTGTTCCAGTGTAATCGACTGGGCTATTTTGCACTTTTACAAGATACGTCTCATCTATTGTCCACCAACAAAGTGTGAGTAATAGCACTATACATAACAAATTTTCACTTAGAATTAGTGATGTGTCGGTATCACTTTTTCAATGTCGGTACCGGTACCGGTTCCCAACCAAAATTGATTCTTGGATTTCGGTTCCGGTACCATCAGTACCTCATTTTAAATTATGGTACTTAATTGTTTTATTTTTAAAAGGAAATACAGTATCCCTATTTCAATTTTTAAAACTGATTATTTTTCATTAGTGTAGGTTTTTTTTATAAAGGGATTAAGAAAATAAAATTTAGGCCTATTTGTACAAAAAACACTTTAACAACCAAACTCATTCAAATCAAAACAATATATACCATTCCAGAAATATAGGCCTATTTTTTTAATGATTCACTGCTAAACCAATAAATTTAACATTACCTTACAGTAGACTCCCTCTTATCCGGACTCCTTGGGACCGAGGCCAGTCCGGATAACGGGTTTTCTGGTAAAACCGACGTCCCAAAAAATCGTAAAATAGAAGGTTTAAATGCGTACTGTATATAGTATTTGACTTAAATTTAGAAGAGCATTGTATTTAGACACGTGATCACTGGTCTCAAATCTTTCCCACGAGAACAGTCGTTTCAGTACTGCCCACTTCCTGCCATCTAGTCCGGTTAAACCAATGTGCTGATAAAAATTGTCCGGTAAAAGAGATGTCATTTCCGCCGAGTGTAGTTTGGTTAAACCGATGGCCGGTTAAAAGGTGTCCTGATAAGAGGGAGTCTACTGTATTGCCTTATTACCTCCTCCTTGGCTTGATACTAGCAAAGCTGGATAGGCTGTGTCAAGAATATTTACAATAAAAAAATAAAACTAATATTTACAGTATGTACAGACTTCCGTTTACTGTAGGATTTTTGTATGGTCATTAAGACTAAAAAAAAACTAAAAAAAAATAAACTTATATGGCGGTGGATTTAAAGGCCTGTGAGGTCGTCCTCAAAAAAACTCCTTGAGAGAGTAGTAAGGCCGAGCTTTCAGCCAACACTTTAACCTTTTGGGGTCTATTTAAATGGCGGTATACTGTTGCACCAGGTCCTATTTATTAGTATGATTAATCACCTGTGTTTGTAAACATCTCTCTTATGACAGAAAATTTTCTTTTTATGCTTTCAAAGTATGCAAAAAATTTTTTTACTTATTCGATATGTTAATACTAGTAATTCAGTGAAAATCAATTATGTATGAGATGTCTGATGTTTAGTAAAACATTTATTTATATGTACAAAAATAAAACAAAATAACCCAAAAATTCTTTGGCTAGCCTAGGAAGTGTCAGTTTTTTATATTTCTTCCATGGTCTTTATTATTCCTTATAGCTAAGAGCATTCTAGTAATGTAAAAAAGAATCTTAGAAACATAATATTGAAAATTATTACTTATAAAAATACAAATAATAAAAATAAAATTTGTAACTTACGGGAAGCAAAAGTAGGCCTATCATTTGTCTGGAGTTTCCCACTTTCACTTTAACTCCACCCACTGAATCACTGGGTAATAAAAATGGACTACTGTACTAGTTTCACATTGCTTTATGTAAAAGAAATCTAGACTAAAAACCAAGAATAAATCTACATAGGCTCACATCGAAAAAATAAAAAATGTTCAAACAAAAATTGGAATAAATCGCAAGTTCCACATTTAGGCTACCGTAGTTACTATTTACATATTTACAAGGGATGGCTTTGAAGTCTAGTCTCTATAATTTTTCTTTGTGTGATACTTTTCAAAACATCCATTGGGGTGAAGACCCGGTTTACGCGAACAAGTGTCACAATAAAACGAAGTTTCTTTTCTTCCTCCGGGTATTTTTCGATCTGAGCATACAGCGCAGTCTTTGGTCTTCTTCCCTTCATGAGCCTTGATTGAATGGTATAAGCCATTCATGCGAATGGCTGCATCATTGTCCAAAGATGAAGGTCTACCTCTCTTACGACGCATGTTGCGGACATCGCCTACGAGTTGCTCTATGAGCTGCTTTCGATAATCGAGGTGACGAACAGCAGGTAAGTCATGATTTTTCCTGTCCAAGTTTTACAAAATAAAACTATTTACAACAGAAACCTCCAACATCCAAAAGTAAAGTTTGCGCCACCATTTCAGACTCTGTCAGTGAAAAAAAATTAACCTACATTCTGTGTAGCAGTTTGGAGCTGTTCAGCTAAATGTAGAATTATTCTTACAGTGAAAGGTAAGTCGGGGCGTAACAGACTGTTTGTGGTGTACGAGCCGTAGTATGGGGTCACTACGCTTACATACCCGGTGGTTGCGTCTGCCAGGACATAAAGGCGGAGTCCCCACTTAGTGGGCTTTTTAGGGTTGTACATTTTGAATAGGGATGGACGAGATTGGATTTTTAGTTCGAGACGAGACGAGACGAGATTTTTTATTTCTCATAAAATTTCGAGACGAGATCGAGACGAGATTTCTCTTCTCATACACAACGGGAAATGCACGTTCGAAATTTTTACCTGATTTTGTAACATTGTTAGATGACTGTTTAAATACTAAAATAATGATAATAGGCAAGAATATTTACAATCTTTCATTAAATAACATCAGCATAACATTTTTTTATTAATCACGCCTAACTTATTAAAAATGCCTACGATTAGGAAACATGGTGATATCAGTTAGGATAGAGTTCAACTTATCCTAAAATAAAATAAATCATAAAATAAAAGCAATATTATTTTTTATAAAATAGTTACTTGTTTTGACTTTTTTATAGTAATAAAACATTCCTCACACTGCTTACACTTAACAAAACTTCTCAAATGTTATTAAAGTAATATTATTAAAATAATGAAAGTAATATTTACATTAAAAGAATTAAAGTAATATTTACATTAAAAGAATTAATTAAATAAGAACGCCTTCGAAAAGGAATCGCAACTACAACACGCTCCTGTATTGCGGGTATTGCATTGACTTTCTGCAGGCGTTTTTAATTTTTTTTATTTATTTTTTTTTTATTCTCGTCTCGATAAAAATCTCGGCCAAAAAGTAATCTCGTCTCGTGTAACGAGATTGAAAATTTCCCGAAAATTTCCCGAAATTTCGAGACTTGACCATCCCTAATTTTGAACGTTACCCTCCCTTTGAAACTGACAGTTGACTCATCAACAGAAATAAACTGGCTAGGCCTATAAAGTTCAATAAATTTGCTACCAACATAATCCATCACATTTTTTATTTTTCTAGCCCTAGATTGCATACTTCTGGCTCGGGATCCATCTGGTGGAGACACATGAAGAGCCCAAAAAAGTTGCAAAAACCTTTTCCTGGAAAAAACCTCTTTGAAAACGTTTGATGAATCAACCCAACCATCGGAAAAAAAAACTTTTCAAAGTTTGTCTGGCTTGACGTCCCATGTTCAATAGCACACCGTGAAACGCAATCATTTCTCTGACAGTCACATCTGTCCAACCCCACCAAATAGAGTGCTGTCGCAGAGGTGTTATTTTGGCAATCTTTTGTTTCACATACCTGTTTGTTTCCTGTACTATTTCACTAAACAATTGAATTGTGAAAATAAGGTTAAAAAAGTCTATAGGTTTGGTAGGTGGTTCTTGACCAGGATCTCTTGTGTTGACGAAACCAAATTCACTGTCATCAAAAGGTAAAATATCGAAATCAGGAGTATCTTCATCGCAAGACTCCCACTCAGCGTCAACTTTTGGCAGCAGGTTAGGCCTAACTTGTCGTCCACGCCTAGGCCTATTCACCGCATCACCCGCACCATCAATCGGTATTTCTGGTTCAACTTCACTTTCTTCATCACTTCCCGACATTTCTTCCCCTAAAACATCGTTTTCATCACTTTCAGACTCATTTTAAGAGTAATGAAAAAGAGGATCGTCCGCGTCTTCTTCGCTATCAATATCGTCAAACAAAGCGTCCTCTATTTCATCATCATCTAAAACGTCAGGCCCGGTTCTACTTGTTGAAGCCATAAAAACTTATTGAAAACCAAATAAAAACAAAGAACAAACCCTTCTTTATAATATTTGTTGCGAAAATAACACCAACACGAATAAAATACACCACAACGTACTTAAACAACAATAGAGGTTAGCAGCAATGACGATCAGACTCTGGTGACAGCTGACAGCTGGCGAGCTCGAGCTGACAACAATCTGACACTTGTTTTATTTTACTTTTTACGATTTGGAACAGACTAAAAGTGAAATATATCGATTACCCGATATCTGTATAACCTATGCATCGGCAACCATCGCGTTTTAAGTCGATGTATAGCTCCGATATAAGTTGCGCAATAGTGTCGGACTGAGTCCGCCAAAGGACCGGAACTGTCAATGACGCAATGTCAGACTCTGTTCGCCTATGGACCGCTATAAAGGTTAACCTGGCTTAAAACTGATTATGGTTCAAATGCCTAACTGCAACCGGCAACTTATTGGTCAGTCTGAGGGCCATGACTGGAAAAGCGTATTTTGTCCTGCTGAGCCTACAATAGGGTACATCAATGTGATTTTTGTGCCTGGTGTTATGCACATGCACCTGTTGTCTGGTGGTAAAGGTATGCACATTGGAGTGTATGTAGCTGACACATTGAAGGATGTAGTTACTGTGTATGGTGAGTATGCCCAAGTCAACAAATATAGGCTTGCAATGCTCCTAATCACGAATCATGTTAGGTTTAAAAAGCACAGAGAGTGTCGAAAACTTATTTAAAGATCTTAAAATTTTGACAGTTTACAGTCTTTATGTCTTAGAAACAATAAAGTATGTCAAAGAACATGAAAGTGATATATTTTTTGAATCCAAGCATCATTATGATACCCGAAATAAAATTATTTTTGATAAACATAATCTGCATTTTTATAAAAACAAAACTAAATATATGGGTACCAAATTTTTTACTCAGTTGCCAAATTTAATTAGAAATGAGCAAAATTACAATAAATTAAAAAAATTGCTGAAAGAATATCTTGTTAATAAAGCTCTCTATTCTTTTTCGGAGTTTCCTTAAGTGAGGGCTCCACTACTGGTTGCCTGGGTTTTATATATAGTTTTAAATATATTGTATTTTAGCTATATAGCATGAAAGTATGGGATTTTTAGTTATATGTGACTCTATTCTGATGCTGCAATGTATTCATACGAATAAAGTTTATTTTGACTTTGACTAATCGCCCGCTGTCAGTCATATTTCTCAGAGCTTTATTCTGCAGCTTAAGATTATTATCCGAACAGTTTCGAGTCAACGTGGTCGTGTCGTGCCGGAGCAAACGGGTTAGTCTAGTGCAATAGTGTATAACGGTGATCGAACAGTGACCAATGTTTTGTGTTTTTATTACAAGACGTTAAAATTGTGAAAGTGTTCTTAATGAGCTGTTCAAAAATTGAAGACTAATCACACCTGCAGCGCCGAGGGGAAGTAAACGTCACCGAAAATACACGTCACCTGAAAGCCCGGTCGACAGCGTGGATAACCTCAACATGGGTGCGGAGAAGGTCGGGGATATGCCGCTCGAGCAGTTAATGAAAAGTTTGAGTGATCTGTTGGATAGAAAATTGGACCAAAAACTAGGGAATTTAGCTACTAAAGATGACCTGTGTAGTATAAACAATAAGGTGCAGGAACTGGTAATTGAGAATGAATCGCTAAGGTATCAAATCTGTGAGCTTAGGCGTCAGGGAAAATTTGTGCATGACAAACTTATTGACTTAGAAGGGAGGTCTAGAAGGAATAATTTAATACTCAAAGGCCTTAAGTTTAGTGGGAAACGTCCAGATTGCAAACAAATTATAAAAAACTTTTGCCGAGAAGTGTTGGGCATCGATAAATTGTGGGTTAATAGGGCTCATACAATTGGGAGAGAGGGAAACTCTATTATTGCTCACATTCCGGAGGTCGCAGATATAGACTACATATTGACCCAGGCTAGGACTTTGAAAGGAACTAACTATATCATACATAGAGACTTTCCGCAAGAAATAAGGGTTAAACGGTCGCTTTTAGTGGCAGTACGAGCAGAAAAAACAAGTTAGTTGGAGGACTTAAGATGCCACTTGTCCATGATCATCTGTACGTGAAGGGCACACGTTTTACCTGGGAAGACAACACACTGAAAGCTGGACGAGTTGAAGGAGCCCGAGAACTGATGAAACTATTCCGACATGACTTCTCAGACTTCCTCACCAAACTGTCTCGACGGGGCACGGAGAAGGACGACGACGAAGAGGAGCCACAACGGATGACGTCTCAAAAATATGCGGATGCTATAGCCATGGACACGGGCGCTGGACCTAGAGAGACATTGCGGGGGGCACCTGAGGCGGCGCAGACCACGACTCCTCAGCAGGTCGTCATGTGAGGGGACTACGCCAAACCTTCTGAGAACCAACAGCAGGACGGAGACAGCGCTGGGCAAGTAATGGGACATGGTATAGGAACCTTTAAGGTACTTTCATATGTGGGCTTAAAAATAGAATTATTGATGACAGTTTAGTTGAATTTTTATGTAAATATGATTTATTTTTCCTAACAGAAACATTTTTAGTTAAATCAGACAAATTTTTTATTAGAGACAAATTAAAATGTTTTAAGTTGTGTATTAAATTTGCTGAGAGGATAGGTAATGTTGGCAGATATAGCAGAGGTGATATTATTGGGTTAATTTTGAATTCACCTTTCCAGAAAAATTTGACTTTTGTTAATGAACAGGAACTAAGTTATGTAAAGGCGAGTTTCAATGGTGTTCAAAAATCCCTAAATGTCATACCTTTATATTTGAATTACAATAAGTGGGATCAGAGTTTTAGTGAAATTGTTGAATATTTCAGTAGTAATGAAATTGGGAATTTAATATTTTTTGGAGATCTGAATGGACGAATAGGTGATGAACAGGGTTTTAAAAATGGTGAAATTAAAAATTTAAATAGTTATTTAGATAGTGGTAGGAAGTCAAAAGACAAAACCATAAAGAGAAGGGGGAATAAGCTATTAGAATTGTTTGACAATAGAGGATTAAATATATCTATAAATATATTAAATATATATAATATCGTTCTAAATGGAAGGTCAGCTAGTGATAAGGAGGGTGAGTTTACTTTTATAGGGGCAATGGGCTCGTCTGTTATAGATTTGGCAACTGTGTCATTGGATTCCTTGCATTTAGTGAAGGACTTTAGAGTAGTGCCATATCCAGGGTCCGATCACCTATCGATCAAAATTATTCTGTCAGTTGATGAAATAAATAGTAACATAGGGGAGAGGAGAGAGGTTAATACATCAACTTTGTTACCAAAATTAAAGTGGTCGGATGAGGACCAATCGAAATACAAAAGTCGGGTATTACTTAATTTGACCAACGTTCAGATAGGAAATGATAATCAGGATAATATAGACAATTTGACCAAGTGCATTGTTCGATCGGCAAAACATAAAACTCATACAGCAGTAAAAAACAGGTTTATAAACAAGCAAAAGTGGTTTGATTTTGAGTGTTTATCTGAGAGGAAAAAGATGTTCAGATTGCTTAGTCTTTTTAGAAAAACTGATTCGAACTTGGTTAAAAGTAACTATCTTACTCAAGTAAATATATACAAAAAATTGTGCAAGTTAAAAAATAAGTTATATAACGACAAAATTATTTCAGATTTGAACAATAATAATACAGATAGTAAAGCTATGTGGCAAGCAATTTTAAATTTTAAGAGAAAGTGCAGTAACGCAGTAGGAAATATAACGACCAACAAATGGATAGAGCATTTTAGCGCCTTGCTTAACCCCCCGCTTGTGGCAGGTGAGATGAGCTATGCAGAACCTTCCATAGATAACGACCGATTAGACAGCGATTTCACCTTGGTAGAGATAAAGAATGTATTGGCCGTGGTCAAGGCAGATAAGGCCCCAGGAGTTGATAGAATTCCTTACGAGTTTTTCAAAAACCAGGGTGTCTACCAACCGGGAAATCCGGGAAAACCGGGAATTGTACTTAATTTTTTATTGGCCATGAAATGTACGGGAATTGTCCTTAAATGCCAGACTATGTCCTTAAATTTTTAATGGGCCATAATTTTATTGATCGCTAGTTGGTTAGGAGCACATAAAAGGTTTATCAGATGTTTGTTTACATTTTCATAATTTATTACTAGAGTTATTATGCAATAAAAATCCTATTAGCAATTTCAAACCCATTAATATTTTATCACGACAATCAAGTGTCAAGTCAAGTACTTCCAAGAATTGTTGACTCAGTTATAGCTCATAAAAGTTGTATCACTTTTATTCCTTTACAACTTCTTTTTTTATTACTAGGGTAATTATTATGAGATCCCAAACCTATTTTATCGTGAAAATAATAGATTTATAATGGCTGTTAAATTTCACTTCTTACTTGTACTTTGGCTTGAAGATTCAATTTGCTGCGGCCATTGCCTAGTGCCATAAAACTGTTGATGGTTTCATATTAAACATGTAAATAATCTACAGTTTTATTTTGTAAGTTAACCCCTTTTTTATGGATATTTGATCTTTTAATTGACAAAACCACAAGCAATGCTGTTTGCATTAATGTTTTATCACTATGTAGGCCTGCTTGGTTTCAAATTATGTCATTGCATTTTCTGTATCTTTGTCTTATATTGTTGGCTATTCAGGTTTCAATGTTTTTTGTTTCCAATATATTTATTTATTTTGAGTTGTATGCTTTAAGCAATCTAAATCTTATGAACTAGAATGATGATAGTGACTTTGCTGCTATTATAACCTCATTGTTTGTTACCCAGTTTATATAGGCCCTCCTAAATAATTAGGTCTAGGCCTGGGTATTTTGATTCTTGAAAGAGCTGTAAAATATATTAAGAAAATGTAATTGAGCCTAGATAAACAATTAATGATTGCTATGTGTCTATATTAACTTTGCAAATGAAAATACAATAATCTTACTCTGTGCTTATTGCTTATTGGTAGCCGCTTACCATACCTTGATTTTGTACTAAGAACTGAGTAACAATATGCATTAAAGATTTTTTTTCAAAAGTAGTCGAGAGCCTAACGTTGTGCCAGGGGGAATCATGCCAAATTAATCCGCCTGGATCGGATAAGCTATGTTATGAAGTTTACGTGACCGATGGAGATATTTGTCGCTATCGCAGGAGACAATGATTGCGTTTCTCTGTTACACTATAAAAGCTTTACCTAAAGTATAGGTAGGCCTATACTTGTTTACTTTCAATAAATTTCTATTTTGAAATTTTTAACTCTTATCTATTGTTATTTACTGTTCTCTCTGGTACAACTACAGTTAATAACAAGATTAATACAGTTTGACAAATCAGGAAAATTATTCGGTAGGCCTAATGCCACCGACAAAGGTTACGACAAAGTGTCCTTAAATGTACGGGAATTGTCCATGAATTTTTATCCAGAATGTAGTAGACACCCTGAAAAACGTACCTGATCATTTTCTAAACACATTATTATCAGTCTATAATTTCAAGCAGTCTGCATTTTCAAAAGCAATAAAAGTTTTAAGGAGTCCATAATTCATCCATTACACAAAAAAGGCAAAATATAGATTTAGTGAAGAACTACAGAGGTTTATCTTTCATAAATTGTGTAGCTAAATTATTTACCAGTATGTTAACAAATCGATTACAAAATTGGATCAATGATAACAATATTCTAACAGAGTTTCAAGCAGGTTTTCGAAAGGGTTACTCGACAATTGATAATATATTTAACCTAAGTTGTATGGTCAAGCTAAGGCTTGCGTAGAAACAGGGTAAACTTTACTGCTTTTTTGTTGATTTTAGTTCTGCGTTTGATACGATTGACCGCAAGGCATTGTTCTACAAACTGTCAACGCTTGGAGTATCCACGCGCGTGATTAATAATATTAGGAGTTACTATATGACGAGACTTTTGCTAGTGTGTGGTGCAAGGAGGGAGTTACAAACAGTTTTATTAAAAGGACAGGTCTGAGGCAAGGATGTAATCTCTCACCTACCCTTTTTAGCCTATTTTTAAATGATTTGCCAGAAGCGTTAGGAGGAGAGTATAGCTTTAGCGGGGAAAAAGTAAATTTATTAATGTATGCCGACGACATTATACTTCTCTCGCCTCAACCTCAATTACTCAAGGAAAAAGTATCAGACAGTAAGAGTGAAAGAAGCTCAGTCCCTGCGCAAGTTTTTTGAAAGCGATACCTTTCCAAAATGTGTCCGGGAAAGAAGAATTTTGTCTGCAAAGGAAAGCTGAAAGTTCAGAGGCGAATACTACAGGACTCTATAAAGCACCTTTATAAAAGGTTTACCGAGGAAAATGATTTTAAAATCAGTTACGCAACATTTGCATGCTCAAGGCCGTTTTGGGTCACCTTCCCAAAGGCACAAGACCGAGAAACATATTCATGTATGAAGTATGAGAATTTTGAGTTCCTCGTCACTGCTCTAAAAAAAGAAAACATTATCAAAGAAAGCAATAGCCATGATGTTTTAAGACAAATTGTTTGTTCAGTAAAGAACGAGAAATGCATGCTTGGCCTATGTAGAACATGCAAGTCTAAAGAGATAGTTTTTACCATGACAGACAATGAACGAGTTAAGTACTTCAAGTGGGTACAAATTACGGAAGACAGAATTATCAAGGGGAAGGTGAAGAAAGTGAAGAGGGTAGTGAAAAAAGAAGAAAATGCTCTTGCGTCAGAAGTTGTTAATACATTCCAAAATGCGCTGCCCGTGTACAAGAGTCATGTCTACAGCATGCTCCATCAAGCAGGTCTGCTTCAGAATTAAAGAAAAAAAACCTAAAGGAGGGAGAACTTTTACTTCAAATAGATTTCTCCCAAAATTACGTTGCTAAGTGTGCCACAGAAGTTCAGGCCATGCATTTTGGGGTTTCGAAGAAGCAAATTTCCCTCCACACTGGAGTTTGCTACCAGAGGAAAGATGAGAAGGTAACTGTCAAGTCCTTTTGTTCCATATCAGATAACCTCGGCCACCACTGCCACGGGGTTTGGGCCCATCTACGACCTGTTTTGGGGGACCTAGCTGTGGAATTCCCCAACACAACCACAGTACATATTTTGTCTGATGGCCCATCGTCCCAATATCACAACAAAGGGAACCTATTCCTAATGATAACTTTGTTACCGGGTTACTTCAAGCATCTTAAGACATTACCTGGAACTATTCCGAGCCAGGTCATGGAAAAGGCTCCATGGACGGTGTTTGGGGGTCCATCAAAAGGTGCGCTGACTCCAAAGTCAGATATGGATTGGACATAATGTCTGCTGCCGACCTTGTTAATGCATTAACAAATGAAACTAGTATTAAACTTACGAAGTCTCCCATGATGAGGTCGAAGAAGCAAAAAGGCTATTGCCAAACAATCTGCCTGTTGTTAAAGACATAATGCAGATCAGGCAGTTTTGCTTTGAAGATGGGAACGTCAATGGTCGCAAGTTATCTTGTTTTCAATGTAAGATGTCTGAGCAGTGCAAACATTACCCTGCTATAAGTGCCACAGGTGAAAATCCTGAATTTTCAAAACCCCAAAAGAAGAAGTTAATACGACATTCAACATCTTCTGGTACCTGCTTGAAAAAGAAGAAAGTTTTGAAGGTTGAAGAGGTCTATTCATCATCTGAGGACAAATTCGAGCATCCACCTTCACCTACGACAAGTCCTGTGAAATTAGAAAAGGCCTCTACATATAAGCCGGACACTTTTGTTATTGTCACTCTGGAAGTAGGGACAGGGCCGTATTTCCCTAACGGCGGACACGGCTGTTGCCGGGGGCCTCGGCCTAGAAGGGGGCCTCACTTGGGGCCTCAAATATTATTTTCTTGATGAATTTATTTCACTAATCATCTTTTTTGCAGCGATAGCGGGAGCTGTTGATGAAATTTGAGGGACCGCAAAAGATCCTCGCTATTTCCTCGTTAGCGTAGGAGTTGTCTCTATTCGCCCGTCATTGCGGAAGAAGTCCAAGATTGTATCCCGACCGCGGGAGACGATGATGGTGTTTACACGGCCACGGGAAATGAACTTGATTTTGCCGCGATCGTGAAATACGATGACGTTTGCACGGCCACGGGAAATGAACTTGATTTTGCCGCTGTCACGCAAGACGACGATTACGTTTTCGAAACCGCGGGAGATGTTCATGATTTTGCCGCTATTGTGAAAGACGATGATCACGTTTTTGTGACCGCGGGAGACAATGGTGATGTCCACATGGCCACGGGAAATGAACTTGATTTTGCTGCAATCACGCAAGACGACGTTTACACGGCCGCGGGAGACGTTCATTATTTTGCCCCTATCGTGAAAGACGATGATCACGTTTTTGTGACCACAGGGGACGATGATGATGTCTAGATGGCTGCAGGAGATTTTCATGACTTCATTTTCTTCATTTTCATTTTGCTGCGATCACAAAAGACGACGATCACGTTTTCGAGAACGTGGGAGACAATGATGACGTTTACACGGCTGCGGGAGATGTTCATGATTTTGCCGCTATCACAAGACGACGATCCCGTTTTCGTGACCACGGGAGACGATGATGATGTCTTCACGACCACGAGAGATGTTCATGATTTCTCTGAGACCACATGAGTCGTTCATGAATCCGCCGCGATCAGAGGAGACAGAGATAACGCCTCAGCGCTCACGCAAGATTTTCACCATTTCCCCGCGGCCACATGTCGAGACGTTCATGATTCCTACGTGATCGGAAGGGACTGAGATGACATGTCAGCGTTAATGCAAGAAATCAATGGACCCTTTTATTAGCTAGTCTCCTAGGACTCTTTCAATCAGATTGTTGGAAACAAAAGGTCAATTGATCAACTTGAAGCAATACCATGTGTATTTCTAAACCCTTAAGCTCCAACCTTTGAAGAATCAGAATATAGAGTGGGGCCTCTCTGGTGAGAGCCGCCGGGGGCCTCATAGATTCTAAATACAGCCCTGAGTAGGGAAATCAAAAAAAGTTTGTCGCCGTCGTCCAGAAGTTATTCAATAATAACGAAGTGAAAGTCATGTTCATGAAAAATTGTTCCAAAGACAAGTTAATGTTTTTACCAGATGAAAACGATATCAGTTATGTTTCTTATTCACAAATTGTCGGAGCACTTCCCACCCCTAAGATTATTCAAAAAGGAAATAGGCTTTTTTACAAATTTTCTCAGAAATTGCAACTTTACGCTAGTTATGATACGGTACTAGAGATTTTTTATCTTGGTACGATCTATTGTGTTTTCTGCTCTTAATTTTCCTATATGTAATCTATGTAATTATTTATGTATTTTATCGTACCTGAACATGATTTTTAGTGAGTTAACTTCAAGTCATAACAATTCACTTGTTAAATAAAGAAACACAAAAAACCTTAAATGTACTGATATCATTTCAAAGGGTGTTTAATTTGCCAGAGTTGTTCCAAACTTACTAATTTGTTCAACAATGTAATCTTGTTGTTTTCATACATTTTTCTTTGTTTCATCACATATCCTGTAGATTTAGATGTAATGATTTGATTTTGTAACTCTTCTTTGTTTCAAATTAACAGTACTTTGGTGATGACCATGTTATTTGTCTATGGGTCAGATCGCTAACGTTTTTCTAACATCAATATTATTACTAAAACAAGATAATTCGTACTAAAAGTTGTATTGTCTGAAAATAAGTTGCATTTGTGTTCAATACTCCTTCTTTACATCTCTAAATGTCATAATTAAAGCCGAAAAACGTCTGTTTTGCTAGCGCCGCATCAGGTCACTAACGCCACATCAGATCGCTAACGCTCACAAAAATGAATATAAAATGAATTTAAAAAAATATATTACACTGTTTATGTATTATTTTTAATAGTTTGTTCTCTCTTTGGTTAAAATAGTAAAAAAAAATAATAAAAAAAATTTTTACATTAAATATTTGAAATTATCAATCAAAAACGTGTAAATTTTAGAATGTTCCCGTTATTATTGTTGAGTTTTTCAATATAATAAAAAATTAAATTTTAATAATATGAAAGATGCATTATTCAGGAAACAAGGTAGATGTTAATAAACATCGTTTTTGATTTTCAGTAGTATTTACTTTTTTTTTACTTTTAAAAATGTTAGCGACCTGATGTTTTTTTGTAATTGATAAGACAAATATTCGTAAAAAAATATAAAAACTTACATTTAAGCTCTGCTAAAGTTAGCATGGTATAATGTAACACTTTGTTAATAATTTGGTCAATAAATTGTGTATTTTACCAAAATAATATTTTTTTATTTCTTCAGTTTTCATTTTCTCTCTCAATTTGATATTCACCCTTATAGCATGAAAGTCAATAATTGAGCCTTGCAGTCGTTGATGGCATATTATGATGGGTTTGGTTTTGTCATGATTGATTTGAAGTCCATGTTTTTTGGTCCATTCAATGATTCATCCAATGTCTTTGTTAATGTTTGAAACACAATAGTTAATGTCATTGGCATTGAAGTGTGAGTAAATTTGTAGGTCGTCAGCGTACATGTGGTATTTACAGTGGGTGAGGATTGTGCCAATGTCATTGATGTACATTACAAAAAGCAGAGGCCCAAGGATTGAGGCACACCACATGTAACTATCTCCCAGTCTGATCTCAAGTCATCAACCTGAACACACTGCCGCCTATCTGACAGATATAATCTTAGCCATTTAAGAACACTATCAGAAAATCCTATGGCCCTTAATTTTTGCAATAATAGTCTGTGATTTACACAATCGAATGCTTTAGGCCGGGGCCACACGACGCGGATCATCCGCGTGGTCCGACAACACATTGAATCAAATGAGAGTGGCCACACGGGGCGATCCTAAGCCGCCTGGGCGGAGTGTCCGCGCCATGTCGCGGATTGTCCGCGCGATCATAAGCCGCGTTGGAGGGGATGACACACGTAGTCTTATGAGAGTGGCCACACGATACGGATTGTCCGCGCGGTTGGAGCTCATTTTCAAGCATTTGTAGTGGTTTTTTTTTTAGTTTGTGCTTGTGCATTTCGGTTTATAGGTGTAAAATGTTCGATACAGACAAATCAATAGAACTTGTTAAAGATAATGTGGGATTTCTCATGTTATACATTTCTCATGAGTATATCTTCCTTAGTTATATGCGGTCAAAGCAATTGAAGTAGCTCGTCAAACGATGCTATCTACATGCGATAGTAACGAAAAAAGACTCCGAACTATGGTTTCGCATGTCCTCGTAAAAGGTTTGGAACACAAATGGTTTATCGGTTATGAAATGATGGACCCAATGATTTCGGTTTGCCTTCGGTTGCCTTGTGGTGAGACTCTAGCTCGCCACTTCTGTTATTTTGTAGTTTTACTTTTACTTTTATTACTTTTAATTATAGCTTTTAACATTTAAATAAGGACATAGATGAACTTGTAACAAACTTTATTTCTATCTAAACCAGTCTTCATTATTGATCTTATTTTCATAACACAAAACTAAAAACATATGGTATTAAACTATTAACTATTTTACAGTTTCTAGGAGGCAGAACATTTTGCCATTACACAAAGTACTATAAGTAATTTCAACAGCCACACGCTTCTAATGCACAAACTAACATACGTGTTTCTTCCATGACTACAACGAGAACGAGTGAATTAAACCATGTTAGAATCTCAGTACGTAGGCTGGGAAACCTCAACCGGAAGCGGTTCGTCCGCTCCGTGTGGCCGGGACATCGTCGCACGGCTTATGATCGTACGATCATAAGCCGCGCGGACGATCCGCCACGTGTGGCCCTGGCCTTAGAAAAATCTAATAAGGTAAGAATCGTACCCTGTCGACGTTCCATTGAGAGTCTAATGTCACCTGTAACTCGAAGAAGGGAAGTTTCTGTTCTGTGACCTTTGCGAAAACCAGATTGATAGTGAGAGAGGATGTTATTTTCAGTTAAAAAGTCAGTAATTTGACTGTGAACGATTCTTTTGAGGCCTTTAGATAGAGCGGGTAAAATGCTGATCGGCCTGAAATCCTGACTGATGGTCGAATGAGGGCAGACTTCCAAGATGAAGGAAATGATCTTTGTCTCAAAGACGTATTGAAAATATGAGTAATAGTTTTGAAGAATGGCAAAAAGCATATGTCTGATGAATCGTATTGTTATACCGTCAGATCCGACAGCATTGCTACGAATCCGGCGAATAGCCTTTAAAACATCAGATTGTATAACAGGTTTGAAAGAAACATTAGATATTCCAACCATTGGTCCAATGAGTTAACCAACTCATTAACGTAGTTATTATCTGGTTGTTGGTTGATATTTTGACTATATGAAGAAAAAAAGGAATTTAATTTGTTAAGAGATATACTAACTGGTTGTGAATCAGTTTTCTGTTCCCAGTTCCCAAGACTTTTTACATTGCGCCATAAAACTCTGGATGACTGATTTTTATCTCCAAAAAGCTTGTGAATGTATCTAAATTTTGAGTTTCCCAGCAGTTGCTTGACTCTATTAAGTAGACGTCGATATTCTTCCAATTCAATTTGATCTTGGGAACCTTTTGTTTATCAAGGAGATCATTAATGGACTATTAAGCTCACAGACCATTAAATCAACAGAGGCAAGATTTTCGATGGTGTGCCATGGTATTTGCTGTACGTCTAACATAAACTGAGGCTCATTCATATTCTTGAAATCTCTATATTTAACAAATTTTGTCTTGGGCTTAGGAGCTTTAACCAAATAAACACAGTAGATAAGGCCATGTTGGGATACTACTGGAACGGGAAGCTGCCTGTGATGTAAAATTTCTTGTGGGTCAGAAACAACTATTATATATGAGCAAAAATTATCCGATTTTGATTAAATTTGGTATAAACGTATAAACCTACATTTATTCGAACGAGTTCGCGAACCAGCATGATCGGACTATGGGAACGGGGGTTTACGGGGGTAAACCCCGGTTTTTATGGGGTAAAAATAGGTTTTTCCCATTTTTGACCCTAAAAACACAAAATTTCTTTCCAAACCATTTTGTAGAGCTTAAAAAACAAATAATTATAGTATACTGAAGCGTTGTTGTGTGTCAAGTGGTTACGGGGAAAATTCTACAAAACTGTAAATTAAAAATGTCCATGTTATTCTTATGGAGAATAAGTCAACTGTTGTAGTTTGCTTGTTTATGAATATTTTTGATCGAATTTGGAAAATACATTCATTTCTTACTTAACTATTAACATTTCACAAAAAAAATACACTTTTTTACCCTCAATGTTGCAGCAAACCTAAGTACTTGTTAAACTAATTCTATTTAAATAGGGAACAAATGTGATATTTTTAAGGAGGCATTTTAGAGTCAATCCAATCAGGCTAATGGAAACTCGCTTAGTCTGCAGGTTTGCTGCGGGGGGGGGGGGTATCGAAATCTTTTTATAGTTAAAAGTGGATGAACTTTAAAGTAGGATTCCAATAATAGTTCTAATATTTAGAAATTTGTCTTGAATTCTTCTAATCTTCTGTTAAACCATAGATAAAACATACTCCATTAGTAGATCTGTCATCCTTATGGAAAAGCTGAAGCCAATTTTATTGTTAGTTCTATACACTGCACTGTAGATTTTTTTTTTTTTACAATTTGTTTCTTGTTATTTCAGTCATTTAAAACATTGTTTAACCACATAATATGATCTAATCATAACTTGTCCTCTAGTTATATAACCAAACAGTAAAACACAAATCATGAAAATAACCCTAAAATAATAGAAACAAAATTTTGTCGACACTAGCGATCAGTGTCGACTTACATGAACTAGACACGAAAATCGAGCTTAAAAATAAATGTACAATAGGATGAGAAGTATTCTTGTGTGTTGGTTAGTCTATGGTGTAATTCCTTGAATTTTTCAAGTAAGATTTAGTAGACTAAATCAAAGCTTACAAGGTTTCAAGGCTACCCGACCTTGTAGTATCGTTTTATACCGTGACAACGGTTTAGTTAACCGACCTTGAAGTTAGTTTTACTGTTTCCAGGGTGGTCCGCAACCGTTCCAGATTACCACAGCCAGCTGTGTTAGTGGGCACGTTTGTTAGTGTCACTTGTATGATAGTGACTACTCTCACATATATGGTCTGCTACTCTACCATACAGATGTCCAACAAAGCCAAGCACTCTCTGTCCAACACTTGGCTGGCCATCTCAGCCCTCTGCTTGGTATTCAGGTAAATTTTTACTATACAGTAAAAACCCTCTAGTGTGGTATCCAATGGTCCTCAACTTTCAATAATCCGTCATTGGTCCAGAGGTCCAACAAATTTGTTGTACGCTTTTTAAGCCATTTTAACACATCATGTAGAGTAAGTGGCAAACGGCAGACATCAGTTGCATTCAGAGGATTTTGGGGACGTTTTATTTTTTATTTTCTTTTACCATCACTACTAAAGTAAGAGGAATCAAAATAAAACAGGGAACATCCCGATTAAGTAAAGATATTAATTGTACATCATTTATATTTAGCAGTGTTTCTGCTAGTACAGTAGAACCTTGATTATTTGGGGTAGTTGGTGGAAGGGAGAAAATTGATAACTGAAAACTACGGTTACTCCAACATGGTATAAAAATATATGAATAATTACTGTTGTACAGCATACAAATGGACGCGTTGCAGAAAGTCAACAGTGCCGGAAGGTCAAATAATTTATACTTGTGCCAATAGGTCAAAAACTACAATGTTTGCAGTGTCTGTAGATCAAAAATCCCAGTAAGTCAAATAATACAGTCCGTGCTAAAAACGTAGTCTATGTTAAAGCGATTGACACATTGGGAATTTGACCTAATGCAACAGCAACAGCAGTTTTAATATAACGAAATACGATCAAATATAAGTTCAGTTTCGCTGAGTCAAGAGGTTTTCATACAAGAACGGTTTATCGCAAGAATAAATTGTTTAACCTTTACATGTATATATCACTGAAAAGAAAAACTTTTAAAACGTTATATTTCAACAACACTGGATTGGAGGCAATTTTTAATTAGGTACTTGGTTTTGAGTTTGGAAACCTAAACTATATTAAACTATTGCAATCCAGCTGTCCGTTTCCCAGAGATAGAAGTATGTAACAAATATGTTCCATTAACTGAATAACAAAAGTTGACAGCATATTTCCTACCCAGTCAAAAGAATAAGAGAAAACTTTAAATGGGGGACATTCCTTTATTTTGTGTGGCAGTTAAAAATATGATTTTAGTTTTTTGAAATTCAGCCGCCATTTTCCAAAATGGAGGCCAACTTTGAAATTTCTTATGGAACACCCTATATTTTATCATGTTTTCGAATAGAATATGCAATTTAAAAACTTTTTTATTATTGACATTTTTTCGATAAACCCACTCGTTTAGGAGTTACAGCCTATGGAAAAATGACTTCCGGTGTACATTTTACATCATGTAGCTCCTAAACAAGTAATTTTAGAGCAAAATTGCAAGAAGTAATTTAGTCATAGAATTGCATCTACTAGTCCTGTGAGTGTTTGGATTTTTAAATTTTGAAAATATAATTTACAAGGACTTCTGGGGTGGGAATTAGTCATAATTCGGATGAATCTTTTCTGAAGTCTGAAAATAGTTTTTGCATCAGTTGCCTGTCCCCACAAAATCACACCATACCTCAAGATGGATTCTACATAGGCATGATAAACCATTTTAAGTAGGTACTTCAATGGTGACACATTCTCTCAAGTGGACAAAGACTGATGATGCAGATCTAATTTTTTTCTTTATAACATCTAGATGCACCTTCCAGTTAATATTTTCATCTAGATGAATGCCTAGGAATTTATTTGAATTGACTAAATTGGAAAAACTATTTAATTCTCTTTCATTTCTGGCTGAAAATTTGATAATTTGGGTTTTATCCACATTAAGTTTAAGGCCATTTATTTTAAACCAATTTTCCATTTCTTTCATAACTTCTGTGAGAGATGTAAGAAGCTCTTCTCTACTATTTTCTTTAATGATTGCAGTAGTATCGTCAGCAAACAGAATCAAATCTCTATTAATAGCTTTAGGGAGGTCATTTATGTAGATTAAAAAGAAAAGGGGACCTAAAATGGAGCCTTGAGGCTTGAGGCACCCCAAGCTTTATACATTTCCAATGTGAGAAATGCCTGGTTCCTCCATCAGAAATTACAGTTCTTTTTTTCCGATCTGAAAGGTATGATCTAATTAGGGAAAGACAACTTCCTGAAATTCCATAGTCATGTAGTTTTTTAAGCAAAAGCGAATTATCGACACAATCAAAGGCCTTGGATAGATCACAGAAGACACCAGCTGCATTCCTTGACCCGTCCAAAGCCTCCGATACCTCATTAATAAAGTGTACAAGAGCTTTATTTTTTCCAAGGTTTTTCCTGAAACCAAATTGATTTTGATAAAACAGATTATTATGTTCAAATAAACAAACTAATTGGTTATTTATAACTTTTTCAAAGACTTTAGAAAATTTGCTTAAAACTGATATTGGACGGTAATTGTTGATATCTGACCTAGAGCCTTTTTTGAAAATTGGAGTTATTTGTGAGTTTTTAAGTTTGTCTGGGAAAATTCCATTTGTTAAACACCGATTTATGATAATAGATAAGGGTTCAGAAATTAAATTTACAGCAGCTTTAATTAATTTGATCGGTACTTCAACCCAACCCACAGAAGTTTTGTTTTTTGGGGAAAGAATTTTTTTTTCACTTCGCCCTTACTAATCTGCTGCAGATTACACAACAAAATTCCTTCATCTCTACAATAGTCTCGAACAGATTCATGAACTCCTTGCACGGTGGCCTTTGGTACATTAATATTCAAAGCTGTTTAGGCAAAGAAAGTGTTAAATATTCTAGTTATATCCTGAGGTTTACATATTATATCTTTGTCGTTATTAATTAAAAATAATTTGCCATCAGTTTTGTTTTTTACGTGACCAAGTTCTTTATTAACAACTTGCCAAGCAGCTTTAGACTTATTTTCAGACTTTTCTATGTAGTCACCATTTGCAATTATTTTTGCCTTCTTTACTACTTTTTTAAAGATTTTTTTTGTACTGTTTCACATACATTAAAAACTGTCTATCTTGATTATACTTAGCTTGCAAGTAGGGATGGTCAAGTCTCGAAATTTCGGGAAATTTTCAGGAATTTTTAAATCTCGTTACACGAGACGAGATTTATTTTTGGCCGAGATTTTTATCGAGACGAGAATAAAAAAAATAAAATTTAAAACGCCTGCAGAAAGTCAATGCAATACCCGCAATACAGGAGCGTGTTGTAGTTGTGTTTCCTTTGCGAAGGCGTTCTCATTGAATTAATTCTTCAAATGTAAATATTACTTTAATTATTTTAATAACTGAAGAGTTTTTTTGTTAAGTGTTAGCAGTGTGAGGAATGTTTTATTACTATAAAAAAAGTCAAAACAAGTAACTATTTTATAAAAATTAATATTTTATTTTATGATTTATTTTATTTTAGGATAAGTTGAACTCTATCCTAACTGATATCACTATGTTTCCTAATCGTAGGCATTTTTAATAAGTTAGGCGTGATTAATAAAAAAAAGGTATGCTGATGTTTTTTAATAAAATATTGTAAATATTCTTGCCTATTATCATTATTTTTGTATTTAAACAGTCGTCTAACAATGTTACAAAATCAGGTAAAAATTCCGAACATGCATTTCCCGTTGTGTATGAGAAGGGAAATCCCGTCTCGATCTCGTCTCAAAATTTTATGAGAAATAAAAAATCTCGTCTCGTCTCGTCTTGAACTAAAAATCCAATCTCGTCCATCCCTACTTGCAAGTGGAGTTCCCTTTTCCTCACACTAGATATTTTGATGCCTTGTGTCACCCAATTCAAAACTGTTGGCTTACATTTACAAGTTTTTTTCAAAGTTTTTGGAGGAAAAACGTGATTGAATGCTAGTAGGAATTGGTGCAGAAAGTTGGAATAGTTTTCACTTGGGTTCAAGCTCGGATCAAAATTAAAATTGCAATTACTTTTAAAAAATCTATGAAGTAATTAATTTTTTCATTTGAAAATATTCTTTTACTAGATGGTGCCGGATTATTTACAGCAATCTTACAGTTAGTTGGCTTGGGGAGATTTAAGAAAATAGCATTATGGTCTGACATACATAAATTAGTATTTAGCTTAAAGTTTACCTCATATTTCTTTTGCGTAATAATATTATCTAGACAAGTTTCTGAATTGCGATTTGGGTCTATCCTTGTGGGCTCCTCAAACTGCAGCCAGAACCCACCACACTCAACCACTTCTCTAAATCTACAAGATATAGGATTGTTGTCCAAAATGTTAATATTAAAATCACCGGTGATGAAAACAGACTTATTTTTTACTCTTTTTTGCAGAAGCAAAAGCAGCTTTTCGAATCTAACCAGAAACAATTTATTCATTTTGTAGGTTGGAATTGTATAGACTGAAATAACAATTAAATTGAAATCTGGGAGTTCAACTGCTGAACCTTCAAATATAAAATCTTCATTCAAATCAGAGAAATCCAAAGGTATAAATTTACATTGTTTATTAATTAAAATACATGAACCTCCTCTTACACAATTTTCTCTTACATAAAAATCCGCCAAACAAAAATTATTGATTGTGTTAGCCAGATTAATAGAGTCATTGTCAAGCCAATGTTCAACAAGTGATATTACTTTAATTTTTAAAGCAGACTGAGTTAAAAACAAATTGAGTTCTGATATTTTTGACGAGCTTAAATTTTGAATATTATAAAACATTATAAGATCTGAATTATATTCTGGATAAATAAGTTGTGGATTTTTATTATCTTCAGTTGAATTTATGTCAAAATTATTTATATCAAAATTATTAATATCTGTTACTGTAAAATTTTGGAGACTGGCAGACTTATGGTCTTTGTCAGTACAGCTTAGTTTAAATCTAAATTTACAGAAGAAAATAAATCACTATTTTGAATGCAAGACACTTTACTCTGCTTTTCCACTGCACACACTGGTGTTGACTTCAGTGCCTCACTGTAGACTTCAGTGCCTCACTGTAGCTGAGTTGATCAGTTACCAACGCAGGGCTGACAGGTCTAGAAGGATTCTCTTCCGGGTGTACTATGGGACCAACAGATTGTGAAGAAGTCAAGGCAGCAGGTTGAGGTCTGACAAGATAATCCTGTTTTGTCGAGCTAGAGAACTGGGAGCCCTCTTCGGTTTGCTTTGATGGATCCTCAGAGTAGTTGTTCTCAGCAGAAGGCAGGACAAAGGTAGGTTGATAGGAATTAAGAAGGTTCTGCAACTGCTTCAGAAATTCTGCATACGACAGCCCATTCCACAGTTTTCTTCTGGCAGTAGGTTGATCATATGCTACTACGACTACGGTTGCATTGGTCTCATTCTGCAATTTAGTAATGTTTCTCATTAAATGCTCCAGCTTTATTTGGTCACGGACAACACCCATGGAGGAACAAATCAATTTGTTAAGTTTCTTTCTTTTGAAGTCTTGAATAAGTTGATCAAATGCCTCGTCATACTCTTTATTCGATGGTTTCCCATTGAACAAGTCTTTTGTGACAAGGCTATAAATTGTCGCACCATTTTGTTTAGTCTGGCATGTCAATCTGGAGCATACAAATTCAGATTGTTTTGGTCTTCCAAATTGTTTTCGGAATACGACAGCGACACCCGCGCTCATGTTCCTTTCATGCTGAAGGTCACTAGAAATTGTATGGGCAAAAGCCACAGACGGGTCATTTTTGTGACTATCAATAACTTTGTTCATGTTAGCAGCAATCACATTCACTGAGTTCAATGTGATGGATTGATTTTGCCTAACAGTTGACTTCACTTGAAATATTTCTTTAATCATTAGGGCTATCTTATTTTTTCCGTGCCTGTTGAAATGCAATCCATGCCTAGTATATGATTCCCTTGTTAGACTATTTATAGCTAGGAAGGAAACATGGTCGAATTTTTTTGCAATTTCCTCCATATCCCAATTGAGGTAGCTTATTTTGTTATTTAAGGCTGGATTATGGTGTCTGTACGGTAAGCCTGAAATGATAACATTGGTGTGTTTAGTTTGATCAAGCAGACTTTCTACTTCATTGCTTAGACATCTTTCAGCTTGAGCAATATCATCATTCGACCCTCCTAACCAGACTAATGTATCTTCCTTAGAAAAGTTTTTTGTTAAGGCTTTTACATCCTTTATGACGTTTGCCGTCATCGCATTAGGTTTAAAGATGTTGCTTATCCTAAATTTATTTTCGGGCCATAAGTCCATAAGATTTTGCACAATGTACCTAGCATGACTATCCCCAAGAATCAATATTTCCTTTGCTTTTCTTTAGTGCTTGTCATGGATGCGATTACTAGGGTTATTTAGTGAATTTGTCACCGCTTTTTTTTAACTAACTGTCTCACTTTCATTGCCTTGCTCCATCTTTTGGGATTCAAGTTTCTTGTTTTTGCTCTTTTCTATAAATTGGAGTTCAGCTTTGTTCTGATTTGTCGACTCCGCTTTGCTCAGTTTTGCTCCTGGTGATCTTTCAGCTATGCTATTCTTACTCTCCACCACCTCTTGGAATTTATTTTTACTCTTCTCTGCTTCTTGAGTTTCTCCAGTTTTAGGTCACATTTTTAGGGCTTAGGTCACATGTTGGCCTGACTTGAAGTAATGTGACAAACAATTCCAGGTCTGTGTCCAACAGAGTAGAGGGGGTTTTTTAGTGAGTAGTCTGTGATAGATTCAGGAGTCTCACACTATAGGCTGACTACCTGTGTGCGTAAAAGCATTATCCCTCCATCCCTAAAAAAAAAAAAAAAATAGGGGGAGAAAGTAAAAATAAGTTGTCAAAGATTTGCTATACGCTCCTGAATAAACTCGTACCATACCAAGCATACATGCAAATGAGTGAACAAAACGCAGTATCGCGCGCGCAACAGTAGCCTACTACATCAGGAGCAATGACCTACATCGCATTCACACAACTGCGCCGCCATCGAGTACAACCCAACAAACAGCAATCGTTCGTGTTGGGCAATTGTTCAATCCATATCGCCGAGTCTAGTCCAACAGTCCAGTCTAGTGTAGTGCGACGCTAAGTTCAGTCCAGTCCAGTTAGCAGCACTTGCAGCGCACCAGGCGATGGTTCCATGAACTTCGTGGTGACGGTGTTGCGATCTAGTTAGAGGGGTCAGTACTACGTGCATCCACAGTGCACAACGTAGTACATTGTAGAATTTTCCTGTTCACGCGTTCGCCCGCATAGTCTTCAATCTATAGTGTTATATAGTTAATGGCTGTACCCAGTGGCAGGCCCCGGTAAAGATATTAGGCCTGCCCACCCCCCCTCCCCTCTTGAAGTCGGGCCCCGGTAAAATTGTCCGGAAAAACTGGTCTGAGTACAGCTCTGAAGACTGCTGTTCCATAAGTAAATTGCATAAAATATTTATTTGCAGTTTTTTTTCAGAACAGCTGAAGGTTTTGAAAACATTTTTAAAATAGCAACTTGCATTTGTTACAGTCTTGGAATATATGAGACAGAGGATTTAGTAACTTGTGAAGTGATTGGTCTCCTAGTCCATTATTTCACTCTGTGTTCCTTGTTCTGGATGGCAGTAACAATAAAGTAAGTTAACAAAAAATAAATGAGTACTGTATTTTATTGATGTACACCGTAGAAATATTTTATTGCTGAGCCTAAAATATTTAGTTCAAACTTAAAAATCAAAACTTCGAGAATTCCCAGTTGTTTCAGTGAATTAGTTGACATTTGTTTTGCTTATGTTAAAAGTTCTATGTATTCAATGTAGGAAATAAATCTGAACAGTTTTCACAATTTTCAAATAGGCTAATGTAAATGAGATTGTGATGTTTTCATAAAACTCTCATTATGTTTTTTTTTTTTTTTATTTGAATACATTACAAGAGTGACATTATGTTGGATAGCTGAAAAAATCACATAAAATTACATCAAAATTTAAAATTGTTATAACAAAAATCAATTTTTATTTTTAAAGGTACTTGTTGGAAGGACCATAATTCCAGGTGGTTGTTGTTACAGCGGCATGTACAAGAGAATGAGGCAGCCTGAGGTGGTGACTGCTGGCTCAGAGGACTTAGCTGAGCCTGTAGTGGTCGGCCAACCACTGGTGGGATTGTACCTGGTAGGGTGGGGAGTAGCTGGGCTACTGTGTGGCCTCAGTGGGGCTGTCAACCTGCCACACTATGCTCCTCCATGTCACTGCAGGTACTGTCTAGTCTGGTGATCTTTTTTTCAGATTAGCAACCACGGCTTTAAACCTAGGTTAATTTTCAAGCAGAGTACCAAGTTTTTTTAAAAAGATCCTCTTAATCCTTGGGGTTGTCATAATCACATACACAAAGTGGCACGCATATAGGCCTAGACATTTTAAAATTTCTAAGATTCAACTTTTATAGCCTACTGTTGAGCCATTTTTGTTTAGTTTTGAATTAGTTGTTATTTGCGGTTATCACCAAATATATGGTGTTAAAGAATGTTTGTTTCCAGCCTGGGCCCTGGGCCAGGAGTGAGTGCATTGACTGTGCCATGTGTGGGAGTGGTGCTCTATCTCCTAGCTCGCTCTCTGATGGTGCGATGTGCTACACTCAGCATAGAGAGTAACGCTCAGCTGTCAGAAGGCACTCAAGCAACTGACCTAGAACTGCTAGACAACAATGTACCCCTGGAGAGAAGCAGCCTTCACAGTGTCGTCACGCCTTCCAGTCAAGTGGAAGACCTTGAACACTGCCCCTCCACCCAATTAAAGGCTTTCCTAATTGTTTTGATGCTCTTCATTCTTATTTGGATATCTGCAGCACTATCAGTTCTAAAGCCTTTCAACATACCTTACGAAGAAACAATATTTAGCTTCTCATACGCTTTTTTCATACTAAATCTCGGAATATTTGTCATCTTCTTTCATTGCTTTGCGAGAAACGATGTGAGATCAGGATGGTTCTCAGTCAAGCCTTGTTTCAGAACAAGGAATGTTTCTGATTCTCGAGCTGCTCCACCTCCATTAGTCTCTTCGTCGGATAGTTTAAATTCGAGTTCGGGGTTGAAATCTGCAGCAATCACTTTAAATTCCTCTCCACCCCAAGGAGTGAATAAAAACGCATCTCCTGCAAATCTCAACTTGGTGTTACTGCATAGGAGGCAGTACCACACTAATAATCTGGTCAATAGCGGAAACGAAGCAGAGGTGTTTTACAATCCCCATCAGAGCGGGGTCGCACGCAAGTTCTTCAAGAAGCAGCGTCGTAAGCAGAACAATCTTGGTACCAGGCGATGTGGAGACGGAGGGGGCTCCCCAGGTCCCTTCATAGGAGGAGCCAAAGTCAACAACACTAACTTCCATGTGGAATTCCCTGAGCAGCGACCTTCCTCCAACCCAAACATCCTCCATGGGGAGGCTCCACTGGAGCGCTTGGTCATTGGAGCTGAAGGGTCTCAACCCATCCTCAACAATGATGGCAGCTTCAGAGTTGGATACTCTACTGAAGATCAGGTTTGTTGAACTTACTTGGGATACATATAAGATCTATATTAGTATACAGTATTACAATCGTACTTAGATTCAACAATTGTCTGGGTAGCCGAGTGGTTATAGTGCTCGCCTTCAAATCTGAAGGTTGCTGGTTCGATTCCAAACAAGATTGTTTTCAGACCCAGATGCCATTTGTCATTGGGCTATGAATTAATGATGGTATCAAACAAAAAGGTCGACGTTAGGTAGTAACAAAACCAGGGGTTGGACCGGTCCCTTTCAAAACATAAATACCCCCGCCGCAGCAAACCTGCAGACTAAGCGAATTTCCATTTGACTGATTGGATTTACACTGAAATGTCTACTTACAAATATAACATTTATTCTTGATTTAAATAGAATTAGTTTAACAAGTACTTAGGTTTGCTGCATCAGGGAGGGTAAAACTGCTTTTTTTTGTAAAATGTGAATAGTTAGTAAGAAATAAAAACATTTTCCAAATTTGATCAAGATATGTTCACAAACAAGCAAACTACAACAGTTTACTTATTCTCCATAAGAATAACATGGGAATTTTAAATTTACAATTTTTTGGAATTTTCTCCGTAACCATTAGGCGCATAATAACGCTTCAATATACTAAATTATTTGTTTTTTTAAGCTCTACAAAATGGTTTGGAAAGAAATTGCTAAATTTTATGTTTTTTGGGTCAAAAATGGGAAAAACCTATTTTTACCCCATAAAACCCCCCGTAAACCCCCGTTCCCATGGTCCGATCATGCTGGATCGCGAACTCGTTCGAATAAATGTACGTTTACACGTTTGTACCAAATTTCATCAAAATCGGATAATTTTTGCTCGAGTTATCGTGCTGACGGACACATATATATATATATATAAATATATATATATATGAATTTGAACGGATGGTGTTTTTGGCCTCTAGGGACCTCAAAACGAAAATAAAAATCGGTCCCACGTCCAGGTCTTACCATGAGTACTACGGTAATAGCTTATTCCTATATGGGAAATTCGCTAAAAATGCCACTGATGTAGAAACACACACAAAATAATATTAATAAAAATAAAGAATGAATTACAAAAAATATTATTTTTAATTCTTTAATTTAACCATAATTATTAGAAACTACTAATTGAACTCAATCTTCTCAGTAGAGGAACATAAAGCAGAACAAGAACAAAGTTGGTTTTAACAATTACTCTTTATTTAAAGTAATTTTAACATTCTCAATCAACTGGTCATGAACAATTTTCTGAAAGCATTTTAATACATTAACTTCATTTCATAGATGATAATGTCAAAAACTGTTTAAACTGACCATAAAATATATATAAAAAAACCATACAGTAGAACCTCGCTAATTCGATCGCTCACCGCCTACGACTATACTCCATGAAACATGCGCACCCTCCTATCATAGCGCAATTTATCTCAAGAACTGTCAAAGATCAATGGTTAACAGCTGCGAGGAAGAAGAGGAATCTGAAGTCGACCGACTCGTCACCTATCCTACACCCGAGCGAGGTTTACGTCAATGACCACCTAACAGCCTGCAACAAACAACTCCTAGGACATGTGAGGGGGATGCAGCGCGACGGCCTCATCCACTTCGCTGGGTACTTCAATGGCAAGATCCTGATTAAGCCAAGAGAGAAGGATGCTGCGATTAGGATCTGTCATCAGGTTAGACAAATATCAGGTTGGCAAGATCCTGGTCAAGCCAAGAGAGAAGGATGCTGCGATCTGTCATCAGGAGGAGTTGGACAAATATCAAGTTCAATCTAAATAGGAATGTATGTATATGTATGTATATGTAGGCCTTCTATATTATTTTAGTACAGTATTTCCATTTTCAAATTCAACCATTTTTCTCTCTATTTCAAACAATATATTATGCGATAAGTCCCTGTTCGGGCGCCATTTTGTAACCCGCTTCCGGGTGTTTTTCGTTAATTTGTCGGGTCGGGGAGTTACTTGTCCCTGATAGCCTAGCCGAGCTGGGTTATTCCGGGGGTCAATTTTGGTCGAGTTTCCCACTTTTGTCTCCTAAAGTCGTTTTCCTGGCTCAGGCGGGAATGTTATGCCTCTTGGCTTTATTCGTGCCTCATCATCGCCAGGAAACGAGCGAATAAAAGAGGGAGGGCGAGGTTTTGTTTCGAAGTTATTGCTTCGTGCGCGACTCTGTTCACAGCCTCCTCGGTGGAGTATTAATTATTTATTTAATTTACTACCCTACGTCCGTGCGCCACGGACCGAGCAGAATTAGTTTAGATGCGTCTTTATTATTTAAAATAATACAATGCGTTTCGGGCGAGTGGACTAGTTCAAAGCCCCGTGAGAGAGTAGGAATATGGAAAGGTGCAAACGAACATACAGAGTAGGGCGGAGAAGGGTCGTTATAGAAAGAGTAACATACGAGACACACACACACACAGACAGGTTGAGCACACAAAGACTCATTTCAAATAGATTAAGCCTAACTAAAAACTAACTTATTCCCAGATTTTCCGGGATAGCTTAGGTCTAACTTATAAATAACCTATTTCCGGTGTGCCCGAAGTAATTAAAGCTAACTTATAAATAGCTTATTTCCGGGTTTTCCGGAATAGATTAAATCTAGCTTATTTCCGGTGTGCCCGAAGTAATTAAAGCCAACTTATAAATAACTTATTTCCGGGGTTTCCGGAATAGATGAAATCTAGCTAATAACTAACTTATTTCCGGGTTTTCCAGAATAGGTTAAAGCTAACTTATAACTAACTTATTTCCGGTGTGCCCGAAGTAATAGCGAAAGAAGAAAGAAAAGTTTGCCACAACAAACATTCATAGTCATAAGGTGACAGAGTAGAAGACTTATAGCTAAGAGCTTAAGTGCTAATTAAATCTAACTTATTTCCGGTGTGCCCGAAGTAATAGAGAAAGAAGAAAAGCTACTTAGCAAACTACAGCTAACCAAAGCAGTTAGCTGCACACACAACACATACAACACACAGATCACTCAATTAGCAACATTCCAGGAATCAAGGAAATGGTGAAGAATGGAAACAGAGGTTGGGGCTTAACTGTCTAACGTCACGGCGAATTAAAATTCCCAAAGCCAATCAGTTTTCCCAAAGCCTTTTAAGCATTGATAGTCAAAGGTTAAGCGTTATGCTAAGATTTGAAGCAATTTCGATGGTTAGTGTGTTAGCAGCGGAATCGTATCATAAGTTAGAATATTTAAATGCATATTGTTCAACACATCAATAATTACTAGGCTAAATGAATAATGAATAATGAAGTTGTAAATATAGCAAAGAATAGTAAAGCAACTACATAGAACATTAACAGTTAATAGCGGCTAAGCAACGACATAGAACATAACTACTGTGCACTGGTTCTAGTATAAAAGATAATGAATAGCTACAATGGTTAGTACAGTTCTGAAATATGTACAAACAAATTAAAGCGTGTTAGTTAGTAAAGAAGCCAACAAAGTATTAAAATCACTCTAATAAATCCACTATTAATTTGCTCTTGTAAGGTCCCAAATTGGACCTCTATTCAATTTTAAATTAGAGCGGGAAATGTTACCGGCAGTGTCCACCCGCAGCACTAGTAGCGTCTTAAGGACGTAGTGGTAGGGGTAGGGCGAGAGTTCTCCAGGACCTAGGATCAACCGACACTCGATCGGCCGGCGTGTAGCTGGTCACTTCCCTCTCTTGACTACTCCCTGTTAACCCGCTCTCATTCACAAAAACCCATTGGGTAAAATAAACGTGGACGTCGTCCCTATTCTAAACGATCACCAACTGTAAGTACTCTGGGTATTAAATATAATTAATTAAATTCACTACTATTAATTTTGCTGTAATATTCCTTTTTGTTGGAATTTATGGGCCACGATAGTTTCGAGCTAAAACAGTTAGATAGGTTATACTCTTAACAAGACTATTTACGGGTATTGTTAGTTGTCTTCTTGAGAGTAGATTTATTTCATGGTGTAGACGGATAGTGGTCTACTATAGTTTTATTATTAAAATTCGATTGTTAGGGGACGGGCGAAACAGCTCACGTCCATCGATAGTAGCTTAGCTCTACAACTGTCTGTAACAACCACAAGTTATAATTGTTAAAGAACGTACTCTACTTAGTTTTATTATTAAAATTCGATTGTTAGGGGACGGGCGAAACAGCTCACGTCCATCGTAACCGATAGTAGCTCAGCCCTATTCCTCTTCATTCATAACCATAAATTATAGTGGTTACAGAACGCATTTTATTGTATTAAATCGGATTACTAGGTGGCGGGCGAAAAAGCTCAGCTTATATTAAATCACTACTTATTACAAATTACGATGATTATTAGGTGACGGGCGGAACAGCCTTGTCGTGATCAGTCCCGTCGTGTGGTCTATTAATTAATACACATCTATCTAGATTAATACACTTAAAATAATTGTTTTAAACCTGATATATTCCCACGTCACACCCGGGTGAAACAACTCAGGGAACCTAGGACGTAGTTGTTAGTCGTGACAATAATTTTCGTTAGTTATTTTTAGTTTTGATTTTATTAGTTTTTATTAAAAGGTGAAGT
Organism: Macrosteles quadrilineatus; assembly: GCF_028750875.1. Taxonomy (NCBI): domain Eukaryota; kingdom Metazoa; phylum Arthropoda; class Insecta; order Hemiptera; family Cicadellidae; genus Macrosteles; species Macrosteles quadrilineatus. The sequence continues at coordinate 137,422,061 of NW_026542594.1, read as the reverse complement.
AACCTTTGTAGAAGTAATTTTATTTTGGTGAGCGTAGGTAACGCACGAGCGATAGTGTTTGTTCACGGCTAACCTAAGGTTCTTCCTTTTTGTGACGTTTGATTAACTTTTTTTTTACTTAACTTCAATGATAATAAAAACACGATCGGGGATTAATTGGCTTTAATTTGGGCAATGATGATGACCAATGATTTACTGAATCAATGATAACATCCTTTGGTCTGAGCCCAGCCAATTAATAATATAAATTGAACCCTGGACACACCTGACTGTTAGCAGATCCGAGGCATATAAGGTGTAGTTTTACCCCCCTCGGAATTAACACCTTACAAATTGGCGCCCGAACAGGGACTTAATTAATTAATTAATTATACCGTATTGTTGTAGAATCTTAAACTTTCAAAATGAGAATTTGGCGTTTGTTTTTGAAAGTTTTGTTCCAGCTATTCTGGCCTACATTTTACATAAATACCCCTGATAAGAGCAAGGGTGATAAGGGTGATAAGACCCTGAAAGTCGTTTCAAGTACAGCAAGTAGTACTTTGACTAGTACCAGTACTAGTAGTACTGGGACAATACCAAAAGTTGTCAAACCAGTCGATACAGTTACTGTGAGTAAATCACAATTAGAGTTACCATTAACTACACAGGCTGTAGGTGTAATATCCAAAACCCCGTCCGAAGATGACCCCAGAACTAGCTGGATAAGGTCATTAAGCAAAGATGAACTTAGACTTGAAATGAATAAGTACGACTTAGATACCTCGGGAACAGTAGACGAACTTAGACGGCGTTTTTCAAAGTTTTGGAAGGATGGAATTCCCCGCGAGAAAAATAAACAAACACCTACTGGTCAGGCCGGTGAGTCGACCGAGGCCGGAAGTCTATTGTACCGCGATCACACATTACATAGCGCGGATCATATTTTTCAAAGCGATATTGCTCAAAGCGTTTCACAACCAACGTTTACTCAGTTGAGAGGGAATGAATGGCATAAAATTTCTGAAGTGTTAGGAATGCCACCTGAGACCTCAATAGATGAAGTTTGTAGGTCGGTATCCCAATTGTTAATTAAATCACAATCGACGTCGAACGTTAAGGAAAATGATGAGAGTAATTATCTAGGCTGGCCTCACCAACATGGGCACGACCTTGTACATAGTCATTCAGCTAGACCTATTTCGTCCGTTATTCCGCCTCAAAACAATAATTTTCCGGGTGTAAACCGAGATGATCCATCTTCGTTGTGTAACCTTGTTCGAAAATGGAATGTCAAATTTGATGGGAGTAAAGATCCTATATCATTCCTAGAGAGGTTAGAGGAATTGAAGGAATCCTACGGTATTGATAACAGACACATTCTCATAGTGTTACCCGAATTGTTACATGGCACCGCGCTATTGTGGTATAGGAATAATAAAAGTAATTGGTTTTCTTATGATGATTTCCGTCATAGTTTTGATTTACATTTTTTACCACCGGGCTATTTGAGGAATCTTGATGAGGAGATACGGTGCCGAACCCAAGGCGAAAAAGAGCCGTTTCGTAGCTTTGTCGTCGCATTGAGCACTTTAATGAGGCGACGTGGTGGGTTATCTCTGGCGAAACAGCTAGACATTATTTATACTAACATGAAACCTGATTATAAGCTTACAATGAAACGTGATGAAATCGTTTCCTATGAGGGTATGCTTAAGCAGGCTGAGCATGTGGAAAGTTATTTTCGGGAAAAGGCGTTATATAGGCCGCCCCCTCCCCCCTCAATAGCACTCGTCCCGGAAACCGCGTACCAACCGAGGCGAAAAGAGGATAGACAAATGGGACACTGTGGTGTTAATGTTTTTTATAGCGGAGAAATATCTGCTGTAAATAAATCGGCTGTAAGTGACAAAGCGGCAGTTAGATGGCAAAATAATATGCCGCGGGACTTGTCTCAGGTAAAAAGTGAAAGTAGTCCGCAGTGTAATGCTCGACCGGCTTATCAACTCTCCGATAAGGGGGTTCCCCGCGATGTTAGTAAACAAACACAGCCGAATAATAATACACTGATGTCCCAAACAAATAAACAAAGACGTACACCTACTTGTTGGAATTGTAATGAAATTGGTCATGCATATTACGATTGTAAATTACCAAAAGTGTTAAAATGCTTCCACTGTAAGAAGGTAGGTATTCGAACCCGTGATTGTGGATGTCGTCAGGGAAACGAGCCACGGGCTTAGGTGATAGGAGGTCGCCCGAGTCCAAATCTAATCCTAAATCCTCCGACTGGCAAATTTGGCTGGAAAAAGTCAAAATGTTTCCGGAAGGGTTTGGAGTCGGTACTACTAGTTTAGATAAACGGCCTTATATTCAAGTTAATATTTATAACATGGACTTCTGGACTCTTGTGGACACTGGTGCCGCGATAACTTTAATTAACTCTAAAGTTGCAAAACATTTGGAGGCACAGGGCATAAAAGCTAAAAACGCGTCTATTTTAGTACAGTTAGCGGATGGGGCTAAAGTGCAACAAAATTGTGTTTATGAGTTTGAGGGTATTATTGAGGGTATGCGTCAGGAGATTAAGGCGGTTTGTTTGCCCTCATTGACGTGTGATGTCATATTAGGAATTGATATGATTAGTCAGCTAAATTTGATTTCGTACAACATCAAAGTAACTTGTTTAAAGGGATCGGACAAGTGTGATAGTACCCGAGAAGAGAAGGGGTTAGGAGCTCTAACCTCGTTGACCAAAGGTCAGAAATCCCAACTAGACGAGTTCTTAGGTAAGCAATTGCCCCTTTTTAATCAGGTATCGGGACGAACTTCGTTAATAGAACACAAAATAAATCTGAAACCGGGAGTGGCTCCTATTAAGCAACGATACTATCCTCGCAACCCTGCGATGCAGGGTGTGATTAACGACGAGGTGAAACAAATGCTGGACGATGGAGTAATTGAAAAATCAAGTAGTAGCTGGTCTTCGCCGGTTGTTCTAATCCGTAAACCATCCGGCAAGTATCGATTTTGCATTGACTTTCGTGCCATTAATAGGGCGTCCGAACTGGATGCTTATGCACTTCCGCGTATCAATGCTATTTTGGACAAACTGAAAAATGCCAAATTTATATCAACCCTAGACCTAGCCAATGGCTACTGGCAGGTTCCTTTAGCCACTGAGAGCCGCCCAGTAACGGCTTTTACTGTACCGGGGGTGGGTTTGTTTCAGTTTACTGTGATGCCGTTTGGCCTCCATTCGGCCCCTGCGACGTTCCAACGACTTTTAGACCAAATTATAGGCCCTGAATTAGAACCTCATGCGTTCGCATATCTTGACGATCTTATCGTTGTTACCTCAACCTTTGATGAGCATCTTGTTTTGCTAAAAGAGGTTTTTGAACGTTTGCGTACCGCTGGCCTCAAACTAAATTACGAAAAATGTAATTTCTGTCAGACCGAATTGAAATATTTAGGACATATCGTTAACGCCGAAGGTATAAGTACTGATCCTGACAAAGTAAAAGCGATCAGCGAGTTTCCTAGGCCGACGAATGTTAAGAGCCTTAGAAGTTTCTTAGGGCTCGCTTCCTGGTACAGGCGCTTTGTAGATCGATTTGCCCGCATCACTTCCCCTCTTACGAGTCTGTTAAAGAAGGGAAACCCGTGGATGTGGACGGATAAACAAGAACAGGCGTTCGTTGAATTAAAAAGTCGCCTTACTTCTACACCTATACTCGCCTGCCCTGATTTTGAAAAGACGTTCGTCCTTCAAGTGGACGCGTCAGACGAAGGACTAGGAGCCTCCCTCACCCAGCGTCATGACAATGGGGAGGTGGTCATCGCCTACGCGAGTCGTCTGCTTTCAAATGCCGAACGCAAGTACACTGTAACCGAGAAAGAATGCTTGGCTTTAGTCTGGGCAGTAAAGAAATATCGCCCCTATTTAGAGGGTTACCGCTTTATTGCGGTGACGGACCATATCGCACTAAAGTGGCTCTTGCGTCTAAAAGAACCTACTGGACGCCTGGCCAGGTGGGTTCTCGAGCTCCAACAAAATGAGTTTGATGTCGAGTATAGGAAAGGGGCGTACAACCGTGTAGCTGACGCGTTGTCGCGTTTTCCGGTCGAGGCTTTGACTACTGACGACCTTGACGTGTCGGCTTGTCCCGTGGACGTGAACACCCCGAGTCAGGTGGCGAAACAGCCCCAGGACAGTGTTACAGGGTCCGTGGATAAATGGTACGACCGTCTTTTTGCAAAGGTAGACAGAAATCCAGTTTCCAACAATAGATTCACTATTCGGGACAATAAACTATATAAATTGTTTAGGCGGAAAGAGTCTCAGGGCGAACCGAAGGAATGTTGGAAGCTTTGCGTTCGAGTAGAGGACCGTGAAAGGGTATTGGTTGAAACCCACGACTCCCTTACTGCCGGTCATTTTGGCTTTAAGAAAACAGCCAAACGAACTGGAGAGAGTTATTTCTGGCCGGGCTGGCGGAACGACGTCCGGGCTTACGTTAGAAGTTGTGCTACGTGCCAAAGGTTTAAGGTCGAACAGACCAAGCCGGCCGGAGTTATGCATTTTTGCCCTCCAGGTGGGCCCTGGCACACGGTTTCGGCAGATCTTATGGGACCCTTACCACGTTCTAAAAAAGGAAACACGTTTATTGTAGCCTTCCAAGATCAGTACAGTAAGTGGACTGAAATGGCGCCACTTAGGAGTGCCACTGCCGCGCAAGTAGCTCAGAAATTTAAGGAACTGGTCTTATTGCGGCACGGGTCTCCTGAAGTGCTTATCGTCGATAATGGCACTCAATTTGGTGCTCGCGTATTCCAGGAGCTAGCAAAGGACTGGGACATAACCTGTCAAAATACAGCCCCATACAGTCCCCAGTCCAACCCTATTGAGAGGCGCAACCGGGTAATTAAAACCCTAGTTGCGCAAAGTATTAAGGGTTCTCAGCAAACCTGGGACGAGAGTTTGAAGGAAATCGTGTACGCTATGAATACGGCGGTGCACGAGTCTACCAAGTACACGCCCGCCATGTTGTGTTATGGTCGGGAGTTAAGGGTGCCTAAGGCGATCCGTGGTCCATTATTTGAGGTTGCTAATGACGGGGGTGAAATAACTCCTGATGAATTACACCACGAGCGAATGCAACGTTTTAGGGCTCTATACCAAGCAACTCAGAGAAACTTGCGAAACGCGTTTTCTTCTCAAGCTAGATATTATAATCTGCGACGCCGGGATGTACAATATGCGGTTGGCCAGCAAGTCTTAAAACGGACTCACATTTTATCGTCCAAAGCTAATGCCGTGGCCACGAAATTGTCGCCTAAGTATGAAGGGCCATTTGTTATTACCCGTAAAGTAGGCTACAATATGTATGAAATTCAATTGCCCGGTTCAAGGAAAAAACAAACCGCTCATGTCAAAGATTTAAAGGCACTCCAGGAGCGTACGATTGTCGACTAAGTTATAAATAAGTCTACACAGTTGACTAATCCTAAATGGTCCCAATAGTTAAGTTTTCATTTCACTAGTATTAAACTGCTGTACATAGTTAGTGCGTAGCATATTTTTATCACTATTCTATCCAAAATTGATTGATTTCTCTTGTTTGCAGGTCCCGCTTTTGCATTGTAGTGCTTGGCTTGTGCATGCTACCATAGTTTCCCCACTGTTGCTTTACGCCATACCTTGTGCACTTTAGCATGGCTACCTTAAGGCCGATAATAAAAATTAGTAGTGGTGAGCTGGATGCGCTGTACAATAATGATTGTGTGGATGGACTAGTAATTAACGCCTACGTAAGGCTCCTAGAGCGCCGAAGTCGGTATTACCGTGAAGTGCCCTCCGCTTGGGCTTTTGACACGGAATTCTTTGGAGACTGGGCGAAGGGTGGTATCGGAGCTACCAGGGGGCGCGTGAGTAAAGTTGCCTTGTTCGGGCACGAACTGTTGCTATTCCCGGTACACCTTCCGGAGGTTAGTGAAGTGGGGCATTGGGCTTTGGTGGTAGTAAACACTCGGGCAAAGTTCTTGCAGGCCTACGACTCGGTCCACTTGCGCAGGGCTCCCCAAATGAAGGTAGTGCTTAGTTATCTAGAGAAGGTGGCGTTGATACAGGGGGTGGAGTTCAACCCCGAGGAGTGGTCCCTCTTTGAGACACCAGACGAGGCTCCGCGACAGCCTGACAAGACGTCGTGTGGCGTCTTTTTGTGTGCGATGGCGGAAAAGCTGTCCAATAATTCGGGGTTTATTAAAGATTTGAACATCAACCCATGCGAGTGGCGAAAGAAAATCGCCCGAGCCCTTAGGAGAGGGCGATTAGAAGACGAGAACTTCGCCCTACTTGAGGTTAAGCCGGGAGACGAGCACGGGCGGCGTTATGCAGGCTTTCCCCATGCCAGACCCCTACTTTTAACAATAGTCACTGGAGAAGGACGTCAAATAAGGGACGATTTAATGGAGGATCAAGTCAGTTTCCGGAGCTACAACTCATTTAGGGCAGCGCCAGTTTTTATTGATCTAACTGGGACGGAAGAGGAAGCTACCCGGGTGCCCGAGCTGGAAGAGGGGGAAGTCGTGGACCCGGTAGATCGACCATCGATACCGGTTCTGAGTATTTTGGCGAATGAGGACGATCTCGAGATCAGTGCTTCCGAAGACGGGCGAAACAGCTCTCGTCCATCGTTAACCATTGTGTCTACGCCATTGTGGAGGGAGGTGAGTAACACTCCCCTGGGACCAGATGAACTTCCCGGAGGATCAGAATGGCGGCGGAGGCCGAACCGCTTCTACAAAATAAGAAGGTGGAGAGAGGACGGGACCTTCTACCGGGAGAAAGTACTGAAGCCTCAGTACCGTAAGCCTCAGTATCGCAAGCCTCAGTACCGCAGGCGCTGGTACTAGTCGGGTTTATTTTTGGGGTGATTTGGGTGATTTCCTTTTAATGAGAAGTATTGTTTCCGTAGGCCTAGGGCCGTGTTTCTGTTACCAATTATTAGTTCCTTGTGACAGTATTCGTTAATTTTGCCAGAAGAGAAGTTTGTTATTTTAATTTTATTTTATATAGATTGTTAACAGTTGTTTTGTGTCATTGTGAAGTACACTTTTATTTTATTTTGAAAAGGGGGTTGTTTCATTAGCTTAGTAGCGTATTCAACCCTTATAAAAGTCTAAACTTTATTTGGAAAACATTTTTCCCGTCTGTTTTTTTTTTCTTTCCCGAAAGTGAGAAGAGGGTGTAAGGTCCCAAATTGGACCTCTATTCAATTTTAAATTAGAGCGGGAAATGTTACCGGCAGTGTCCACCCGCAGCACTAGTAGCGTCTTAAGGACGTAGTGGTAGGGGTAGGGCGAGAGTTCTCCAGGACCTAGGATCAACCGACACTCGATCGGCCGGCGTGTAGCTGGTCACTTCCCTCTCTTGACTACTCCCTGTTAACCCGCTCTCATTCACAAAAACCCATTGGGTAAAATAAACGTGGACGTCGTCCCTATTCTAAACGATCACCAACTGTAAGTACTCTGGGTATTAAATATAATTAATTAAATTCACTACTATTAATTTTGCTGTAATATTCCTTTTTGTTGGAATTTATGGGCCACGATAGTTTCGAGCTAAAACAGTTAGATAGGTTATACTCTTAACAAGATTATTTACGGGTATTGTTAGTTGTCTTCTTGAGAGTAGATTTATTTCATGGTGTAGACGGATAGTGGTCTACTATAGTTTTATTATTAAAATTCGATTGTTAGGGGACGGGCGAAACAGCTCACGTCCATCGATAGTAGCTTAGCTCTACAACTGTCTGTAACAACCACAAGTTATAATTGTTAAAGAACGTACTCTACTTAGTTTTATTATTAAAATTCGATTGTTAGGGGACGGGCGAAACAGCTCACGTCTATCGTAACCGATAGTAGCTCAGCCCTATTCCTCTTCATTCATAACCATAAATTATAGTGGTTACAGAACGCATTTTATTGTGTTAAATCGGATTACTAGGTGGCGGGCGAAAAAGCTCAGCTTATATTAAATCACTACTTATTACAAATTACGATGATTATTAGGTGACGGGCGGAACAGCCTTGTCGTGATCAGTCCCGTCGTGTGGTCTATTAATTAATACACATCTATCTAGATTAATACACTTAAAATAATTGTTTTAAACCTGATATATTCCCACGTCACACCCGGGTGAAACAACTCAGGGAACCTAGGACGTAGTTGTTAGTCGTGACAATAATTTTCGTTAGTTATTTTTAGTTTTGATTTTATTAGTTTTTATTAAAAGGTGAAGTAACCTTTGTAGAAGTAATTTTATTTTGGTGAGCGTAGGTAACGCACGAGCGATAGTGTTTGTTCACGGCTAACCTAAGGTTCTTCCTTTTTGTGACGTTTGATTAACTTTTTTTTACTTAACTTCAATGATAATAAAAACACGATCGGGGATTAATTGGCTTTAATTTGGGCAATGATGATGACCAATGATTTACTGAATCAATGATAACATCCTTTGGTCTGAGCCCAGCCAATTAATAATATAAATTGAACCCTGGACACACCTGACTGTTAGCAGATCCGAGGCATATAAGGTGTAGTTTTACCCCCCTCGGAATTAACACCTTACACTCTTATTCCCATAGATAAAATATCTCACAGCTGAAGTGCTGCTACAGTAATTACAAACAACATTGACTACAAACTAAACACCACACATTATATTTAGGTAAAACCGTGTTCTCACGGACCTACGCGATAAACAAAACAAACAAAACACACGAATATGAAAAGACACCTTGCGTGACCGGAACCGATCGAACTTGAATAGATTTAAACAATACAAATAAAACAACACAATTAAAACAGAAAGGAATTATAACCGGGCGGATCTCGTTCTGACTGTTACTTCTTTTTAACTCACGGTCTATAAATTATGTATCGAACGAAATTCAGATATTCCACAAATCAAAGCTGATCGTTATATATTTTCAAAGTTATTTTAACAAAACAGATAACACTCTATGTTATAGTAGAACGATAGGAATAATCACAAGTTTAAATAAAGCGATCTCTGCTAATTATTCAACTAAATTTAAGACTAAACTTCCCGCAGACGTTTGACTTAAATAGCGTAATTGATTAACAGTGAATAAACGATAGGCGTAATAAAAGCGATAGCAAGTGAGTTCGAGTTATCCTAGGCGCCCTAGGTACAACAACGGCGAATGTCGTCCACTTACTTGGCGTGAGCGAGAGTGTAGGGTCGGGCGTCCTTTTTCTGCCTAATTGCTCAGGCCACTCCTCCTGCTGACTGTCGACTCTCGCCGACTCCGACTCACTGTCTCGGCGAGTGCCGCGCACATCCAGCGCTCTGGCTGGGGTCCCTGCGCATGCGCGGGCGACTGATGCGCGGCCTGGTGGTAAGGCGGTGAACCACAAGATCAGCTGTTGCTGAACTTGTGCCATCTGCTAATTTGTTTTGTTTACATCTTGGAACTTAACTTTGGCGAATTGGCGAGGCGATTCTGCTAGTAAGGGTTTAGTTTTATTATAAATATTCACGAATATTATGAACCCTTACACTCCCTCCCCACTTCGGACAAAGTAAAAAGAAAATTACCAAAAAGAAAAAATACTTTTTCTTGGGCTTCAAGAATGTTCAGCGGGATAGGTACTTATATGCAAGCTACAAGTGTGAGAAAATTGTAATGTGACGTACTTTATGTATCGTGAAAAAGCTTCAAATCCTTTACATGGATATGCACCGCGGGCTTCTCCTTTTCGTCTGTTAACATGAAGATGTTTGCGCCAACTTTGTCTGATATCACGAATGGACCCTCATATTTCGCGGCTAGCTTACCCGCAATAGCGTCTACTGCGGACGAAAGCACGTGATTTCTTTTTAAAACCCTCTGGCCTACTCTGAACGGATTGTCACGGCGGCGGAGGTTGTAGTATCGAGCTTGGTTCTGGTACGCTTTATCCAGATTCTCCTTTACCTTCCCTATTAGCGAGTGCATACGAGCATTTCGCTCCAGTATGACCTCCTCAAGTGGGGGTTCGATTGGATCGTTGCTGCCTTGCAGAGTATCCTGATAAAGTGCCCGCGGCATCTTTATTTCTCTGTTCAGATTCAGCATTGCGGGAGAGTATTTAGTGGAGTCGTGGATCGCCGAATTCATAGCAAAACGGAATTCGGGGAGCTTCTCGTCCCAAGCGCGATGGTCGTCTTTCACGAACTGCGATATCATCGTTTTTAAGACTCGGTTTTCTCGTTCTGTCGGGTTTTCCTGAGGCGAGTACGGTGCTGTGAACTGAAGGCGAATGCTCCATTCTTTTGCTAAATCGCAAAAAATGTTGGAGGTGAATTGCGTCCCATTGTCACAGATGATCACATCTGGTGCCCCATACCGGAATAATACCAGTTCTCGGAAATGAGTTACTACTTGTTTAGCGGTTGCTGATCTCAGTGGTGCGACTTCTACCCACTTTGAGAAGTTGTCCTGAATAACTAGGGCGAATTTGTTTCCTTTTTTCGAGTGTGGCAACGGACCGATCATGTCAAGGGTTACCGTGACCCAAGGAGCCTGAGGTCGTCGAAAATACATTTTCCCTGCTGGTTTTCGATGTTCTACCTTGTACTTTTGACAGGAAAAACATTTCCGGACATGTGACTTGACGCTTGATTGCCAACCAGGCCAGTAGTATCTTGCGGCTACCCGTGCCAAGGTTTTCCTAACACTAAGATGGCCTGCTTCAGGGCGATCGTCAGGGGCGGACTGGCCCGCCGGCCCACCGGCCGGTGGGCCGATACGCCTTCTCAACATTCCAATGTTTGCGCCCTCGTTAATGGAAAAATTCATAAAAAAATTTAAAAAATGAGACGAGATGTGTTTTTAGAAAGCAAGAGGAAAAACCTTGAGTAAAAGTTTCAGCAGTGAATAGCAAAACATAAAGTCGGGTGTGAGACCTGAATAGACACTGTCGACAAGCGAGAGCAAAGCAGCTCTTCTCTCTCGTACGTGTAGGCCTACTCCGAGTGGAAGGCACTTTACTCTGTGGTCTGAGGTACTTAAAACAGCTGTCCTCTTCCCGCGTCATTTTACGCCGAACCCGAAAAAAACTGCACTGCGACTGCAGTCCGACTAATCCGACATTGGTCGGTGTCACGATGTCGTCTGTGGTAAACAACTAGTGAAGATAATTTAATATTATTCATATTTGTTATAATATTTAATTATTGCTCACACTATAACTATTTCATTTTAAGTCACATTTAATTTTTATCAATCTCAACTCAACTCTCTTGTAAAATGGCGTTTGCCGTGCATGTAATAAATAAATAAAGAGTGTGAGCTGCCAATTAAAATGTGTCTCTCTTTAGTGAGTGTCTGATTTGTGTCTCTGTGTCGAAAGCTTCAATTTATTTTTATATTATTTACCTACACAGGAAACATGAACGAAAGCAGTATTGTAGAATCACTACTTTTACAAAATTTAAATTAGATTTAGTGACAGTGTATTTGTTAACTTAACCATTACACAGTAAAGGTTAAACAGTAAACATTATTTTAATACCGTATGTGGCTACCGCCTATTAATTAATTATTTCAATATGCACTATGGCACTAATTTGGTCAACTTTCCTATTTTACTTACAGATAGCCAGCTCAAAATACCTTCGTAGTTCTCATAGGTTAGGTAGGCCTACTTTAGGGTTACAGTTTTGACTTAATGTAATGCTAAAAAAGTTTAAGTCAATAAATTGGTTTTGTTCACAGTGAAAGTATATTGTTTGTGTTAAAATAATTTCATAGAAATCTAAAATATATAACTTCTGTTATTTACAGTGCCAAAAAATACAACAGTTGCAAGTTCAGGTTGTAAAGAGGAAGCAAATGATTTATATTGTATGCATGCAGCCAAGTCATGCAAGGGAAAATAAAGAAAATACACGAATATAATACGAAAGAACCTAAGAAAATCATTTGTATTTTTATTTTTGTTAGGATATTTACTGTCAGAATAGCACCAAGTCGTGTGGGTAAATAGTCTAAATTTTGTAAACCAAAACATTGAGCAATAGTGTCAGTTATCAGATTTCTGATTTTCCACTGTTAATGCCTCTAGATTGCCTAAAAATGCGAGTTTACAGGTATAATTTTTAAAAAATTTTGATGTTCTACCTTGTACTTTTGACAGGAAAAACATTTCCGGACATGTGACTTGACGCTTGATTGCCAACCAGGCCAGTAGTATCTTGCGGCTACCCATGCCAAGGTTTTCCTAACACCAAGATGGCCTGCTTCAGGGCGATCGTCAGGGGCGGACTGGCCCATACCCCCCACACCCCCCGGTTGGCGCCTTCGGGCTGGTCAAGGTTTACGCCCTAATAGAGTACCCAGTCCGCCCCTGGCGATCGTGATTTTCTTCCAATACCATCGGACGAAGGTTTGGTGGAACACAAAGTTTCCACTCTGTGGTAGGGTCGTAATTATTGTTACGATTTTGCGTTGACATTTTACGGAGGAGTTTGCCATCCTCAGTTAATCTGTAGTTCTCAAAATGATCTGGATTTTTCTGAACCTTGCCAAGAATGCGAAAGTACCAGTCTTTCTGTTCTTCGTGAGATATGGACGGTTCATCTGGGTCTTGTGTTCTAATTAAACAGGTCGGGGAAATCTGTTTTATCTGAGCGACCTCTTCACTCATTTCAGTAGTGTCGATTGCAGGGAGTGCGTTGCAAGAAAGTGCGTCAGCCACTTTATTTAGGGAACCTTTCCTATAGCACACCTCACAGTCTAGCTGTTGTTGCCCATCGATCGCGTTACGATGCGAGTTTATACCATTTAATCCTGACCCAGATTCAGGATTTATTAGAAATTTCACTAATTGGAGTTTATTAACAATATCCATGCCTAATGCCACATCGACTGTTAATTTGGGTAAGTACACTGCTGATAAATTATATTCTGAAGAAGAAAATTCAAATGTAAAATCATATCGTTTTGTGGCAGACGTTTGGACTCCATTTGCCAACTGTAAGAGTTGACTTATTTGTTCGGGTACTATGCTGGCGTTTTGAAGATGATCTTTTACTTTTTCTCCAATTATAGTAATCATAGCTCCTGTATCTATAAGAGCTTTGAAGGTTTCACCTAGAATTTTGATATTTACAAAGGGTCTATTGTCTCGCATGCTCGAATATCCACAGCTCGCCATTGGTTCTATCGTTGGAGTTGGTTTGTCTACTTTGACTGGTGATTGTTGGACGAAGTGGGCCCCAGCGGTCCGTTCATTGCTGGGACCCTCCCGGCATTTCCCTGCCTACATGGGCAATTAACTGTTCGCATGCCCTCCTTTTGACAGCAAAAATATTTTATTATTTCGGGCTTTGGACAATCGTTGAACCGGTGGCCGTTTTCACGGCAGTTCCAACAAGTGGGAACTTTATCATTGTTCCTAGCATTAGGAACCGGCTTTTGCCAATCCTTACGAACTGGGATGTCTGGGGGTTTATTGAACCCTCCAGTGCGTGCGTTTTGGGGTCGAGGATCGTCATCTACGTTCCTAACTCTACTTTGAAATATGTTTGTGGGAGTTTGTTTCCTCGCCGGAGAAAATTTTTGTCCCTCTGGAGCGGTTACTGCACTCACGTTTCGCTGATTCCTATTTTTAGCGTAATAAGCAGTCAGATTTTTATCTCTAATGTAAGATTCATATCTTTCAGCTTCCGTAATCATGTCGGCTAAGCTAGAACACGAGTCTCTTCTTAGTGTCAGCTTATATTCGGGTCGCATGTTGAGGAATAACCTATCAAGAGTTTGATCTAAGCTATAGCCACCACATCGTCGGATAAGAGTCGTCAGCGCGACAACAAAGCTGCGAAATGGCTTATTTTCACCTTGAGTTCGCGAGCGAATCTCGTCTTCAAGATTTCTTTTGTACCCCGGGGGCAAGAATTGTACCTCAAAAGATTCTTTGAAGTCCTCAAAAGTTTGCCAGAAATCCTTGTTATTTCTGTACCATAAAAGAGCGTTTCCACGCAACAGCTTATTGGTAAATATTGTAACAATTTCAATCCTGCATAGGTGGGTTTCTTTGTATAATATTCTAATTTATGCTGAGGCAATCTAATTTTTAACCTAGTATTATATTTATGCCCGGGATTGGAGGGTGCTGTTAGTTCCCTTTGTTTCAAAAAGATTATGGTTTCAAGAATATATAAATTATACACAGTTAAAATGTCCAATTTATGAAAAAGATTCTTCACTGAGATGGTTTTCCGTAATTTCATAATAGTGCGAATTGCTCTTTTTTGCTGTTTAAGTAGTGTACTTTATCAAGATTTGATTTTGTTGTTCCACCATAGACTGTGATTCCGTATGAAATGTGGGATTGAACTAATGAATAATAAATAATTTTTAAAGTTTCCAAATCACAGACTCTGGACATCTGTCTCAGAGCATAGATACCAGAAGATAATTTGTTTACTAGGTGGTTGATGTGATCATCCTATGAGAGATTTTCATCAATGATTAAACCAAGAAATTTAGTTAGGCCCACTTGATCTATTCTATCTGATTTCAAGAAAATATTTGGCTCGAATTTGACTTTTGATTGTTTGGTTGAAAATGATATTAGGTTTGTTTTCTTTTTATTTACTAATAGATTTTTTTGATCAAGGAACTCATGGATAAACTGAACTGTTTTATTTAAAGATTTTTCAACATAATCATGTGACTTTCCTGAAAACAGAATATTACAGTCATCAGCATACAGACACATTGATGCATCGGGCCCAGGGATCATTTCCGGCATGCCTCTTATGTAGCAAAGAAAGAGCAGAGGGCCTAAGATTGACCCCTGGGGAACCCCATAACGCAGTGTCTGACACTGAGACCTGGATTTTTCAAGGTATCGAGCTCTATCACTCTCGACAATATAATCAACTTCAACAAACTGTTCTCTGTTGTCTAAATATGAAGAAAACCATCTCAGCTCCTTACCACAAACTCCCATCTCCTCCAATTTAGATAATAACTTGCAGTGTGATACACTGTCAAAAGCCCTACTAAGATCTAGAAATACTCTAATGACATTTTCACCTTTGTCTATTGCATTTATGATGGATTCAATAAATTCAACAGCGGCAGTAATTGTGGATTTTCCAGATCGAAACCCATGTTGTTCCCTATCTAGCAAATTATTAATTTCAAGAAAATTAGAAAATTGGTTATATATAGGGATGGTCAAGTCTCGAAATTTCGGGAAATTTTCGGGAAATTTTCAATCTCGTTACACGAGACGAGATTACTTTTTGGCCGAGATTTTTATCGAGACGAGAATAAAAAAAAAAAAAAAAAAAAAAAAAAATTAAAAACGCCTTCAGAAAGTCAATGCAATACCCGCAATACAGGAGCGTGTTGTAGTTGCGTTTCCTTTTCGAAGGCGTTCTTATTTAATTAATTCTTTTAATGTAAATATTACTTTAATTCTTTTAATATAAATATTACTTTCATTATTTTAATAATATTACTTTAATAACATTTGAGAAGTTTTGTTAAGTGTAAGCAGTATGAGGAATGTTTTATTACTATAAAAAAAGTCAAAACAAGTAACTATTTTATAAAAATTAATATTGCTTTTATTTTATGAGTTATTTTATTTTAGGATAAGTTGAACTCTATCCTAACTGATATCACCATGTTTCCTAATCGTAGGCATTTTTAATAAGTTAGGCGTGATTAATAAAAAAATGTTATGCTGATGTTATTTAATGAAAGATTGTAAATATTCTTGCCTATTATCATTATTTTAGTATTTAAACAGTCATCTAACAATGTTACAAAATAAGTAAAAATTTTGAACGTGCATTTCTCGTTGAGAAATCTCGTCTCGATCTCGTCTCAAAATTTTATGAGAAATAAAAAATCTCGTCTCGTCTCGTCTCGAACTAAAAATCCAATCTCGTCCATCCCTAGTTATATACGATACGTTCAAAGATTTTTGAAAAAACTGGTAATAATGAAACAGGGCGATAACATGTTGGATCTGTACTATTGCCACTCTTAAAAATAGGAATTACTTTAGCCAATTTTAATTTAGAAGGAAAAATACCAGAAAGAGAAGAATTTATTAAGTGAGTCAATGGCTTACGAATAAAAATTATAGATTTTTTAACAATCGTGATGGGTATCTCATCATACCCTGAGGAAAATTTGTTTTTAAAAGAAAGAACAGTTTTCTCAAGATAATCCTCTGTTATTGTTTGAAATTTAAAGATTTTATTTGGAGCTTTATGTTGAGTGTTACAATTTTCTAAAGATTGCTGAGAAACAGAGGGCAAAATTAGTTTTTCCACAGCAGAAGCAACAAATTTGTTTAAAATATTGCTCACAGCAATTGGATGTGTTATGATTTTTTCATTTTGAGACATGCTAATGTTGGTGTTAGAATTTTTCTTTGAGTTTAATTTGATTTCTTTTTTAATTATATTCCATGTCATTTTAGTTTTGTTTGTTGCACTTTTTATTTTCCCCTTGTAAAATGTTTGTTTAGATTTAAGTATTGATTCTTTTAAGTCTTTTTTGCAGATTTTCAACTTTTTATTTAACTCTTTTGTTTTTTGCACTCTGCTTAATTCTTCCAAATCCGTGAGGTGCCTTTTTTTCTCTAATATTTCATTTGACTTCCATACACAATTCCTGGTTCCCTTATCAACACTAACAATCTTTGGAAAATTCAAGTCAAACAAGTACTTAAAAATAGAAATAAAAACATCATATTTTTTATCCACAGGGGACTGAAAAACCTCAAACCAGGTTTCCTATTTTATTCATCACATATTTCATTAACACCATCCATTCAAATTCATATATGTGTCCGTTAGGGCGAGAACTCAAGCAAAAATCATCCGATTTTGATGAAATTTTGTAAACGTGTAAACCTACGTCTATTTGAACGAGTTTGTGACCAGCATGATCGGACTATGGGAACAGGGTTTTATGGGGTAAAAATTGGTTTTTCCTATTTTTGACCCTATATATAAACTTAAAGTTTAGAGATTTCGTTCCATACCATTTTGTAGAGCTTAAAAAGACAAATATTTTAGTATATTAAAGCATTGTTATGCGCATAATGGTTACGGAGAAAATTCCAAAAATCGGTAAATTTAAAATGCCTATGTTATTTTTTTATGGAGAATAAGTAAACTGTTGTAGTTTGCATGTTTATGAACATATTTAGATCACATTTGGAAAATGCATTCATTGCATACTAAACTATTACATTTTACAAAAAAAAAAAACTTTTTACCCTCCCTGTTGCAGCAAACCTAAGTACTTGTTAAACTTTTATTTAAATAGGGAATAAATGTGATATTTTTAAGGAGACATTTTAGTGTAAATCCAATCAGGGAAATGGAAATTCGCTTAGTCTGAGGTTTGCTGCGGCGGGGGTATTTTAAAGTGTGTTTCAGTTTGTTATCATGAATAAATAGTTAAAATTATCGTAACATGGGTTGTTTCCTTGGAAACCTAATGTAAAACGGCAGCATTTAGCAATGTTTTTAATTTTTTGCACTTCTGGCCTTTTTTAGTGTGCTCTAGTGGCGTAACGGTTCATCGTAGAAACAAACATTATATAGGAAACTTGTAGTAAATTTTGTCATCTTTAATTTTTCAAAGCAGGATTTCCTCAAAAACCCATACTTACCGAGATTTGCCCGAAAAACCAAAAAAAAGTGCCCAAATTTTAAGGTTTTTCACAAAATAAACAATGTTTCGGGCAAAATATCTGTCAGCAAACCTCATATTCGTGTTCAGCGACCCAAAGATGATTAGGACTGTACCTAAACTTTCCGCTAACTGCCAATTATATTCCTAGTATGCCTAGCCTATAATGGGAGGAGGATTTGTACAATGTATTGACAAACCTACAAGAGTGTCTGGGGTATCTGAGAGCTGCTTGGATCACATTTTTGTAAAATATAACGACGAATGCGATATTAAATCAGCTGTGATTCAAACGACCATCACTGATCACTACAGCACTGGCCTCACTATCACTAAACCTACTACAACACAACCTGCTTCGTCACAAGACACTACTCCACACACGTACATAGACCATACGTCACTATCACACCTACTGACACATTCTAACTGGGGCCCCTGTTAGTGAATTTCCCTATAGGGAAGTAAGCTATTACCGTAGGTGGCATGGTAAGACCTAGACCCGGGACCTATTTACTTTTTCATTTTGATGTCCCCAGAGGCCAAAAACACCATTTGTTAAAATTTTTATATATGTATATATATATATAGATTAATATATATATATATATATATATATATGTGTGTGTCCGTGATCACGATAACTTGAGTAATTTTTGTCCGATTTTGATGAAATTTGGTTTAAAGGTGTAAGGCAGGATAAACTTGAATGAGTTCACGAACCAGCATGATCGGACTATGGGAACGGGGTTTTATGGGGTAAAAATAGGTTTTTCCCATTTTTGACCCTAAAATCACAAAATTTCACAATTACTTTCCAAACCATTATGTAGAGCTTACAAATAACTTAGTACTGTATATTGAAGCGTTATTATGCGCCTAAGGGTTACGGAGAAAATTCCCAAAAATTGTAATTTTAAATCCCCATGTTATTTTTATGGAGAATAAGTCAACTCTTGTAGTTTGCTTATTTATGAACATATTTTAATCAAATTTGGAAAATACATTAATTTCTTACTAAACTACAGTACCTATTAACATTTTACATTAAAAAACTCTTTTTTACCCTCCCTGTTACAGCAAACCTAAGTACTCGTTAAACTAATTCTATTTAAATCTATACTTATTAAATACGCAAGCAGGTTTTTTGTGACAATTACTCCTCCGAAACTACTGAACCCAAAAATTGTAATTTTAAATCCCCATGTTATTCTTATGGAGAATAAGTCAACTCTTGTAGTTTGCTTATTTATGAACATATATTAATCAAATTTGGAAAATACATTAATTTCTTACTAAACTACAGTACCTATTAACATTTTACATTAAAAAACTCTTTTTTACCCTCCCTGTTACAGCAAACCTAAGTACTCGTTAAACTAATTCTATTTAAATCTATACTTATTAAATACGCAAGCAGGTTTTTTGTGACAATTACTCCTCCGAAACTACTGAACCGATTGTCATGTTTTTGGTGTCATTGGAACGCGACGTAGGAAGTGGTGAAGGAAGTAGTAAAGGCGAGCTGTTCGGGGTATGGGATCTGTTTATGACCATTACATTAAGGTTTTTGCAATCCTATGATGCTATGGGAGAAGAGGGAAACAGGTCCGTGTCGTAAGAAGTGGTAAAGGAAGTAGTAAAGGCAAGCAGTCCGGACTGTGGGAACTGTTTGTGACGATTAGATTAAGGTATCTGCCATCCTAAAATGCTATGGGAAGGGAGGAAAATAGGTCCGCGGTGTAGGAAGTGGTGAAGGAAGTAGTCATAGCGAGCTGTCCGGAGTGTGGAAACTGTTTATGACAATTAGATTAAGGTATCTACAATCGCAAAAGGCTGTGGTAAGGGAGGAAAACAGGTCCGCGATGTAGGAAGTGGTGAAGGAAGTAGTCAAGGCAAGCTGTCCGGAGTGTGGGAACTGTTTATGACGATTAGATTAAGGTATCTGCAATCCTAAAATGCTATGGGAAGGGAGGTAAACAGGTCCGCAATGTAGGAAGTGGTGAAGGAAGTAAAGGCGAGCAGTCCCAATCGTGGGAACTTTTTATGACGATTAGATTAAGGTACCTGCAATCTTAAAATGCTATGGGAAAGGAGGGAAACAGGTCCGAGACGTAGGAAGTGGTGAAGGAAGTAGTCAAGGCGAGCTGTCCGGAGTGTGGGAACTGTTTTTGACGATTAAATTAAGGGATCTGCAATCCTAAAATGCTATGAGAAGGGGAGGGAAACAGGTCCGAGACGTAGGAAATGGTGAATGAAGTAGTCAAGGTGATCTGTCCGGAGTGTGGGAACTGTTTATGGCGATTAGATTAAGGTATCTACAATCTTAAAATTCTATGAGAAGAGAGGGAAACAGGTCCGCGACGTAAGAAGAGGTGAAGGAAGTAGTAAGGTGAGAAGTGTGGAGTGTGGGAACTGGAAACCGTTTGTAGCAGTTAGATTAATGTATCTGCTATGCTGAAATGCTATGAGAAGGGATGGAAGCATGCCCATGACATAGAAAATGGTGAAAGAAGTAGTAAAGGCTAGCAGTGCGGAGTGTGGGTAATGTTTGTGGCAATTAGATTAACGTATCTAAAATACTGAAATGCTATGGAAAATTGGAAAGTGATGAAAACAGGTCCACGATGTAGGAAGTGGCTTAGGAAGTAGTAAAGTATGAGAACCGTCTGTGGCCGTTAGATTAATGTATCTTCAATCCTAAAATGCTATGAGAAGGGAAGGAAACAGGCCCCACGACGTAGGAAGTGGTGAAGGAAGTAGTAAAGGCTGGCAGTGCAGAGTGGGGGAACCGTTTAAGCAGTTAGATAAATGTATCTAATACTTAAATGCTATGAGAAGGGAAGGAAACAGGTCTATGACGTAGGAAATTGTGAAGGAAGTAGTAAGGCTTGTAGTGCAGAGTGTGGGAACTGTCTTTGGCAATTACATTAATGTATCTGCAATCCTAAAATGCTATGGGAAGAGAGGGAAACAGGTCCACGTTGTAGGAAGTGGCTTAGGAAGTAGTAAAGTATGAGCACAGTGTGAGAACCGTCTGTGGCCGTTAGATTAATGTATCTTCAATCCTAAAATGCTATGAAAAGGGAAGGAAACAGGCCCCACGACGATGTAGGGGGTGGTGAAGGAAGTAGTAAAGGTGAGCAGTGTTGAGTTTGGGAATGGATTAATGTATCTGCAATGCTAAAATGCTATGGGAAGAGACTGTAGACTGTAGGTTAAAATGATTACGAAGCACAAATCGATATATATTTTCGATACATGCAATCGTTTACAATAGAAATTTACAACTGAGTAGACAACAGCTGATTTTTACTCCATAGAGGCTAAAAATTATTTTTACTCCCTAAAGACTAAAAATTCTACTATAGACCCTCAATGAATGCATTAAAAACGACTGTTTTTACTGCAGTATGACAAAAACAATATAATATGAACCCTTGATGACTCCGCTCCCATGACCTTGCTTGGACTGTCCGCAGTTGAATTTACCACTCTCCACTCCACTCCACTCTTTACCCTACAATCCACTCATCACTCTCCACTCTCTTCACTACCCCTTTACACTGTCTTTCTCTCTCTCTCTTCTGGCCACCACGAAAATCTATAAAGCGCTACCTTACCAGCACTGTGTTCATGGAAATACATTTACTTATATAACTAATAATAATAATAATAATAATAACAACCTATTGTCTTTTTTTATATCCGTTCCAAAAATTCAATAATTTTTCTTTTTTCTATTTGACAGCAACTTAGCAGACGCACAGGTAGCACTGCCTATGTCTGCTAGTTCCTTTGTTTTATTGTTATATATTTTGGCTTTATTAAATCTCGTATGTATTTTTAGTGACAAAAGTCTCTGTCTAATATACTTTATGTTTTATAATCACAGATTGTAGCCAATGTTTTTTGGAATAAACTATATGCTCATTCATTCATTCATTCGTCACCTCCGGGACCGGGAGCAAGGTCGGAACACAGAAAAAGGTTGGATTATCAGAGGAACACATTTGTTGACATGAAAACATATTAAAACTGTATTTTGAACAGACCACGGATAACTGGAAACCATGGTTAATCCAACATTACATCGTCAAAATATAATTATAGGTCGGCCGCTTAGAAAGCGACCTCTTCATAGCATTGGTGCGAGAGAGAAATACCGAGCTGTGGGAGTGAGACAGACTATGGCTCTACCCCCACTCAGCTGCTGTATGCGCCCCTCCCGTCATGGCCGTTTTCACACTGCACAACTTGACAACGGCACGTCACCGCCCCGGTGTCGTGGGAGTTAATAATAATAATGTCTTTATTGCTCTTTGACAACTGGAATCCAATTGGAAATTAGTTGGAATCCTGTGTTACCAAATGGAACTGCTTACACACACACCGACACGGCAGTGCTGTGTCGTGCAGTGTGAAAACGGCCATTGGCGGAGAGGGGGAACATACCCTACTCGTCGTTACCATGTTACCATTTTACGCTACATGCACTAAAAATCCTCGCGCAGGTCGCTATCTATCAGGCCGACCTATAGTAGGCTATTGCGCAATCATGATAATTATGTTAAGTCATTGACCTTGGTTGTATGTACTGTAATGTTTAAAATCACAGCTTTCTCAAACAAACAAATTGCCATTTGCCAAACACTGTACAGCAAAGTAAATAAAAGAACAATATAAAGTCCGGTAAGCTACTGCTATTCATAGGCTACTGCTACGCTGTTTCAGGTCAGAAGAATGTTGATTAAAACATTAGATTACACATTAAAAACTATAAAATAATCGTAGTCTACTTATAGATGATAACATCAGTCGTAAAGTACACAGATAAAGATAATAATGACATAAAAACATCGCTTATTCTTTCTCTTTGTTTTTCTATTCTTTCATTAGTTTCTCTTCAACCACCCATTCAATAAGTTGCCATGGTTACTAATCACCCAATCACAGGCTACCTACTAAAGTTGTCATGGTTACCAAATACCAAATCACAAAATGTGTCATAGCAAGCACACAGCAGACAGATGTTTAAGGAGCAGATGATTGTCAGTGCAAACAGATAGCTTGACATTGAAGCTTTGTGTGACATTTCTTTCTTTTGCTTGCATTTTATTTTTGTCAAATAAATTGTGATTTTTCAAAAATAATAATTTGGGAGCCTACTGAATATAAATGATGGGCAGTACTAGTTAAATATACAACAAATTTCAACACATTTACGAAAGAAAAACAATTTATAGATTTCTTTAGGTATTTTTCTTGGACAATGAAGTTATGTTAGCGGAAGCCTATTGTGTAGGCGGCACGGTCGGACCAAGCGAAGATTCGGACCATTCGAGGTCGGATTAGCGAAGTTCTACTGTATATAAAATCAAAATCAGTATCAGAAAATCAAATGAATATTTATATTTGCTGAACTTACAATTGTTAAAGACCAAATTTTACAAAATTTTCACTGTCCAGGTGCCAAGTGAATGTAGTGTTGTCGACACTGACTGTGGCCGAGGTATGTCAGCGAAGCAGAGTTGTGGCTCCTGTCACATTGCTGTTTCCGACCAGTCAGACGGCAGCCACCTCTACGCCACCATTGACCCTCCATCACCTTTCCACAAGAGGCGAAAACATCGCCCCATGCCTATTGGTCTCACAATAGATTCAAAGAACGAGTGTGTACGAGTGAACCTGGGAACTCACGACTATTCGGTTCCGATCACCAGTGACTCGGAGCAAAAGTGCTCAGACGACTCCAACACGGATAAAAAAGAAACATGTGTTTGATATCAACTTCACTCGTCACACATTAACAGTGACGACACCATGACGTCTAGACTCTAAACTGCTAGTAGCAGATGGAGGTCAAGGTGACCCAACTAATTCTGTGCATCACTCAATATACTAGGGATGGACGAGATTGGATTTTTAGTTCGAGACGAGATTTTTTATTTCTCATAAAATTTCGAGACGAGATCGAGACGGGATTTCCCTTCTCATACACAACGGGAAATGCACGTTCGGAATTTTTACCTGATTTTGTAACATTGTTAGATGACTGTTTAAATACTTAGGCGATCCAGAAAGTAAAGAACGTTTCGTTATGACGCCGCTAGGTGCGCGCCGATCTCGTACATTTTGGTATGTGCGTACTCGGCAACTCAGTCGGCATCCAGCCGTGACAATTGGAGCATTCTAGCGCTGCCCATTTTTTCACAATTTCAACTTAAGATGAGCGCTGCAATAAAAAATCCCGCCAGTTAAGGGGTGCGGTCAGTGATACGGTTTTTGTTGGAAAACACTTAAAACCGAAATTTTTCCTCAATTTTCACGGACTTTGTTGTTTAAAATTGTCACGCAACAAAGCGAAAGACCCGTTATCGGGAATTGGCGGTTTTTGCGAACCGTTTCATCAACTTTAGTGACCAGTTCCATCAGTCACAATGCTCGGCGTCCGCCCTTCGCTTCGTCATGACTCATGAGCGTCAGATCGGCCATTTTTAATCTGAATGCACCATTTTCTCAGAACTTTCAATCATTATGTTTTTTTCCTTGAACTTCATACCCTTGGCGATAAATGTCTATCGATTTTAAGTTTAATGCCAACACAAACCGTATCACTGACCGCACCCCTTAACTGGCGGGATTTTTTATTGCAGCGCTCATCTTAAGTTGAAATTGTGAAAAAACGGGCAGCGCTAGAATGCTCCAATTGTCACGGCTGGATGCCGACTGAGTTGCCGAGTACGCACATACCAAAATGTACGAGATCGGCGCGCGCCTAGCGGCGTCATAACGAAACGTTCTTTACTTTCTGGATAACCCACGTACAAAAATAATGATAATAGACAAGAATATTTACAATCTTTTATTAAAAAACATCAGCATAACATTTTTTTATTAATCATGCCTAAATTATTAAAAATGCCTACGATTAGGAAACATAGTGATATCAGTTAGAATAGAGTTCAACTTATCCTAAAATAAAATAAATCATAAAATAAAATATTAATTTTGATAAAATAGTTACTTGTTTTGCCTTTTTTTTATAGTAATAAAACATTCCTCACACTGCTAACACTTAACAAAACTTCTCAAATGTTATTAAATAATTAAAGTAATATTTACATTTGAAGAATTAATTAAATAAGAACGCCTTCGCAAAGGAAACACAACTACAACACGCTCCTGTATTTCGGGTATTGCATTGACTTTCTGCAGGAGTTTTTAATTTTTTTTTTTTTCTCGTCTCGATAAAAATCTCGGCCAAAAAGAAATCTCGTCTCATGTAACGAGATTTAAAATTTCCCGAAATTTTGAGACTTGACCATCCCTACTCAATACCTTTAGAAGCAGTGCACTTTGAAACCGGTTGACATGTAGTTGTCTAACTCAACGTCTTCAATGAGCTTTTGTTGTGGACAAGGACCTAAAATTATCAGATCAAAGCTCTGATGTATCAAGTTTTAATCTCATGTGGAAATGTAGGTCAGACATTTTTAATCCATGACACATTCATATTTTAATATGCTTTATGTGACATAAGTCTAAAAATATTGATAAGAAATGTAAATTTTGTTAAACCAAAGTTATGTACTATTTAACTTCCTTCATATGTCTTAAGTTTGGAGGTGTAGATTGGCCTCGGAGGTGTAGAGGGCCTCGCAGGAAACAAATCTTCAAGAGTCAATTTAGGTGATGAAGGTTTGGAGTAGTGAACAGGAGGGCCTGACTTCTTGGCTTTAGAGCTAGGAGGGTTTGCAGATGTATTCTGGTAGCGAAGGGTGTTCCGAGCTAATGAAGCAACCAATATGGTACTGGTGAGGAAAGCCTTGGCCGTGGAAGGCTGGGCTTTCGGTGAAGTATAGCATTTCCCTAAATCTCTCATAGCCCTGTGGGAGTTTGTACAATACAGCCACTGAATTCTGGTAGCTTCTCTGCCCCGATGTTGATTCCGGTTTGCCGGGTTCCTGGGGGTTTTCATGTGGAGGAAAGAGCAAGGGAGGTAGGTAGCTCTTGTAGCGCTTGTAGGAAATTGTACCACAAGATGTTAAAGGGAAATCGCCACTGTCACTGACGCTGCCATGCAGACAGCTTCTCCAGAAGAATATCATCATCCGACGGTTGTTCTGTGTAACATTATATTTTTTTAGCCTAGTTTGTTAAGACTTAAAATTTACTGTTTTAAAATATTTTACTAAACTGTGCAAAATCAGTGCAGCATTTAGTGTAACAATATAAAAGTAGAAAAACGAAAGGAGTATAAATTATTAGCTTTACGTCTTAAAGTAGTTTCATGTGTACGTAACCTCCATTGTGATACTGTAGGGACTAGGCTGCTACTAGTACTATGTAATGCTTATTGTGTATCTTAAGATATCAATGTAACTCTACTTGCCCAAGCTAAGCAAGGATATATTTTGGTAAAAGGTGCAACCACTTAACTAATTAGACAGAGTAATTCATCACATTGACTACTTCATAACCATGCAATATTACTATAATACAGTTTTAGAATAAGCAATCATCATCATCATATATATTAAAACGTGACAGGATTTTTTTATTTCACGATTCTGAATCAACCACTTGACGGATTTTCATGATTTTTGTGTTGAAAGAAAGATAATCTTGAGAGCTAGGGAATGTCGAAGCCATAATTTTAGTTTAGGGTTTCAGTTTTTTAGAAATTAAGTTTCAAATTTAAAAAATCTAGCAGCCGACGTAAACATTCAGCGTTGTCGACACAAATTCAGCATTTGGATGAAAATGAAATGACATACGTAGGGTTGACTTGTTTATACTGTGTGTAATGCTATAATCATTGATACGTTCATTTATTCGGTAAGAGGATGAGAGATTATTTAAATATACATAGTAAAATACTAGATGTTCTAATTGATTTTTTGAGCAATCTTTAAAATCTTTAGTTTGTTTTAGTGCAATATAATATGTGTTGACTAACAGCTGGTTGAGTATAAAAATATTATATAAAACTATGAGGTTAGTTTATTTACTCTGTGGTTTTGTCATTGATTATAGGAAATAAGTAAGATTCTATAACCTTTGCTGTATACGAATCGAAGCTCACAAGTCATCAAAAGAGAGCTTATGAAAATTATTTTATAACCTTTCCTCAACTTCTTGAGGAAAGGTTTGCAAAATAACAATGATCACATGTTTTAATTGATCTTGGCAGATTTTTCTTTACAGAACTGCTTAAACTAGGCTTGAATTAGGAATAGACATATTAATATAACTATATACAGTTTTAATGGGCTACTCGATTCCCATACGTAAGACGGACCAACAGCTAGTAAATTTTTTTAAATCATGTAGGGCCTATGTATGTTTCCTGTTACTCACATTGTTTTGATATTTGGAGTGTAAACAGGATAGGGTAATAATTGTGTAGGCCTATGTTTAGAAATCTGTTCTTTGAAATCATAGTACATTTAGTGATTTTGTACAGCAGCAAATTAACCTCATAAAGCTTAGTGGTTTGAAATTGTTGTGAAGCCTTTTATTCGTTATATCTAGTTTTTGGACTTGATAATACAACAGCTAGCAAACACAGACATGTAGCTTGAAATTATTGGATTAAATTTACAAACAAGAGTAGTAGAAGACTTGAAATGAAGATTGACAAAATAATGTCAACATCTTGTTACTGTAAGGGTGTGTTCACAAAGAAAGCTGGTTACAAGTAACATATTTTCAGCGCTTGCTCCAAGCGCTAGAGAATTTAGTTGTGTGTACACAACAAAAGCTTGCATTTCAAGCTAGTTTTTGTTAAGACAATGTCTTCATCAAGTGATGAAGGGTTATTTTTGCTTTAAAATGACGTATAAAAAATTCGTAGAATGAAAGTCTGTGTTCATGCAGCTATCCGCGGGAGAGGTATTTTGTGGAATACCACCATCTATTTCCTCGATTGACATTGGACAAAGTGAAGTTTTTTTTACTTTTATGAGAATGAAGTTAACCACATTTAGTTACATCCCCAAGAAACTATTGCATGTAGTTTGAGGCGTTTGTCCAAAATAGCCCATCTTCTAAAGACTTGAGATATCAGTTCATTGACATCCATACTTTACAGTTGTTTGTCACTGACTGTTTTGGTCAACAAGAGCTGGAAAACAAGTACAATCGTTCTTGCAAGCTTGTCAGAACTTGTAGCAAATGCTTGCTAGCCGGGACAAGCTTTGTCTGTGAACGCTCACGCTTGATACAATGTAGACTTTTCTCACGCCAGTTGGAGCTTGCAAGGGCTTGTAACTTGTAACGAGCTTTCTTTGTGAACGCACCCTAACCATACATTGTGTTCACACTGCTATACATGAAACCTCTTAATATTTCAAACCTGTTGGTGTGTCTACCACATGTGGGGTCCCAGTCAAGTGACTGGCTGAAATTACAATATGTGTGTTTAGTTTTTAAAATTTTGTCTTGCAAGTAAACGCCTAATAGATTGATCATGAGAAAAAATGTGTTAAATATACCACTATTGCTTATTTTAATAAGTTTTACTAATAATTATTACAGTTAATTTCATTCTTTTTGTTAAACTAAAAAAATAGTCCGTATTACAAATTTTTCAGGCATGATCATAGCGTGTGATGATGTGAGCATTTTAGGGTTAAAGTGTATACTGCTACTAGTTTAAATAATACTATACCACCGCATATTATTATATTTCAGTCATGCAAAATGGCAGTTCTTTCTTGCCATACTTTTAGTGTTAGTATATTTATTAGCTTTTTTATATGATAATTCCTGATCTCAAAGCACACTCTTGTGTCATTTTGTAAGCTTATTGTTAATAATAGTTTTAGCATAATGTGTCATCACTTGTAATTTATACTTTGTAAATACCTTTATTAAGTGTTAGCTGTTTAAATGTATATGGTTGATCAAATTTTAATCCTGTTTTTCTTGTGTTAATGTGCCATATTTATTACTTGAATATATTTATACCTTTGAGCAATTTATACGTTTTAAATAAATGATAATAGTTTAGAAACATTGTAAGTTTTAATTTAAGACCTTCAACTTCGTATCCAGGGCCGCATTTAGCCAAACGGCGCCCCTAGGCATACAAAACAGTTGCACCCTTCCTGCTGTAATATTGGTCGCAAAACGTAAATAATGTCACAATCATTGTCATTGAGTAGTATCTTTGACTATTAATATAACAATTCTTTATCCAATAGTCAATGGTAGTATATACAAGGTTAAAATAAATCAACTCCTTTAAAATTTATAATAGCATTAAACTCTGCAGTACTGTAATTGGCATTATAACCTGTCCCTAATACCATAGATAAAACATACTCCCTTAGTAGATTTCTCATCCTTATGGAACAGCTGAAGACAATTTTATTGTTAGTTCTGTACGGTTTTCTGTAGAGGTCGTGTTTTGTTTACAATTTGTTTCCCGTTATTACAGCCATTTAAAACCTCGTTTAACCAAATAATACGATCTAATCATAAACAATAACCTGTCCCCTAGTTATATAACCAAACAGTAAAGCACAAATCAAGAAATTAACCCTAAAATAATAGAAACAAAGTTTCGTCGACACTAGCGCCCATGTGTCACGTACATGAACTAGACACGAAAAACGTGCTTCAAAATTTTCAATGGGATGAGAAGTCTACTTGTGTTGGTTAGTCTATGCTAATACTACACCTCTAATGAGATTAACTGATTAATGATAAATACCTTCCACCAGAAAAGCTCAATCTTGTAAATATGTTGAAGTGGAATATTTACAATACCATATTGTATCGTAGAAATATACAGGGTTAGTAAAAAGTGTGGAGACCCCCTGTTATTTTTTTAACGGCCCATACTACAAAAACTAAACTCTACACACCTTTTTGGCATGTTATGAAGTACTTTTTAAGCCTAATAGCCACTTGGTTCTCAAACCCAAAATGGGGGATTTTGGGGGAAACTCAAAAATTTTTAACGATAAGCCCCATCGAGTGACCCTTCATTTTGAAGGTCCTGGTAAAAAAAAACTAACAACGCAAACCAGAGGTTTCTATGTCAATCCAGTAAAAATGGAAGCTGATTGAAATCTTTAGAAATCAGAAATAACTTTTAATTTTATATTCAATTGGCTGCCATATTTTACTGTGTTAAGATAGAGACCTCTAGTGTGCATTGTTAGTTTTATTTTATTATTATCTTCAAAATGAGGGGTCACTCAATGGGTCTTTGTGTTTGAAATTTTTGAGTTTTCCCCAAAATCCCCCATTTTGAGGATGTACACCAAGTAGTGGTTATGCCCAAAACGTACTTCATAACATGCCATAATGGTGTACCGAGTTAATTTTTTTAGTATGGGCCGTTAAAAAAATAACAGGGGGTCTCCACACTTTTTACTAACCCTGTATATGTACCCACCATTTTTAAATCTATATATATATAATACGTAAATAATAATTGTTGATATTGTCAAAATTTTATTTGGATGGTGTGTAAAATAACTTGAAAAGTATGAGTTTTTTTAACGACACAACATGTTTGTAAACAGGAGAGAATAACATAGCTGACTTTTGGTCGCTGCAGGGATGTCGTCGGGACTACAGCAAAACAAAATAAATATCCACGCGAAACAGCAGGTAATTCCCGCGAACCACTGCCTTGTTGGGGGGCCGCCAGGAATTCAACCCCCGGAAATATGCTCCCATGAAAAAACTCCTATGTCATTTTGATGTCACAGGTCTAGGGGGAGATTTATGGCCACAAACTTTTAGGACAGATAAATTATTATTTATTTCAATCAATTGACATATTACGGCTTACTTAACAGTTGTAATTAATCAAAATCCCAATAAACCTGACACCGGAATTTTACCTCCAGAAATCTCATTTTTATGGTATAGCCTCTGGTTCACTGACTTTTACAATAAAAGGTTTAAATTACCTGTATCCGTCAAGTGATCCTGATTTGTGGGAGTCATGACCTACCTTCTAGCAGCGCCGTACGTGTCCGATGCCTATCACGCGTTTTTCGTATTTTTGTTTTGGCCAATTTATGTTTTCGTGTACGTGTATGTGTTATTTTTGTGAACTTTAAACCTTATGACGACCATTCCATGGATTAAATCAATGTACGTTTGACCCGAAGATGTGTTTTTTACAGGTAATTTAAACCTTTTATTCCAGAAATCTGTCAAGAAATAGTTTTAACATTTGGACTTTACTTAAACATATGGTTTGAGTTTAACTTAATATTAGAGCAAGTTGTTGCCTAGCAACAAGATAGTTTGTGTTTTGTTTTTGAGCTTAGGATTCATGGACAAGAGTTGAACAAATATTCTATAACTGTGTGTTTCTCACTTCTATAACAGTAAAAGTAAAAACCCAAAGTAAAAACTCAACAAAATCTACCCCCAGTGGTCAAATCAGAAATGTCTGACTCCATAATTCTACCCCCCCCCCCCCCCCCCATGTATCAGCCAAGATTCCATTGTTGTAGTTGATTTCATTAATTGGTAACCTAACCTAACTTAACCTGACCTAACCTAACCTAATACTGGATATTTGAAGGTAATGATAAACCAAAGAGCCTTTGATTTACATAAACCAATTAATAAAACCAACTACAACAATGAATCTTGGACGATACATAGCGTAGCCGACCACGGGGGGTAGGATTCCGGTGTCGGACTTGTCTCATTTTACCACAGAGGGGAGATTTTGGGGGTGAAATTCTGTGGTATTGCAAATCACTTTATAAGCAAGCAATTACATGTTGATTATTTAATAATATATTGGGCGTGAATTTCCAGTCGCAGGCTGTTTCTTGGCTGTGTATAGGCCCCCGCCCCTCGTGACGTCAAAATGATGTAGGCTTTTTTTCATGTGGATAAATTTCCACAAGACAAATTGTCACATTATCACATTGCTATTATAGGACTACATAATAAATGCCTTTAACCTGTAAACAGTAGGCAAAATAAAAGTACCAAACAAGGCAACCTTTCTTCTTCTTCGATTTGCTTAGGTACTAATTGCGGCAAATTCAAACTACACTCGGATGCCCCTGCGCATCAGTGTGCTGGTAGCAGGGCTACCGGTCAGACACGCAGGTGTGTTCGAGGGATGCATTTCAAGACGTTAAATGCACTAGTAATTGCGCCCCTTAAATTTTGGCGCCCTCGACCTGGGCCCAATGGGAAATGCGGTACTGTTCATATCCTAATAACTGAAATAAAGGGGGTGAACCTATTTTTTCGGTTAGTCAATGGTTGAAATGTATAAAATCTGTTTTTTTTTTCTAAGAGATTTACAACAGCCAGGTTTTTCCTTCTATCTTAAAATCAACAACTATACACAATAGCTATAGAGTAGCTGGGTAGCTGAGTGGTTATAGTGCTCGCCTAACAGTCTTAAGGTTGCTGGGATCGATCCTAAGAAAAGTGAGTGACTTTGAAGGTTCGAAACTGGACTCAGTTGTTCCTGATCATTGGGCTTTAAATAAATGACGAGCTGAGTAATGAAATAGCTGATTTTAGTAAGTAGCAAATCCACACAGATCATCACACTTCATTCTACACTCATCCTTCACTCATAATTGGGTCAAATACACACATAGTGTCCCCATCTTAACGATTAATAGCAATTGATTGATGATGACTCAGGGCGCAAAGTATGTCATTGCTGCTTTGAGAACTGTAGATGGACACACAAAGCCTTAGCTGAGAGCGGCAATGACTGTTTGTGCTTGTAATACATACAAAATATTTCCTACCATAGACTTGTAAGTTGTAACACATGTGTTCATAAAGGCATCTACCAACAGTATACTAGAAATTACAAAATACAGTAGGCCTACAAAAGCAAAAACATCACTTGTTACTATTGAGCATTGATTATACTGAAGCTGCTTACTCGATACATTCTAGTAAAGGCTAACTTAGCAGTGCGGAGTGTGGGATCTGTTATGACGATTAGATTAAGGTAGATTTCCCATCCTTATGGAACAGCTGAAGCCAATTTTATTGTTAGTTCTGTCCGGTTTTCTGTAGATGTGCTTTGTTTACAATTTGTTTCTTGTTATTTCAGTAATTTAAAACCTCGTTTAACCAAATAATACTATTTTATCATAAACGATAACTCGTTCACTGTATTACCGTACTATATTACTATATTACTATCGTTGGCTATATAACCAAGCAGTGAGACACAAATAATGAGAAACTAACCCTAAAATAATAGAAACAAATTGTAAACAAAACACGACATCTACCGAAAACCAGACAGAACTAACTATAAAAGTGGCTTCAGCTGTTCCATAAGGATGGTAAGGTATCTGCAATCCTAAAATGCTATGGGAAGGTAAGGAAACAGTTCCGCGACGTAGGAAGTGGTGAAGGAAGTAGTCTATGTGAGCTATCCTGAGTGCGGGAACTGTTTATGACGATTAGATTAAAATATCTGCATTTATAAAATGCTATGGGAAGGTAAGGAAACAGGTCCGTGGCGTAGGAAGTGATAAAGGTAGTAAAGGTGAGTGGTCCGGAGTATGGGAACTGTTTATGACAATAAAATTAAGGTATATACAATCCTAAAATGCTATGGGAAGGGAGGGAAACAGAGGTCCGCGACGTAGGAAGTGGTGAAGGAAGTAGTGAAGGAAGTAGTAAAGGTGAGCGGTGCGGAATGTGGGAACTGTTTATGACGATTAGATTAAGGTATCTACATTCCTAAAATGCTATAGGAAGGGAGGGAAACAGGTCCGCGACGTAGGAAGTGGTGAAGTAAGTAGTCCGGAGTGTGGGAACTGTTTATGACGATTAGATTAAGGTATCTACAATCTTAAAAGGCTATGGAAAGGGAGGAAAACACGTCTGAGACGTAGTAAGTGGTGAAGGAAGTAGTAAAGGCGAGCAGTCCGGAGTGTGGGAACTGTTTATGAGGATTAGATTAAGGTATCTGCTGTAAAGAAAAAAAGAAAAGTAACTCTGACTTAGACTCTCATATATTTAAATGTTATATTTAAATATATTTACTCCTTGCAATGCTCTTTAATGAATTCTTTACAAATGTTGGTTGCCCCTAGGTTGGAAGAACTCTAGAAAATAAAAATATCAGACAGAGCTTTTTGGCAGTGGAAGCTTGATGTTATTGAAAAATATGAGTGGACCCTGCAAAATATAAATATTCCCCAAAGGTCCTTAGGGGACGCCCCTGGCACTGTTTGTAGTTCTTCCAATAAAGTAATACCTTTAATGAGATCAATTTACCAGTCTTAATTCTACACTGAATTTACTTGCTCACTACTACACTAGTGACTAGTGTTGCACTTAAAAGGTGAATCTTTTGTAGTGGTTTATGATTTACTGAATTACCTTTTGTTTATCAAATACTATTGCATATGCTAAAATACCAAGGTTATTGAGAACTAGAAGTGAGTAACAATTTGAATTTATTGCACAGAATTTAATAATACACTTATTTCAGATTACAGTCGTTGTTGTGTTCTTTCAAGTAAAAATGACCTAGAGATACACAATCAGTTGGAAATTTATTGAAACTGTTGAATGGATTTATCAAAGGGGAGGTGTGGTGCGGTTTCACACCGATCTCGAAAGTATCAATGGAAGAGTGGTATTTAATCTAATGGTTGAGATGACCTGTACCAAGCAAATCCTTTCGTTGGCCAACGATTAAAAACGAAGGTCGTCTCGCAGTCCAAACTGATTGAACTATATTGTATTCAATCGTAGTAATGTTTATCAGAATGTTGCTTTATTATTTTATAGCTAATTTGGCACTTTGGTGGTTCATCTATGTTCAAACTGGCACAACTTCCAACAACACTTCCGTATCAATCGAACCAGCTACCTGCTCCCTTCTCTGATAATAATTTGTTTCCCCCAAAAGATACTGACTGTGACACTCTTTAAAAGAATTGTACCATTTGCTCAACAATGAAAATTAACAATGACTCTGTGTAAAATTCCAACACTATAAAAATCTTATTAAATAACTCTGAATTGCCCTATAAAAACATTTTTACCTATTTATTCTTAATACTATAGGGTTGTTACAGTCTAATTAATAAAACGGATTGCTACAATATGAATAGATATGAAAATCAGTAATTTGAATTCGAACCTGCGAACATGTGCTTATTCTACATGAAATGACAAAACAAGACAGGAAAAATTTACAAAAGTGCGACTCACTGAAATCTTAAATTAACAAATAAATAACACAAATTACTTACAGTTTGGACGTCCACAAATATAACACAAATAAAGGGGAAGGGATTGGGAAATGTAACTAGCCGGTATTCTACAAGACGCGATCAATTGAACTCGTGAAACGAACGTGTAATTTTCAAATGGCAGAACTGCGTTGGCCGGTAACGAACTTTTTCACTTTCTGACAATGACACTGATACTAATTTCCAATCGCGGGGCAATTATATCCCTTAGGGATATAGGCTGTACGATTTTAAGGAAAAATAAGATTGCCCGACCAAACGCCGCGAAATGAATTTAATTTCCACGAACGAAGAACAATTTTACCGAACTAGCTACGATGAGATTTGGATAGGAACTGGAACTGCTGGAAGCAAGTGACCATCCGGCTAGACCTTATTCCCCCTCCTACTTTAGTGCGTGGTGCATTCTGGTCTATACTGATCTATTGTTTAAACCAGCTGACTGTTCTTCGCGTTACCCTGTATTGATTTGTTGCCTTTTTACAACAAAATCGGTACAAAATGCCCCCTAGCAGAAAAAAATGATCCGTGATCGGCCTAGGACAGTCCAACCTATCGTACTACCTCGGAGCATTTTTGGTCTAGCCGGTGGACCACGACGATACACATGAACACAATTACAATTTACAATCAACAATAACGACAACAATTCAAATTATGGTAACAAGAATACTAAACTACAACAATGATCTATTTTGTAACAAGACACCAACTGATCATTTCCCTCATTGAACACACAAAGGCATCCCGCGCACAGAATAACATTTTGGTGTATCACCAAGGTGACCACCCGCAGAGTGTGTTGTCAGAAGTGGCGAACAGCTGGGCTCGTACATTGTTGTGGTGTAGTAGTAGTAGTCCATTGTTGTGGTGAGTCAGCGGCGCAGCGGGGAGGGGTGGGCCAGCGCTCAACAATGGTCCGATATCAGTGTTGTCAGTGATGCGATAAGCATGCGATAACCTTCTCGTGACAGGTGAACAATGTCCCTTTTTCCATTAGGATATCTACGTTTATAATATTTCTTCGTCCGTGTACTATTTAAAGGGTGGAATAGCTTGTGGAATTGTAAAATTCTTACTCTGGGCGGATTGTGTAAGGATTGAATGAAAATATTGATTTCTTTGATTTGAGTTTGATGTTGAGGATTATTGTTGAGGGTGGGGGGGAGGGTTGAAATGATGATATTTCTGCTGCTGGCTTTAATGAGTTTTGTGATGGTTTTGATATTTGATTTGATATGATTTGGGGGGACTCGTTTAAATATGTCGTTGATAGAAATGATTAGAAAGCATGTTTTACGGAGATGTGGCATTATGGATTTTAGGGATGATAATAGGTTTGTAGTTGTCCATCCGCCTCGAGTCCCACTGGCGTCGATGTTGACACTGGGGTCGTCCATAGTCCATGTTTCGCACATCCGTCTGGCCTGCGAGTCACCCAGCACACTTACACCGTTGCACATCATTGATTTTTCACTGTCAGGGAAATCACTCACTATTACCATTTCACAACAATATTTTTTTTTTTTTTTTTTTTTTACAATTACAATTTTTTTTACGTTACCACATTTAAACATTTAAACACATACAAAACAATACGATACGATTCGCCTACCGCTGGTAATATTTTTTCAATTGGCATACATGAACTACTCGATTTATACTGGGATCCTCGACTAATTCAATTCTGACATTTACTGGACTTAACACATTGGTTACGACGTATGGACCTTTCCATGTTTGAGTCAATTTGTGCGATACTTCGTTGGCCTTATTACTTGGTATGTACCTTTTATATAATACCAAATCGTTTTCTTTGAACGGCGATGGATTCCTATTTTTATTATATCTGACGCTACTTTTGCGATGGGCTGATTTAATATTATCGACGATTTTCGCGATACAATCCTCTGTGACTTCGGTATCGTTTTCCTGATCGATATCCCACTGCAATTGTAATGGATGTTTGATTTCTCGTCCTAAGAAAATTCGCGCAGGCGTCGCTTTGGTTGTTTCGTGGACGGCTGAATTTAAACCCATGTTTAAATATGCGATATTTTCATCCCAGCGTTTTTGTGTTTGCGAATGGAATATTTTTAACGCTATTTTCAGGTTTCGATTTACTCTTTCTGACTGATTTGAGTTTGGCCTAGCTACAGAAGTATTGATGTGTTTTATTCCTAAGCTGAATAGAAAACTTTTAAACATTTCAGACTTAAAAATGGATGCGTTGTCAGATACAATTATTTCTGGGAAGCCATGTTGGGTGAAAATTTTTTCTTTTAGCGCAGCAATGATTGTTTTGGAATTCGCCTTTTTTAATGGAATAATCCAACTGAACTTCGAAAATGTATCAACACACACTAATGCATACATATTTCCATTTGCGGTTCGTATTAATGGTCCAAAGGTATCGATGTGCAGCCTCTCAAAGCATCTTTCGGGAGGTTTAGAATTCATCAGGCCAATATTTAGCGCTTGAGCTGGTTTAGACAGCTGACAAAGGCTACATGACCTGACAAATTGCTTAACCTCGTCGAAGATTTTCTCCCAAGTGAATTCGCGTGTGATTCGCCCGATAGTCTTTTTTATTCCCAAGTGAGCGGATATTGAAATGTCGTGAAAATATTTCATTAGCATTTTCCTCATTTGAGTCGGAACGACGATTTTAGACGGATTTCTGGGGTTTTTTTGATAACGTAGTATACCCTTTTTTATGAAATAATTTGGTACGTCGATTCCATCTTCGATGTTATTTATAATATTGAGGAGCTGTGGATCTTCGCGTTGTTTCGAACTCAGTGACTCAAAAGTTTCAGGGAAGTGTTGTAGAAAGAAAACTTGTTCGGGGACAACATCATTTTGTGATGTGGGAGTTTTAGTCTGCTTTTGTTTGTTGACTTTGACTCGGTCGGGGCCAACGTCGCTTTGTGGCGCTGGGGTTTTAGTCTGTTGTGGTTCATTGACTTCAAACATCCGGCTTAGAGCGTCGCTTACTATGTTTTGTGTGCCCCTACAATGCTCGATTTTTTCGCATGGAAATTGTGAAAATCGTAGCTTCCAACGCGCTAACATACCAGTAGTCTTGTCCGAACCCATAACATATGTTACAGCCATACAATCTGTTTTGAGGATGAATGGGTTATCAGTAAGGTAATCTTTGAACTTTTCCAGGCCGTACAATACAGCGGCAAATTCCTTCAAATACATGCTGTATTTCAATTGAGCGCCTGAGAACGTTTTGCTGGCAAAAGCAATTGGAACATTATTGCCGTTAATTTCCTGTTCCAAGACAATTCCTACGGCGTTTTCACTTGCGTCACACGACACAATAAATTTTTTCGACCAGTCTGGCAAATGAAGTACGACGGGCGAGGACAATGTTTGCTTTATTTTGTCGAAACTAGATTGTTGATCGGGACCCCACCTGAATCTTACGCCTTTCTTTTTCAAGTAGTTCAATGGTCTACTGATTTCGGAGAAATTAGGTATGAACTTGGCATAAAAAGCAGCCATGCCGATAAATCGTTGTACACCCTTTAAATTGCGTGGTCGAGGAAAATTACTAATAACCTCAGCTTTAGTATCGTCCACATACAGTTTACCATCCTTTACTATGTGTGACAGGAAACGCATGCCCCTCTTTGCCAAGGTGACCTTGCTAGGTTTGATCGTAAGTCCGGCGGCTCTTAGACGTTCCAAAACCATTTTCAAGTCATTGTAATGGTCCTGTGGGTTTGCGCTATAAATGCAGAGATCGTCGACAAAGTTTATTACACATTTAAATTTTAAGTCTCCTAGCATTTCGTCGACTATGCGTCCTAACACCTGGCTGCCGATTTTTATTCCTTGGGGACAAGTACGAGGCTGATATAAGGCATATCCTACATTGAAAGCGGCGTATTTCCTACTATCAGGGTGTAATAGACATTGGTAATAGCTATTGTTCAAATCAAGTGTAGTGAAATAACGAGCATCTTTAAAATAAGGAAAAACTTTATCTACTTCTGGTTGTGGGAAACTGTCCATTTCAATAAACTTATTTAATTCTTTATAATTGACTACCAATCTAAATTTCCCGGGTTCCTTTTTTGGTCTTAGGAAGGCGCTAGAACTGAACTCGGAAACACTTTTTTCTATTACCCCTTCATCTAGTAATTGTTGCACAGTATTTCTCATTATTACCATCTTATCTGGCTGGACGTGGTAAGGTCTTTGTCGGAATGGCACAATATCCTTACTAAAACGAATTTTGTAAGGCTCAGTCTTAGCTAAGCCGATTTTGTCTGTGACAACGTCGCTAAACTGTCGTAGCAGATTTTCGAAGCTGTTTCGTTCGACTTCCGTGAGCGGTGAGTCACCCAGATCGGGTTTATCACAAGTTGGGATCTCTCCTTCTCCTATCAAACAATATGATTTAATACTCTCCCTAAACTTAAACTCCGCTGTTGAATCACCTAAATTCACGGACATTCGCGCAAACTTCATAAAATCGTACCCCAAGATTAACTGTAACGGAAGTTGATTAACTACCCAGAAATTGTAGTCCCATGACAGATTATCTATCTTAAAATGAACTTTGACTTCCGTCCGCACAGTTATCTTCTGACGGTTCGCGACTTCTACTGATTGATTAATTTTACTTGACTGTTTGATCAAATTCGCACTTTTCAACTTATTAAAAAGTGTTTTACTAATCAATGACCTGCTACTGCCAGTGTCTATCAGCGATAGGCAATCTATATTGTTTCCAAACAATACCTTAATCAGCGGCAGTTTCGCGGATACATCTGTTGCTTGCATGCTTTTGTTGGGCGATAACTTTACAGTTCGACGTTGTGTGCCCTTGACAACGTCGGAATCTAGTTTAAAGAAACCCTACAGTTCCTAGCGATATGACCTTCACCTTGACAACGATAACATTTTACGATCCTTTCCCTAGGTCTATTACGTAGATCGTTTGACGACGTAGTTGGATTATGACGAGTTTGGTTTACAACCCTAGGCGACGAATTAATCAAAGGGCGTCGATTTGCATTACCAAAATATCTCTCTTCGGCACGCATTGAACTAGTGATTCTATTTGCGAATGATTTTAGCTCGAATAAGCTTTGCGGCATTTGACCGAACGAAAAATGACTTCGAACAGTTGGATTACATTTTGTCAAAGCAATCTCAATCACCTCGCCTTCTGACATTGACGATTTTAAAGCGAATGCGATAGATATGATGTGATCGACGTATTCTGAAAAAGTTTCATTCGGTTGTTGTGGTCGATCTAACTCAAACGATGCAATCTCTCGTCGCCTAATTGACGGAATAAATCTGTGTAATATCTCGTCGTGTAAGACATTCCAGCGTGCGTTACTTGATACTGCTTCTAAGAACAATTGGAACATTTGACCTTTGACCTTAGGGATAATAAGTTTAATGATCTCTGTATGACAATTCGGAGAAATATCAAATA
This sequence comes from Macrosteles quadrilineatus, assembly GCF_028750875.1. NCBI lineage: Eukaryota > Metazoa > Arthropoda > Insecta > Hemiptera > Cicadellidae > Macrosteles > Macrosteles quadrilineatus. The sequence continues at coordinate 137,381,618 of NW_026542594.1, read as the reverse complement.
TTGGTTTGATGTTTTTGAGAAATGAAATTAATTCAAGTTCATCTGTGCCGTCGACTATGTTCAATTTATTAATTAATTCAATTACCACGATTTGATCAGTTTTGGAAAGTGATTGACTGACATTGTATGCGTGAGCGTGTACGTGTGTGTCATGGTGAGTGTATGTGAGAGGTCGAGTGTGTGGGTGTGGGTGTTGGGTATGGTCAGTGAGGGTGTGTTGCGACTGTACAGTGGCACTGGCCGGGGCAACAGTAGACAGAGAACCAGTCGCTACAGGAAATGACGCGCGTTGTTGTGCATTCGCTATCTCTCTCTCTCTCACACACTTGTTCGAAGGTTGAATATCCACATACGATGAGCTATTGGCATGACTGTTGTTTTGATTTATATTCGACGTACTTGATAGTATTTCAGTCAATTCGTGGTTGTTTAGGTCCATTAAACAACTATTAGAATTTTGTCTAATTGGCGATGGTTGGTCATCGTTTACGATCGGTAAACGACAATCGGAATTTTGTCTACTTGGCGACGGTTCGTCATCGTTCACGATCGGTAAACGACAATCGGAATTTTGTCTACCTAAATTAGCTCCATTGTCATTTGGTGGAACTATTTCATTGTTATGGTTGATCGTTGCATTTAAATCGATTAATTCCCCTAAATTTCTCCTTAACATACGGTCACGTCGGTCATTCGCAGTTGTATTATACCCAGGCCCAAATTGTTGGTGCATTTTTTCGCTAGGAAAATAATTCGATTTACGGTGATATATCTGACTTTAACAAAATGAATATTCCACGATGACAAAAACCAATTGACAATTAATTACAGCACAATACACAATGACGATGGCAATAACAATAGAATTTCTTATAATCTAAACAATTTCAGTGAATCGCACAGACACAAACAGTACCAAGAGATCACGCGATGATATCATTTTTTTGTAAAGAAAAAAAAGAAAAGTAACTCTGACTTAGACTCTCATATATTTAAATGTTATATTTAAATATATTTACTCCTTGCAATGCTCTTTAATGAATTCTTTACAAATGTTGGTTGCCCCTAGGTTGGAAGAACTCTAGAAAATAAAAATATCAGACAGAGCTTTTTGGCAGTGGAAGCTTGATGTTATTGAAAAATATGAGTGGACCCTGCAAAATATAAATATTCCCCAAAGGTCCTTAGGGGACGCCCCTGGCACTGTTTGTAGTTCTTCCAATAAAGTAATACCTTTAATGAGATCAATTTACCAGTCTTAATTCTACACTGAATTTACTTGCTCACTACTACACTAGTGACTAGTGTTGCACTTAAAAGGTGAATCTTTTGTAGTGGTTTATGATTTACTGAATTACCTTTTGTTTATCAAATACTATTGCATATGCTAAAATACCAAGGTTATTGAGAACTAGAAGTGAGTAACAATTTGAATTTATTGCACAGAATTTAATAATACACTTATTTCAGATTACAGTCGTTGTTGTGTTCTTTCAAGTAAAAATGACCTAGAGATACACAATCAGTTGGAAATTTATTGAAACTGTTGAATGGATTTATCAAAGGGGAGGTGTGGTGCGGTTTCACACCGATCTCGAAAGTATCAATGGAAGAGTGGTATTTAATCTAATGGTTGAGATGACCTGTACCAAGCAAATCCTTTCGTTGGCCAACGATTAAAAACGAAGGTCGTCTCGCAGTCCAAACTGATTGAACTATATTGTATTCAATCGTAGTAATGTTTATCAGAATGTTGCTTTATTATTTTATAGCTAATTTGGCACTTTGGTGGTTCATCTATGTTCAAACTGGCACAACTTCCAACAACACTTCCGTATCAATTGAACCAGCTACCTGCTCCCTTCTCTGATAATAATTTGTTTCCCCCAAAAGATACTGACTGTGACACTCTTTAAAAGAATTGTACCATTTGCTCAACAATGAAAATTAACAATGACTCTGTGTAAAATTCCAACACTATAAAAATCTTATTAAATAACTCTGAATTGCCCTATAAAAACATTTTTACCTATTTATTCTTAATACTATAGGGTTGTTACAGTCTAATTAATAAAGCGGATTGCTACAATATGAATGGATATGAAAATCAGTAATTTGAATTCGAACCTGCGAACATGTGCTTATTCTACATGAAATGACAAAACAAGACAGGAAAAATTTACAAAAGTGCGACTCACTGAAATCTTAAATTAACAAATAAATAACACAAATTACTTACAGTTTGGACGTCCACAAATATAACACAAATAAAGGGGAAGGGATTGGGAAATGTAACTAGCCGGTATTCTACAAGACGCGATCAATTGAACTCGTGAAACGAACGTGTAATTTTCAAATGGCAGAACTGCGTTGGCCGGTAACGAACTTTTTCACTTTCTGACAATGACACTGATACTAATTTCCAATCGCGGGGCAATTATATCCCTTAGGGATATAGGCTGTACGATTTTAAGGAAAAATAAGATTGCCCGACCAAACGCCGCGAAATGAATTTAATTTCCACGAACGAAGAACAATTTTACCGAACTAGCTACGATGAGATTTGGATAGGAACTGGAACTGCTGGAAGCAAGTGACCATCCGGCTAGACCTTATTCCCCCTCCTACTTTAGTGCGTGGTGCATTCTGGTCTATACTGATCTATTGTTTAAACCAGCTGACTGTTCTTCGCGTTACCCTGTATTGATTTGTTGCCTTTTTACAACAAAATCGGTACACTGCAATCTTAAAATGTAATGGGAAGGGAGGGAAACAGGTCCGCGACGTAGGAAGAGGTGAATGAAGTAGTAAAGGCGAGCAGTTTTGAGTCTGGGAACTGGAAACCAATTGTAACAGTTAGATTTATGTATCTGAAATTGAAATACTGAAACGCTATGAGAGGGGATGGAAACATGTCCAAGACATAGGAAATGGTGAAAGAAGTAGTAAATGCTTTTTAGCAGTGCGGAGTGAGGGAAATGTTTGTGGCAATTAGATAAATGTATTTAAAATATTAAAGTGCTATGGAAAGAGATGACAACAGGTCCACGACGTAGGAAGTAGTAAAGTTTAGCATCGCAGAGTGTGGGAACCGTTTGTGGCAGTTAGATTAATATATCTGTAATACCTAAATGCTATGAGAAGGGAAGGAAACAGGTCCATGACGTAGGAAATGGTGAAGGAAGTAGTAAAGGCTGGCATCGCAGAGTTCGCTCGGTCCCCAGGTACTTATATTTAGTAAATTAATAAGTGTTCAAGTTCAAGTATGTTATAAGGGTAGTTATTTTTAAAAGATTTTTCAAAACAGATTTAACAAAATATTTTATCATATCAAACCAATTGGCCTATGTAAGTTAGCATATTTTGAGAGTCATAAAAATTCTGCTTGAAGAAAACACTTAAAAAAAAAAACACTAAAAAAACAATATTTTAACCTCAAAAGCACTTCTAAACAATGTCTTTGTCACATATACTACGATTTTAGTCTTCAGGAAGATTACCCTCGTCAAAATTTTCCGTAATGAATATGTGTAACCTGTTAAAAGATGTAGCCTTACATAAAACAACACATAATATAGTTGCTCATGACTGAAATTGGTCTGGGTAAGAACAGTACTGCTCTTTAATTAAAGTGTTTAAGTTACTTGGCTTGGTGCTATCATAACTGTAAACTCAAAATGCACCCACAAGTAAAAATTAATAAAGTTATTGGTTAAAAAAACCTATGTTTGTGTAACAACATTACTCACATGAAGTAGGTGATTTGTTTGATTTTTCAATCAGCTGTTTTGTTTCAAATGAATTAATAATGTCAAAGATTTGTGATTTTAAATACATAAATTATTATAGGCTAGTAAAGTTTTCTAAATCATGGTAACTTAAGCCTGGTTTACACGGGTCGAGTCCGGCGGGCGAGTCAGTGTGCGAGTTGCCACTCGCTCTTTAACTCGCATGGTGTAGACATGCAGGCGAGTCGAGCAACGGGCGAGTTGATAAAAATAGGTCAGTTGAGAGCGAGTCGAGTGATTTAGTTGAAAACCGAGTTGCTCGGCCCAGTAGCTACCCCCACCACCACGATGTGCCCGCGAAACATCTGTTTACTGATATAAAGTGGGTCCCAGCGACCACAGAAGTAATTTTTTTTATTTTTTGTGGTCGCTGAGTGAGTCGATCACGATCACACACAACGATGAACGATCAGTATTGAGGTTAGTTCAGTGAGTAGTGTAGGCTTACTCACCCTCAATGCTCAATGGTTTATTTTAACAGTACAAGTGATTTTGTACAAGTTGAACAGTAGGCCTACTGTGTTGCATTGTCTCGTAAATCTACTCTTATAGAATTCAGTTTTCGAAATTGTTGTACAACTTAACATTTACAGTTCTACTGGACCGATTTTATTTATCAATGGGTCGTTAGAAAGCCCACTCTCTAAAAATGTGTTCTATCAGAAATACATTGAAATCAGTGATTTCAAATTTTTTATTTGGAGGCAACTTTTGGCTGCCTTTTTTAAAGAAATGCAGTATAGTAGGTAATTTGTAACAAATCTTATTCTCTTTCAGAATATCACCTTTCACTTTGGTCTATTTCCTTCCGTTTAAAAGTTGTTTGCAAAAAAGCTTTTAAGCAACCTCTGAATTTAAGTGGTGATTCAGTTTTATACATCTTATAATCTAAATCAGTGATTTAATTAAGTTACTGTATGGATTCAGCATTAAACTCTTGAAGGGCCATTTTAAACTCAAACAACAATCAACACGAAAGCTACGGTATACAGAATAAGTTACCCTACACCATAGAGAAATAATAAAAATTACTTCTCTGTGCCTACACTGTCCCTGTTTGAAATAGGAATACGTGTAGACAGTTCAGTCAAGTACTGGGCGAGTTGAACAAATCAACAACTGGGCCGAATAACTCGTCTGACATACTCGACCCGTGTAAACCAGGCTTTATTCTCAACTACATTTTACTATTCCCAGCATTAAAATAAAGTAGTAAGATTCATTATGAGTAAACTTTAAGGTATACAATCCTTGAATGAAATGTAGTATACATTAACAGTCATAATACACAGAAATTATTATGTAGTAGACTTTGACTATGTTCAAGTAACAAACATATGTTTCTGTAAATAAAAATTATCTCCTATGTTATCCTTATGGAGAAATACGAAACTTTAAAAGGCGCCAGGGCCTCACTCTCTAATTATTTTCTTGAAAAGAAAGTTTCCTGCACAATTTCACGTTACGCTCTTTCCAATGACACCAAAAACATGTCAATCGGTTCAGTAGTTTCGGAGGAGTAATTGTCACAAAAAACCTGCTTGCGTATTAAATAAGTATAGATGCTTTTCCGATAACCAAATAGCAAGCTGTGTTAACGCTAAAACTGTATTGCGGGAGTTGGCGCAAAACATGTTGGAAAGTTTAATATAAAAAGTACAACCTGAACTACCTAAAATTTTTTACTCATGAATTTTTTTTGGTTGGTCTGGTGGACACCCTGTAAAAACATTATCACATGTATTTCCACCTAAACTTGCACTTTAGCTTGGCACGGCATCTCCCGAGGCACCGAGGCGTCATCATAGTCTTCCATGATCACGGCAAAATCATGAATACTTCTCGTAGTCATGGAAGAAACATCATCATAGTCTACCGTGATTGCAACCAAACCTATGACATCATCAAATAACAACATCATCGTCTCCCGGATTCACGGCCCAATCCCTAATTTCTCCCACGACTCGTGGTGACAGAGAAATGTTTTTTTCCCCAATCGCGGAAAAAGAAACGTCATTATCCTCTTCCGCAGTAGCGGCAAAATATTTAACATCTCCTGCGGGCGCGGAGACATCGTCATCGTCACGCACGAGAAAATGTTCTCGTCGATATCCTCGATCGCGGCAAAAGCGTAGGCCTAATCATTCAATCTCGTGAGCGTGATCCTCGCGGACAAAAAGCTTTTAGCTTTTTTTTTTTAATTGGGCATTATTGTATCGAGTACTGAGAAAATCTGCTCGAGCTTGATTTTCTGACTTTGTGCTTGATCTTTTAAGATTGTAGGTCAGGCTCTGCTCGGCTCGAAAATCGATGTTATATCAAATCAACAGTTTATAAAGCGAGCCGATTTTGAACTGATCTGATTTGGCCTGAGGCCCATAGGTAAGTAGTATTTTTTACCTGACTCGAAGTAAACAAATCTAAAGTGCGAAGTAAAAAAACCCAAAGTGCAGCCTCCTATAAGTTAGAAATGAAATGAAATGAAAATCCTTCTTAGAATCAATGAAAGAATGGAATTATTTATTAGCTAGTGCCCTACCCACCTAGGTTAATTTGCCGATTTGATCGTAAAAAAAATTGTCAAGTTCATTTAGTTGAATAAGCATAGAGGGCTGCATAGGGCGCTCTTTGGTGTGACCCGCCGGGTGCTAGGAGGATTAAGATTAATGTTTTATCCTCCTAGCCCGGAGGCCACATTGGTTCTAAATACGGCCCAATTATAGCGCCTTAACACAGTCCAAAGGACAGTTAGTTGATGCAACCTGCATGACTGAAGAACATTTTTTTACTTAGGTTGGAAGAGGATTTATATCGATCGGGCAAATAACAGTGGTAGTTTAGCTGTTGTAAACTAATTGTACTATCGCCCTTACTGGTTTTAACAAATTTTTGTCATAAAAAAACATATGATAATTCTCATACAAATATTGTTATGAAAGTGTGGCTGAGCCTGTCGCACAATCGCGGGCCCCTGTCCAGGTAAAATTTCCTGAAAAATCCCGGTCAAGGTTCACGGGCCCTCCTAGCTTACGGGCCCCCCTAGCTTGCGGGCCCCCCTCCTAGCTTGCGGGCCCCCCTAGCTTGCGGGCCCCCCCGCACTGCGGGCCATCGCCGCCACTGAATATGGACAATAAACAGTTTTGATGACAGCACATGCGATTAGGTGGGGTCTAGATTTTTGGGCATTATGGGACTAATTGATAGTCTTTGTCAATATGAAGGATTGCTGAGTGAAATAATAGAATTGTGAAAAAGATTCAACAATTTATATTTTAGGTTTTATATTAAATACTTTATCAGCCCTTCTATGATTCATATTGTTTCTTAAACGCATCCAACTTTTTCTTGTATCTCATAGCAATATATATTTTGGGTGGCTTGATTGTTGTTTCATCAAAGTATGAATTCCATTGTTTCCACTGAGGTCTGTGTCGAGGGTCCAATGTACAATCCTTTGGTTTGAACTTTCCCATTAGCCCTGAAATTGAAGAAATTTATTAAATTATCCTTCATATATTGTAAATCGTTATACCTCTAAAAACCAACTTCAACTAATATCCTTTGCTACAAGGGAAAATCATTATCTAATTATTTTCATGTTCAATTTCACAATTAGAACTTAACAACTTAAAAATATAATTAAACCTTTGGAAAATTGAAGCTGGAATGAAAACGAATAAACAAATAAGAACCAAGTTGCAGATGAACAAATAACTATAATATTAGAGTACCTGCTTTGTGAGCCATTGTAACCATGTACGAAACTCTCTTGTGCTGAACACTACAGAGGCCTGTGATGCGTTTGGGCAACATGGATCCGTTCTGACGGACAAACTGGCTCAAAATCAGGACATCCTGAAAAAGAGAAAACCATCACTTTAGCTTTGATAAACATTAACTTATTGAATAAAAGATTAAACAAAGTACTGCTTCGATTAAAACACTGAGAAGTAAATTAAATATTTTAAAAAAACTAGAAACAATGAGGGAAAAAGAGGAACAAATTAAACATATTGGTGTGCAGATATAGGAAAACAATGACTCATAAACATATCAAATACCACAACATTTAGGCTTTTGTTTCGTTATGATGGAGTAACAACAATCTGTGACATCTATCTATCTATCTATATATATAATACGCTAAGCCGATTTTTGTGAACAGAACTACTCCCTCATTTTTGGACCGATTTTGATGATTTAAGTGTCAAAAAGATTACCCTGATCTGTAGTTTTGCAAAGTGTTTTTCGTTTTTTGATATCTTTATTAGTTTGGTCAGGATCTTCCATCAAAGTTGGGTTTTCTCCCATAAGATTAACATGGAGGAATCTAAATATTTATTGGAAACTTTGTCTCCATTAATTTGAGAGAACGGCTGGGCGTAGAAACATGGTAGAGGTGTCCAAAGAAAGGCCTTGGTCTGTAGATGAGTTATCAAAAGAAAAACGAGGTAAATTCGCTTAGGGCTCTGCCCCAGAAGCCTTTAAAGATCCCTCCACAGATTTGTTTACATTTTGGTCATTTGGATAATTCTTTTTAATGAAACAGCTGTTAATTTTAAAATTGTGTTTTAATTAACACACATTTATTGGGAGTTACTGAATTGTCCAAAAGAAGTATTTGCAATGTTATTTTCTGATTTTTAAATTGATTTTTCTCTGTATCATTTGTGTTGCAATATTAAGTTCCATTACGAGATGAGTGGAAAATCATTTTATCACAATAACTCCTACAATTGTATCTTATTGAACTATCTTATATCTATTTTACGGGTTGGTGTCTGCCTTTTTCACACCTTTTCCCTATATTTTATCATATTATTTTAGACAGTTCATCATGAAATTATTGTCATACATACTTTCAATCATTAGAAAAATCTTCGATTGTGTAATACAATACAAAATAATACAAGTGCAGAAGGGCACGGTGCCCATTTGAGCCGTGTCCATATTTTATTAAATTAATTGTGGTTTACAGCAACTGGATAAAACATTTTACAATATTTATGTAGAAATATGTGCATATTTAGAAAGTAATTAAGCTGGAAAACTGCAATATACTGCGGACTTTTCAGAGAGGTTACTTCGATGTATTCATTCAGCTTAGTGAAAACATAATATAGATATGTGTAAAAATAAGAACTTGAACACTTAGAGAGCCTTTGAATGTTATTAGACTAACGAAAAGGGTTGTGCATGTTTAATAGCGCTACTCAGCAACAAAAACCATTTAATTTATCTCTAAAATATATATTCTTAAAGTGCACTTAGCAGCAACCTAAAAAATCTATGTAACTTACCCATATAATATAGTTACAAAATGCTCAAACTCGCATTGTGACATTTATAATTCGGCTTTACATTTCTCCAACAGAAAATTCATCTACGGAAGAATGTTATTGTGCTCTTACTATGTCATTTGCATTATTTGTTGCCAATGAAGCTGCATGACCATATAAATGAGGAGGCCCCTAACAGTTCAAGAATAAAAGCCAACCTCACTTCAAGTATATTCCACTACACCTAACATTCCGTAGATTATATTGACAACTTTATGTAACTGATAAGGCTGAGAAAACTAACTGACATCCCCCATGTCAAGGAATTCCAGCTATAACAGTAACACCACAACCAATTTCTCAAAACTGTGCTAGAGTGTTATTAATCGGCACAGAAGTACGATATGAACTGACGCGACGTGACGAAGGAAAAATCTAACTTACACTGTAACGGATATACCTCCCTTTGAAGTTAGAACGTGTCTTCCCAACAGACAGATTTTTTGTTCAAATAAAATCATAGATTAATCTGCATTACACTAATGAAATCACGGAAGTGTTTAACTACAAAAAATCCACCAATACGATTTTAATACTATTTAAAGGTTCTTCCAAAGGAAGAGATACCAGATAGCATACTAACAACTACGATGACGTAGCCTACAGTATGGGAAATATTTTATATTTTATTCATTGAATGATCAACCATATTTGGTAACTAACGAAATTAATATCATTATTGTTTTTACACTTATCAATGCCAGGGACATATTTCCGAATAGGCGGACTAGGCGCCCGCCTAGGGCGGCAAATTTTAGGGGCGGCAAAATTTTGAGGGTAAAAAAATAAAAAAACAAAGTTTTAATCTAAAAAAAATGTTAGCGAATAGTTTTGGGAACGGCAAAATAGCCATTTCAAATATTTTGATTAAGTATACAACTATTTCAGAACGCATCCAAGTCAAACAAACGTCAATAGTTTATTACACAGCTGTGTAGAGTTGTCCGTGCTGCCCTATTGGTCTGGCGGACACGCTCGCCGCGGGAGCGGGTCGCCGTACCGGCCGCTATGTCTAGTGACAAACCTAGAAAACACTCCCTTCTGTTGACTTCATACACCACTACGCAGTGGCAGCACTATAGCTGAAAGATTCTTTTGCTAGGTTAAAATCAAGAAGGAAAGTGTGAACTAAATACTTACCACTGTACCAAACTTAACTAATTTAAAATTGTATATTATTATTTTAGTAAAACTTTGCGATTCATGTGTTTTTGTAAGAAAAAAATAGTTTAAGAAAACATATTTCTTTCATTTCAAATCAAAGCCAATAGCACGTCTCTCAAGTGGATCTGACTAATAGTGTTCAATGAAAAGCGTTATAAGAACCATTGTATACAGACGATTTTGTGTGCCGTTTAAAGCCGCAAAATGGGATTGTAAAAATACTGATTAGATAAAAAAATGGTGCATTCCGTGTAGGCCTATCCAAGTCAGAATGTTTTGCAAAAAAACGGCACAAAAAACGTCCGTTAAAAGGGGTCGAAATAGTATATTTCGTACCTAGGGCCGAAAATGAGGTTTTGCCGGCTCGAGATAGTTTTTAGGTTCGAGACAAAGTCAACCTAAAACGATCGAGAGCTGCAAAACCATTTCGGTCCGTGGTACGAACGCCATTTTCCACCACACTATACCTTAATAGCACTATTCACCACAATAATGATGCACACTGATAGTCAACACAACTAGAACTTTAAGGCTATGTGAAGAAATAATTTGAGGAATCAGCAAAAATTAAAATAAATAGTTGCTAGGCAGCGGTGACAATAAAACAATTCTATTGCAATGCTATGGATACTGATTGTGTATTTAATATGCATTCATGTTTAAAAAAGTAAGCGATCAGCTGATTTTGCGGCCCTAGGGATGTAAGAACCTGCTCGGTCCCCAAATGACGATGACAGCTGGCATGGCCAGCAAAACGTAACTTTCAGCCACCAATTAACGCATGTAAAACAGCTAAAAACATCATAGTGTGGTGAAAAGTTATTAATTTGTTGATGCAGCATGCAATATTACCGATTATTTTCCCACAAAACCAGCTGACAGGGCATGTATTGGCCATTGGGGTGATATTAGTGAGGTCGGGGAGTGCGTTGAAAAGAGGGAGCGGGAGGGGCGGCGGCAAACTTTGTTGCCTAGAGGCGGCAGATACTTAAATACGTCCCTGATCAATGCTAAATGCTCAAAATATGTATTATTTCACTCAATTTATCGCAGTTAGATGAATTAGCGTAAGCCTCGAAAGTAACCGTCGATTTCGACGGGTTTCACCTAGTTGTAAATAAAGTGTCTAAGCAATCTGACAGATAGGCCTTTTTTCTCACATTAGCTTATGTATACAACCTTTGTCATGCCACTGCATGATGAAGGTTGTGACTTTGATATTTTATAGGGAAAATCACATGTTGCAATAACTTTTGAACCATCATTTTTACGATTACCTAGGATTGCTGCTACAGGGAGGCTAATAAAGTGTGTTTTTAGTTATATAGGCCTATTAATAGCTTCAGTATAAAATAAATAAATTTACCAAGTTTGATCAAAGCAAAATATATCCATAAACAAACAAACAACAACATGTTACAATATTCTCCATAAAAATAACATAGAAATTTTTAATTTACATTTTATTTTTATTTTATCTGCAACCAATAATTATTGTACAATAACACTGTAATATAGGTACTAAAATATTTGTTTTTGTAAGCTCTTTAAAATGGTCTAGAGAGAAATAGGGAAATTTGATGTTTTGATGGTCAAAAATGAGAAAATAGTTATTTGTGCAACTAGTGAGCAAAGTGAGCAATTGACTCACTCGAGAGAAATACTTACTCACGAGCTGTAGGCGAGTGAGGAATGGTTTCTCGAGTGAGGCAATTGCACTTTGCACTCAAGTTGCACATTATATTTTTCCTAGAGATACCATAAAACAAATAAATTGATAAAGAAACACAACATATTTTTACACAGAAATGAACTTTTAATATGACATTTAATGATACAACAGTACAACACAGCTGACCAGCTGATTTACAGCCAGTGCTGCCAACGTATTTCGCGCGCATACGACCTTGTGTCTGCATGTTACGCGCTCACTATTTTGTGCCTTCACGTTGCAAATCTGGAGTGAGACAAAGTAATTAGAGTGAGACAATGTTAACATTGTCTCACTGGAGCGAATTGGCCACTTTGCTTTCTCAAATCAGTGAGAGAACATGTTCATTGTTAGGTAACTGTAGGAAAACCAATTTTTAATCTAAAACCCCGTTACCATGGTCTGATTATGCTGATGATTAAATGGTTCGCGAACTCATTCAAGTTTATCCTGCCTTACATCTTCAAACCAGATTTCATCAAAATCGGGCAAAAATTATTCAAGTTATCGCATTCACAGACATATATATATATATATATACATATGTATATAAATCTACGAGAATATATATAACATTTTGAACAAATGGTGTTTTTGGTCTCTGGTGACATCAAAATGAAAAGACCTACGGTAATAGCTACTTCCCTATAAGGAAATTCGCAAAAAAATAGTAAAAGAACCACATTTGCCTTAAAAAGCAGCAAAAATTGCATGTGTTTATAACAAAAAAACTGCCAACCATTGTGATTTAGTGATTCATGCTTTATAATTTATGCCGTAATTTATAATTTATGCATAATTTATTTATAATGCTGTAATTTATATTTGCACTGTTAAATGTTAGTTCAATTTCAAGACCATTGCATGTTATATCTTATTTGCCGATGTTGTATGTTCGTAATATATTTTTGTCCTCATAATTTATTACTCAGTTGCAATCATTAGTGTTAGCATGTACCTATTTATAAAGCATGACCAAAAAGCACGATGTAAAACTCACTGCATAGTAATATAATTAATAATCCACAAATTGTTATGCATGTAATTGATTGTAAAAATGGTGATTTTACAGTGAATAAATAAATAAATCACCGAAACTTTTCATTATTTTTCATAAAATAAAACACTTCAATAAATTGTTGCAAATAAAGTGTCATAACTTTGCAATTTATAAACTTTACTTTGTAACTACTTATTAGGTACCTATACACAGTTGTAACTGAATTTGGCTTGACTAAAGCAATAATAATGTAATAATACTAGTAAAATTCATTGCGTCATAACAATACAAAAGCATTGCTATACATGGAACAGTTACTACAATTTGGTGAATCAGAAAATAACTTCTTGATTAGCATCGTACGCGTTATTAAATTATCTGAAGTACACAACAATACGTAAATAACACTTCAAGAAAAGGCAATTCAGTTGAACAATCTGTTAAATGGCGACAGTTCCTTCACAGCCAGCACCGGTTGGTTTGACCGGTGGAAAAAACGTCATGGTATTCGGCAGCCAACTGTCACCGGTGAACAACTTTCCTCAGATCAGGCTGCGGCGCAGGCATACCTTGCTTCATTTGACAATTTAATAAGCGAAGGAAATTATTGCCCCCAACAGATATATAACGCCGATGAAACCGGCCTAAATTTTAGAGCACTGCCAAGTAAAAGCTAAAATGTGTAAGGACCAAGTAACCATTATGGCTTGTTCCAATGCTGCTGGTAAACATAAGCTCCCTCTTATGATGAAAGGCTGCAGTGATAGGTAATCTTGTGATATGGTTTTTAGCTATTCTGGTTGTCAGTATTTCTTTGGATTACTGGAAATGTGTGATGGGGCCCAGAGAATTGGACCTTTTACCCAGACCAGGAAGACAGCCCAAGCCAGCTTTGATTACACTTATTTAACTAACACACTTAAATACCCTAATTTTGATTGACACCTTCCAAACTAATATATAAATATATATAAGAAAAACCTGATTGAAGCAAGAATTGGTTCAATTGTAACTGGTAGATGAACTAAGCAATCCCTTTTACCGGCAACTTAATCTCTTGGAACATGTGACTTCGAAACATGAAAAAGATTGTTTGATTCCGTTAGGCGGAATCAAACTTGATAGTTATTTACTACATTTTCCAGCGTACCTGCGAAGCCAGTGGCTTCTCCCCCCCTGAAATTTACTTCTAGCCTAACATATTTTTATATTTTGCTTAAAACTAATAAGTTAACTTAGCTTGATGATTGTTCATTTCTATACAAAGTTTGAAGACTCGAAGTTGGTCAAATCACGGCAGCGGGCAGACAGGGGCGAGAGAAGAGGCGAGCCGGATGAGCTTAGAAAAAAGATTGGTCCAAGAAAAAGACCGGTTGAACGGCATGCTAGCACGTAACGCCATGAAGCTGTGGCGCTTGCGTCACAAGGCAAAGCTGCTAAGCCTCGAGCCTTCAAACATATAAACATGAAATCACTTCCAGTGTATTACAGGAACCAGAAGAGAGGCTGGATGGACGGGAAACTGTTTAAAGAATGGTTCCATGACCAATTCGTACCATCTGTTAAACGCTTTAGCCAAGAAAATGACATTCCCCCGTGTGCTATTCTTTTGCCAGATAATGCACCGTCCCACCCAGACGTCGACGAACTAACATGTGGCGAAATAAAGGCAGCCTTTTTACCTCCAAATGTGACGCCATTATTGCAACCAATGGACCAGGAGGTTTTGCAGGCTCTGAAGCTTAAGTATCGCAAACACTTTTTAAAGTCCCTAATATAAGATGATACAATCCCCTTGGTTCAAAAAATTAAACAGACAAACGTAAAGGATGTTGTGTATTGGGTTGCTGAATCTTGGGAAAATGTGACGACTGGAGCGATAAGAAAATCGTGGAAAAAGTTGTGGAAATCGTTAGATTTTGAAGAAAACCCTACCGAAAATGACCCAGTTAACTTGTTACCAATGATTCAAAACATTCCTGGTTGTGAAAACGCGGTCAAAGAGGACGTGGATGAATGGATGGCGGCAGACGGTACTAGTGCAGAGACTCTGACTGACGATGACGTCATAGCAGCAGTGACACAAGATCATGTTCAGGGAGACGAGGGAGAGGGTAGTGATGACGAGCCAGGGGGCGGGGGAGGAGAGGAGAAAGTGACACACAATGAGGCAGCTGCAGCACTTGACCTTGCCCTTCGCTACTTAGAACAACAGTCTACTGCCACGCCTGCAGATGTGATGTTCATGAGAAAATGGCGGAACTACGCGGCAAAAAACAGACTTACTAAACTGCAGTAAATGACAATGCGGGACTTCATGTCCAATAACAAGTAGGCCTAACCAAAGTTAATTTTTCAGTACGGTATGTGCAATATTTCTTACAAAATAATTCTTTGTTTTATTTGTTTTTTTATTACGATTTGTAGATTTAAACTTTACGTAATAAACAAACCATTGTATTCCTTAATTGATTACCCTGTTTATACAGGGTGCGGCAGAAAGAACTCCCCTATTAGGAAAGCTAATAAAAACAAAACCAAGTAAGATATGACATTTTTATTACTACTAACCAAAAACAAACATTATGCCATTTAAAAAAATATAAAATTATAATGCTTTAAATAAAATGTCGTTTTAATAATCGATAATGTAAAATTATCATGTTTGAAATAAAATTTCATTTAAATGGCGGCCTCCAGTGTTAACACATTGGTTCAAACGTTCCCGGTAGTTGTCCATTACCTTTCGGGTCATGTCGGGTGAGATGGCTGCAACTTCATGCCTTATTCTTTCCTTGAGGGCTTCCAAACTTTGAGGGCGATGTTCGTATACCTTAGACTTTAGATAGCGTTGAGTGGCTATAGGCGATCCGCCATTTTGAATGAACTGCTCCACCACAAACGCGCGATGCTGCCCTGACCAAACCATGGCGTACACTGAAACGGCACGTACGCATCTATTCAAGGACACAACCCCCACCACTCTACCTCACCGCTGCTCGCTACCGCTAGCCTTAGAAATCGGGGAGTTCTTTCTGCCGCACCCTTTACTTCATTTCAAGATGTTTTACCTTTCCTATTGCATTTTATATAGTGCAAATTTATTAAAAATAATATCGGGAACGTGTTCGGATTAAGCGGACGTTTGGATTAACCGTGTTCGGATTAGAGGGACTCAAGTGTAGTTAATTTGGGTCGCCGGAATTTTATCCCCCTCGAATTTTACCCCCTGGGCAAAGCTGACGACACTATGACGTAGTAACCCGAGTGGCCAAAAGTTTGTTTTCGCGGCTGGAATTTTACTCCCGCGGATTTGGAAGTCTAATGAAAATAGTCAGATCGTGATTAATTAGATTAGCAATAAAAACCGGAATTTTACCCCCTGTCAATAATTAGCGTTTAGACAACTGAAGATGTATGGGCTGGATTTTTACCCCCGGAATTTTAACACCGGATTTTTACCCCCCGGAATTTTACCCCCGGATTTTTACACTCCGGAATTTTACCCCCTGGCCGATTTTAAAAATTGAATGATTGTTTTCTTATTTCTGTTTTTAATAATTGTAAACATTTCATTATTTAGTAGCCTATCTTTATTTATTTATTTTTTAACCTCAACTAAGTAAACAGAATTCGCTGTTTTATTTTGATCATATTAACCAACAGTTGGCTACAAAGATCAAATCCTGATACTCGAATCTCAAAATTAAAAAAAAACCTGTTCGATTAATAATAAATAATAGTCAAAACTGCCACCAAAAATCTAATTACTAACACTCTACTAATTAATACTACTACTACTAATTAATAACACTCTAGATAGTTTATTGATAACAATTGACTAGTTTCAGCAGTCGTTTAGTTTCAGAAAAACCAGTTTTGGTCGGCAACGTAATTAGACGTTATCCGGTCTCTGTGTTCGCTTGTGTGACTGTGCCACAGACCTGGGACTGTGTAGAGATGTATGTCTGACTGAGTAACTATTTGATATTTTATGAGTGGCAAAAATATTGAGCTCATCTAATGGTAGTAAGGACAGAGCTGGAGAGAGTCACTAATAAAAAAAATATCAAGCTTAGATTTGAACACCTATTAATCAAAGGTGAAAAGTTTACCTGGGAGAATAAGTCACTAAGGGTAAGGCTAGAGGATGGAGGAGTCGTCCTGAAGAGTATGTTCGTTATAGACTTTGCAGCCTTTCTGTCAGACCTGGCAACCAACGGACCCAGAAGACAAGATCACGACCAAGATGACGGGCGACCTACAGTGACAACAGCAGCCGGACCAGGACCAACGCCATACTATCAGCAGTGGGGGCATCTCAGGCTTGAGGAGGCAACGAAAGTGCCAAAGAAGTGGATTTAGCTGATAGACATGTCTTGATAATAATATCATTGACTATTGGATACAGAAGTTGTTGTATTAATAGTCAAAGATAATATCCTATAATGTATGTGGTCTAAAAAGTAAGGTCAGTGGAGAAAGTAGTAATTTTTTTATAAATTTATTAATAAAATGAGTATGATGTTATTTTGTTGTTGGAAACCTTTATAACGGAAGAAGATAGGGAATTTATTTCAAAGTTATTTTTTTATTACAGCTACAGGTGATCATTTAAGTTTGCCTTTAGAACAGCAAATTTTGGTAGGGCTAAGGGAGGTTTAATTTCTTGAAGGTTTAATGAAATTCACAATGTATCATGTTTAGAAGGCCCAGGCCCCTTTTTTATTTGACACCAAGGGAAAGTGCCTCGGGGGACAGGATGTTTTCCAGAAAATGTTTTCTGCGTTAAAAACTAATGATTAGCAGTTGCATAATATTTCATATAGGAGTTGTTTATTAATCGGTGCATCAAACAGGTCTTGACATGTTAGAGTCCCAATGTGAATTTGATGCTCTAATACTTAAATTCTCTAAGACATTAACTGTAAAACTAATTTAGTTAGACTAATACAACAATAATGATACAATCTAAGGGGTTAGGGGAGTACCTAACAATATTTTAGATGGTTTTAGGCCCCCAAGGGGGTGGGGGGGGGGATTAACATCATCGGTACAAAGAAGAATGGACTTCCTTTGGGGGCTAACCTCGCTGCAACAAATTTGTTAAATATCTTGAACGTCTTGAACGTCTATGAACGTCTTATAAATAAATAATAAATATAGGCTACCTACTTAATTTATTACAAATTATTAATTTAAAACTGAATGAAGATGATTAATCATTCTCACTAATTTATATATCTGGCCGGGGGGTAAAATTCCGGGGGTAAAAATCCGGGCCGTACATTCTAGGTTTTTATAATTTGATGTGTTCTGATTAAATTCACAACCGTAAAAATATATGTTTAATTCCGCGTTTAATCCATCGAGCTGATGTCGCGAAACTCAAAAGTTCATGGCCAGAATTTTACCCCCTGGTTTGTGACGTCTCATTTGCCCAGGGAGTAAAATTCCAGGGGGATAAAAATCCGCTACCCCATTAATTTCACTTACCGTGTGCTTAACGTCCAAGTTAAGACTGCACAAAGGGCATGCTTTGCATTCCGTGTGAGGTTCAGGCTTTATCAACAAGTGCTCTCTGGGAGATGGAGAGATAACTCCTTCTACAACTAGCGTTTTTCCTTCTTGTTTTTCTACAACTGAAACAAACAAGAGTGTTAAACAATCTAACTTAGTTTTGGATTATTTCAGTGCAGTATAGGTTACGGGTTACAGCCTACTTTTCTTACTTATTGAATCAATTTAATGGTTTTTTTCTAAAAGTAAGCCTTGATTGAATGTTTTCTAAGTATTACAACTTTTTATCTTTAGTTACATTTTTTAAATAGTACCTATATAAACAAATTTTACAGGAAGTTATAACAATGGTTTTTTTATATGAAGAAAATAATCACTAAACCACTGTGGTTGGGATTTTTTTTTTGTTACAGAAGCATGAAATTTCTGCTGCCTTTTAAGAAAAATGTGGTTTTTACTATTATTTTAGCGAATTTCCTTATAGGGAAGTAGCTATTACCATAGGTCTTTTCATTTTGATGTCACCAGAGACCAAAAACACCATTTGTTCAAAATGTTAGATATATTCTCGTAGATTTATATATATATATATATATATATACATGTGTGTGTGTGTGTATCTGTGAATGTGATAACTTGACTAATTTTTGTCCGATTTTGATTAAATCTGGTTTGAAGATGTAAGGCAGGATAAACTTGAATGAGTTCGCAAACCATTTAATCATCAGCATAATCAGACCATGGTAACGGGGTTTTAGAGGGGGTTTTATGAGGTAAAAATTGGTTTTTCTCATTTTTGACCATCAAAACACAAAATTTCCCAATTTCTCTCTAGGCCATTTTAAAGAGCTTACAAAAACAAATATTTTAGTATATATAATATTATATATGTGAAAGTTTGTGTGTTTGTGTGTTTGAAGTTCAATCACGCATAAACCACTGGACGGATTGGGCGGAAATTTGGCATGATGATAGCTTACATACCTGATTAACATATAGGCATATTCTTATCTCAAAAACCCTTTCGGGCTCCGTCCCAGTGGCTCTGTAATTCCGCATGTTAACCTTATGAGTATCTATTATATTATTAAAGTGATACAATCAAATTTTATGTAAACGGTTAAGGTCATTTACCAAATAAAAATATACGCATATGGCACATCAAAATGAAGCTTAGAGTGTGTAGATTTGCCGAAAAGTATTGATATGGACGAATTTCCTAAGGGCTCTGCCACACAGGTTAATTTCCAAAGGGCTACACCTGGCATATTTCCAAAGTTCAAATGATATAATTCAATTTAGTTCATGAAACAGCTGGTCAGTGCAATGAATTGGTGTTTGTTTATTTACTAGAAAAATGAAGATTGAGGAGGGTTATGTTTGGTTTTAAAGAAAGGTTGTATAAGTTTTGTTGAGCGGAGCGAGCAAAGCGAGCGAAGCTCTTATACGTCGACTCTTATGCATTTCGTAATACGCAAACTCCTCCTAGACGGCTGAATCAATCTTTTTAAATTTTGCATGGTGATAAAGACCATATCGGTGAGTGCCAACATCTATATGGCGTTAAAAAAGTCCCTCAGGAATCCGCCCCACTGGGTCTCAAAGTTTCAATGTAATCCTAATGGAAGCAGTATTTGACACATAAACAAAGACATATGATCAGCTGTTGACTTTTGAATGCAGTAGATAAAGAAATAGCTGATAGCATTATTCCACAGATATTGGAACAGAAACGGTATGGATCATAAATATAATCAAATTACGACACTAGCTTGAGGTCCGTGACGTAGGAAGTGATGAAGGATGTA
Organism: Macrosteles quadrilineatus; assembly: GCF_028750875.1. Lineage (NCBI taxonomy): Eukaryota > Metazoa > Arthropoda > Insecta > Hemiptera > Cicadellidae > Macrosteles > Macrosteles quadrilineatus. The sequence continues at coordinate 137,361,288 of NW_026542594.1, read as the reverse complement.
GTAAAGGTGAGCAGTCTGGAGTGTGGAAACTGTTTATGACGATTAGATTTAGGTATCTGCATTCCTAAAATTCTATGGGAAGGGAGGAAAACGGGTCCGCGACGTAGGAAGTGGTGAAGGAAGAGGATTAAAGGCGAGCTGTTCGGGGTATGGGATCTGTTAATGACAATTAGATTAAGGTATCTGCAATCCTAAAATGCTATGGGAAGGGAGGGAAACAGGTCCGTGAAGTAGGAAGTAGTGAAGGAAGTAGTAAATGCGAGCAGTCCAGAGTGTGGGAACTGTTTATGACAATTAGATTAAGGGATCTGCAAACCTAAAATGCTATTGGAAGGGGAGGAAACAGGTCCCCGACGTAGGAAGTGGTGAAGGAAGAGGAGTAAAGGCGAGCTGTTCGGGGTATGGGATCTGTTAATGACAATTAGATTATGATCTTTGCAATCCTACGATGCTATGGAAAGGGAGGGAAACAGGTCCGTGACGTAGGAAGTGGTGAAGGAAGTAGTCAAGGCGAGCTGTCTGGAGTGTGGGAACTGTTAATGATGATTAGATCAAGGTATCTGCAATCCTAAAATGATATGGAAAGGGAGGGAAATAGGTCCGCGACGTAGGAAGTGGTGAAGGAAGTAGTAAAGGCGAGATGTTCGGAGTGTGGGATCTGTTTATGACGATTAGATTAAGGTATCTGCAATCCTAAAATGCTATGGGAAGGGAGGGAAACAGGTCCGTGAATTAGGAAGTAGTGAAGGAAGTAGTAAATGCGAGCAGTCCGGAGTGTGGGAACTGTTTATGACGATTAGATTAAGGGATCTGCAAACCTAAAATGCTATTGGAAGGGGAGGAAACAGGTCCCCGACGTAGGAAGTGGTGAAGGAAGAGGAGTAAAGGCGAGTTGTTTGGAGTGTGGGATCTGTTTATGACCAATAGATTAAGATATTTGCAATCCAATAATGCTAAGGGATGGGAGGGAAACAGGTCCGTGACGTAGGAAGAGGTGAAGGAAGTAGTAAAGGAGAGCAGTCCGGAGAGTGGGAACTTTTTATGACGATTAGATTAAGGTATCTACAATCTTAAAATTCTATGGGAAGAGAGGAAAACAGGAAAAGAAGAGGTGAAGGAAGTAGTAAGGTGAGCAGTGTGGAGTGTGGGAACTGGAAACCGTTTGTAGCGGTTAGATTAATGTATCTGCAATGCTGAAATGCTATGAGAAGGGATGGAAGCATCCCCACGACATAGAAAATGGTGAAAGAAGTAGTAAAGGCTAGCAGTGCGGAGTGTGGGGAATGTCTTTGGCAATTACATTAATGTATCTGCAATCCTAAAATGCTATGGGAAGAGAGGGAAACATGTCCACGACGTAGGGGTTGGTGAAGCAAGTAGTAAAGGTGAGCAGTTTTGAGTGTGGGAATGGATTAATGTATCTGCAATGCTAATATGCTATGGGAAGAGACTGTAGACTGTAGGTTAAAATTATTACGAAGCATGAATCGATACATATTTCCATTTCGATACAAGCAATCGTTTACAATATAAATTTACAACTGAGTTGGCAACAGCTGATTTTTACTCCATAGAGGCTAAAAACAATTTTTACTCCCTAAAGAGTAAAAATGCTACTTTAGACCTGCAACGCATGTATTAAAAACGACTGTTTTTACTGCAGTATGGCAAAAACAATATAATATGAACCCTTGATGACTCCGCTCAATTTTGTGGATGCCTCTGCGAACACCACCTAGTTTAAGTATTGCTCAAAGTTTTTATTTTGTAATTTATATAGTAAGCTACATGGAAAGAGGCTTGACTAAAATTGAAGAATTATGGTAAAACATGTCATTCATGAAGCAGCAATATGAATAAATTGATGCTTAGGTATGTGTCCGTATGGAGGTATGTTCTTTTGGATCTATTAACATCAAAAGTAGGGGTTTGAAAGTAGGATTACACTTTTAAATCAGTTTATATTTTCAAACTAAATCATAGAGTTGCTGTATTTTAAAACACACATCAGCACCATTTGAATAGCTCTCTAGGTCACATTTTCTTCCCGTTGCAAAGCACGGGTATAGCAGCTTGTTCATATTTAAAGGGAATTAAGGGCACTCTGACCTGAAATTTTTAATTTTTTTAATTTTTTTTTATTGATGATTATTATTCTAAATTAAATCCTCTTTCTAACGATATAATACATAAGGTATGGAAAAAAACATTTCCATCTGTAAAAAAATTAAAATGATTCACATTACTTGGAGGAACGAGTTCCTTTTTACATGTACTACGCTTAGTTGCCTGGCATTTCGGCCGTCCCCCGAAAATTGTTAATTTTTAACTTATATTACACTTTACTCAAAAACTATTACACATATCTCAACCAAATTTTTACCACATGTTTATAGTAACAATATCTAGTTCCTTACACAAGACTTTAAAATTACCTCTAAAAATAACAATAATAAAAAATATTCAAATAAATATTTTTAAAACAATTTTTATATATTAAAAAAAAATTAAAATTCTCGGCAAATCCTTGTTATTTTTTAAAACCCTTGCATAAGGAACTAAAACAAGGACAAATTTACACTAGAAACAAAAATTAGATCTCTAGTCCTTATTAAACTTTATTAATGTGTATTATAGCTACCATTGAGTTTAAATGGGAATCGGAGTGCCCTTAAAGAATTTAGTCAGCTGTTTCAACTAAAAAAGATGGTTCTATGATATGGAAAAACATTAAAAAGTTATAAGATTTACCAACAGGGTGCAGCACTATATTTTTTTTGGCATTTATGAAAACAGCTAATTTGAACTAAGCAGCAACAAAAAACTGTGATTTGCAATGAGAACTGTCAAAGTAGGATTGTTTACAGTTATGTTTATATTTTTCATTTCATGAATAATTTGTGATATTTTGCGAATTGTTGATAATTCATTTTTTTCTATTGTTTAGGTGAAGTGGTAGAACATTATGGCTATGGTAGATGTGTAATACTATAGAATACTGTAAATTTAAAAAATCAAATTTTATCAAACTGTGTCCTCCCCATCGATATATAACTACTACTGGATTGCTGGCTGAGCTCGCTAGCCCGAGCCGAAATCAGTGGTTGCGTTTCGCACTTGAAGGCGTCGGGTAGGGGCAAGAAAGGGGCAAGAAACCCGCACGGTGCTTGGGTTTTACATCGCACTGACGCTGTGATAGCATTTGTTTACCCTATTTTAAACTATTGATTCACGAAAAATGTTCATCGGGGGATATTTTGACTAACTATATAGTTATATTAAAAACCGAAAGTATATAAGTTAGTAATCAATTAATTGCTATACAGTACAACGTGTATTTACATTGTTATAAAGTTGGGCGATAACATAATAGGCATTTGTATTTAAAAATTGCTTGGATGGTTTGGGTTATGGGTTTTATAAAAAGGTTGATAAATTAAACAACAAAAATACAGTACAGTTGTATAAAAACCATTTATTTGAATACAGTACCACACAGAGTAGCCTACATTTCACGCATTATTAAAAAGTACTAATTTTGTTAGCTTTTGACGAATACCAACTTTTGACAGTGCTGGTTTGCTCTTTAGCATGACTGTAGCAAATTATAAAAAAAACAAATTTCCGATTAACTTTATCAGCTTAATTTCGTGCGTGTCCTCTCCAAAGTCGACGTTAACATATGGGTGTAGCTACTTAAATTGCATTCGTCAGCTGTCAAAAGACTAACACATTCTTCACATGTTACTGTACCTAATATTTTTCTAACCAGACTTATAATATAATACATAATTCTTGTAGTATGATCCAGTTTCCGCAGATACCACTCTTTGAAAGTCAATTACATGGTTTTCTTCACAGTCATCAATATCGCAACTAACAATTGCCTTTGTCTCTGTATTTGTGTGCCTTAGGACTGTAAAAATAGACAGTGAGTGCAAATTCTTTCATTTTTTCTGAATACACGGTCCTGAATTTACTGGTGTTACTATTTTTCATAGAATGGGCAGTTAAATCTAACGGAAATCCTGAAAACTTTTCCTCTAAAAACTCTATTAACCTATCAAGTGCTTTAAATTATTTCTTAAACACTACAATCATTTCACGCATGGATTTTATCCTAGCATCTCTTCTATTAGCCGCGGTTGAAGAATTTTGACCTTCCGTCTCAGAAGAGAGATAGCTCCTATCCATTATTTGTCCATTTAAAAATACTTCCAATTCAACACCTGTTCTTTTATAAAGTATTAAGACTTTTTTATATTCGAAGTGGGAATAATGGAACAAACAATCTTTCATACAACACAAGAAGCAACAGTCAAAGATTATTTAGATTTCCCAAAGTAAACAAATCAATATTTAGACAGTCTTATCAGTACAGTGGGCCAAAATATTTCAACCAATTACCTCACGATATCAAAAGCAATGCAAATTTAAAGCCATTTTCTATTCAAATAATAAAGTGGTTAATTGAGACGCCAAATATAGATTTTTTAAATAGTGTTGTAACATAAAGAATTTTGTTTTTCTAAATCTTTGCAAATTTAACGTTTTGTATTGTAATTATCAAATCTGCATATCTTGTTTTAAATTGTTGATTTACATGATTTTATACTGCTTATATAGGATTCTTTTTTTAATATATTTTTATTGTAAATATCTATTATTGTAATAATATTGTTATTTCATTTTGTTTAATTTAACAACTGTCATCAAGAAGCCGCAGAGAGCGGCAAGGTGTTTTTCATGTGTGGACTGGACTGAAAGTTTATAGAATGTACTTTATATTGTTAATTTTTATTGAACGTTGTCACATTAACTGGATGCTGTGGCAACGTAATCCCAAGTTTTTATTTCATTTGTATGTAATGTAATTATGGTGGAATAAATCATTATTTCATATTTCATTAATTCATACATTGCTAACCAAACTACCACGTGAAAGTGCTATATGTCCACTTAATAACTAGCAGGATGATTCATTCACAGATGGTTTACTTTTGCTTCTTCGTACATGACCTCGAATTGTTAAAAACAACTATTAACAACTAAAAACAACTATTATAGATTTGGCGGGGTTGCTAGTGGCGGAATATTTTTTTGGCGGGATAGTTCGTTGGCGGGAATAGTAGTGGGCGGCGGCGCGAGTTGCTGTTTTGCCCCTACCGGGCGCCTGCAACACCGCGATACGTCCCGCCACTCACACCTGTACGCGACCGAATTTCTCTACACAGCTCTTATGGACAGCGCGCAATCCAGTAGTAGTTATATATCGATGGTCCTCCCATATTGCAAACACAAAGCTTCAGTATAACTGCAATAAGCATTTTATACTTATATTCCAACCCCGTACGAAGGATGGGTACTCTGCTAGTATCTTAGTATAAGTGTTATTGTACAATAATTATTGGTTGCAGATAAAATAAAAATAAAATGTAAATTTAAAATGTCCATGTTATTCTTATGGAGAATATTGTAAAATGTTGTTGCTTGTTTGTTTATGGATATATTTTGCTTTGATCAAACTTGGAAAATTTATTTTATCTTATACTTAAGCTACTAATATATAACTAAAAAACATACTTTATTAGCCTCCCTGTAGCAGCAATCCTAGGTACTCGTTAAACCTAATGTTTTTAAAATATATTAAATTGAAAATCAATTAATTCAGACAAATTGAAATTCGCTTAGTCAGCAGGTTTGCTGCGGCGGGGCTATTTACTAAGTTAGATTACAGGTTAACATTTTCATTTACCATGTTTAACAGATGGGTGACGAATGTAACTATACTAAGTGCACTCTAGCGGATATATAACCAGTTTTAATAGCCAAGGCTCTTTCAATTACAAAACTGCTACCCTACTCTTTAAACTATAACCAAACAACATCTTATGTTATCCTATAAATATTATTCTTACGACAATAAGAAATTGGATATTTTGAATTTAGCCTACATATTTTACTAATCTTTTTACAAAATGTATTACTAACTAGGCCTATATAGTAAAAGGCTTGTACATCCCAGAGAGGAGAGAATAACAGTGGTTTAGTGCCATGTCTATGGTAATTTTTCCATTGTCCTATTAGCTTGCATCAATAAACAACGCCACGGAAGTGACTGGACCATGCCATTTAAAATATTTTTTTTTAGATTTGATGATAAACATATAACGTAGAAATTCGGTTGGGTAAAACGGGATGTGTAAGGGTTTAGGAAATGTATATATATACATGTATAATGTATCATAAATTTCAAAACAGTGTTTATATGATGAAATATAACAAATATACTACACTTTTATCTACCAATTTCAGATTTTTCATTAATCCCTTTTTTTAATAAAATGAAAAAATAATGGTATCCCGTTTTGCCCTACTTTCCCCTACCTATTTGATGAATTAAGGTGGTCGTTCACAATTGTCAGAGTTTCATCTATAGGTATATTTGTGTATAGGAACAATGACGAAGCCATCTGGTGAATACAAAACTTCACAAGTACTCAGCTGATGATGACACAATGTGTCGAAACATGTCCTGAATGGGACTCACCATCCAATATTGAGCTTTTTTACGTAAGTAATTTAATCTCACAATAATATCTACAGCTCAGGGGCTTAACAATGAATTTAAATTTGTAAGTTGTAAGTTACTAATGGGTACACTTCCATATCTGTTGGCACAAACAACCGAATAAAAATATCAATCGATATATCAAATTAACAATCAAATAATCAATATTACTCATTCGGTTGTTTGTGCCAACAGATATGGAAGTGTACGGGTGAATATTAAATTGAGAAAGAATTTATGTCCCAGAAAAAAAAAACTATTAATAAAAAAAATATCCAAAAATTAGTTTTATTTAATTGTTCCATGTATAAATAACATAATTAATACAATTTATGAAAGGATTTATCGTATATTAATATTTAAAACAATATTTGAAAGCCGTTTTTGTCAGGTCGCTAACTGTCCCCAAGACGTCTAAGAGAAACTTGAAGCAGTTAATGAAACTTAAATAAAAATAAATAAACTTTTACGCTGTTCAAACATTGTTCTCTGTCTTTATTTAAGCCTTATAAGTGCTTTACAATTAAATTATAACTTTTAAACAAAATTTTAGCATGAAACGTAAGTCCCCGGTAAAACGCCAAGTATTAATAGCAATTTGAATTTGCCGCTATAATCATCGCTAGCGCTCCTAGAATCCCGCCAGAGCCATCAGTGTCCCCATGACAGATGGATAGAGTAGACTATGCAGTGTTTGTCCGGATTTCATTTTCCATTTAATTGCCAAATAATATCGATTGAGCTAAGTCTTGTTGTTATGTTTATTGTCTGTCAGGTTGCTAACGTATATAAACTTATTATTTATGCCCATAAAAATTATTTTAACAATGAATGTCATAGTTTTTGTGGTGCACTCTTGTCACAACGATCGTTTTCCGCCATTTTAGCTGTTAAAATGGCACTATCGACATAGAGGGCCAAATTCGTCAGGTCGCTAATGCTCAGGTTGCTGACGTTATTGCTCTTAATAAACGTTTACCTGATTATCCTTTGTTTCATCACAGACCCAGTATCTTAAGATGTAATGAGTGTGTAATTGTTATGTACCCTTCTTTGTTTCAAATGGATATACTTTCTTACTAGTACTTTGGTGATTTTATGTTTGAAGTAAATGCATAAATTGATAGGTAAATTAGTTTATTAAAATAGAACTGAACTTATTCATGAGTCAAAACTAGAAAACAAAAACAAAAATAATAATAACTTAGGCCGGCCACACACAGAACCAGGCAAGGCGGGGCGCGACAGGGCATTTTGCCCCGGGGCGTCTTGTGCGACGGGAATTGCACGGGCTCTTATGGAGCTCCACACACAGGACCGGGCGAGGCAGGGCACGTCGAAAAGACGCCCCCGGACGCCCTCAGGGCAAAATGCGAAGGTCTCCAAAATTATGCCCGAGGCAAGTCGCTGCCGGACAGAACTTTCTGCGCATGTGCGGGCATGTGATTTATTCACAACTGATACAATTTACATACACGACTGTAACAATTTATACAACCAAAGATTACACCCATCGATAAGACTATACAGAGATGATATTACTACAGTGGTTGAATAACTAATAATTTATCTTGATATTGATAACTGAGGAAAGAGAGGGCCATATATCGTTCATATATCTTAAGGGTTTCAAAAACCAATCCTCTGGTGGTACGACTTTGAACTTTGTTTTCTATTCTGCTCCCAAGTATAAAGTCAAATTTAAAAGTTGGCTAAATCGGCTCAAGGCTCAGAAATAAAAAATCCTATATTAATTTTCAGGTTTGTGGGGGGCTAAACTTTTTACTTGACGTGCCCTGCCTCATTCTGTGTGTGACAGCAACAAGTCAGGCGTCTCGTCGTGCCCTGTTGCGCCCCGACCCGCCTGGTTCTGTGTGTGGCCGGCCTTAAAAGTCAGCTGCAATTAAACAATGTTACAAACATATCACTTCTTTCCACCAAGTTTAGGCTTCTTCAATTAACCTCCTCTGTGGCCTGAAGGTCCTTGTTGATCTTCGCAGCTGAGGAGGTACATTCGGGTGGGGTAAAGCTTCTGCAGTGGATGTTCTAGATCGTAGCTGAGGAGTGACATTCGGATGTTGTGAAGCTACTGCAGGGATTGCTCTAGGGCTATGAAATACAGCTGGTGATCCATGGTTTTCTGGATTTTGTACTTGGAAATCTGAAGAAGACAGTAGCTGTGGCAATTGTTTAATGCGGGGGTCGTCTTCCTCTTCCGATTCATTGTCTTGGTAGCATTTCCGAATTTGACTTGTATGTTTTTTAGTGTGTCCATTAGAATCAATCAACCATGTGTTACTACCTAACTGTCTAAGTATGGTTCCTATTTTCCATTTTACTTCCCCTTCAACAAAAGTACGAATGTACACTTTACTCCCAATGGAAAAGCTTCTGGATTTATTATATCACAGCACTTCAGAAGGTTTATCTCTTGAGTTTATCTCTTGTGAAGGTTTGTTCAAATCTAATTTAGTTTGCAGATTACGACCCAAGAACAAAAATGCAGGTGTTTGTCCAGTTGCAGTGTGAGGTGCAGATCACTAATGCCACATCAGATTGCTAACGCTCATGAAAATGAATATAAAATTAATAAAAAAAAATATATTACACTATTGATGTATTATTTTTAATGGGTTGTTCTCCCTTTAGCCAAAGTAGTTAAACATTTGTATAACAATTTTTTTTTTTACATTAATTATTCTAAATTTTGAATCAAAAACGTGTACATTTCAGATTGTTCCCGTTATTAATGTTTTATTTTTACATATCGATGGTTTAGTTCACACATGTTGTAAGTCCATTTTTTTCAATTTTGAGGTTTTGGTATCTCCTGAATCGTTGGGTGATTCTCTTTTGCTCTGCACAAATTTAGTAGTAAAAAAAAATTATAAAGCTTTCTAAAAACTAAAATTTGAATGTTATGTCCGTCCAAGCCATTTTTATTAGTTCACAAATGATGTGTTTGTTATTTAATGCACACATGTTTTAAGTGAAGTGTTTTGACTGTGAAATGTCTATTGGCTTGAAAAGTACTATACATAATGTAATGCACAAATGCTGAAAGTCCATGCAAAATTTGTGCAATAGCAATCTAGGTTCATGTCTATTTAGATCATAATAGCCTTATACAATTTATCATTAAAATTCAAATGAAATGTGTTCCAACATTAAATCAGGGTGGCTAGTGAAACCACATTGAAAAATTCCCTTACTTTTCCCTGACAATTCCGTGATTTTTTTAAACTTTCCCTGATCGACAAATTCAAAATTACAATTTTAATACTAACTAATTCTTCAAAAGGACTAATCTTTATCTGACAAATAGCTTAAATGTTTGTTTACATGAAAAAATACATAAAATCTATAGATACAGGCTAGCTTATATTCGAACTTTGCAACTTGCCTTAATAAAATTAAACTGAGTTTAATAAGATGATACGCAGTTTATAACAAAATTTAATTTGTACAAAAACACAAAATTTATTTCTACAGAAATATTTCTTAGTTTTCACCCACACAGCATACGTACTCTCACCAGATCGACCTTTCCTAACAAATATTATAATTATTTTAAACATTTTTAAAATTTTCCCTGACTTATGACACAATTTCCTGACTTTTCCAGATATGTAATATTCCCTGACATTTCCAGGTTTTCCAGGTCACTAGCCACCCTGTAAATTAAATCTTTTGTCCTTTCAAAAGTTTTTAGTGGTTAAGGCTGTTAAAAGTTCTTCTGCTCAACACTCAGCTTATCATTTCAGAGTAATTGATATTGTTCTCTAGTATAAAAATACTAGTTTAGTGCCTGGATAGGGCAAGATGGCAGGAACGCAAAATCAGCACCAAATTTACCTCCGGTTGCTGAACAGGAGCATGTTAAGTACCATATAGATAGTTTCCCCATACTACGATGGAGTCACATTGCCGCAATGATTAAAAAAAGTGATATCTGTCAAGTGATTTACTCATAACCAAGATGTATAGGCTCTATTAAGAAAAATATTGCCTAAAAAAATAAAACATGTTCAAACCTGTTTCAATTGGAGTGTATAAAAGTATATTGAATATGAAAACTGTCCTTAAATTGTCATTTTTCAAGTCAAAAAGATCAGTATTCAAAATGTATTAACTATTACAACCCTAGGGACAATCAGATATTGAAAATGAATGGGAACAACAAACTCGTGGAAGACAAGACATGATGGCAATGAAAGAGGAAGACAAAAAATATGCTGAAACTGACATCACAAAAAGGGCTACAGTAGACTCCCTCTTATCCGGACACCTTTTAACCGGACATCGGTTTAACCGGACTACACTCGACGAAAATGACATCTCTTTAACCGGACAATTTTTATCAGCACATTGGTTTAACCGGACTAGATCGGCAGGAAGTGGGCGGTACTGTAACGACTGTTCTCGTGGGAAACCAGATTTGAGACCAGTGATCAGATGTCTAAATACAATGCTCTCCTAAATTTAGGTCGAATATCACCGTAAACGGTCCATTTTAATGAGTTTTTGGGGACGTCTGCTTAACCGGAAAAACTGTTATCCGGACTGGCCTCGGTCCCGAGGAGTCCGGATAAGAGGGAGTCTACTGTATTACGTTTGACCTAGAGGCAATTCTAAATATCCCCTCAGGCAGACATTCTCAAATTTATTATAATTTATGATACAACAGAGATTGTCATTGTATCTTGTTTGACGGAATAAATGACAGCAAAAGTTCAGCTGAAGCACATAATTTTTTTTACGAGATTACACATTATTACATTTTATGTTAGGTTGATGAGTAATAATTTTTTGAGGTACTTGTTTGTCCTACCTCAAATAAGTGCTATAAATGTAAAATAAGTCTAATCCTTTTTAGATACACGTGGCGGGCAAAAAAATAACAAATTCATCAAAACAGCAAGGAAAAAGTATAGACCTTATAACAATCATGTATTATCCCCCATAGATATCTTAGACCAACGACATTTGGCTGATCAGAATCATGTTAAACACTACTTTGAGCACTGAAGTGACAACTGTACAGTGGATGAAATTAAATGGTCAAGGGTTCAGGAAGAAACACCCCACACTGTCAAATTCAATTACAAAATCTTAGCTGAATTTCAAGAGATTGATATTCGGGGGCAAGTAGTTATCAAAAATAAACGGTATCAGCATTCTGACACATACTTTCTCCCATAAGTTTGTCAACAACCTTTATCATGTATACGTAGTGAGAGTAAAGTTCAGAATTTAAAGGACTATAACATGCTAAATTTTTATAAAAATCGTTCAAGCCATTTTTGGGAAATCCGATTGTTCTGTTATTTTATGGGGGTTTTATGGGAAAATGACATAATTTACAATAACTTTTAAACCATAATTTTTACAGATATGGGGTTTGTACCATTTTGTTCAGAATATAAAGGACTATAACATACTAAATTTTTATCAAAATCGTTCAGGCCATTTTCGGAAAAATCATATTTTTCCGTTATTTTATGGGGTTTTATGGGAAAATCCCCATTAAAAATAAAAATGTCTAAAAAAATAAAAAACACTATCAAAACTGTAACGACTATAACATACTATGTTAAATCAAAACAGGATTTTGTTCTAAAATCCTATTTTTCGTTATTTTATGGGGTTTTTATGGGAAAATAACATATTTGACCATAACTTTTGAACCGTAATTTTTACAGATATGGGGGTTGTACCATTTTATTCAGAATTTAAAGGGCTACAACATACTAAATTTTTATCAAAATCGTTCGGGCCATTTTTGAGAAAATCAGATTTTTCCGGTTTTTTATGGGTTTTTATGGAAAAATCCCCATTAAAAATAAAAATTTCAAAAAAATGAAAAAAACGCCTGGAGATACCATGGATAAGAACCTACGTACCAAATTTTATCGAAATCGGACCACAGATGTAGTCTCTAGCTCTGTACACATCCAGACACACAGACACACACACACACACACACACACACACACACACACACACACAGACATCACTTCGAAAACCACTTTTTTGGGTCCAGGGGGACCCAAAACGAATATATCCACTCAAAACTCAAACTCGAAAATTTTGACGAAAACAATACTTTCTCCATATACTATGGTATAGGGGGAGAAAGTAAAAGTAATATAGGAGAAGAAAATAAACAAACTACAAGATCGTGGAGCAGATAAAAAACTGGCTAGGAGTTCCAAACACAGTGCCTCCAAAGTATAGGCAACGGATTCCGATACCGCAGGCAAACAAAAAAGACATGCTAAGTATTCTTAATTTATGGATAATACCTTAAGAGCATAACACTTTCACAGCATCCAATCTAAATTATAAACATTCTAAGGCCATTGTTCCGTAGTAAGGAAGTGATAACGAATAAGATATGGCTTAAGATGTAGCTTAACCTACGGAATAATAAAAACTATAAAACTATAAAAGTACTATAAAACGGTAAAAACTCATTTAAATTTGTTTTGTGATTTTTAACATGTAATTGTAAATTTATCCATTAACCATTAAAATAAAAAAGCTTTGTTTTGTTCTTTTTAAGGGTGCGCTCTACCCATCTGGCGCGTGCAAATGTAAGGGTTTTAGTTCTTCCTGGTTGTAGCCCCAATTGTGAACCGATTTAAAAGATCTTGGTGTCATATTTTTTGTTAAATGTTATTGTAGGTTTCCCGTTTTGTTAAATTTTGATAATTTAAAAAAAAATGTTGGGCTCAAAGGTAGGTGAAAAATGTAAAAATAGGCGTTTTTTATCATGAGTTTTAATACATTAAAATAATTTTTTGGGAAAAAATAAAAAAACGGGAAACGTGCAATAGATTCTTAAAAACAAGAACCTGGAATTAGTTTACTAAAAAGTTGAGTGATAACTATGTAATCACGCAGACTCGAAAGGCTTGCAAGCGCTCTTCAAGGCGCCGTGCAGTGGCGCGGCCATGCGGCCATAAGAATAACATGGTAATTTTTAACAACACTTTTTTTTTAATTTTCTTCCTGACCGTAGGCATACAACAGCGCTTCAATATACTAAATTACTCTGCACCGATGACCTCTTGCCAAGATCAAGTTTTCGGTCAAATAATATATTTATTTATTTAGTAAAGAGAGTGGTTTTAAGTGGCTAAGGCCTTATACTGCTCTACTAGGCTACAGCCTCAAAATCCCATCCCCATCCCCAAAACCATGGCGCCGAGCCGTCTGCGCATGCGCGCGTGCGGGAAGATGACAACTGAGGCGACTACCATGACCACTTGTTTCTCACTCGCACACTTGCACTGATTTTCACCGTGTTTTGAGTGTGTATTGTTGTCATTTCTAGTGTGCTTCGAGATGCCTAATCCTAGGACAAGAAAAAATAAAAAACTTAATTTAAGTGCCAGAAGATTAAAGAACAAGGGAAGTGAAAGTTTACATCGTTGGCGTGAATTGAAGAAAAATAAGGACGAGAATAGGTAACGTATGATGAGAGTTATTTAAGTTAGAAGTACATAATATTATTGTACTATTAAATACCCAAATATTACTTATTACTTATTTACTTAGACCATTCAAAATGCAAAACATATTTTTGCAAAAGAAAGGGAGAGAGCAACATTAACTATGTTGAGACCTTAAAATCCTATGGAGTTTGGCAGGAGTTTATGGCAGCCAATGCCTACCTGTCAAACTTTGCCTACAGCCTCTTACATTGTGTAACGTCCAATATGGTTGAGAGTTTTATTGCTAAAGTTTGCAAACTGGTAGGAGGGAAAAGGGTTAACTACATTCAGCGAAACAGCTACTCAGCTAGAAGCGAACTCTCAGCGTTGTCGATGAACGCGAGCGAGGAGCTGCATCGCCACATACATAAGAAATTATCCCTTGGTCGTAGCCCTGGTTTCCATTCCAAGAAGCTGGCTGCTCGCAGATGCAGAAAAAGGAATAGAACTAGGAAACCTCTTTTCAGGGAGCATAAGCCAAAGAGACAACGTCTGTCATACGCAGCTGACAAGGATTATGGCGATGTCCCTAATGTAGACATGGACCCTGAGGAGTTCATCGCAAAACAAGAAGAATTTCTCAAATCGTTGCAATGTAACGAAGAACAGAGGTTGCAGTTGGAGCTTGACTCCCGTGGCCAAAGTTCTTCAGAAATTTTGAAACGCGAAAGAAGACTGAGACCGACAGCATCCAACTTTGGAAAAATATGCAAGTTAAGGTCAACAACGCCTTGTCAAAAGACAGTAGAGCAACTACTGTACAAAGAGTTCTCTGGGAACAAAGCTACAAGGTATTTTATTTATTTGTTTATGTTAAATAAATTGGGCGTAAAATTTACTACTATAAATTAATAGAGAAAAAAACTATTCATCACAAACCAAAATCTCTAAAAAACAGAATTACTAAAAAAATATTTTATATTTACATTCTTATTATGACCAATTAATAATTATGAATGATTGGCCTAACTCCAATAAAATAAAAGATGTTTAATAACATCGTAAATGTTTGGATTGTTCACTATACTACTGACATCGTTAGAAATGTATTACACTATACATTTAGTTCTTCATGGGTTATAAGGGGGCATTTCATAAAGGCT
The DNA here is from genome assembly GCF_028750875.1 of Macrosteles quadrilineatus. Taxonomy (NCBI): domain Eukaryota; kingdom Metazoa; phylum Arthropoda; class Insecta; order Hemiptera; family Cicadellidae; genus Macrosteles; species Macrosteles quadrilineatus. The sequence goes on along the minus strand of NW_026542594.1, from coordinate 137,346,115 downwards.
ATGACAACCATTTTAAATTACCTTGTTATTGAGAGGGATCGTTGTATTGTAATTTAGGGTCCTTTCTCAATTGTATGTAATAACTTTGTTATATTTTATAAAATTAGAAACTTATATTGCAAGGAATGTTATAGGTACGGATTGGAAAATGAGAAAAATGCTATATCAGAGCTTGAAGAACTTATTGCTGTCAAGGTCGAAGAGTGCGGCCTTTTTGTGGACAAAACTATGCCATTTCTAGCTGCCTCACCTGACGGAATTGTAGACAACAAGTTTTTAGTAGAGGTTAATATACTTCCAAAATCAATAACCTTTTTTTCAATAACCTATTTTCAATGAATTAATTTTTACTTACCATACACATTGTCTTGACGACATGACACTGATAATAATTTAGTATCGTAACATGAAATAATATTAAAAAGCTATGACAGACGTAATAGAGCCTGAATACATCAAGAAGTAATTTTACGCCAACATGTTTCGAGGACAATTGCTCCTTATCTTTATGACGATTCATATATGTTTATATGGTCCACACTTCTGCAGTTGTCAACATTTGTAAAGGTCACACAACATAAAAACGATGGTAATTAATTATACCCAGATATCTAATTTCTATATATACTATTCTTCCAATAACCTCAAGAATTAAAGAAATATGTAAAAATACATCTGAACTTTAACAATAATTTATAAAATGTGATTTTCTGACAAGACAGAATAACGGACATATTTAAATAATTGGTCTAATTTATTCCTTAATGCGACTTAAAGGTTTTAAATTAATTCAGTAATGCATGTTTTTCTCTTAATCCACACACATAATATTGTATGATTTATAGTCAGGTTGTTTACAGTCAGGTATTTTGGGTGATTCTAATCTGGGAGTTTCACAATGTTTTATATTTGCGTTGCAGGTAAAATGTCCAGCTGCCGCCAAAGACCTTACGCCAGCTGAAGCTGTGAAACAAAAGAAGATAAAATGTTGTACACTGGATGAGGAGGGAGACCTCAAATTGAAAAAAAAACCACAACTACATACCATTTTCAAGTGCAAAGGCAACTTCGTATTACAAACAAGCAATTCTGCTTGTTTGTTATGTGGACCCCGAAAGGAATATCCGTGGAGAAGATTGTGAGGGATGATGAGTTTTGGGCAAAACAAATGGAGGAAAGACTAACAACTTTTTATACCAAGTGTATATTACCCGAACTCGTCGACCCTCGATACCCTCGTGGACTCCCAATAAGGGATGGATTTTAAACGTAATAAAACCAAGTTATTTAAATAATTGTGTTCGATTTATCCATTTTCAAAACTAATTTCATAAACTACTTTCTAAAGTATATTATCCGTAGGCCTATGTATTTGCTCCGCCCTTTTGTTTTTCTTATAAAAAATAAAACTTTCCTAATCCTTGTCACTAGGTGAACGGGGGTGAAAATAAAATGGCATTTAAATTTTGTTTTTCGATTCATGTTTTTTTGTTAAATACTTGTACTGTATTTAGATTGCTTTATTTGTTAACCACACAACCTTACTTGGGTTTAATAATTTAAAAATGATTGGTTTTAATAATGAACGATGAAAAATAAATGAGTGGATTCTTTCTTTATGTGATAAAAGATACTTTAAAAATGAAATTTTCATATCACCATTGCCTTTTTTGTAAACATTAATTGCATAATTATAATCCCCAAGAATGTGTGAGATACCGACTGATTCTGTGCCCATTACGGTGTAGCTACAGTTGGAATAGAGTTAAATAAAAATGAAAATCTTAAGCATCAACAAAAGAAAATAAATAAATATAACAGCTGATTAAAAAAACTCTTAAGATTACTATAATTTAATGTAGTAATACTTTACAAAGTACAACTAAAGTATTTTTTTAAATTCAATAATGACAAACAAGACTCAATATTTAGGAATGTTTTACTTTTTACTGTATAAGCTTATGGGAGTGATAGCGAACGTCACGTTGCTGCCAGTGAGTGTCGGTGGCATGTGGCAGGGCATGATGGAGGTTGAGCAGAAGCAAAAGATACGCGGACGCGCGAATAAGAACCCGGTTGCGCTTGCGCGTGTGTGCGTCGGGAGCTCCGCAGGGCGCTGCCTAGCGTAGTGGTCAACTCGCGAACCTCCTAGCTCCTCCCACCACTTCCCCTCCAACTGGGTTGCACCGACACGGCGCAGTCTGGCGGACACTTCAAACATCGTTCTGAGATTTCCGAGCTGAGGTAGAGCGCCTTAATGTATTTAGATGTGTACTATGTCCATCTCATCTGAAATTATTAAAGTATCCAAATTGTAAAAATTTACCTATTTCGCGATTATCTATATAAATAAAATTAGAGTTTTGTCTGTACATTGCTCAGAATCATAAACTTTTAGGTTATTTTTACGTGTTATACATTAGAGAAACCGAAACAAGTCTCATCTAAATTTCTGTCTGTCTTCCAGTCTGTTACGACCCAAGAGCCATTTTACGCGGCCTACTCCTGAAAAACGAGAGTACCTATCAAGTTCCAAATCATTTTAATGCATTCACTGGATTGGCGAGATTGTCTTTAGCCATTAAAATATGGCGTCACCACTTTGTAAATAAAATTACGGACGTTTAAAAACCCAATTTTGTGCGATTTTTGTAAAGTTTTCTCCCAATGTTTAGCACATATTCTTCTATGAAATAACGAACAGCTGTTCAAATCAAGATTATTTCTTCTAGCTGTCACTGATAGGTTTACATTGAATGTTGTTTACAAATACCGCAACCATTTCCGATCACGTTTTGAAAGCAAATCCAAACCAATTAAGATTAAAAACGTTTTTCCATACATAACGGATTTAATTAATCGCAAGTGCAATAATTTGTAGGGTAACAGTAAATGAAAATAGAGATTCTTTGTGCATAAAATTGTTCTTGAGTTTTGATAACCGGGAAATAGACCTTGAATCAGTGTTGTATATTGCTGGGAAACTTACATTTTTTAAATGAGCGTTTTCAGTCAAGACTCGGCACACGACCGACGCGCGTCTACTTGTCCATAGTAAAAATAAAAGTAGGCCTACCGTGTATTTATGTTTTATTCGTTATGTGTATAAGTGTACAGTTCGTGTATGTGTTTCAAAAACTCCAAGATGCACCTAATGGGGAAGCTCAAGACCTTATATTAGGACTGATGATGGCGATTTAATTTCGCCGAAATGCATCTCCTGTAATAGGATACATTAGGATCGACCGGCGGACACAGGTAATTTAGCCCTTCATTGACTGTCATACCGATCCGGAACAACAACAAACGACATAAAATGAAGTTATGTATAATAAATAGTTTGGCCAGCATATCTGAAAATATGCAAACCAACTACTGTTCTTAATATAAGAAGGTTTCAACTGATACTATAAGATCCCCGTGCGTAGAACGGGTACACAGCTAGTTAACTAAATAATGTTTATCAAAAATTATTCCCTTTAATGCAAAATAAAACAAGTCATATTTTGAGTTGAAAATCTTATAAATCTTCTTTTGTCATTTCCCGAAAGTTGGCCAAGTGTGCCTTGCAACATTTGTGAACTAAACCATCGATATGATAAATAATGTTAATTTTAATTATATGATAGATGCATTATTCAGGAAAAAATTTAACAAGTTTATAAATAGGTACCGGTACCTAACTAGGTATTTATAAACATTGTTTTCAATTTTCAATGGAATTTACTATATTTTCAGACTTTTAAAAACGTTAGCGACCTTAGTCGTTAGACTTTAGCCGACCTGATGTTGATAAGACAAATATTCATAAAAAATAGAAAAACTTGAAAGAAATAATTGAAGCTCTGCTATGGTTAGCAATGTAAGTATAATGTAACACTTTGTTTATAATTGGGTCAGAAAAGACTTATGTGAACCTGGCAAAAAATCTATTGCTGGCCGTTTTGCGGAAAAATACGGCCGCATAGCATATTACCAATAATGTCACTTGATAGAGGACACATTAATGGACATGAGTATCAATTATGTACCTGGGAGATAAGTTAGGATTTTATATCACGGAACGACCACAGCCGGACAACAGGGCAGGGTACCAAAGTTCGAGAAAATTGTGGGAACCCACACAACAGACGGCGAACGACCACCCTCCCGAATGAACCACAGCCAACAACAGAAAGTTCCGAAAGTTGGATACCCTACCGAAGGTGCCGCCCCAACACTAATTGACTAAAAAATAACCGGACGAACCGTACACCCGTATGACGCCGAAAAAACGATGGACGAAACTACGACAACTGAAGAGCAATGATTCACGCAAACAATGACCTGCGTAAAAACGAAGAGAGTACCTACGAGTGATAAAAACGCAACTTTGCTCACGGCAATCCGAAAAAAGAACACAAGCCCGATTTAAAAAATCACTCAGGCCTAGGCCTAACCCCGACGGGCAATTTGACCAGCGAGCACCCTACCAAATGTACCGACGCCAATGCCAAAAAAAAAAATCCTGACAAGGCAGACGCACGTAGCCTACAACCCGATGGCCGAGACCACGACATCCGAACAACATCCAAACACAAAAACTAACACCGGGGAACATCAGGTAACAGTACCAACAAGTGACGGAAACGCGAAAAATCACAAGGCAAAGCCGACATCAATTAAGTAGAGACTACATCGACTAACAAGGCTGCCACACAACCCGAAAACAAAGTGGTCGAAACCACAACATCGAGGAACGGTGAGGAACATGAACGACCACAGCCCACGACTGACAGAAACTCGAAAACCGACCAACGGCAATGTACCGAGGCCCGTGCGTAACGCCGATCGCCGATCGCCAATGCGACGGGCCGACACACAACGCCCAAAATATTTTGACAACACCAATAGATTTTATAAGGCGCGCGCACTACTTATTGCTGACTTTACCCCCCTTAACTTATCCCCCAAGTACATAATATTGATACTGTCATGTTCGTTAATGTGTCCTCTATCCGGTGACATTATCGGTAATAACCTACGCGGCCGTTATTTTCCACAAAACGGCCAGCAATAGATTTTATAAGGCGCGCACACTACTTCTGTATTGCTGACTTTACCCCCCGTAACATATCCCCCAGGTATTGATACTGTCATGTCCGTTAATGTGTCCTCAATGAGGGTGACCAAGAGTACTATTGTAATTTATATATCATTAGAAACTAGATTTTTACCTGAAAACAATGGTGCAAAAAATACTTTGTTAAAAGTTCCTACTACAAACACGATAAATAATAATTTTGAAAATGCGTAGCTGTCCTTCAAAGGACTTAATACAGTCACGAATCCACATAACAACCAACCTACCTACCTCACATGTCTTCTAACTTATTTAAAACACAATTTTAAGCTGTTCGAGAAGTTTGGTTGGGTTATGTTAGGTTAGAATAGTGTCAATTTGTTTTTTATTCATTTTATAAAAATGCCACTACACTATTATCATAATGGGATATAAGTTAACGGTTACATGGTCAAAACCTAAGCTAAGCCACTTGGTTAAGTGAACAAAAACCAAATGAATTCCTTCTTCAATTTTCATAATCCAGTCCAGATCCAGATTAAATATGTCTGACCTACATAGAGGTGTTTACTAAGTTAATGTTAATTAATTTTAATTAAATATTACATATATAACCTACTTAAATTAACGTAAGGCATTAAGGCATTAATAAGGCATTTATTCCGTCATTCAGCACATTACAAATTAGCAATAGACATCGTCACATTTTATTTACAAGACTTCTCACGGTCTAACAATAAGAAAATGTAAAATTTAAAAACACATCTGACATGTAGGCCTACATAGAAAAAACATTTACAATACCATGCATACACAACATTTAGTAAAATTACATAAAATCAGTCTCATGTGGGCAAGTATAAAAAAATTCACTAACATTAATGGACTGTAATGTATTAATGGACTTTTAAAAGGGTTGTTTAAAAGCCATTTATGGAGCTTTTTACTAAAAACAGTTACAGACATGTTTTGGCAGACATTTGGCAGCTTGTTGAACATATTTAATCCTAGCACGTCACTTTGGAAAAAATACATTTTGCATTTGTAGCACCAACACTCTTAACAAACTGCAAGGAAGTCTCCACGGACGATTTCACCCTGGCACAGACCTCTTCAACCGATGTCACGAAGAAATCATTGAAGTCGTTGGGAGATATACTGGAAACCAGCTTGCTGTAGTGTGTCTTGCCTGCTGCCTTGTTGATAATTGTCCAGGCCGCCTTACATCTGTTGGGGGCATTCATGATATATTTTTCATTCGCCAGCTTCTTTGCTTCTTTAAGAGATGTTCTGTATCTGCGACGAAGTATTTTCAATAAGTCAAGTGTCTGAACACATTTGTCCGAGTTGTATGTATCACGCAGGACAAGTATATAGTTTTTCAAGCATTCCAGCTCTGGAGTGAACCACTTTATTTTTGACGGCTTTTCAACTCGCTCCTTTTTAACTTCGACTAGAGGAAGGCTTAAATTAAATAGATACAACAAACGTTCTAGGAAACAGTCAAAATAAAAATCTGCAGACTTGCTTGAGATTGTCATAAAATTCCAGGTATCATTTTCCAACAGATATTTGAAATACAGAATATTATTTGGTGTAATTTGTCTCCTGATGATAGCATTTACATTACTATTTAAAACCATGTCCTCATTCCGTAATTACCCTTCTAAGTGTGGGTTGTGAAGGTAGGGTAATATTTACTTAAAAATGGCATATAATCAATCAATAAATGTGAATTGGGCTATTAACTTCGATTTTACAGTGTAAGTTATCGGTAATCATTAAAGTGCAGATTCTACGTTCCTATAGTCCTCGCCACCCTAGTCAATTTCTTCCATCTCACACTTATGGAACAAGAAGTAAGCCCAGATGCATTATGAATATCCCGCCACACTCCAGCACATTTTTTCAGCAATAGGCCTAGTTCTTTTCAACAATCTCCCACCAAGTTTAAGATCCGTTCAAGATTATGTAGTATTTAGGAGGAGGTTGAAATGTTTGTTAATTGAAAAAATGTATTACTCAGTAAATGCCTTTTTAACTGATAAGTTTGAAAATGTATAATTAGTTTTTAGAGGGATTGTTTTATTTAGTTGCCATTTTGTAATTTTGACTTGGCATATACATTGTAACTATGTCTACATGCTTAATAAAGAATTTGAATTAGAACAGTTTAATGGGTCGGAAGTACGGTAATTAATTTAGTACTAAATTGCTGAGTATTCATGAACTGACATTTTAATTGTGTAATGTTGTCAATTAAGAAACCGTTACTACAATCAGGTAATAAAGAATAGTGAGCTAGGAAGTCAGAGCCAATGTTTGGAGTGCTTACTTTAGCTATAATGAAATTCCAGACTAGAGTTCTTCGTAGACCATTATTTAAGCTGAGACATAAACTACCATAAGTGGGTATTTCAGAGTTATTTGCAGCTCTGAGTTCTATCCCGGATGGTTTTAAGGGTCTTTTGACTAAATTTAGTGGTATAGAACTTACGTCTGAACCTGTGTCTATCAAAAACTTATAGCCTGAATTGTTATAAATTACTTGTAACCTGTTGCTGTGGTTGCTGTCAACTCCGGGCGATTCATGAGTTTGGCGTCTAGGCAAATGACAACCAGTCGACACCGCATCTATTTGCCTAGTTCGTTTTTGTAGAAGAGTAAGAGCAAGGAGTCACGCATTTGGTGGCACGTGATCCATAACGGTTATGATACCAGCAGTAGATGTCATTGTGGGGTGAGTTACTATGCTGGACTGGCTTTGACTTTGTGATCTCAACTTACTTTATATGTCATCAAGTCATCTGAAAGACAGTTAACTTTCTCCTCCAGCATTGAAAGTTTCTCCAAAATTAACTCGAAACCTCCTCCTTGATTGAGATTGTTGTGATTATGTGGGGTCTGAGAAAAGGTATCGTTGGCTTACCTCGGTTTGACAAAATAGCATCACAGCTTATTGCAGGTGAACTCAAAGGTTGAACCTCCTGAATCTTGTCTGCTGTAACGGCCAATGATTCGGTACTGACCCCAGCGCCTAACTGGGTTTGCATGATGCCTTGAATATGGGTAGGAAGTCGCTGCATCCAGATGATCCTCAGCAAGTCATCTTGAACGCTGCTGCCAGCTAACGATTTCAATCTTCTGAGAAAGTGGGATGGTGTTTCTGTCCCGAGTTCTTCTTCTACGAGTAACTGCTTAATCCTCTTACCGGTATGTTTCATTTCATTTCATTTCATTTATTCATTCCGACGGCAATCGCCATTTTACAAAATAATACATTGGACAAGATTTACATACAACAAGATAACACAATAGAAAACATCAATAAATGAGTAAGAAGATTGGTGGTGGTGGTGGTGGACAGTTTGAGTGAATTGCAACAGTTACAACAGTGAAAAAAGTAACAATAACAAGAAACAGTGTAAATAATTAACATCAATAACAATAACAAGAAAAATTGTGAATAATAAGCATCAATAACAATAACAAGAAACAGTGTAAATAATTAACATCAATAACAATAACAAGAAAAATTGTGAATAATAAACATCAATAACAATAACGAGAATATGTTCTGAGACTGATAATCTTCTTATCAGTTCTTCTTTCAGGCTCGTGTAAGGGTTTTCCAGATTTGGGTTTGAGAGTAAACCCTCTATTTCGGAAGCAGTCATCTCACGTGTGTGAAACGAAGGCTCTCATAAAAAATGTGCCATAGAGAGAAAATTGCCTCAATCTGTATGAACCAACGTGCTGGTTTCTCACGCCAAAAATGGGGAAAATTTTAATTGTGGAGATTGCATTGAAGTTGTTTTGTCAGACGGTCTTGGATTTACTGAATTGTTTCTTTCTTGAGTTTTCTGATTCATTGGATTAACCAAAAAGTCTTCTTCTGAATCATGATATTGTCTTGAATATTCAGAGTCAACTCCAATGACATCATTAAGCTGTTTTCTGATATCTTGGTTTTGCTCTTCCAAAAAATTTTAGTGAAAAGAACCTCATTTCCCTAATTGAAATACTTTAAATGAAAGTCTAGAGGTTTCCACTAAATATTATCGTTTAATTTATCATAGGTAACTTTTATGCAATCCTACTTTTAAAATTAATTACCGTAACAATTAACTTAATTGTCTAGAGAAAATAAAAATGAACCACTTTTGTTAGAAAAGCCTAGAAGAATGTCTCTTTGTTTATTTTTCTCTTCTTAGCAACCAAAATTCAATAAAACTATTTAAAACATCTGTCAGCTGATAGATGTGACAGCTCACTACAAACTTATTATAGTAATCTTGGTCACCCTCATCGCAATGATTACCGCACACACTACTTATTGCTGAGTTATTGCCAGGTTCACACCAATTCAATAAGTAAGTTACCTTATGCATTTTAACAAAATAACTTAATATATTTTTTAATTTTTCTGTTTTCATTTTCTTTCTCAATTTGAAATTCACCCAAACCCTTACTAACAATGTCCTAAAGGCTGCACTTTACTTTACGTCCTACACTCATTTGAATTAAAATATCGATTACGGTATCTGATTGTTCAATTCGATACATCATTTGATTAGTTAGATAAGGTTAATAGGATAATAACGTTTAGAAAACGATTGGACCACTGCAAGCCTCTTTTTATAGAAACCAAAATTTTAACAGTTTACAGCTACTTTGTTCTCCTATGTGCATCATATGTAAAAAACAACATTCAAAATTTTCCGACCAGAAATACAGTCCATACCTACAGAACAAGACATAATCAGGAAATAGACCTTCCCTTTTGCAGGCTCTCTAAAACTAAAAATGCTTTCCCGACCATAGCGCTCAAGATTTACAACAATTTGCCCCAAGTAATCAAGAACCTTGAAACAAGGAAGTTTGACAAAGTGTTGAAGGCATGGCTAGTGGAAAGGCCACTCTATAAACTTAGCCTGGATGAGTTTTTTAAAAACTAAACCGAAACTAAATTGAGGCTACATCCACCGCCATAAGTTTCGTTGTACATATATCGTCGGTCAATAGACATAAGGGCGTAACTGCAAAATGGCAACTTTTCAGGAGAACAGTTTTTTAGGTGGTTTCAGAACATGTGCTTACTTTTGGCGTTGTAATTATAGATATAAGCCACCTAGGACAATGAAATTTTCACAGATGATACCAAAGGGTATGGGCATCAGTTTACACACTAGTTAATATGTTGTTTTCATTATTAATTTCCTAATTACATCAAGTCAAAGTAGATACGCCTGTATGTCTCTAAAAGAAAATTCAAATAACTAGTTACACTCAATAATTTTAAAGCTATAAACTGTCTTCATTTATTTGTAAAATTAACGTTGTTATTACATATTATGCACTAAATTGGTTAAAATTTAATGAATAAGAAAGACACTTGTACACAGTGAACAATCTTAATTAATCTATACTAATATATAAAAATCTAATGGAGTCTGTCTGTATGTGTGTTACTAATAGGTGCAAAAACTACTGAACCAACTGGGCTTAAATTTTACAAAAATATAGCTATTATCAAGGACCATTATAGGACTATTCACATTTCGATACTTGTAGGCTTTGCCCCTTTGCCTTTAAAAGTTCTGAGGTGAGGATTTTAAAAGTAAATATTGGTTGGTTTCCATCGCTGCGATTAGAACTCTAATAATGTTTGTTTGCATTGGCTTTGAAATTTCAATGTAAACAAGAAGAACTGCTAAATTGCATATTTCACAATTTCAGACAGTAAAATATAATATTTTCTATAACTATGAGATAGGTTTATTTTAATCTACGGTAACGTTTTATCATGTATTATTTATTCTAAAACTGTCAATGATTATAAAAAAAGATTCTATAACCGTTATTGCTCTGCTTTGGATTTTTAAAGCGTCTTAAGTTATGAAAATAATGCTATTGATATGCTTTCATAGAAACAGTTTGAAAATTACAATGTATAGATATTTTGTATGAATTTGGAGGCTACTTTAAATAAATTCGAGCTGCCTAACATGTGTTAGATTAACTGAACATAACTTGCACATCACATTGTTTTTTATATGTATATTTAGGTAAATTTAGTTATTATGTTTTGCTAAACATATGCTTAAATTAAACTAAAGAATATCATCAATAACTAAATTGTAGCCCACGTCATTGATTTTTTGTTTTAAAATCTGTTGTAATTGTGTAACTATATTTAATTATCAAATGGTAATAGAAAATACTCTTATTTTATCTTAACATAGCTTTCAGTTCACATTTACTTTATTTAATAAATTTATTATTGTGTTTTGCCACACCACTGATTAAATTAAACCAAGGAAAATATCATAAAACTAGCAGTAGTATACACAATGTTCTTTTGTTTCTAAAATCAATGCAATATCTGTAACTATGTTTACTTAATGTTAAGTGTGAAAATTTAAAGGCAATGGATGGAACTGATTAAAAGAACTGGTTTTTATATTAAGTTGTTTGTTGATATTTTTGTAGATTAGAATCAGATATGCAATGAAACATATAGGCCTACTGTATTTACTATTATATTTTTTAGTCATCAACGCTTTGATAATCATATTAGTTTTGTCTGCTGTCTTTAATGCTAAATTATGTGTTTAATTTTTTATAGTATTGATAGGGCTATATCCTATAGTTTCTTTAATATTTCAAAAGACTGTATTGATAAGGCACAACAATATTTCTAAAGTTTATAACAGCTGAGTTAGTTTTGCTAATAATGATTTATTGTCAGTGAAGAAAGAAGAACTAAAGATGGAAGGATTTGTGATTTAATATGAAGGAAAGTGAAATTTTTAAAAAAATGTCCATTTAAATTTAATAATTAGTATTTATGCAACTTCAACATTGAAATTTAAAATGTCAATTATAAATAAAAATATATGTAATTTTGAGATATGAAGGTAAATCGTATGTGAAAGTTTTATTCAAAGATTTGGTCATTTTTACTCATATGCCTACACAAGATTTAAATTTAATCAAAACCAAAATGGTGGTATCCACTACTTACCAGATTTAAAAGTCAACTTAAACGTTTCTATTAAGGCCATAAAAGTTGAATTTTGTTTCTAAAAGCGTTAGCGGATATGCATAACTATTATATGCAACAGGTGTAAAGATTAAAATGTTTCTATTTTGTTACCTCTTCCCGTTGCAAAGCACGGGTACAACAGCTAGTAAGCTTAATACATTATTATTAAAAGTTGATACGCCTTTATGACTCTGCACCTAGTAGCTAAATACATTTAAAGTTAAGAGACATACGGTCGTAAGTGCAGTTCCGTCTGTATGTCTCTTGGAATGTAGGAAAATGTCAGTTACGATGCTCATCTAACTTTTGAACGGCTTGAGATACAGTTGCGCCAGTCGGTCTATTGAATAGAGCGCATACAAATTAGTGCGGTGGTAGTCTTATCTCAAAATCGCAGATTTTCAAGTTACGCCCCTATGTCTATTGACCGACGATATGTAAATAGTAAGATACAAGCGTATCAGTCAGTACCGGTATTTTATTTTATTTTTATTAATTCAATTGACACAACCTATCCGGCATTGCTGGTCTTGGTGAAGAAGAAGGTAATAAGGTAATAAGGTAGGTTAACCTTACTTAACTAACCAAACAATATAGGTAACTTATCGAATTATCGATATATCGATCGATATTTTCATTCAAATGAGTGTAGGACGTAAAGTAAAGAGCAGCTGCCCTAAACTAACTTAGGCCACAACTTTTTTGCTTTAACATTCCCACTTAAGAGTGTATCCAGTCTTAAAACGGAGAGTCCATGTTGGCAAGTAAACTTAGGCCTAGGCTACCTGTTTTTCAATAGCTGACAAGCCTACAACAAAGTAGGGTCTATGGGCTAAGATTTGAATTAAAACAACTAATGTAAACTTACTTGTCTTTATAGTGTTGCTGGGACACAACAAAATTGGTTTGATCTTACTATTTCCAGAAATTGTTTTAAGATTATCTGCAATAGTTTTTAATGATGACCATGTGAAAGAATTTCTCTGTAGAATAGCAAACATGACCAGTTAAGTACGGTAAGTTCGTATAATAATCAATATTATACACAAACTATTACGATTATAAATGTAAGAAAATGTATGTTCTATGGAAGGAAGTACGACAAGACCAACCACCAACACTAACGAAACAACTAACAAGCTAAGGCATAACCTTTATATTACGAAAATTGTTTTGTTTTACTGTCAGCTGTCACTGCTGTCGTCAGCTGTCAGTGCCCCGCTGGGGCACACGGGAGGGACTAAGGCTAACATATCTTGTAGTGTCAGCGTTCGCCGCTAGAACTGCTAAGTTGAAAAAATTTAAATTAATTTTTTTTTTTAGTTATAAAATTAACTTTTTAATTATAAAATAGTGTTTTAAAATTATAAAATAAATTTTTAATCTTTAAAATTAAACTGTCATAACATAACCTAGCCAACCAGACTTGCTGATAATATAAAAACTATACAAGATAAAATTCTAATTAATGATTACTTATAATTTTTTATTAATTATAAAATTAATTTTAAAATTTATTATTATAAAACTAAACAGTCATAACCTAACCTAACCAACCAAACTTGCTGATATGAAAAATGTTTTGACAAAAAGTTAGTGCCGCCAGCGGGATTTGAACCCGGGACCTCCTGAATACTAACCCGAAACGCTACCAACAATGCCACGAACGCCGCTGAAATCACATTGTTTCGTTACGGTAATCGTTTTGCCTCTAGAGAAGACATTAGCCACTAGAGATATGACTTGGGTCCAATACTTTTTATTGCCTTCATTAATGACATCGTCAGGGGCCTAGGAGTCAACCAGCTATTATTTGCTGATGATATGAAAATATTTACAAAGATTGGGAACAAAGCCGATGAGAGCTCCCTTCAGGACGCTCTAGATGCCGTTGAAGTGTGGTGTAACAAGAATTGCATGGTGCTTAACAAAGAAAAATGTTTTTACATGTCCTTCCATAGAACACGTTCTAGACATAACACAAGTTACACTCTCAGTGGTTGTAGTCTTCAGAGAAAGGATGAAGCCAAGGACCTTGGAATTTTGATGCACTCTTCTTTAAGTTTTACCAACCACATCAATAACATCTCATCCAGAGCAAGCAGGAACTTAGGTCTAATATATAGATCCTCACACTACCTTACCCCAACAGCACAATGGGCTTGCTGGGAACTTGTTCCAAGTCCATTGGCCCAAGTTCCCAAGCCTGGTTTAGACTCAGGCACCAAAGTCTGTAGGCTTGGTTTTGACTTGTTTTAGAGACCGAAGTTGGCAGTTGTTCAACTTGTTATGGGTTTGGCTCCCCAAGTCCAACCCAAGTCCCAACCCCAAACCTACAGTGAACTCATGGTCACAAACCTACTCTAAGCTTGGAATGATGGATACAAAATAGGTCTGGTAGATTAAGCAGGCTCATTATGGACTTGTTCGGGACTTGGGGACCCAAGCCCAATTTTAGTAGGCTCATATTGGACTTGGCTTAGACTCATATTGGAATTGTTTTTAGCACATTTTAGACTTGGGCAAACAAGCTCACACTGATAAATTAAAGAGGCTCATTATGGACTTGGAGACCCAAGCCCAATTTTAGTAGGCTCATATTGGACTTGGCCTAGACTCATATTGGAATTGGTTTTAGCACATTTTAGACTTGGGCAAACAAGCTCACACATATAGACTCACTCAGACTTGGTACGAAGTTTTATGACTTACTGTCATGATCAGAGATAATAATGAAAATTTTATAATAGGCTATAGTAATAGTAATATAATTTATACCTATTTAACATATAAGCTGTTTCACACCATTCATTTGCTAGCCCACATTTTTTCTTAAACATAAATATATAATTATTTTTTACCAAGAAACATTTATGATCAATAAATGAAGCCTATTTTATGAGTCTTAAGTGATCTTGGAAAAAAATATTGGTTATATATGATCTGTTAGGTTTAGAAAACAAGACATTCACATTTCAAGACAATTTATTAATATAATAAATACAATGCCCACTATCTTCCACTTCACCTTCAACTTCTTTTCTGAATCCATCAACTCCACCGCCTGCTTCAGAAGATCTATAAAAAAATACAATTGCATTAGACGAACTATTTGGTTTATTAAAATTTATTATTTAAATAATTTTTCATAATTTTTATTTGTTATTAGAATTATTTGATTATTTGGCATTTTTGTTGGTGTTGCAAACACAGGGTGTTAACTTACTCTTGTTTTTAAAATTGTTATCAAACTTTTATTTCTTACTGTTTTACTTTTATAATGATTACAGCATGTGATAAAGGAAATTACACTTATCAACAAGGCTACTGAATACAAACAACATAAAATAATGGTTTGGCTTGTTTTTATCTGTAGGTTAAGGCATTGACTATAATGGTTAAGGTTAAACAAAAATTTTGGCACTGTTCTGTAGAGTTCAGCAGTAGACGTTAAGACGTTGTCGATTCAGTGAAGCGCTGAGTATGACAAAGGTTAAAGTGCTAAAGGTTTAGGTAGGCTATAAACAAAATTCTGGGGTTCTTGATGCAATTAAATTAATTGTTTGCTTAACTTAGCTTACTTATATCATCGTAGACTAACCAACACAAGTATATTTTTTATCAATGGAGTGTAAATCTTACCTTTACAGCTAGGAATCCCTTAATTCTTCTTTGCTTCATCTTGGTATCAAAACCACAAACAAAACTCACAACTAGTGACGAAACGAGCAACTCACAACACCAAAACAAGATAAGTGAGAACTGACAACTGAGAGTGAGGAAGTCTAAATCCAACAAAAATGGTGGTTCAGCACAAAGAAACAGGTTTTAGAAGCGTGTGGTGGGTAGGGGTGGAGGGAAAATTCTTTTGTCATATGGCACTGCTCACTTTAGACTCACATGAACAAGCTTGTCGTGGGTCTGGTTAGGTGTTTAAATTGTAGACTTGGCCAACCAGGTTATATATGTAAATAAAACAAGTTTAGTTTTGGCTCATTCACACAAGTTCACTTAACGAAAGCTGTTTTAAATTTGTAGTGGGTTCCAAACTCCAAGTTTGTCATACCAATTCTGAAATATGTAAAAACCAAGTTTAGTCCAAGCTCACGTGCTGTCTGGGTACAAACCCATCCACGCTAAAGCTGCTTTACTGTGCTTATGTGCGACCCATACTTGAATATGCATCTATTGTATGGTCCCCACACCAGGTAACGGCAGTGTCCACATTGCAGTCAGTACAGAACAGACTATTACGCCTGGTCGGCTTGAGACTTGGGTTCACTTACAGATCTGTACCAATGGATGAGGTATCTTGTCTGCTGAAGTTGGATACACTGGAAACCCGAAGGAAACTCCAGGATATCATCTTTCTCTTTAAACTTGTCAACGGAATAATAGACTGTCCTGAGATACTGGAGGGAATCCATTTTCGCGTTCCTAGTGGCACAAGGTCAACTGAACTCTTTGGTAGAGCCCACCAGTCCACCAATTACGAGAAGAACAGTACCTTGCCCAGGATACAGCGCCACGGCAACACCGTCTCCTCCAGTGTTGACTTCTTCAACAGCAACCTGGCCAGTTTTAGAAGAGCGGTAAAGCGACGCCTCATCCAATAACGACAGCCCAGATGATACGTGTTGGTAAAGTGAGTTTGTGCGGTTGTGCTTGGCGATGCCTTTAAAGGATCGCATTCGGAATTTGTGGGTGAATGGTGTGCTTGTGTTAGGTGGCGCCTTTAAAGGGCCACACGCCTGAACAGGCAGATAGTGCGTGAGTGTTTAGCTTATTTATTTATTTTTTTTTGTATCTTCAATATCCTTGTTGGTAATAATCATTGTTTACACTTGTTTTTTTTCCTTGTTTCTTTTCAAAATCACATTCATTAAACTGCATGTTCCTTGTAAATATTAAACAAAGTTGTTCATAATTAATTGCTCTAGTCATAATCTGTTATACTTATTTAAGCTATTTATTCTCTCAAACATGCCTGTTTTCCTTGTTATTTATGGTTATTATGTAATACGATCGTCTTTGTTATGTTTTTGCTATAATTTATTGTTGTTAATTACTACATTATTGTTGTTAATTACTACATTATTGTTAATTACTATTATTGTTATTTGTTTTGTTACCTATGTCTAAGTGTCAAAAGTTCACATTTGTTATTTAATATTAGTCATCTTGAACTGTACAATGTATCTTTAGTACCACATCAAACAAAATGGAATGTCCGTTGAAATAAAATAAAATAAAATAAAATAAAAATGACGTCGCTACACCTTTAGCCTTAGTCCCTCCCGTGTGCCCATTCCGTCAGCGCCCGTGCCCGAGCCTGCCGTCCTCCGTCCACTACCTCCAGTCCTAGTCTAGTCCTAAAGTCTAGTCATTATTGGAGTTAAACCTTCGCTCGCTACACGCTGTGCCGTTTGCACAATTTTCATTTCAGCTGCAGTTATTTTTACAAGAACAAAATGAGAGCATTCTATTGGCTGAGGGAACACCATTAGCGCAATGAAACGAAATGAAACCATCGGCCTCAGTGGTCTATTGGATAGCGTGCCGGGCTACGAAAGTACGAAACTTATGGTACCAGGTTCGATCGAAACCCATCGGGAGCACAAACTTTTTGTCTAAGATTTTTGCATTATCAGCAAGTTTGGTTAGTTTTGTTAGGTTATAACAGTTTAATTTTATAATTAAAACCTTATAAAATTGAATTTGAGCTATTTATAGTTTTAATTTATGAACAGAACTTTTTTCGATTAGTAAACCTTCATTCAATTTTTTCATTATCAGCAAGTTTGGTTAGTTTGGTTAGGTTATCACAGTTTAATTTTATAATTAAAAAATATAAAATTTAATTTGAGGCATTTATAGTTTTATTTTATGAACAGAATTATTTTTTCTATTAGTAAACCTTCATTCAATTTTGTCATTATCAGCAAGTTTGGTTAGTTAGGTCAGGTTATGACAGTTTAATTAAAAAATTAACTATATATTTGTTTAGTTTTAGGTCTACAATAATTTTTTTTAATTTCTAATTTTTAAACTCTCGTATTGTCCGTATTAAAAAACTGCAGCTGAAATAAAAATCGTGCGTCCCGTTTCTAGACAAACGGAGGTGACGGTCTGACGGCAAGGTCTCGGGTCTCGTACAGTCGTACCGTTTAGTAGAGGTTAGATCAGTGAGTGAGTGAGTAGATGTAGAAGAAGTAGATGACAAGTGCAAGTAAGTAGGGGACAAGGAAGGACAAGACGAGAAAGTTGCTTAGTAACAAAACAAAGTACACATAGCTAGCTACTAGTGATTATGTTTTATCAATGCTACTGGACTCAAGAGTTGCCCTCCATAGTTTAGGTTAGTTTGATAAATCGTACCAGTTTTTTTTTTTTAATCGAACACTATTAGGCCTACTCTTTGGGATGAAATCCTTAGTTTTGGCGGATCTCCTATATAGGCTAGGGAATTAGCTACCTATTACCGTAGGTCTCATGGTAAGACCTGGACCCGGGACCGATTTACTTTTTTGTTTTGAGGTCCCCAGAGGCCAAAAACACCACCCGTTCAAATTCATATATAGGCCTTTAAGCTATAGGCCTATAAACATTTTTACAACTTGGGGGAATAATCCTTAAAAAATATAAAAAAAATATTCCCTGATTTTAGGTTCTAACAAGTATTAGCTAAATAAAAAACCGGTTTTAAGCCGGGTTTACACTATGTAGCAAAACCTGCTATATAGCAGATTTGTGTAACATCTAGCAATGTTATATAACATTTGCTAGAAGTAGAAAAAGTCACATTTCAAAAGTGCTATATAACACTGCTATATGTAGCAGATTCTGCTATATATAGCAAAAATTGTGCTATCCATCGGGAGTCGGTAAAGATCAAAAGAAATGCGTGCTATATCTAACATTACTATATGTAGGAATGTTATACAAATATTTTGCGTCTAGCATCTGCTATATCAAGGCTTTTAGTGTGGCCTTGGCTATATGTAGCATTTAGTGTCAACAGTTCACAAAAGTTCACAGTTGTAGCCTCCTGTGTACGGACGTTTTTGCTCGGGGATCTTTGTTTACAATGAAAGGACTGTGCTACAGTGCGTGGGATCCGGATGCTATTATAAACTTTAATTGAACTGTTCCGTGGACAACCGGCGTTGTGGTCATACGTAAAACGTTTTTGAATCTACCACCGCCTTATTTCGCGTTTTAATTATGGATCGCTTCCGCTTCTGACTTCCGATCACCGTGATCTGCCTCGAACAATGTCTCTTCGGCTCTACATTTTCGATACAGAATGTAAATGAGGTTGAGCTACATATAACATAGGCCTATAGCACGGGCACCGGAATCACAAAATTGTCTGTAACTTTTTGTATAGTAAAAGTTATATAGCAATGTTATATAGCAAAAGTTATATAGCAAAAGTTATATAATAATGTTATATAGCAAAAGTTATATAGCAGTTTTTGCTACATAGTGTAAACCCGGCTTTATCCACTTTCTAAAAGAAGCTTTATATTCTTAAAAATTCATCACAAATCTACTACCTACTCTGTTTACAAATCAGAATAAATAAATCAAACATATGATCATAAGTTATGTTTAGTTCCACACAGTACAGTAACCAAAGTCTTATAAATTGTATTCTTAACACACTCCCCACCTTTGTAAATTGAGAAGTGACGGCAATTTACAAACACTTAATTCCGAAAATCAGAAAATGTCAAATACTTGAACAGTTCAACAATTTGTATAAAACCATTCGTAAGTTCATTCTTGTTATCACTGTCATAAGTCAAGGGACGGCTGTTCATAAGACAGTCACACTCACATACTAACGTCATCAGTTCTTCGTAACACAGTGATGTTTGTCCTAAAGTTTTCTTAAGAAGGTCTTTTAACACACGTAGGCCTATTAACCACCCCAATATCCTCCCCACCATGGTGCAGTGGGGTTAAATTTCCACTTTATTCGTTGAAAACTGCATTCGTCTTCAATTTGTATCCAATCTAAATCATTGAATAAGGTTTTTACTAAATCCAACGGGAGAGGGTCATCCCATTCTTTACTTTTATCCCTGGACCTTTGCAACGGTATCTTCATTGTGATGCTTACAGTACTGCCATCGTGAATCCAATGGGGTCGTAAATCCGCTGTACCGTGGAAAGTGGAGTCCAACGTGAAAAATTCAACAGGTTCTCCTTCTAACAGTTTTAGATTACAACCTAACGTGTCTAATCCACAATTCCACTTGAGACCAAGAACATTCTCTTCATCATCTGGATTTCTCAAATTGGATATCCAGCCACATAAATTGAAGCATGCTGTACTTAAAATTTCTTTACTTTCTAACAAATATTTGTCTAGTTCATTTTCACTATTTACTGAAGTGACACAATTGTCCACATAGGACTGAGCCAGTTTGTCACCTGTCTCCTTTAAATGCTCAGGAGCTTTTTGAATGTGGTGAGATAAGACTGCACCAAGCCAAAAATGGCTTGACGTAACACCAAAAACAACTCTACTGTGGCGAAATGCAACAATCTTTCCATTTTCCCACCATAAAAATCGTACCGTAACCGGTCTCTTGTCATCAGGGCATACTAAATTCTGAAGAAATGCCTTTTCAATATCCGATATGACACCAATAGCATTTTGTCTGAATTTAGTTAGAACAAGTGGTATTAGCTCAATTACGTTAGGACCCTTTTCCATGGAATTGTTCAAACTATGACCATTAGTGTCGACAGTGGATGCATTAAACACTGGGCGTACCTTAGTTGTACTACTTTCCTTAAAAACAGCTCTATGGGGAAGGTAGTGTACATTAATATTACATAACTCATGTTCGGGAACTTTCTCGATTATTTCAAGATTAAGCCAGGAATCAAACACAGAATCATAATCATCGTTCTTACCAATAAGTTTCAGTTTTTTGGTAGTAGAACAAAGTCTCTTTTCTACGACGTATTTATTGTCCTCTAGTACAGGCTGTCCTTCACTCCAAGGAAGTTTGACAACATATCTCCCAGAATCTTCTTGTTGAACAGTATTTTCAAAAAACTCAGCTACTTGACTATCTTTTTCACTCTGAAGTTTTTTCGTACCAGGGTCCTTAATTAATAAAAGTTCAAGGTCCCAAAAGTGAGATGGATTAACTTGATTTGTAAGAGTCAATAACATCGAAGAAGTCATTCTAGTTTCACTGTCTGATTCAGATTCACCAACTAGTGTCCATTCTAGTTTAGTTTTCACAGCAGCCAAATCATTACCTATTTTTACATACTCCGATGTAATCAATTTAGGCCAACTGTCAGCTCCAAGAAGCAACTGTATATCACTTACTTTTTCTGAGGATTCACAAAAGTCCGACAAAATCACGCCTTTTGCTTTGAGATTTTCATATATTCTGACGTCCGACACTTTAGGTATGAATCCGCAGATACGAGGCGTGTCCAAAACTTTGAACTCTTCATTAAAACCATCAGTTGTGGATTGAAGTTTTACAGAATAAACTCCATGAGACCTTAAATTCGTTTTCTGTCCCCCAAACAACTCTTGACTCGTCACAGTTTTACCAATTCTCTTCAGTTTTAAATCAGTCGCACAAGATTTCAAAATAAAACTTTTTGGCTTCCAGAGTCAATCAACGCACGAACTGTGTGTTCTTGGGTTCCCATGACGATTTTCACAAGAAGTGTGCTTAGGTAAACCACTGTTGATTTACTAGTACTTGACACTAATGCCTGACTTGTACTATCCTCAGAAATAGGCCTAGGTTTCTGTTCATCAGATCTTTCAGCTTTATTTAAGGAAACGGTAGTTTTCTTTTGTAGATCTTGACACATAATCGGATAGTGTTTTCTTAAACAAGCTGAACATTTTACCATAGCTTTACAGGAATTACTCATGTGTCGACCTTTTAAACACTTGAAACAAGATCTTTTCTTCTTTAAAATATCTTTTCGCTCAAGAAGAGTCATATCCAAAGCTTTCACGCAATCTTGAGATCTGTGGTTTTTATCACAAAACACACAAGTCAATGAATAAGTACCTTCCGTAGTCGAGACAAGTGCCGCCGCCGAAGGCTGTTTCTCAAAAGGATTCCGATTGTTTTGCTTCTCAAAACCTTTATTTGTTTTAATAGAAGACGAAACTTGAGAGGAACTTGAGGGGTGTCTTACATTGTGTTTGGTACTTGCAATTCCAAACCCTTCCAATGCCATAGATAGGCCTACTTTTTGTTCTCCCTCTACCTCGTTTTTAAGGAACGTCAACAGATTCTCCAAAACTTCTTTGGATGAACTTTCATGATTGTTATAGTTATGGTTCGTTGTTCGCTGCCAAAGTTTGAGGATTTCTTCGGGCAGACTTGATGTTACCATCTGTATTTGCAGTGAGGCACAATACTCTGTCACTCCCAGTGCATTAAGATTCCTTAAGTGTGACTGGATCTTGTCATAAAGAACCGACAAAGTTGGTTTTTCTTTACCTGTGCCTGTGACGTTCTGTATCGTTAGAGCCAACATTTGCCTCATGTAATACTCTTTCAAGAGATCGTCTCTTCCAAATCGACTCTTTAGAGCTTCAACAACTTCTTTGTACATTTCAGGCGTTGCAGGGTAGCTTTCAACCAAGTCACGGGCAGGCGATCCAACCACAGTTGCCATTATAAGATACTGGATCTTATCTGCTGGGTCTACATTCTGGCCTTCGTCGATCTTCTTAAATTGATACCAAAATGGGAGCTACTCACTTAGTTCCCCGTTAAACTCTTTAAGTTTCAGATAAGGTAGCTTGTATGAGCGTCCTGCTTTACCCTTGCTTGAAGGCATATCTCGACGTCATGAGGTATTTCCAAATAACCACAAGGAGCTTTTGGATTATCTGTGTTGTCATATAACTAATGATAATTGTGCATCTGAAAAATGCCCAACATGTTCTACACGCAAGGTTACAGATCTTACAGTAGGATTGGATTTGGATTTAGAGATAACTTGGAAACAGTGGACTGAAGATAAAGGTGGAGTTCAGCTTAAAACTGTTATCACAGGTAAAATGTCTGAAGCAATAAAAGATATAGAAAAAAAGATCACCCACTTTAAAGTTCATTGTCACGTAAAAAAAAAAAAACTACAAGAGAATTATTTTGAAAAGTGTAAGGAAGATCTAAAAGATGAAAATTGTTCAGAGACTTGTGCAACTGTACAAATAGATTTTGCTGAGAATTACGCTCTCACGTACCAAGAGGAAATACAATCAGCTCATTGGAGCCACCAACAAGTTGGTATCTTCACTTGTTGTGTTTGGTTGCCTAAAAATGAATCTAAGTCTTATGCTATTGTAAGCAATGATACAAGTCATAGCAAATACTGTGTATTTACTTTCTTGAAGAGAATTATCACTGATATCAAGGTAAACTATCCTTCAATTGAAGAACTGAGAATTTTTACCATGTCTGGAATCTCCAAGCTAGAAAAAGACTCTGGCTTAACAATTCAGTGGATCTTCTTTGCAAGCAGTCATGGGAAGGGAGCCGTAGACGGCATTGGTGCGACTGTAAAACGACATGTCTGGATGGCGGTAAAAGGTAATTGAATATCCACATTGGAAGTGCCCAAGAATTTTTTGATCATGTAAATACAAATGTTACAGGTATAGCTAGTATGTATGTAGATAAGAGTGAAGTATTGGACAATGAAATCATGCAGATTTTGGGAGAACATTTTGAAAATTCCTGAAATACAATCCAGCCATCATTTCAGAATGTATGATGCAAATAACATTCTCGTAGGAAAGACGTCATCATCCCTGATGAAAAAAGTCAAGATCGTTCAAGACCAACTTTCAGACGAGTCTACAGATTCCAGTATTGAGACAGTAGAAGAGGGGAGTAGTCGTGTTCGGTATGGGAATGTATACACCGATTCAGATGAAGACAACCCTGAAACTTGCCAGTTTGTAGAAGCGATTCCTATTCTAGACCCACAAGAAATACATTCTGGTATGTTTGTACTGGTAAATGTTCCAAGCTTTCGAGGCACTTCTTTAGGAACCACCTACAGGTATGCTGCAATAACACAAGGAAGCATTGGAAAAGATGAAAAGTGTGTGTCAGTAGTGTTTTTGAAATCTCGTGGCCCTGAAAACACTACCTTTATTGCTGATGATGGGGACATAACCTACGTCCAACTTGATCAAATCATTGGTAAACTGCCAAATCCTCATGTAAAACCCAAGAGTATTTTTACAATAATCTTGTACATTTTTGAAAAGAAAGTAAATGTTTTTGAAAGAGTTTCAATTTTTTATTCGTAGATAGATCTAGTTAATAACAGTAATTAACTGGTACAACTGCTTTTAAATTGCAAGCGCAATTAAGGACACATTTTTTTACATTAAGTCATGTATTTTTATGTAAAATTAATTTCTGGTAAATATATAAGTGTTTCCAAAGCATGTTGTTATATATTTAACCCTGAAAACTCAATAACTAGGGTAGTATACATGGTTTTCTCGCACACGTAACACCCGTTACTATTTTCTGTAACACCCGTTACTGGAAATATATGCTCATAAATCTGGTGAAATTTTCAGTTTAAATAGTTTTATATATGCATTTAAAGCTTGTAATCTCTAGTTTATATTTTTATTTATTTATCCTCACTCAATTCACAGAGTTTTGAGATATATGACCTCAAGTGAGAGGCTCATTTACCGTAACACCCGTTACTCTGTTCTTTGCACTATTTTTAATAGTTAGTTTGCTAATAAAAATCTTTTTTCATGATTTCCTTTGAAAATTAGGTCTGAAGTATCTTATGGTAATATAATAAGCTAAAAATATTTGTTGTTGTTTTTTTATTGAATTATTTGTCTCTCTCTCTCTCTCTCTCTCTCTCTCTCTCTGCCCCCTCCCACGACGTTGTGTTTACTTTATTATTGATTATTTTGGTAGCATGGGCTTCCCTTCCCTCCGAGAGAGAGGAGTTGCAAAAATGAGATATTTTGCAACTTTTTGTCTTAATAAACAATGTCGTAATTTGCTTCAACAATTAATAACATTGCCGTTGTGGGGGAAATCCAAGATGGCCAAAAGTCCTGCCGACTCTTAGGTCAGATTTTAAACAAAAACCAAAAAATCGGGGATATATCCCCCCCCTTCAACCTATAATGGGTAAAAAATTGTAATAACATTTAAAAAAATAATGTTTTAACGTATGCAGTTAAATAGTGAACCTTTTTAATTTTACTATTATTGTATCAAGCTTGTTTTTCGAAAGTATACTTTCAATATTAATAAATTGTAACTAAACTGCAATGCCAGTGAAAGTAGTATGGTTTTTGCGCGCGAAACAGAGTACAGACACAAGTCACGGAAGGTCAGCTTATCCGCCCCTCCCCCTACCACCACCACTTCACCTTTTACACCTACCTGAAATTAATCGTTTTAACGTGAGCAATAAAATAGTTCATCAAATGTCATGCCTATTGTACTAAGCTTGTTTGTTTGTACGTATACTTTCATTATCGATGAATAAATGGAAACAGATAAACTACATGCCGGTAGCCGGTAGCAGTGGTGGGGTGGGATATTTGCGTGCCAAACAGACGTGAGTCACAGGACGTTGCGCGTTCAACCGCCCATCGACACCCTCCTCCTCTACCCCGTCACCCACACTACGCTTGATCCGGCACCTGGTGTTAATTATTGTGCCAGTGTGTTTTTATGATTTTCGTATTCCGTGGTGTCTCATGAGTAGTTTATGTCGAAACAAAGTAAACTGATCGGGTTTTTCGCCCCGAAAAGAAAAAATTTGATGGCGTTAGCTGGTGTGGCAATGGAACAACGAAGTTAAGTTATTTTATTACTCGCCTTTCAAAAATTTTTTTTTTAAATAGGCCAAGTCCCGTTAACATATTAATCAAAATATTCAGTGTTAAAGGATAGAGAAACATAACGTCAAATGTTATCATATAACAAAAAGCCTAGCCTAAGTACTTAAAAAATAAATGCAATAAAAACTAGTCCACATGCAATTAAGGCAAAAAGTTTAATTTCATAAGTACAAAATTGCATAAAATTGTATTAAGTATTAACACCAGATTTAACTTCCTAAACGCTTAAATATAGTATTTAGAGAAGTTATTTTTCTAACATTTTCCAGACCCCCCCTTACTTGCTGGGGGGAATTCCATATCCCCCCGGACCCCCCGGGGGGCGGCGGTCGCCGATCTCGCCCAGGGCGGCAAAGTCCCTAGGGCCGTGCCGTGCCTGAGTAATCCTTTATTCAATTTTTTTCATTATCAGCAAGTTTGGTTAGTTAAAGGTTAGGTTATGACAGTTGTTTAATTTTATAATTGATATAGGCTACGGTAGTTTAAAATGTCGATTTTATTTTCAATTCGATAACTTTGTTTCAATTGATATTAGCATAGCCCAGCTGAGAAACTGTACCCGAAGACCATTAAATAGTTTTACGGAATTGTAATGAATGTTTCTAAAAAAGAAGTGGAATGTCGAGGAATTGGTAGATTAGAAGTAGGGCCTATTTGATATTTTTAAGGAGACATTTTTGTGTAAATCCAGTCAGGCAAATGGTTCTCTTAGTCTGCAGGTTTGCTGTGGCGGGGGTATTTATACTTCTAATGATATTTACTTTCAATGATAAAAATATGAAAAAAAACATGCATTAGTCAAGTTAGCCAGTAGATTGAGACTGCCGAATCTGCAAGTATGAAATGAATGCATTTTCCAAATTTGATCAAAATATGTTCATAAACAAGTTTATTATCCATAAAAACAACATGTGGGAATTTTAAATTTACAGATTTTTGGAATTTTCTCCGTAATCATTAGGCGCGTAATAACGCTTCAATATACTAAACTATTTATTTTTTTATGCTCTACAAAATGGTTTGGAAAGAAATTACTAAATTTTAAGTTTTTAGGGTCAAAAATGGGAAAAACCAATTTTTACCCCATAAAACCCCCCATAGGCTAAACCCCTGTTCCCATACTTGTTCAAATAGACGTAGGTTTACACGTTTGTACCAAATTTCATCAAAATTGGATGATTTTTGCTTAAATTATCGCGCTACCGGACACATATATATACACAATGTACAATGTACTTACTTTGCCTATGGAGGTACTTTGCCTCGCCAACACACTGTCTCCAGACTGCACAATCCACTGCTATGTTAATACAAATAAATATATATACAGGGTGAGTTTTAATTGTCCCCCCCCCCAACTATTTTCTACATTTTTTCAAATATCAATCCCAGACCACTTCCAAACATTGTTGGGTAGTAAGTACTTCATTTTGACAAGGTGGTCATTTCCGGCCGCCATCTTGGATCCGCCATATTGGATGCAAAACTTTTTTTTCAAATGTAAAATTGGGGTTGTGACCCATTATTTCGAACTACATTTTTACCCTGATTACAATGCCGCAAACAGTTTTTAAAAATCTTGATTCATTCTAAAGTTAAGAGGGCTTTTTAAAACTTTATTTTTAGCCCATTTTAACATTGTGCATTTACAAACTAAGACCATAATCCCAAAATAGTTCTAGATAATGATAAGTATACACTACCAGTAATTGTCCACCTATTTTCACTTGGTTATGACTGATGTATTTTTTTCGGCCACCATCTTGGATCCGCCATTTTGAAACGTGATAAATTATTTTAAATATGAAGGGGGTGTCGTGACCCATCATTTTGAACTACTTTTTTAAGCTAAACTCAATGCCGCAATCCATTTTTTGTTATCATGATTTATTTATGAAATATTTAAATTTTTTTGTTAAAAATGTCAATATTTCAAAATCAAAAAATGAAAATGAAAAACAGATTTTGGAATTAAGTTCAGCTTAAAAAAGTAGTTAGAAATGATGGGTCACAACACCCTTTTCATATTTAAAATAATTTATCACATTTCAAAATGGCGGATCCAAGATGGCGGCCGAAAAAAATACATCAGTCATAACCAAGTGAAAATAGGTGGACAATTACTGGTAGTGTATACTTATCATTATCTAGCACTATTTTGGGATTATGGTCTTAGTTTGTAAATGCACAATGTTAAAATGGGCTAAAAATAAAGTTTTAAAAAGCCCTCTTAACTTTGGAATGAATCAAGATTTTTAAAAACGGTTTGCGGCATTGTAATCAAGGTAAAAATGTAGTTCAAAATAATGGGTCACAACCCCACCTTTACATTTGAAAAAAAAGTTTTGCATCCAATATGGCGGATCCAAGATGGCGGCCGGAAATGACCACCTTGTCAAAATGAAGTACTTACTACCCAACAATGTTTGGAAGTGGTCTGGGATTGATATTTGAAAAAATGTAGAAAAAAGTTGGGGGGGGGACAATTAAAACTCACCCTGTATATATATATAGGCTATACAATTCTTTCCTTGAGGTGAATTCTGCACTGTAAATGACTTTTTTTTTTATTCCGCCAAATAATTCTTAAGCAGTTCATATTAGGCCACATGACTATTTCACTAACACTATATTGAATGAACTGTTCACTTGCTTTGAAAATACTTATTATTTACATATTTACAGCTAGTTTTTTTAATTTTTTTTATTGAACATTGACAGAAAAGAGAGAAGCGTCAAATATTAACTCCCCCCTTCTGCCTGGTGTAGGTTCTGGTACCATTTTGAGCACATCCTCTTCAGGAATGACTGAACAGTCTTCTTTTTCAGGCCAGTAAAACATGTTGTCACCTTTTTTTCTTATAAACCTAACGACAGGCCCGATGTCATCGAATGCATTTTTTGTCATTGCATTTAGGGCTATGTACACTTACCCCGGGGCTGGAAGTACACTTCCCCCAACCACTGTTTGGCCCGGGGAAAGTGTACGCCCCCTATTTTTTTTAACAATACATTTTAGAGGTACATAAACCACATTTTTGGATTCCTCTTACAAAACTGTATCAGTGTACCAATTTTCAAATTTTTATTTCTATTTTTTGATTTTATATGATTTTTCAAAATTTGAAGGCGGTACTTTCGTAGTAAGTAGAAATGCAAAGGTGTTTTAAAACTTAATTTTCATGTATAAATAATTATAAATGCTGATTTCTGACTTCAGAATCTGAAAGATCACATTTCAAATCATATAATAAGATTAATTAAAATTTTTTTCCCCCATTTATGGCTTATTTATAGTCATCGCGTCCACTTGCCCCGTGCGTACACTTACCCCACTTCACCCTATCAGTAATTGTCAAAAATATATTACTGAGCGGAGATAAGCGAAGCTCTTTGGGATCGGCTTCAATGCAAACTTTCTAACAATATCACTCAATAACGGCTGAACATATTTTAGCCAAACTTACCTAGGTTGTTTCGAAAAATGTTTGGAAGGTTTCAATTTTTAATAATGCCTATAACTTATAATTTAAAAGTAACTCAAAGGTTTTAACTTTTAACATTGGCAGTGTGGGTTGCCATGATGGTTACGAAATAACAACGTAAATGTAAACAAAACAAAGAATCATAGCATATGTTTAAGATGAAGCCAATATAAGACCTAAACACAGTAGGAAGGATAAACATTCAGATGCCGACCACTGATAAAATAATACAGAGAAAGTATTACACGCCATTTGGAAACTGTTTAATTTTATAAAAAGTAAAAAGTATTTTTTTTAACATTCAAGTTGTTTCTCTTTATTCCATGACTGTTTACAATACAAAATCATTGCTTAATTATTATTGACAACATATGTTAAACAAATTATTTTAAACAAAGACTTTTAAGTAAGTAATATACAAACATCTCCCTTTTTTAGCCGTCTTGACTGTCCTTCTTTTTTAACATAGATTTAATTTTTCTTATATGGTGTGTGTTTCTTCTTAAAACAATATTACTTTCTAATTTTACCAAATAAGAACGAGGTTCCGGTAATTTTTTAAAAATCACACCAGGATTCCAAAATTTGGTTTTAATATCCTGTACTAAAACCTCTTCTCCAACTTGGAATTCATCTTCTTTTTTCAAGGCTGATCTGTTATACATTTGTTCTTGATACCTTTTGCTTTCATTTATGCTTTCATGTACCTCAAAAGAAACTGTTTTAGGCTGTAAATAACTGTTTGGTATAGGTAGTTTTGATCTTATGTGTCTGCTGTTTAAAAGCTGAGAAGGTGAATAGTCCAGGTTTGCAACAGGTGAGTTTCTATAATTTAATAAGAAGAGTTCAAAATCCTGTTTACTTTCAGCACTCTTCTGTAACATTTTCTTTACAATTCCTACAGCCTTTTCTGCTAGTCCATTACTTTTTGGATAGTGAGGACTTGATGTGATTATTGTAAAATTCAAATTTATTGAAAACTGTTTCATTTCATAGCTATTAAATGGTTGATTATCAGCCACCAAATACATAGGGATCCCATTTCGACTAAATAGCTCTTTGAATTTACCAATTATTGTATTACTGTTTTTACTGTTCAACTTAAATACATCAATCCAACGTGAATAAAAGTCAACAGTTACAAGATAGTATTTACCTGCATATTCAGCAATATCAGCTCCAATCTTGATGAAGGGTATTTGAGGAACACTGTGAACTTTTAAAGGTTCATTCAATTTTGAACGTTGGTGTTTCATACATATAGAACATTGAGATACTGTATTTCTTATGTCTGATGACATTCCTGGCCAGTAAAAAAATAAATTGGCAGTTTTCAATATTTTAGTTGTTCCCAGATGAGTCTCATGCAGGTGTGACAGCATAAATTTCCTCAGTTTACTTGGTATTATAAGTCTGTCATTCAAATAGAGTAATCCATCTTGATGAGTTACATCATTTCTCATATTGAAATAAGTCTTTAGATCACCATCATTAACAGATTTTGGCCATTGGGTTTTACTAAATTGTATTACTTTGTTTAAAACATCATCATTTCTTGTTTCCTCTTTAAATTCCTCAAGTCTTCTATCACTAAACTTCACTTCAGAAGATTCAATACAATGCACAATACCATCTAAGGGTTCATGCCATTCAACCTCATCTTTAATACCATTCCGAGATAAAAAATCTGCAATATGCATGTTTTTTCCTGGCAAATATTTTAGTTTAAAACTGTATATCATCAATTTAAGTCTGAGTCTTCTTATTCTGTTATTGACAATTTTAAACAATGGCTTATTAAAAATTGACAACAGAGGTAAATGGTCAGTAAAAATTGATACATTTTCATTTCCATATATATAGTTGTGGTATTTCTTGCACGAAAAACAAATAGCTAATAATTCTTTTTCAATTTGAGCATAATTAACTTCTGCTGTGGTCAGACTTCTAGAAAAGTAACTAACAGGCCTGCCATTTTGCATGCAACAACACCCTACAGAATCCTGTGAAGCATCACATTGTATTTCAATAGGAAGAGATGGATCAAAATTCCCTAAGACCTGATTACTACAGAGTGATTGTTTGATTTTTTCAAGAGCATTAGAATGATGTTCATACCATTGCCAGGGAACTTTCTTTTTTAGTAAATCTCTAAGAGGTGATGCTATTGAAGCCAAATTAGGGACGAAGTTTCTGATGTAATTTACCATACCTAAAAATCTTTGTAATTCTACCTTAGATGTAGGAGTTTTAAAATTCTTTATTGCTTCTATTTTTGAAGGATCCGGTTGCATCCCTTGTTCACTGAATATAGCACCAATATACTTTACCTTATTAACACAGTATTGCATTTTACTATAGTTAAATCTAATATTATACTGTTTTGCTCTTTCCATTACCTGCTTTATAATTTTATCATTTTCCTCTTTAGTATCAGTAGCAATGCACAAATCATCGAAATAGATTGAAAGACCTTTAATATCTTTGAAATATTTGTGTACCAATCTTTGAAATATTTCAGGTACACAAGAGAGGCCAAAAGGTGCCCTCAAAAATCTGTAAGTTCCAAAGATTGTGCTGAATGAACACATTTTACTGGATTCTTCATCTAGTTTTATATGATAAAACCTGTCTTTCAAATCTAAAATTGTAAAGTATTTCTTATTACTTAAGTTTGGAGCCAAGTCCTCTAGTAAAGGAATTGAATACTTCTCTCTTATGATATATTTATTAAGTTGTGTAGGATCAATACAGATTCTTAAAGATCCATTTGGCTTTTCTAGTACTACAATATTATTGACCCATTCAACCGGCTCTTCAACTTGCTTAATAATTTCATTGTCAACCAGCGAATTTAAAGCCTTTTCAAATTGATCTTTAATTTTGTATGGTATTCTTCTAGCAGAACTTACTTGTGGTACTGCATCTTCCTTTAATTTTATCTTACAAATGTCAGGGAAACAACCCACACCATCAAAAACATCTTTATAATTGTTATAAATTTTTAATTTTTCTTCATCTTCTTTTACTGATAAACCATTAGCAACAGTATCTACCTTCTTTATTAAATTTAAACTTAGACAAGATTTCAGCCCTAGGATTGGAGTACATTCTCCACTGACCACTACTAACTTTACAACATCCATTTTATTTTCTGTCTCAATCTGTGCATCTATGTATCCTACTGGATTTATTTGAAACCCCCCGAATGAAATTAGTTTGTTTAGGTTTTTCTTCATCCTATTTTGTAGTTTATTTAGTTTTACAAAGGAATATGGGACAATGTCTACTTCAGACCCAGTATCAAGTTTCATTCTTACATTGAACCCTTCAACTTTAACACTTTTATACCAAGCTTTTTCTTGATTACCAATGGAATCAACTACACAAACTGTGTTAATCTCATAGCCTTGGCAATTAGGCACAAAAGAACTACTACTTTGATCAGTTACTTCGTTACATTTCTCATTAGAAAGAATATTTAAGTTTGTCCTACACATACTTGCAAAATGATTTGACTTTTTGCATTTACTACAGATTTTACCCCAAGCTGGACATTGTTGTTTTCCATGACTACCACCACATCTGTAACATTTAAAATGTCTTTTACCTGTTTGGTCCATACGTGTCCCAGCAAAGGTTTTAGTTACTTGATGAACTTCTTTCTTCTCATCATGAATATTTGTAATTTGAAGTACTTCTTTCTTCTCATTGATTTCATTCATATTTTGTTCGGTTAACTCCATCATTTTGCAGGTTTCTATTACCTTTTCCAATTTTAGATCTTTTCTCAAAAGTTTTTCTTGGACATTTTTTGAACTTAATCCCAGTATTATCTGAGCTCTCAACAGTTTTTCCTCTTGTTCTTCAAATTTACATGGTTTGACTAAATTTTTTAGGTCCGAATAGAATTTATTAAATGGTTCATCTTGTTGCTGCTTTCTTTTGAAAAACTTATAAATATCCATGATTTCATTCCTTCTTGGCGTGCAATACTTCTCTAGTGTCTCTAATATCGTTTTTACTGTTTCTGGTTCATCTTGTTTGAAATCTTTATAAATTTGCAATGCTTCTTTTCCTAGTAGGTTTTTAAGCCTTGCTGCTTGTATAGAGTTAGGTTTCTTTTCGGTTTCAGTGGCTACAAAATATATCTCCACTTCTTCTTTAAATGTCCTAAAATTTTCCTCCAAGTTGCCTTCAAGGCTTAGGATATCCGGTTTGTTAAATTCCATTTCTGTGTATATTCTTCTGATATTATTCTTAATCAAATCTTTACCGACTGCGCCATGTTTAATTTTATAAAAAGTAAAAAGTATTTTTTTAACATTCAAGTTGTTTCTCTTTATTCCATGACTGTTTACAATACAAAATCATTGCTTAATTATTATTGACAACATATGTTAAACAAATTATTTTAAACAAAGACTTTTAAGTAAGTAATATACAAACAGAAACTACCACTGATCAAATAGGTACAGTGTTTTACAGATTTTCATTTCATCTATGTAATCTAGATTAGGTTATTACTAATAATATTTATCTTACGTGATTGGATATAAAAAAAAAAACTACACGAATCAGCAGTTTTAATTAACTAGGTATAGGTACTCAAATCAATATTTTTGATCTAAATAGGCTATTATGAACATGCGGTCTTATTATTTACTTTAACCAGTGCAAGTAAACTTCTTATCCTATTGTGAAATTCAAACCCTATTAAATGCTTGTTTCATTTTGAAACTTTTGAGTGTGCCTATGTCGATTAATAACCACATGTGTTTGATAGCAAACACAATATTGATCTTGGTATAATATTGTAAATGAGAGCTAAACAAAAAATTTTAATAGGTAAGCTATCGTAAATAGCCTACTAAAATACCCCCGCCACAGCAAACCTACAGACTAAGTGAATTTCCATTAGCCTGATTGGATTTACACTAAAATGCCTCCTTAAAAATATTACATTTATTCCCTATTTAGCCTAAATAGAATAAGTTTAACGAGTACTTAGGTTTGCCGGAACAGGGAGAGTAAAAAAGTTTTTTTTCTGTAAATGTTAATAATTTAGTAAGAAATGAATGTATTTTCCAAATTAGATCAAAATATGTTCAAAGACAATTAAACTAGCCCTACAACAGTTGACTTATTCTCCATAAGAATAACATGGGAATTTTAAATTTTTACAATTTTTTGGAATTTTCTCCGTAGTCATTAGCATTAGGCGCACAATAACGCTTCATTATACTAAATTATCTATTTTTTTTTAAGCTCTACAAAATGGTTTGGAAAGAAATTGTGAAATTTTGTGTTTTTAGGGTCAAAAATGGGAAAAACCTATTTTTACCCCATAAAACCCCCCATAAACCCCCGTTCCCATAGTCCGATCATGCTGGTTTGCGAACTCATTCGAATAAATGTAGGTTTACACGTTTATACCAAATTTCATCAAAATCAGATCATTTTTGCTCGAGTTATCGTGCTAACAGACACACATATATTTATATATATATGAATTTTCGAACGGATGGTGTTTTTGGCCTCTAGGGACCTCAAAATGAAAAAGTAAATCGGTCTCGTCCCAGGTTCAGGCCTTATCACGAGTACTACGGTATATTGTCTGTGGTACCGGTAATAGCTTATTCCCTAAATGGGAAATTCACTAAAACCTTTGCAAAACTTGCGACAGCTAGCCTGGCCATACTACTGGACCGAATTACTCGCTGTTGGTACCAAATGAAAGACATATTATCCTGTATATGTGTGCAGAGTCCCTTTAAAAATTAAAATAGGCTCGAAAATAAGAACGAAAAATGAATTTGGAATAAAAAAAAAATAACATGGGCCTTATGGGTCGCTATGCTGGTAACAAAATAACAATAACCGACTTACTTTTTTGTTTTGAGGTCCCTAGAGACCAAAAACACCATCCGTTCAAATTCATGTATATATATATATATATATATATATAGGCCTACGCATATTTTAAATTGTGTTTTTAGATTCTAACTAGCCTACCATTATTTGTGAGATATTAAATAAGTTTTTTACAGCATTTAATTCATTTAAAATAATTTATTAACACACTAATAATAATAATTGTAAATGTACCAATTAGCCGTTTCATGAAAATTGTATGCGGAGTTCCACAAAAAAGTTCATAACTCCTGAACAGTTGGTGCTAATTTAACAAATAAAAAACCATTTTAATCAGCAGATTCTAAGCTATGCTCCACTTGCCCCAGATTCCACCTAATGTGAGTTAATAAAAGTATAAGGGGGGTGCGTACACTTACCCCGATTTCAGGGGCAAGTGTACGCACAGGACATCAGTTTATAAAAAAATTTATATAAAAAAAAGTTTAATAATTTACAATTAAAAAAAATACCACATACACAAAACATTCCAAGCTTTCTGCTCACCAAGTTTCATTAAGATATCTGAAATACAATTGAAGTTATTGTAAGTTAAAGTGCAACTAGTCGTTTTGGCGCGTACACTTACCCCACTTCTACTTGATCATTCCAAAAATCTGTCTACTGCTGTTTATGTTACTTTTATGTTTGTAAAGTTTGTGTTGAACATGTAGATTTCTTAAAGATACATTTATTTGTACAAAACATTTTCCTAAATGTATTAAACTTTTTCCAGAACTGTCAGTGGGCTGGTTTAATTATGCAGAAGAAAGAAAGAGATCTTGTTTTAACAATATTTAAAAATCTATTTAACTCTCTCAAACCTCGTAAATTTACTGGGGAATTAAAAGGAACTGATCACTTTGGCAATAAGTATTTTGAAATACCTGCAGATGATAACAGAAACAAGAGGGCAAGGTACTTTGAGCCAATTGGAAAAGAAGATGGATTTGACAGGGAGGTACCTGCAGAATGGGAAGCTTGGCTAAGAGGAAGGAGAAAGGACCCTCCTGCTGAGGAAGAAGTAATAAGAAACTATAACCTTGCCCTAGAAAAGAAGAAGAAAGCCCTTGAAATTGAAGAAATGTTTAAGGGAACAAAAGAAAAGCTACCTGCATTAGGAGCAGCAAAGGGAAAAGATTCTTTTCCAGAGTATCCAGAGTACGAACTCGCCCCAGGAACAAAAAATCCTAAGTGGAAGTCAGAGAATTAAAGTAAGCCTTAAAGCATATATACTGCATGTGATGAAACTTAGTTTTAATGGCTCTATTTATTTACTAGATAACTTGTTATTATGTGTGTAAATATTAAATTACTCAGATGAAATTATCCCTTTTTTTGCTTATTAAAAATCCTAGTTCTCAAGATATTTAAGTTTGTCTGCTAACACAAAACAAAACAGTACAGTAAAACACCGTTAACCGAAATTGGGTTTACTGAAACCCGGGTTAACCGAAACAGGTCCATAAATTAATTCAGGGCTAAAGTATAAGTACAATACATAACATGTGAACAGTGAGGCGTAGCGCCGAGCCCCTTGCTCTAGGAACGGGCCTTTTCTAACCCATTGTAACATTTTTGTAGGTACCGTAGCTGATTAAAAACACAGTATTATATAGACATTGTTTTAAATTCATTTTTCCTACACACCGAATAGGTAATACATAGGCCATTTTTAGCATATGATGAGTTAACCCAACGGTGATGATTGGTTAGACGAAACGGCTCCCCCCCCCCTTTATTTCGGTTAACTGGGGTTCTACTGTAATATAGTAACTGTCATCTAATCCATTCTACACTCATCATTGCCTTAGAATACGCACGCTGATCAATCTGTGGGATTTTAAACACAAAAAAGTTAAGTTTTTAGGATTTTTTCGTAGATAGCAGGCTTATCTGATGGGAAAGAGACCAAACTTGCACAAGATACACCAAATTTTACACTATATATACACCAAACATTAGATTAGAATATTTTACTGTCACTGACAGCATTTTCAACTAAGGAAGAGAGAGTTTCTTTAGGTCAAATATGTTGGCCAGTGAGTTATTGAGACAGTGTTGCCAATAGTTTAAATTTAAAATCACATTTTCAGTTGATCATATTTCATACACTATATTTATATAGCTTAGGTAGATAAGCTAAGTATGTAAGCCTGCTTTATTCATTCTGTTCCTGTTACTAACACAAAGAAGTAAGGAACTGAGAATCATATATATTCAAACGTAAAAGGGTTTTTTTGTTTCACGATTCTGAATCAACCAGTTGACGGATTTTCATGATTTTTGTGTTGAAAGAAATATAATTTTGAGAACTAGGGAATGTCAAAGCCATAATTTTAAATAAGGGTCCCAGTTTTTTAGAAATCAAGTTTTCATTTTTAAAAAGTCTAGCAGCCGACGCTAACCTTCTAAGCTAGCTTTTAGTACGGTATAATTTGGGGTCTGACTTAGGGGAGGTACAAATGAGGCATTTAGTTCAAAATTCCTCCGTGAACAGCGCTGTAGTAGAGAGCACTTTGGCAATAAAGGTTTACTAATCGCAAAAATAGTTCTGTTCATAAAATAAAATTATAAATGCCTCAAATTCAATTTTACTATTTTTAATTATAAAATTAAACTATCATAACCTAACCGAACTAACCAAACTTGCTGATAAAGAAATAATATAACAAAAGTTTAGTAATCGGAAAAATAATTCTGTTTATTAAATAAAACTAGAAATTGCTCAATTAAAATTTTATAATGACTTAATAATAAAATTAAACTGTAATAACCAAACCAAACCAACCAAACTTGCTGATAATAAAAAAATCTTGGACAAAAAGTTACTGCTACCAGCGGGATGCGAACCCGGGACCTACAGTATACCAGCCCGGCACGCTAACCATTAGACCACCGAGGCCGATGGCTATCGAACGTTTTGTTACGGTAATGGCGTTCCCTCACATATAAGAAGCCCTCAGCTGTCATCGTAGCCTCTTCTATACCTCCCCTGAGTAAATACCTATAATTTGCTTAAAATAACAGCTGTAAACATTCAGCATTTGTGACACAAATTCATTATTTGGAAACAAATTAAAAGACATACTTAGGGTTGACTTATTAATTGCTGCGGCGGGGGTATTTTACAATGGAACATTTAACTATTATTAACACAAAAATAAAATGCACATTTTACTCCTATTTTTCACACTATTCAATTGTTATAATGTTGTTCTAATAAGTTCATAACACCTGGTCTTTAATGTGTAATGCTGACCATTGATACATTAAATTCTTCGGTACGAGGATGGCAGATTAATTAAATATGCATAGTAAAATCCTATAATAAATATGCATGTCCAAATTATTTTTTAAAGCAATCTCTGTAATCATCGATTTGTTTTAGTCCAATATAATTTGTTTTAACTTACAGCTGGTTGAATGTAATATATTCTATAGAACGATTAGGTTTTGTAGCGAATTTCCCATATAGGGAAAATAAGCTATTACCGTAGTACTAATGGTAACCCGGGACCGATTTAATTTTTTGTTTTGAGGTCCCTAGAGGCCAAAAACACAATCAGTTCAAATTCATATATATATATATATATATATATATATATATATATATTGATGAAATGAGGGAATAAAATACATAAAATACTTTATTAATAATTGATGTAAAAAGGAAAGATATTAAAACATTAACACTTCAAACTGTGAACATATTAGGACAACAAAATAATCATAACAAGCAGCTGATATTAAAAGACACATTAAAAAGATATTTGATTATATAGCATTAAGCAAAGCAATACTATATAAAATCTTCAACATTCCCCCTTAATCAAACATCTTTTTTTTATTTAATCTGAGTCTTCAAGTCCCAAGTCTGTCACAAAGTGATCTAATTTTTCACGTGACAAAGATTTGGTTATAATATCAGCCGTCATACTTTCAGTTGGCATATACTTGATTTCAATTAACTTCTTTTGTACAGCTTCTCTTATGAAGTGATGCCTAACATCAATGTGCTTCGTGCGATTATGACCTTGAGTGTTTTGAATAAACTTCTGAGCATTTGATTGTCATTATACAGTACAACAGTGTAGAGCTTGTCACTTATCTCACTTAAGAAGTTTTTCATAAAACACACCTCTTTAGTTACATCACTCATTGCTAAATATTCCGCTTCTGTAGTGGATAAAGCAACAGTACGTTGTTTCCTTGATTCCCAAGAAACTGCACATCCTCCAGCTTTCAAGACGAAACCAGTTGTCGATCTTCTATCAGTTGTGTTTCCAGCCCAATCTGCGTCAACATATGCTTCCAAATTGAAGTTATTGGTAGATTTGAATGTAAGTGCATATTTTCTAGTCCCAACTAGATATCTCAGTACACGCTTTGCTGCAATCCAATGACTTTTATCATGACATGTGTTGAACTGACTTAAATAGTTTGTAGCATACAAACCCCTGTAAAATAGTGTAGTGTGTAGTAAAATAGTTTGTAACATAACCCTGATTGTTATGTATCAGGCCTTGTACACACTGAAAGATATAGAAGTCCACCAATCAGCTGTTGATAAGGATAATTGGATTTATCTTCATTAGAAACCTTTTCAAGCTTCAAGTTAACTGCCATTGGTGTAGATGCAGATTTTGCTTCTATCATGTTAGACGCTGCAAAAGATTTGTCACATAGCTACTTTGTGAGAGTGATATGGTTCTCTCTTTACGATTTCGAGACACTTTCATACCTAGACAGTTGTTATCAGGTCCTAGAACTTTAGTTTCAAAAGTTTTTTGAAGAGCTGTTATTAGATTTCGTTTTTAAACTTTATCATTAGTGAAAATAAAAAAATCATCCACATACAAAGCTAGAATCGTTAAACCACTTGTCTGTTTCTTAATGTAAACACACTGTTCACATTTAGATTGTTTGTAGTTTAACTTTGTCAAAAATTCATGGACAGTTTTATTCCAAGATCTACTTGCCTGTTTCAGTCCATAAATACTCTTTTTTAAGATACAAACTTTATTTTCTCCCTTTTCAAAACCAGTAGGTTGTTCCATGTAGATAGTTTCTTCTAAAGAACCATTTAAAAATGCTGTAGTTATATCAATATGATCAATATCCATGTCAAGTTCATTTCCAATAGAAAACAATAATCTAATCGTTGAATACCGCACAACAGGTGAGAAAGTCTCTGTAAAATCAACACCATATTCTTGGCTAAAACCTTTGGCAACAAGACGTGCTTTGAACTTCTCAAGATCACCATCAGCATTTTTCTTAACTTTATAAACCCTTCACCAGGTTACGGGGTCTTCTGGGCCAGTAACCTGATGAAATGAGGGAATAAAATACATAAAATACTTTATTAATAATTGATGTAAAAAGGAAAGATATTAAAACATTAACACTTCAAACTGTGAACATATTAGGACAACAAAATAATCATAACCATATATATATATAGTCATAGTATATTATATAGTATAGTATATATACCAATATTGATATACGTCCATAAAAAACCCATTTCTATTATAGGCCCTAGGTCTTGTGTATGTTAACATGGTTACCAAATTTCATAATCTTCAAACAAAAAACTTCACAGATAAAAATATTTTTGTATAACAAACAAAATGGCGGATAACTGGGTAAAAATATGCATTTTCGGACATACCTTTACATAAACTTTTTTCTTCCTTTTAGTATGAGGATTCATTATCCAAAGTCCTGAAACGTTTTTTATGGACACCCTGTATATAGGCCTATACTACACAGTATATACATAGTATAGTACCGGTATGATAAATAATTTAGGTGATTAGGTTGAAGCAGCGACTACAAACCTTTGAGAATATTCCGATATTTGGATTGTTTATTATTTTAGACTCCCCCAGGTTCGTGACTATATGGATATGAGTGTCTATGTGTTATTACAGTCAAGGTCAATTAATTGTTAATATTAAAAAGAATTCCCGAGGGAGACCCCCAGTAGCCCTGAAAGTCTATCTATCTACGACACTACTTTACTAATATTGTATTGAATATTACTAATATTCAAATAATACCAATGTAGTAAATAGGCAAAAGTATTGATGGAAAATTTTTTATATTTGTATGATTTCCATTTAATGGAATCATACCGTTATGCTTGCTGCAGCCTTGAGCTTTATTGTATTCATTTTTGCTTTAAAGCCAACAGTAACGATGAGAAATAAAAATCATCAATAAATCACTAGCTTTTTTATCTCTATTGTTGTCGCCACCCAACAAACTGAATAGACAGTTCTGCACCAAAAGAATTAAAATTAGAATGTACCCTGAAAAGAACAATAATCTATTTGTAAATATCCTTAAGCTTATGTTGTCAGATACGCCTCCTTTTATGAAATGAAATGAAATGAAACATTACTTTATTATCACAAAAACATTTCACAGATCCAGCGTTAGCTGGTGAAACAGGTGATATTGTCAGAGATCTTAAACACTGCATAACAAAACTAAAATCCACATAGCTTAAACTAAAATATATTTACTTATCATTTAAATAATCGGAAATCTTATAATAATTTTTCTGTAAAAGGTATCATTTGAAATCATTTTTAAATTTTGAAATACTGTTAATTTCTTTAAAATTAGTGGGTAGACTGTTGTAAAGCCTTAATCCCGTATAATAAGGAGATCTTTAATATAAACATAGGCGATGTCTTGGATATTGAAAATTTTTTGAACGTGTAGGATACGGATGACTGATTTGTTTATCATTGTACATTTGATAATTAATTTTAAAATTCACCATCATTTTAAATATATAAAGTGAAGGCAAAGTTAATATCTCATATTTAGCAAATAAAGCTCTGCATGAGGTTCTTTTAGGCATAAATGATAAAATCCTTATAAATTTCTTCTGAATTTTGAAAACTGCTTTAGAATAAGAAGTTGCTCCCCATAATTCAATCCCGTATTAAAGAACATTGCATAGTACACTGTGAGTTTAGTTTTTAAATCTATTACATTTCTCAAAACATATATTTGAAAGCAAGCCGTATTTAATTTACCAACTACCATTTTTATGTGTGTTTTCCATGTTAAATTTTTATCGATATCTAAGCCCAACAATTTTGCATTTTCAGTAAAGGATATAATATTATTATCATAAGATAGTGCAACAGTGGAGTTTTGCCTATTCTGAATTGTTTGAAATAACATCACCTGTGTTTTAGAATTATTAAGTTTTAGCCCGTTGGCTGTAAACCAATTAGATAAATTAAGAATAGAAATACTGATTTCTTCTTTAAGATTTTGCAAATTATTTGATTTAACTATTGCTGTAGTGTCATCAGCATATAAGATAAGGTTAGACGATACATTTCGAGGTAAGTCATTGATAAATATCAAAAATAGCAAGGGGCCTAGTATTGACCCTTGCGGAACCCCACATTTAGTGCTAAACCACTGTGAAATACATTTTTTACCATTTTTTACGATTATTGTTCTTTGATGTCTGTTAGTCAAATATGAATGCATCCAAGACAGAGCCATATCAGAAAATTCATAATATTTAAGTTTACTCATTAATATATTGTAATTTACACAATTAAATGCCTTGGATGGATCACAGAACACCGCAGCTGTGCTCTGAGACCCATCCAAGCCATCAGAAACCTGATTTATGAAATCTGAGACAGCAGATATAGTGTTTTTCCCAGATCTAAAACCATATTGTTTATTGGTAAATAAATCATTATTTTTGAAATATGAATAGATTTGGTTGTAAGCAATTTTTTCAAAGATTTTAGACAAAGATGGGAGTATTAAAATAGGACGATAGTTATCGGGGTCCATTACTGAGCCTTTTTTGAAAAGTGGTTTCAGCTCAGCATTTTTTAATTGATAGGGAAAAATTCATTGATCAAAACATTGATTGATTACTAGACACAGAGGCTCTGCAATGTAGTTTATGACATTTTTAATTAATTCAATAGGAATTTCATCCCACCCAGAAGATTTTTTATTTTTTAAATTTCTAATGGTTTTTTTTTATTTCAAAAATCGATACATGTCTGAACTGAAATTTCATTCTTATATTATTAGGCCTACTAGTATTATTAATCAAATTAGTTGCAGTGTGTAAGCAAGGCATACAATTTATATTTTTGTAAATGTTACAAAATTTATCATTGAGAAAATTTACCACATTTTGTCCATCTTTTAATTGCTTGTCTCCGACACACAAATCAGGGAAATCCAAATGATTGGAATTCAGGACTCCAAGTTCAGACTTCACAACATTCCACACCGCTTTGCTCTTATTATCTGAAGATGATATAACTTTGCAATTAACCATTTTCCTAGCCTTATCGCAAACAGCTTTAAATATTTTTCTATAGTTTTTGTAATACTTTTTAAAATTAACATCTTGAACAGTTTTAGCAATAGTGCTTGGCTCTCTTTTTCTCTGACTTGATATTTTTTTTATATTTTTATTTCACTTGATGATGGATACAATTTTTCTTGGAAAATTTTATCTATAGTAATGATTTTTTCCCTATAAGGCTGTGGTTTCCTAGACGCGTAATAGATGCGCTGCGGCTTTTATCCAGGTCCCAAAACACAGCCGTCGTGAGTGGTTTCCAAGACATAAGTTCACGGGAGAGATTACTAGTGGCTACTATGATGTTATAGGATGATTTAGATATAATGAAATAGATACTTTGGTATTAAAAGCTTCGAAGAAGCGTAAGCAGTGAAACGTACATGATTAGGAACTGTATGTGGCCCTCACGGATGTTTTAAGCGTAGTATTAAAGCAAACATGTCAATTTAAAATGTAAACGATAAATCTTAATTAACCCTCTCCAGCTTTTACTGTTAATATATTTACCTATTCGGGATTTACCGAAAGGACGAAAATAAATTTTACAAGTGTAACTGCAATAAGCATTTCATACTTAATACTTATACGCCAACCCCGTAAGAAGGACGGGCACTCTGCTAGTAATTAATATAGGCTTATTACTAAGATGTTCAGGAGTTCTTAAAATAATTATGGGGGCTCTTATATTTTGGAAGTTGGTGTTGTGCTGACTTGAAAAGAATATTTGTCAACATTTGGTTTTATTTACAAATTACAGCAATTAGAAAATATGTGAGGACAAATCAATTGTAGGGAACATTTAATAAGGGAATTAAATATTACACATTATGGGAAAATTAACACTACATATCGAATCATATGATATGTAATACTATAACAATTTTAATTGTATGAACAACGTATTTCCATAATAT
Source organism: Macrosteles quadrilineatus (assembly GCF_028750875.1). Taxonomy (NCBI): domain Eukaryota; kingdom Metazoa; phylum Arthropoda; class Insecta; order Hemiptera; family Cicadellidae; genus Macrosteles; species Macrosteles quadrilineatus. The sequence goes on along the minus strand of NW_026542594.1, from coordinate 137,301,404 downwards.
GTCATTACAAGAGACAAATTCAATCAATTTTTCGTTGTTGTTGGGAATTTTGCCTTCTGGATAACATTTACTTCCGATTCCATTGCACAAGACATGTATAAAAAGCAGCGTAACTCAGATTCGACTGCTCTGAAAGCAGTCGGTCAAAAACGCAGCTATTGATGCGCGCGAATTAGATACGCAGCCTTGGAAACCGCTTACACGAAACTCCATAAGACAAGTGTGCTGCGTCTTAGATGCGCACACGCAGCGCATCTATTACGCGTCTAGGAAACCACAGCCTAAGGGTAGAAAAAGACAGACAGCGAAGCGAAGCGACGCGACATGATTATACACATGTTATAATTTAGGTGTATGGTTAGCGCGAACAGACAACGCACGACTGAGAGCGAAGCGAACTTCAGTGGAACAAACTATTTTGTTGTCAAAGTCAAAACATTCTTTATTCATTATAGTTTCACATTACATGAACTTGAATAGAGTCATAAGCTAAATTCAAAATTGCTTACTGCTAAATTAAATACATAAAAAGAGTACTAAAATTACTTTACTCTTACTTTTAACAAAACCATGACTTTAAGGATTACAGTATTTGGAATTCAAATTAAGTTAGGCCTAACTGTTTTTTACTAATACTAAAGAATTCTGTTACTGAGTAGCAGGGAGTTCTTAAAAAATATTCCTTTAAGAGCTGCTTGAATTTATTAAATTTTGTTTCTTTTCGGATGTGAGCTGGTATAGACTGGAGAAATTTTAGCCCTATGTAAGATGTCTTTTTAGTGTAAAATTCGAGATTATGCCGAGGTAGGTTAATTTTTAATCTGGTGTTATATACTAATTGTTCTGTTGAGCTGGATGATAGTTGGATCTGTTTTGCATGAATTATTGTTTCATAAATATAAAGACTATAAACTGTTAATTTTTTGTAATTCACAAAAGATGCTCTTGACTGGCTCATTATTTTTAAGATTTTTCATCACCCTGATAGCTTTTTTCTGCTTAATTAGTACTTTATCTAAATTAGTTTTTGTTGTTGCCCCGTATAGAACAATTCCATATGAAATATGTGAATAGAAATAAACAACTCTTAGAGTGTCTAAACTGCATACTCTGAACATCTGTCGCAGAGCATGGATACTGGAAGATACCTTTTTAACCACATAATTCACATGGCCCTCCCAACCAAGATAGATGTTTATCGATAATTAAACCAAGAAATTTTGTTTGCTTTACTTGGTTTATTCTTTCTGATTTTATGCAAATGTTTGGTTCAAAATTTTGTCTACGTTGTTTAGTGGTATAACATTGGAATTTTCTGTGTTAATAAGCAGATTTTTTCGGTCAAGGAATTCTTTAGTGGATAAAAGACTCTCCTGAGAAAACGTTTCAATCTGTTGTTTTGATCTTCCCGGAATTAGCACATTACAATCATCAGCACAGCAAACAGACACATAGACCCGCCGTTTCCAAGAATCGCTCCCGGCATACCTCTAATATAGCAAAGAAAAAGTAGAGGCCCCAGGATCGATCCCTGCGGCACCCCATATTTCTTCAGCGTCTGATGTTGAGATCTACATTTTTCAACGTACTTTGTGTTAGCATGCTCCACAACATAATCCAATTGGGGATGCGGAATACTATCCCCCGGAAAACTACCCCCCCAGGTGAAACGTGACGTCACAAAATCTGCTAACTAACCAATATGGAAGCCGTGTCCGCGACTGGAATACTACCCCCCCTAGACAAATAATGCTATGTAATTTTAATTTTAATTCGAGTAATTCCGTTGGATAATAGGAAAGGCATGTGGTGAATATAAAACAGATTTTCGAAATGTTACAGCAAGTTTGGTTGGTTAGTTTAGGTTAGATTAGAACTGTTTGACAACTAAATTTGAGTGTCCGTGACTGGAAAACTGCCCCCACGGTCTCTGACGTCAATATGACGTAGGAACCTGCTTGGGGGGGTAGTTTTCCGGGGGGCAGTCATCCAGCGACCCATCCAATTCAACAAATTGTTTTCTATTTTCTAGATATGATGTAAACCATGCAAGCTCTTTTCCATAGATTCCCATTTCTTTTAGTGAAGTCAACAATATACTATGTGACACGCTGTCAAATGCCCTACTAAGATCCAAAAAGATTCCTACAACATTTCAAGCACGATTTGGAGCGAAAACAGGGGATGGTGACCAGTACAGTATAGCGCAATGGACATCGAACGACTTATTTATGAAAAACCTTCCATATGGCCGAATAAACACAAGAACCACAACAACCGAGACATCTTTGACAAGATGTGGGAGGAACGTCATTTCAGGATTCGGCGTTCAATTTCGAGTAGAATGAAAAAAATAAATTCAAAAATCGGGTATAAACCCTAAAATGCATATTAACCAAATTGTCTAAAGTATTACAGATTTTACACCTGTAGTGATTGTTATTACAGAAAGAAGACCATAAAATATTTTGAGCATTAACTGGTATTACCTGGTACATACAAAAAGGGTCTTCAGTGTGTTTGCAAGTTATTTTTACTGACTGATCATGTGTAGTGCATTTATGTGTAAGTATGTAAACCTATTCATAATATTATTATACAAACTGCGCATATACGCATATGCGCATTTACTGAACAAATCGAGTTTTATGCTTCCTCAATACAGGAAATAAGTGATGATATTCACCATACAACTTTATGCCGGTTTTCACTTCTGTTATGCATACTCAAAATAATCGATTTAAAAACTGTTTTCGAACTACGTGTGTTCTTTGAGGGGGCCATTTTGGTACTGACTTCGCTCCTACCTCGTTGCTTGTAATCGGCGTATGTATGCAATGTTTATCGCTTCGCTCTCAAACACTTCGCTTCGCTTCTCTTTGCGTCGCGTCGCCTCGCTTCTCTTTGCTTCTCGTCGCATCGCGTCGCCTCGCTTTGCTTCGCTGTCTGTCTGTTTCTGCCCTAAGAATAATTAATGTTAAAAATGTCAAGTTAAAAAAAATGAATTACACAGGATATTAAATAATCAGCAGCAAAGAAGAGGCAAATACACTGGAAAGCAAAGTATAACCTAAGTATAGAATTTCAGCAATATTTTAAAAATGATAAAAAAGTGTTTAAGTAAGTTGTAAAAGCAGCAAAAATGGCATCTAATGATAATTACATTTTTGAGTCCAAAAACAAAATAGCTACAAGGGCCGTTGTTAAAAGAGAAATGGGTACCTACTCATTGTAATAAACTAGGTGTACAATGCAGTTGTCTGCTTGCATTTTGAGCGGACCTAGCATATTAATCCAATACTTTTCTAAAGTCAATGGTACATCTCATCCTCTTAAATGAGATTAAATACTTGCAGTATCCAATGTCAGTGGTATATTTGGTTCACATAAATGGAATGACTATTTGCAGTATTCAAAGTCAATTATAAGTCTGGTTCACGTAAATGAATTACAGTAACTTATGAATTACTTACTAAGGCCAATGTTAAATTTCCAGAGGTTTAAATTCACATAGGGAAAAGCCCTGTGGTCCGATTTGTACCATTTCAGATTTATACCATCCCATGGTTGGTTACTATGATTGTGCTAAATTTGGTGCTGAGCGCTTTAGCCGCTCAGGAGGAGTACTGTATTAGTAAAACAAAAGCAGGAGTGTAGTAAAAAAGCTTCGCTCGCTTTGCTTTGCTCCTCTCAATTAGTGAATCTATTACCTTAGAAATAAACAACAAGATAAGATAATTTCCAACCCTCAAAAAATCACTGAAAGTTTTAACGATCATTTTTAGACATTAGACATTATTTATTTGCACATAACATTCTTTTAGATGTGATAACATATAGAACAGGTGCATTGTCAAAATTGAGCCTAGACTAGAAAAATACAAAGTACAAAGTAACAGGAAAAAAATAACTAGCCAAATAATGTTAAGAAAATTAAAAAACAAAAAATTAACTAAAATAAAATTATAAAATTCTTCTATTGTATAAAACGCACGTTCAAGGAGTCCATATTTCAATGTTTCTTGAAACTTGTTTGAACTCATTATTTTATAATATGCCGGTAGTTTATTATACATTTTTAAACCTGCATACAAAGGACTTTTTTCAAATAGGGCCTTGAGGCCTGGTCGGATGTGTTTCCCATCCGGCCGTCCGGCCAACGATCTGCCTGAAAGAATCGACACACACGTTCAGTTTTTCCTTCAGTCTAGGACTGTACAGTCCGGGACTGAAGGAAAACCGGAACGTGTATGGTAGGCCTTAGATCACCTGATTTTGATAGATCCATGCAGGTGACTCATCAGCGGTGCCTGTTGTGATGTGACAGGCTTTGTTTGGTTCTGTCTGTACTGTAGTCTGAGTCATTGCATGTATTGACAACAATTTGCTCTTGTGTCGCGTGGGTGCGTGTCACGCCCTTATTTTACAGCTATTATTTTATTGCGTAATGTGATGGACTTTGTGATAAATGAGATATAAACTGTTTTATTATGAAACGTTATGAAAATTTGAGTGGTGCAGAAAAACAAAAAAGTAAAGACCAGAAAAAGGAAGTTGATGCGGCAGAAGCGAAATTTATTATTAATAATTTAATAATTATTAAACAAGTAATAACATTAATGTTAGTAATATGTTGACATCGTTTAATGTTGTTAGGCCTAAAAGTGAGAATGAACTAAGGTAACAAATTTAACATTTAAGGTTAGGTACAAAAATTTAAAAACATTTTGATGAACCAGCAGAGAGCGAACCGCCAATATGATCCTGAATCCTGACCTTTATATTAAAACAGTTGTGTATCATGTATCATTTCAAAAATGTACAGGCTTGTGTCGGTTAAAATCCCTAATCTTTTAAAAGACGTCTATAGCTTTTTTTTCTTAGACACTTTAACCATCGTTCGTACAATTAATTTTTGTGCTTTATTTAAGAAGTTTTTGTGTTGTGGAACTGGATTCTCAGAGTATTTGATGATAAGTGTTTATGGTAAGTTTTATGGTATAGTTTATGGTAAGTGGTATTAAGACACACATAAATGCATTGGAAACTCCCTGAGTCGCAGGTTTGCTGCTTCTGGGGTATTACTATTTTTTTTATACTGAACATATTTTATTCTGAAAAGAATATTACCAAGGCATTCTAATAATTTATTAGCTTAAAACAATTTAACAAGTATAAATACACTATCCTACCAAGATCAATTTTTCCATCTCCTGTGATTGGAGAGGGAATCTTAAAATCCTCATTGATCAAACTAAACAAAAACTTAAACTGACATTTTGAAAGTCTGAAAAACTCAGATAACATTCTCTCATAAGCTTGCAAATGATTGTTCATTTATATTTTGAACTAACCCTCTTCTGTTCGTTGTGTATACTATGTGTGCTAAGTCTTGGAACACTTATTATTTCATAAATTTCACCATTTTCCAGATCTTCAACTAGGCTATATTAAATAACAAATAAATGAATATAATTGTATTTTGTTAAAGCCCATAAACTCATAATTCACTATCACTACTTCAACTCGATCACAGTCAAGAAGCAACTGAATGATTGTATAATAATCACACCAGTGACAATGGCTACTGCAATGATTATTGCCGAGCGATAATCGTCCAACGACTTCAGTTCCAGCCACACCAGTGACAATGCGCCTTAAAGATATTACGATGACTGCGATCAGCTGGTGCAGCGTTTCCCATTTCGTCCAATGTTTGAATTTAACCTAACCTAAAAATGTACACAACAACGTAACTCAAAAAACGTTATGGCAACTTTAGCCATTCCATGTTTTTCAAGAGAAGATCTTAGATTTAAGAATGAAAAATATAAGCAGTAGGTTCTTATACATTATTTTAAAGATAATTAATTGAGGAAGTTTTGAGTGCTATTTGACACTCTGTATAGTCCAGAGTATTATAGAATGCCTGTGTGAAAATGAATGATGTTTTCTCAAAACTCACAAATTCAAACTTCCATTGCAGAATAAGGGCTTAAACAGATGTTTGATCTGTTGACTTTGTACTATTATTTTTGGAAATTTAATGAGGATCTTGAAAATGACAATGACGTTGAAATAAAAGCAATGTTTATTGCTCTTTATGGTCACTTTATCTAAGCAAATACAAATATTTTGAAATAATCTTATTTTGTCTGTTACTGCCTACCTGTGAGGGTATGGAAACTTATAAATTGGTGCCATTTTGTCAGTAACACTCGGTAGTTTAAACACATAAAAATGTTCAACACTAACTTCGTTCCACTCTGTATATATATGTATATTTATAGATGTATATATGTGTCCGTAAACGCAATAACTTGATACATTTTTGTCCAATTTTTATGAAATGTGGTTTAAATGTGTAACTTGAATGAGTTCACAAACCAGCATGATCGGACCATGGGAACAGGGTTAGGGGTGTTTTATGGGGTAAAAATGGGGTTTACTCATTTTTGACCCTCAAAACACAAAATTTCTCAATTTCTCTCTAGCCCATTTTAAAAGCTTAAAGAACAAAGAATTAAGTATATCTAGGTGTTTTTGTACGTTTATTATTATTTTTTTAATTTTAATTTTTTTTACTTTATTTAATTTACAATCTGTTTGAAAGTTGAACAATAAGCAAATAAAATAACAATACATCATTAAAAGTTAACTTAACTTGAAGAACACAAGCTAGTATTGACCATCGCCAACACTAGTTAACAAAGAGAATTTTGATAATACCGAATCTGAATGGGATGTTCAATATTGTACAGTTTTAAGCTAGGTTTTCCTAGACGTGGAAGCTGAGTGCGGAGAGCGGACTCCTCTTGTCTTAGGTAATTTAATGTTACTGTTTTCTAAGGAGCGGAGCGAAACGCCATGTTAACCACTTCTCCGCTCTCCGCCCTCCGCTCTCCGCCCTCTGCTCTCTGCGCTCCTCTTCCACGTCTAGGAAAACCCAGCTTTAGATTAAATAAACCTACCACATAGTTGTGTAAAATAATATAATTTCATTTGATCAGCTGTCTGAAATTGTGAAATATGCAATTTGGCAATTCTTCTTGTTTACATTGAAATGTCCCTTAGTTGCCATTAGCTGTATGGGCTATTAATTAACAGCTGTGTCTAAGGAATAAGTCGGCCTTAGTCACTAACGATACTACAAGATCGCGCCACTCATCCCACACTCATCTCCATTCATACTTGGCTTAAAATACCTACTTTGTATAGTCGCCATTTCATTGAAAAAGTATTAAAGAAAAAGTCAAAGTAAAAATGTAAACATTGTGAGTGTTCTCATTGTAGCCATGGATACCAATCAACATTTACTGTTATAAAATCCTCACATCAGAACTTTTAAAGCCAAAGGGTCAAAGCCCACGGTCAGTATCGAAGTGTGAATAGTCATTCTTAATATGATATTTTAATAAAATTAAAGCCCAGTCGGTTCAGTATAGTTTTTGTGCCTATTAGTAATAGAGACATACAGACAGACACTATAAGATATAATAGTATAGATATTTCAAAAGGTGCATTTTATAACGGTAAGTGTATAGGCTGTGTCGGCTTCTGCCAGTGGGGTGGGGTGGGGGAAGCTAGGCCGCGCTGCCAACACTGAGCCAGCAATCCATGAGTTGATTATACCGTGTTGGTTATACATTGAGCTGTGTGGTTTTGGTGCAATGAAAGTAGCATTACAACTTTTTAGTGATGAAAGAGTAGTTTTGTTTGTTGGCACCTTCAAGAGATTAAGCGACCCTGGCATAGTGAGATTTGCGATTGGCTTAGTCCTAATATTATTACCTTCGACCACCTAGTTATGTTGTTTCCAAAGCCTAGCCTCCCCTTTTACCTTGGAAAATCCTGACTTCCGGTTGTCTGATTTTGTGAGACTTTTTTCTGGCACTTACTACACCTGTTACTACCAAAAACCGTTGAAAACCTTTTGTTACAATTTGTTCTATCTTGGAGGTTTACTTTGGCTAAATCTACCCGTCTACAAGATTTTATCTTTGTGTTAAATTACGTTTTAAAATTGTCTTATGGTCTGTAAAATATTTATTACTTTGCTTATCAAGTCCCAACTATAATTGACATATTTTAACAGATCAAAGTTATACTACAAAATATTTGGATAAGAGTGAAAATTTAAAAACGTACGTTTTCATGTCCCTGGCCTTTTACTTCGTAGATACTGGATTTGTAGTTTATTATTATGTATTTTAATATTTTTTGGGACAGGGGCAACATGTTACACACATTTATTTGGTTTTAAATAGGTTCTAGGTATTTTTTTCGTATTTTTAAAGTCTCGAAATTCACGACCATGACGTGTCCCTTGGGTACATTTTCCAACTTTCACGCTGTTTTTAGACTAATTATTTATGCCGAAATATATCAAGCCATATTTTTATGTCATCAATAGTTATTAAACTTACAAAAAAGGAGCATATTATAATTTTAGTGTCATTGCAAACTGACTACCATGACAAAATAAGTCTGTCCCTCGATTTGGCGTCACGACCATTTGGCAAAAATTTTCAACTTTGGATCACGACAGTGGCAAGCCTGGCGTCGATTGCGTCAGTTCGTTTTAGAGACTAGTTCGGGGTGTACGTCAAGTTTGTTGTGCCGGTCGTTTTGTGTTGAAAGAAGTAGTTACAAGATTAATAAAGGTAATTTTGTGTTTTTTGTAATTTTGGTGTGTCCATGACCATACATAGTCATTTGATGAAGTAGACGTGGGGTTAATTTTTGTTGATATGATATTTATATTGCTACATTAACCTAGAAGTCCACTTTGTATCCTCGAACATGAGGTGCAGGGCTACCGCCAGAACAGAGCCAAATAACACGTAATGTCACGACCAAAGTTTCACGACCATCGCGGGTTTTTTCACGACCAATCCAGCCTTATGGATTATACTGTGTTTGGTCGTGACAATAACTTAAATATCATTGTAAATTGAAAAGTTTAGTTCAATTGAAACACATATTTTTATTATAACTAACAGTATAGTTGAAGGATTGTTTACAAAGGTTTAAAAATTTTCAGACAATTCACGACCGTACCGCTTGTCCCTGACCATCACGTTGATGATTTCTATCATAAAAATTTCAAAAATTAAAATATCATCATATTTCAATGTTTTATACACAAAAGAAGTACACTTCTATAAAAACATAACGATTTTTCGGGTTTCAGGTAAGTTTTTTCGGAGTTATACAAACTTAAAAAGATTTTATTGGCTTTTTTCAACTTTTTGAGTTTTTTTATTTTTTTCTAGAAAGACCATATATACCAAAAGCTTAGTGAGCTGTTTATTGTATGATGGTCATAAAAGTAAATTAATTAATAGCAAAACATAGTTACAAAAATAATATTAACTATTTTTAAAATTCAGTTTTGTGTCCGTGATGGTCGTGACATAATTTAGTGTTTTTCCATCAAAGATGCTCTATTAATAAAAAATCACCAAAGATATTGCGTTACCATGGACATTTTATGAAACTTCAAATGTCAATGAAATTAAAAAAATAAAAAAAGTTTCAAAAAACGGAACAAAAAATTTTAAAAGTGCTTTTCCTGAAAACGTACGTTTTTAAATTTTCACTCATAAATTACATTGATTAAAGACTATTCTCAGATATACTCATGATTTTACCCGAGCAAAGCTCTGCCCCAGGTACTGTTTACTTTTAATTCAGTTTATTAAATAATTTAATTCATAATACAAGTCACAAAAATCTTACTCAATCTTATTATTAATCTCATCATTTGACATGGTGGCAGCGGTTTAATCTTCTTTATAATGCCACAAACAAATCAAGACAAATCAACTAGAAATAGGCTAGGTCTAAATCAAATCAAATCAAATCAATCATTAGAAGCAGAAATTAATCTAGAACCAAGACTTCACCAAAATAGAACTTCAGCCTCCAAAACCTGTTGATTTCAAACATGAGCAGTGGGAAACTTGGTGCAAGCGATTTGAAAGATTCGGAAATGCATCGATCAGGACTAAATAAAAGGACCTGAAGAAAAGTAGGGGTAAGTTACCTGATACATTACATGGGACCTGATTCTGAAGATGATATCCTAACAACGGTGCACCTCTCAGTAGCCGATGAAGCCTCATATGAATTTGTGACAAAAGCTTTTAAGGATATTTTTATAGAGAAAAGAAACATTATACTTAAAAGGGTAAAATTTAAATTTAATTCAAGATCTCATCAACCATGTACTATTTTATACATTTCTAGCAGACATATAAGTTCAATGGTAGAACACTGTTCATTCTAAAATATGAACTAATATGTGACAGACTCGTAGTAGGTATAATTGAAAAAAGTTATCAGCTCAATTACAAGAAGATTCTAATCCAGCACTTGAAAAGGCAAATAAAAAATTCAAGCTAAAGGAATCCATCAACAAACAAGCAGCCGAATTGGAGATGATTAGTCAACAAAAGTATCTCAATCTCATTATTAATCTCATCAATCAACATTTACATCAGCACAATCTGTCCAATGGAGATGGAATGTCTAGTTGTATCGTTAGTCGAAGATAATAGATTTAGCTCAGTAAGTTTTTATAGGCTGTAGAATACTTTTAGAATCAATCTTAAGTTTGATAAATTATTTCTAATTGCAAGTTTTACAATAAGTTCATTATAAAGCACAAACAAATCCTGATAATTATTTTGAAACTTCCTTTAGAACTTGATTAAACATACAAAAGTAAAAGCCAATTTTTGGTCTCCACTAAACTAATTTCACTTTATTGTATAATAGTTCATAACTCTTCTCTTTTGGCTTATTCCAAGGCTTGTTCACATTTTTTTTATAAACTCAAACTGTAAACCACGGTCAGTGTTCATTGCACAGAGAGCTGGGCCACAGCTCTAGATGTTCCCTCACTGTTGGAAGCCACACAAGAGTAGGTCCCAGAGTCAGACTTGCGAGCTTGTTGAATCTGTACCCAGGATGACACCATTAGTGACTCTGGCCCTCCTCTACTCTGAACTGACACCAAGGGATTGTCTCCTGTAATAGTGTCTCAATCAGACTAATGTTAAAACACGTTCACTGCTAAAGGAAATTAAAAAATTGAATCGTATTGCTAAAGAACTTTATTGTTGTATACCATTCCTTTTTGTGTCCTTATTGAAATACAATATTATTTAAAATAATTGGAAGTGAATATGACGTCAAAAAGTGATGTCATACTAATGGGTCTGTACCAGCGAACACATAAGACCAATAGAAGAGGCATATGCACTAGTACAGCGTTACGGTAGGTGAGGCAAAGGCCGCCATTAAAGTAGGGGATAGAAAGACGAAATCGTGTTTTTGAGAGCGGAAAATTTTAATGCGCGCTCTCCGAATAAACTGCTGTTTGACACACTTAGGATTGAGATATAAATTTCAAACTTGGCATGGATTATACTTTTACTCGGCACTATAAGTTTCTAACGATAAAAGTAGCATTATAAAAATTCATTGTTACCTGTATACATTTAAAATAGTCGTTTGAAGTATTATTTTTTGAGTGAATATCAAAATATGACATAGAAAAGTAAGTCGGCTACCAAAATTTTTATTTTTTGGTCAGAGATGTTATCAAAGCGAGAAAGTTTTACAGGGGTAACTGAAGGATTTTTTTATGATTTTTATTTAATCTACGGCTTATACTTTGGTCACAAAGTTAGGTTTAAGTCCACTTAAATTTCGACCGGACGGCGCGCGGTCGTCAGCCGTCTCACGCATAGGGGTTCACAAAGCCGTATCTGTACTTATTTTCTGTTTTTCAAAGAATAAAATAATTTAGAGTAGAAAGATTGTCACATAATACCAGATTTTATCAATTATTTAAGATGGGGACGCCACTATGTGCGTATTTTAACCCAAATATGAGTGAAGGATGAGTGTAGGATGAGTGGCGCGATCTTGTAGTCTTGTTAGTGACTAAGGTCGACATGTTCCTTAGACACAGCTGTTAATTAATAGCCCATACAGCTAATGGCAACTAAGGGACCTACAGTTTATAGTGGAATCCGAACCACATTTTTTCCTTGTAATTTACGAATTGGTCTAATTATCAGGATAGTACTGCGGATAGTCGTAGTACTCACTAGTGCGGACGTTAATCCACACCAGGGAACATCGTATCCACAGTGCATCCCTATAAATATCCACAATTCGTGACCTCCTAGTAGCTGGATTACAGAGATATGTATTAATTTACTAGAAATCCTAGTAAAAATGTGAAAAACCAACTATAGGCAGGCCTAAGGCATAATTGCTGAAAGGAAATACGATTTAAAATACAAAATATTGTAAAAGCCGTATAAAATTGTTAATATGAAACTTAATGTTTAAAAACACAAGGATAAATAGCTACTACCAGGTATTTTAAACAATTTTTATTTCATTTCACAATCCTTTATTACAATTAGTACATGTGCAATGTATAGTAATACAATAATAATGTCCCGTTTACAAAACAGTTTAGAACAATTGATGTATTTCAATAAGCTTTACTCCCTACTTTTTCCTACTGCCCCAGGAATGTTATTGCTTTGGTTAAGTGATTCCTAACTTTTACTTTGTTGAAGGATTCGTTTACAGTTTTTAAATAATGGTGAAGTCTCACGGTTAAATATTTTTTACATAAGGCCTTCATAAGCAAAATATAGTGGTTTTGGTCTGGCTCTTGTTCCAAACCGTGGTCTCCTGGAAAAATATTTACTCCAATACAGTTCTCCAAAACTCTCAAAGTCATAGCATTTACAATAATATTTACATGTGTAATATGATTAGTATTTACAAAGAACTTTACAATAGATTCACACATTAAACACAGTTTAACTGCTCCATCAGAAGGTTGGACGAGTCCGCCTCTATTCTTGCAATAAATCAATGTGTTAGCATGAGTTACATTACTAACTAACAGGTCAGAGCAGCTTTTACAAACAATTTTTTTCCTTAAGGATCTTACGACATAGCCAGCAATATACTCTACAATATTGCAAGTTATGCTTGAAGTCGATTCCAAGATAGGTGTTATGAGTTCATTCTCAATGGATTCATCGTCAATAAACAAAGATTGTTCATCTTCATCTATAAACATCTCCACCTAGGCGTTGAAGAGTTGATTTCAGCAGTTTCACAATTGTTTTTGTTTATCTGAAAAATTAAAGATTTGCTCAAGACTAAAGCGTTCCCCAAGTTAGATTCTTGGAGTTCTTTGTGCAAAAGAATTCTTTTAAATGAACCAGTGAACTGTTTACACGACGGGTTGTTATTGTGCCCCCCCGCGAGACCGAATGTAGCCAAAAAGACGCTCAAGATAATCTTGGCTCACTTTGTATAATGGTAAATACATAAGCGTTTTTCCTGTAACATACTGATTGTACATTGCTATTGCACTATCAATGCAGACTATGAAACTAAGAAAGCCTGTCTTCCGCTTGGACTCCAATATTGATTTTGTTCCTTCTTTGTTGCTATCATCTTTGACTTAGACTAGCTATGTATGTTTTTGCTTTTAGCAAAAATGCAGAGTTTTTTTCAAAATTACCTGGATATAATGCCTGTTTCGCATATTTTGCTCTTATGCTCCTTGAATTAAGTATGTCAAAAAGCATGTCGAAAGTGTGTACAAATTCAATTGTAGCAGAGCAGTTTTCAAATCCAGTCACATTCTTTTGTTCTAAGAATTCAAGAGAGTCTGCAACAGATGAACTAAGAACCTGAGCAGCAACTTTAACTTTCATTTTTTGTTTGGTATAGTTTATGTGAGTCTTAGTTAATCTATTGCCTAAATGAAGTCCTTCTTGCTGCTGAAGAGCGTGTAATTGCTCAATGTACCGCCATTCTATCTGCTTGCCAGTTGGGTCTATAAACAATTTGTAGTCTGCCAGCGTATTTCGGACGAGTTTGAGCATAAGACATGGATCTAAAAAAAAATTTATTCTTTCAGATGTTGTAGGGTGTGGGAACCAGTGAACCAATTTCTCTGCATCCATAGAGCAACCTAAGTTGCTGGCCATGGCGATGTTGCACGCAGTACCATCAAACGTTAAAGATGCTATACCTTGACGTCTGAATCGCTCAAAAGGTTAAGGCAATGTTTCACCAAGCTACTAAGTTGATTACCGTTTGTTGATGCAACGAAAAAATGACCTAAAGGTATTTTCCATGTAGATTTGATAGACACCAAATGGAAAACAAGAGCCTCCGATGCCGCTATAGTGGAATCTTCGCTTACAACATTATTGCCTAAGTTAACATGTCCGTGAAAACGTTTGCCGTCCCATTCAATTTGTTTTCTTATGGACATGCAGTCTAGCATTAGAGAACATATGGGTTTTTTGCTTCATCTACATTGTTGCTGTGCTCTTTTAAAGCTCTAAAAACTTCAGTTGAAAATCCAGGTTCTGCTTGTACACTTGAATACCAATTTCTTTGTGTCCTTGGATGTGGTAAAGCAGTATTAAAAGTCTTTCTTATATAACAATAGGCTTTAGGGGACAAAAAATGAAGAGTTATGGCAAACGACTTAAGCTTTTCATCATAAGCTTTTTTTAGTTTAGGATTCAATTTCTTGTCTAACGCCCTTTTTACTAAACAATCAGAACCCTCGGAAATTGAACTTAACAGAGAACACTGTTCTTCTTGGAAGTTCAGCTTGTTTCTTAAAACAAGAATTATTTCTTCCAATTTTGCCCCCTTCTTGGTTAGCCTTCTGTTATTCTGTTTGACTGTTTTCAACCTTCTTTGGTATGTTGAAAGATCTTTTTTGGCTTTATTCAATTCTACTTTTAATCTCTTTATTGGGGACACAACAAGACTTTGTGTGCTTACCTCGGATTGGACAGTTCTTTTTAAAGGCCGACGTTCCTTTACTGTACAGGCATGTGGGAAGGCTGGGAAAATCGTGGGAATACCGCCTGGTCGAATCCGGACGCATGACACTGATGTTCTATCAATATCCTCTTCCCGGAAGTGCGCTGAACATAACAGGCTGTGCTTTTTTGGTTGCCAGTCCTTTCTCTTGACGGCGAGGATCCACTTCTATCGAAGCTCTTCATTTAAAGGAACCCTGCAAAATTAGAAGAGAAGAGCTAGCCACAGTGATCAGTTAGAAGTATTTGCCGTACTCAACATATTTTGGAATACTCTATATGCAATGTTTTAACATTTGCAAAATAAAATGTATTTATTTGCTTACCTATGAAAGTTTCATAGGTAAGCAAATAATATGAAAGGTTATTCCATCGATACTGCCTTTGTTGTAACACCCATATGCAACGCAAGAACACATCTTTAACTATGAAAACATCTGTTTCAATACGTAACATCCGTCATAGGTAAAAAGAAATGATAGAGAAGTTAAATTACAGATATGAGGAAACAGACGGGAATATAGCACGTGCAGTACTGGGCCGCTGACCTCTTTTCACTCCAACAGCAGTCTGGTGTTGAGTTGAGGGTGGTGTAGCTGAGCGCGCGGCACTAGCGTGAGTCATCCCCGCGCCGCCATCTTTGTCGTGGACGAGCACGAAACAGGCTGCTTCACCTCAGGGCCAGGATACCCCTTCTATTGGTCTTATGTGTTCGCTGGTCAGTACTGACCCACCAGGAGCCAGGGTCAGAAAAAAATGGAAATGTCACTAAATACATTATTTATATCACTAAAAATATATGTTCCAAAGATATATGTAGTCATTATCATAAAATAATCAACATAAAATAGTATATAAATTGATTGGAATTGATTATGACTTCATAATATGACGTCATATACATGGGTCAGTGCTGACCCATCAAGAACCATAGTAAAAAAATGGAAATATTTAACAAAGATGAAAGATATAAAAGATTTAAAATGTTAATATTATTGAAATGAAATAGTTTAAAAGTTTATTGAAATTGAATATGACGTCATAAAGCACACAAAAGTAGCACAGTGAGGGGCGTTCACAGTACCGTGGGTCATTACCGACCCAGCTGCCTGGGTGGGAGTGAGACACGGGAACCAACTTAACGGTGAACAAAGCAAGTCACACACTACATGCTAACGTGGTATAGTTCCACCTTTGACCGACGCTAGGCTCGCACTGAGCAACAGATTGATGCACTGCAGGCGATGCAATCGCCGTGGGTCAGTACTGACCCACCCGCAGCGAACGTGTTACCTCACCATCTACTCTCCAAAACATTGTATATCCTCTATATACAGTGTGTTAATTAAGTCTTGAAACAAATCTGTATTTTTTTAACTGAAATAGATAGAAATATTCTTTTGTAACCAAAGGTTCTGCAATTTTTTACACCAAAAAACTTTTGACCCCTAACAGGGTAAGGGGTAGGGGGGTGACTATTTTTTTTCAAATAACAACCCCTATTGAGTGACCCCTCATTTTGAAGGATTTGTCAAAAGAAATAAAATGATGCAAACCCAAGGTGGATATCGTACCCTAGCCAAAATGGCAGGTATTCCAAAATTTGATTTACTGTATGTGAAAAAGCACCAATTTCACAAATATGGAAACAAATCTGTATTTTAAAAACCGAAATACATCCCGCCCTCGCTAGTCCGACGCTTTGAAATCCGAAATCCGACGTACTTGGTAATCCGACGCGCCGCTACGGGAGCAAAAAATCAATCATGCCAGTGACACAGTGACATGAAACACTGTGACTCACGTCTCGTTGCCGTCGGAGCACTTCCGTTCAGTGTTCAGTTGACTTTCGAGACGTGCAGTACACTTTCCCGGTGCAGTGGTATTTTCTTTGTTAATAAGTGCAAGTGTTCGTGTACAGTAGTTGTGTGAAATGGCTAGTACAAGTGGTGTTAAACGGAAACGCAAAACTTTAACAATATCGGAGAAGTGGGAGATTATTAAAAGAATAGATAGCGGTGAAACGCCGACTGCAGTTATATCTTTTTGGCAATCAAACGCATTACAGAATAGCCATTTTCGATAATCCGACGTTTTTGGTAATCCAACACTACGTCAGTCCCGTACCTGTCGGACTAGTGAGGGCGGGCTGTGGATAGAAATATTCTTTTGTAACATTGATTATTAACAAAGGTTCCGCAATGTTTTACACCAAAAACCTTTTAACCCCTTTAACAGGGTAGGGGGTGACTATTTTTTTTCAAATAAAAACCCCTATTGAGTGACCCCTCATTTTGAAGGATTTGTCAAAAGAAATAAAATGATTCAAACCCGAGGTGGATATCGTACCCCTAGCCAAAATGGCAGGTATTCCAATATTTGATTTACTGTATGTAAAAAAGCACCAATTTCACAAATATGGAAACAAATCTATATTTTAAAAACCGAAATGGATAGAAACATTTGTGGAATTGATTGTTAACATAGGTTCTGCATCTTTTTACATCAACAATATTTTTAAACCCCTTTAACAGGGTAGGGGGTGGGGGTGATTTATTATTTTTAACAACAACCCATATTGAGTGACCCCTCATTTTGAAGGGTTAGTCAAAAGAAATACAATGACGCAAACCCGAGGTAGATATTTCATCCCTAGCCTAAATTTGGTATTCCAAAATTTGATTTTTGTGAAAAAACATCCGTTTTAGAATATCTGTCATTTTGGCTAGTGGTGAGATATTCACTTTGGGTTTGCGTCAATATGTTTCTTTTGTCAAGCCCTTCAAAATGAGGGGTCACTCAATAGGGGTTGCTATTTGAAAAAAATAAGTAACCCTTTTCACCTGTTAAAGGGGTTAAAAAAAAATTTTGGTGTAAAAAATTGCGGAACCATTGTTAAGAATCAATGCTACAAACAGAATATTCCTATCTATTTCGGTTTAAAAAATACAGATTTGTTCCAATACTTATTTTACACACTGTATATATATTGATAATAGGCAAACATAATTTTGTGATAAATTGTTTTGAAGCTGCCACGTAACTAATCACCTTGATCAAGGTGTTGTTGGACAGGTCGTGGAAAGTAGATTTGGCATAAAATAAATCTATGAAACTTCATCAGGGCTCTGCCCCAGGGGCCTTCTAAGTTCCAATGCTATATTTGTGGAGAAAATAATTGTTAACATTTAAAACGCGATTGTGGGAAATGTCCACAATCTTTCCACTATTGAGTTAAACAATTATGATGTCCTCCGTGATCATTGGAAATTTTTACGGTTTCGTCTGGATAGGTCTTATGGTAAGATCTGAACCCGGGAAAGATTTAATTTTTTGTTTTGATGTCCCCAGAGGCCAAAAACACCATCCGTTCAAATTCATATCTATATATTTAAGTTTTCCATGTTACAGTTGTCCAAACTGTTTCGGTTTGAAAAGTAACAGCTAGAATATGGTTAGCAAGTCTTACGGAGATCCATAAGCTTATTGGCTATGTGTAGTAGTACCTGGCAACACGACGACACTGCTGTCTCCACTCACAAACTCCCAAGTGATGGAGGGTACAGGGAAGCCTTTAGCCTCACAGTCCAGGACAGCTGGTTGACCAGTAAACATTGATTTGTTTTCAGGGCCCGACGTCACCTGAGGAGCTGTCGATCAACAAAACTTCATATCAATTTACTGCTAATAATTCTCAGGGATTCTATATTCTTTATGTCTCATACCTATCGTTACCGGTTGTTTGGGGTTCAATTTTCGCATCTAACAAGATCACTAAAATTTTCACAGCTTTCCTCTTATTTTTTCCCCAAAATATTAGCCGTCTATAAAATAAATTATTATTACTCAGTATGAAAAAGTAGTTTCTTTTAATAAATAATCCGGTTTTTGTTATGATCAGCAAAAGAAATAAACTTCAATTGTTGTATTTATAATAAGGATTCACTACTGATTTATCAATAGTTGTTATGGAATTTTATATTAAGCAGCTGATTCAATAATTGTTTAATTTGTTTATTTGTTTTCTCAAACAAACTTTACTTTAGTATGTTTTTTTCTGCTTAATAAAAGCTTGGTTTAAGGTATAATTTTGGCTTAGACTATTCCTTCCCTTGTTTTATTTTTTATCCATAAAAATGTATCTATCATTCTGAAGTAAATCTAAACCACTCAGTTCCGCTCCCATGTCCTCAATCCCATTCCTCGTCAAGATTCCACTACGTAAAGACTGTTCTTAAGGTTCATCATATCCATCACATTCCCCACTATTATTTTCACTGCCAAGTATAAAACCCCTCTCAGACATACTTGTATTAAGCATCTCAATAACATCTTCAAATTTCAGATAGTTTGCATTAGTAACTTTAGCTTAATAACATAAAAAAAAGTACAAAACACAAAATGTAAACATCACTCACTAACAACCATGTGCAAAGTGGCAGCAATATTTACTTATGCACATGCACACTCTATGGAGCAAAATAGCCGAAACAGCTGCGGAAATTATTATTTCCAATCACAAAAACAAAATAACCCATTTATAATACAGTGTAATTTTTATTACCGTATTATAAACATTGTATATCAATTAGTTTTTTGGACGGATATATCCGTTTTTATCCCAGAAAAGAAATTTCTCAGGACGGATATATCCGTTTTCAGCCCGGAAAGTAAACAAAGATTGACAGATATATCCGTCCATAGCCCTGGAAGGGTTAATAGTCAAAGGTATAATTATTTTCTCTTTTCTATCTATAGGTCTATCTATAGTCAATCTTTTTCTCTTAAGCTCTGGATTCAAGATTCAATAAATAATGATTTCAAGAAAGACGTCAAATTTTGAGAAATCGATCAAGTAGGGTGAGAACACCAGTGAATGACCGATGATACTGTATAGAATTTTAAAATTGCATTACCCTCCCTTCTTCCAAGTCCAAGATCATCACGTCGAAGCTGGACATCCTGTGTATGATGAAAATAACTATTTGAGGATCGTCAAATCATAGATTCTAGTGAATGACCACTTTTCAGCCAGTAATTACCGTAACCTTTATCCTGTGGACAAATTCTGGTTTGTGTTTCACGTGATTTCTGATGTTGTTTTGTGTTTCCGAGCAAGCACATAAAGTATGTATTAACGTTACGTACTATGTAAATTATCAGAGAACATAGTTTCAAAAAATGTAAAGAAAATTTATCCAAACCTAGTCAACGACCGAAACAGTCTTTAACACTGGTTATTCCCAAGGTCCAGTAAATTATCGAATGTTTAAATAGTTGTTGGCTAGGATTTAGATCTCAAAGTGAGTACAGAATTGTACCTTGTACCTAAACATTTTTACTGTGAATTTACACAGTATTTACAAAGTAATTTTTCAGTGTGCATACATTATTTTGCAGTTAACATACAAATCAAAGAACCATGACAAATACAAGAGAGCTTGTTTGTACTATAATAGTGGGAAGCTTTAATGATTTATTTCAACACTTAATTTTGTTTGTGTTCCAAAAAGAAGTTTGACACTTCCTTCTTGAACCAACAGGGTAGATTCCAATCAGGCTCCAAAGTGACTTTTAAGATCGTTATTGATATTGGCTTAGCATAACAAAAAGTTGACTGTGATGTTTTTTAATACAAAACGGTCACAAGGGGTGGTCTTTCACTGCTGCACTCAACCAATTGTATCAATTAAAAACAAAAAGTAAGCAAAGGAGGGCAAAAGCCTCATCCAGCTTACCCAGGTTTTTATTGACATCAATACGTTATGTAAGTGACCAAAAGAAAAAGGTTAGATGTTGAGAGCCTTGACTTTAAAATAACAAATTATGTTAAAATTTAAACTATGAAGTGTGAACTATAAACTAAACATAGTTCTTCTCTGACCTAGTGTCTAAATACTATGGAGACATGGCACCCAGTGCTGATATGTGACTCTGGTGCTTTTCTCTGATCTAGCATATACTTACCATGGAGACAGGCTTGTGTGTCTACCCAGTGATGATGTGTGACTCAGGTGGTTTTCTCTTATCTAGCATGTACTTACCATGGAGACAGGCCCCCCAGTGCTGATGTATGACTCTGGTGCTTTTCTCTGATCTAGCGTGTACTTACCATGGAGACAGGCCCCCCAGTGCTGATGTGTGACTCTGGTGCTTTTCTCTGATCTAGCGTGTACTTACTATTGTGATAGGGCCCCCAGTGCTGATTTGTGACTCTCGTGTTTATCTCTGATCTAGTGTGTACTTACTATGGTGACATGGACCCCATCTCATTGTATGACTAAGGCGTTTTTCTTTAATCAAGTGTACTTACCATGGAGTCAGGACCCCCTGTGCTCATGTGTGACTTTCTCTAATGGTGTTTTTCTCTAATCTAGTGTGTACTTACTATGGTGACAGGGCCCCCAGTACTGATGTGTGACTCTGGCGCTTATTTTCTCTGATCTAGCGTGTACTTACCATGGAGACAGGCCCCCCCAGTGCTGATGTGTGACTCTGGTGTTTTTTATGATCTAGTGTGTACTTACTATGGTGATATGGCCCCCAGTGCAGAAGTGTGACTCTGGTGTTTATCTCTGATCACGTGTGTACTTACTATGGAGACAGGCCCCCCAGTGCTTATGTGTGACTCTGGTGCTTTTCTCTGATCTAGTGTGTATTTACTATGGAGACATGGCTCCCAGTGCTGATGTGTGACTCTGGTGTTTATCTCTGATCTAGTGTGTACTTTATTGTGACATGGCCCCCAGTGCAGAAGTGTGACTCTGGTGTTTATCTCTGATCACGTGTGTGTGTACTTACTATGGAGACAGGACCCCCAGTACTAAATGTGTGACTCTGGCATTTTTCTCTGATCTAGCGTGTACTTACTATGGTAACAGGGCCTCCAGGGCTAAAGTGTGACTGGTGTTTTTCTATGATCTAGCGTTTACTTACTTTTGTGCCCTGGCTCCCAGTGATGATGTGTGACTCAGGTGGTTTTCTCTTCTAGAGTGTACTTACTATGGTGACATGGCCCCCAGTGCTGAAGTGTGACTCTGGTGTTTTTCTCTGATCTGATCATCTTGCAGGTAGAGTCATAAGTCTTGTTGTCTGATCCACAAGCAGCCCTAGCTTCAGCACATTTGCACACAGTTTCTGTTTCACCCTGTATGGAGCAATCTATATATTATCCAATAGTCAATGTTAATACGCAAGCAGTTTTCTTTTCACATTCTTAACTCAATAACGGCTTACAACACTCCAACTCAAAATTTTGGTTATTTTTGTACAGAACGCAACTTATACTAACTGGTTTTATCTTCCATTATTATTTATTAACCTATTTATCAGACTCTAGACATTCAAAGTATGTATTTTAGTTAGTTTAGTCAAGTTACTATGTTGGTTAATCCGTACACTACGTTGGTCAATCGGCCGCTACGTTGGGCGCCATTTTTACAACACTCCAACTAAAAATTTTAGTTATTTTTGTTACCCTACCTATTTTTTGTAGAGCAATGAGCTATCTTCAGGGAGAGGTTCTTTGCCAGCCGATTTAATGAGTGGGGTTGTTTCTTAACAAAACCTTATTATGATATTGTATTCCCTTTATTTATATCTAGAGAGATGAGGGTGTGTCCCTACAATAACAAGTCAAGAGTTTATGATGCAACAATTAATTATTTATTCAACTATTTTATTAAATATAACATTCAGTTTTATTCAGTAATTATCACAGTGATCCTTCTCACTAACAATTCACAAATATTAACAATTCATAAATATTTAACTTGAAATTGAAAAAACTAACTCGCAATAATGTAATCCCTGAAAAAGAAATTAAATTTTGCTAATAAAGAAAAACCTAATCCGTAGTTTAATTTGCCAACTTTCAGCTCTTACCAACTCCAGCACAAAGCCGTGTGTAGTATTTGCCGAATGTAGCTTTGAGGACTCTACTCTTCCAGCTAAAAAAACCGAGTTAACAAGAGAGAAGTCTCCTTCTTTCAAAAATACCGCCCCGCGATGACCCCGGAGTACGTACTGCGCAGAAAAAACTATATGACGTAATGTGATTGTTTTACTTCCTCTCACTCAATTCGCAAACCGGGCGGAGAGCACAAGTTCACATGTACAGAAACCTTATACTGACGTCATAAATATCGAATGTATATATCGATTGTACCGGGTGGTTACGGGTTTTTCTTCGGAATGTAAGTATCGGTTGCACCGAATAAGTAAAGGTTTTTTTTGTAACAATTTATTTGACGAATTGAATACTCTCGGTAGTTTATCTTACTAATATTATAAATGTGAAAGTTTGTGTGTTTGTTTGTTTGTTTGTTTGAAGTTCAATCACGCATTAACTACTGAATGGATTGAGCTGAAATTTGGCATGATGATAGCTCACATTCCCGATTAACATATAGACATATTCTTATCTCAAAAATCCTTTTGGGCTCCGCCCAAGTGGCTCTGTAGTTCCCCATGTTAACCTTATGAGTATTCATATTTAAAGGGAATTAAAGAATTTAGTCAGCTGTTTCAACTAAAAAAGTTGATTCTACGACACAAAAAGCATTAAAAAGTTATAGGATTTACCAATAGAGTGCAGCACTGTTTTTTTTTGCATTTATGTAAACAGCTAATTTGAACTAAGCAGAAACAAAAAACTGTGATATGCAATGAGAACTGTCAAAGAAGGATTGTTTACAGTTAAGTTTATATTTTTTAATTTTATGACTAATTTGTGATATTTTGCGAATTTTTGATAATTTATTTTCTCTATTGTTTAGGTGAATTGGTAGAACATTATAGCTATGGTTAGATGTGTAATACTATAATTAACTGTAAATTAAAAGAAGCAAATTTTATCAAACTGTGTTCTCCCCATTGCAAACGGAAAGCTTGAGTATAACTGCAATAAGCATTTTATACATTTATGCCAACCCCGTACGAAGGACGGGTACTCTGCTAGTCCATTATAAATCAAATAGTAGAAATACAATAATATTCGTTACAGGCTGGGAATAAAATAATTACTGATACTTTGGATTGAACATCCAAGATGTTTGCAATTGTTTTCGTATTTACCTGACTTATAAAATAAAAACTTGAGTTCACAGGACGTTGAATACTAAGAATTTATTTCATAACATCCACAATAATACAATAACTGTAATTAAAGTAGACGAATTACAGGAATTATTATCGATTCTAGAAAAGAGTGAAATAATAATTGTAACTTTGACATGTTAAAGTTATGTTAATGTTTGGGAATGATTTACTAACAGATATTGCCCATCAGTGTAAGGTGACAATTTAAAAAGCCCAAGAGGACTGTTTTAGATATATTATTTTATGGAATTTACAGTCACGTAAAATAGGCCCTATACAGTTTAACCATTGACTAAGTACTGTGATGTCAAAGCTACAATTATTATTTCACTCTCTTCTAGAATCGATAATAATTCCTGTAATTCGTCTACTTTAATTACAGTTATTGTACTATTGTGGATGCTATGAAATAAATTCTTAGTATTCAACGTCCTGTGAACTCAAGTTTTTATTTTATAAGTCAGGTAAATACGAAAACAATTGCAAACATCTTGGATGTTCAATCCAAAGTATCAGTAATTATTTTATTCCCAGCCTGTAACGAATATTATTGTATTTCTACTATTTGATTTATAATGGATAAACTACCGAGAGTATTCAATTCGTCAAATAAAGTGTTACGAAAAAAAACCTTTACTTATTCGGTGCAACCGATACTTACATTCCGAAGAAAAACCCGTAACCACTCGGTACAATCGATATATACATTCGATATTTATGACGTCAGTATAAGGTTTCTGTACATGTGAACTTGTGCTCTCCAAACCGGGCCGGGTGCCGATGTCTGTCAAATGTCATGTCCTGGAGGTTATGTTAGTGATGATTGTAAATAATAGACATCCGTATAAAGTTATTCTTAATATGAATTTAAGTCTTCTTACAGTAATTAAAACAAATCATAGCTATAGGATAATTTAAATAAAAGAATGATTAGTCGGAGTCTAATTTAATTACGGCCTTTGATGAAAGTAAAAGTTGTATCGGCAGACGTTAAAATATCTAAACGATAAGTGTACGTATTGTAGGTTATCTCAACTTATTCGGTACTTACGTATTAAACGGAGGCCACATTTTGTCAGCGCGCTGCGGCGGTTATGATAGGTTGGGTTATCGTAAATATTATGTGTGTAGGACTTTCCTCGCTTCGTTATGAATCGATACCAGACGAGTTATACTTTCTATTATGATAACCCAACCTAACATAACCGCCGCAGCGCGCTGACAAAATGTGGCCTCCGTTTAATACGTAAGTACCACTTATGCATTAATGAAATTTAACTTAAATCTGCTATTAATTAGAGAGGTATTTATTAGAATTTTTATTATTATTACCTTGAAATTGCAAAGCATCAAGAGGATCGGTGTTTATTGCAACTGTACAACAACCTAGGCTATTTGAAATTAAGTCTTTCATTGGTTATTGTTCGAGCCTATTAGAAAGCTTGATAGTAGCTAATCTAAGTTTGGTTAATTGAGTAGGCCTATTACTGGTATATTATTATTACGGCGGTAAACTTTGGTAACGTCGTAATTGTCCCCTCAATTTTGTGACGAAGCTAATTGTTATTGCGAGTTTCACAAAATTCTAATATCACAGAAAACTTTTAAAAATTTAGATTAATCAGTCTTGAAATGAGAAAAAAAAAGAACTAATAGGAACATGAAATCTTATAACTAATAATACATAACAGTCTTTAGGTTGGAGTCTTGAAGAGTGGTTGTCCTCTAGAACTCCAGGGTGAAATCCTCTTCCAACTCCATCTCCAGGACATCCTCCTCAGGATGTGCTCCAGGCGGGCTGAAGATGCTGGTTACCGGATCAATCCTTTGTACTGGCTCCTGGTCCTTCATTTCGTGCAGGATGCGCATCACCTCCCGGTCGCTAGAGTCTTCGGTTGGGGGTCCTTTTGCTGGTATGTTGCAAGGATGCAGGACATACTTCCGGGCGACGATAGGGTAGCCCAGCACCTTCTCCATTTCTAAAAGCCTCTTCTTGACTTTGACATCGGCGTACTGAGTGATGTCCGCCTCCTCAGATAGCTGCTCGCACCGTCTACCGAGCATCTCTCGCTGTTTCTGGGCCTCCAGCTTCCTGTTGCTGATCTCCAGGAGAATCGCCAGTTTTGTTCTTGGCTTGACGCTTGAAGCAAGCTGTACTCATCTTGAGTCGTCTAGTGTGAACTTGGCCAGCCACTTTCGGAAGGCTTCGTGGTGAAGCTTTCCTCCTTTCTTCGGAATGTAAAAGTTAGCTGCTGCCATCATCGGTTTTGCAAATTCAAAAGAAGATTAGTGTTGTGTTTATAATAATACATTTAATAACAAATTTTTATTATTATTATTATTTTTTTTATTTGGCTTTTATTGTTATTGTTTTTTGTTAGGATTATATGTTAATTTAAATGATTTTGTTTTGATTGTTTATTTTTTATTTTTTGTGTGTTTTATTATTATTTTTTTTACTACCCTCATCCTCCTTTGTATCTTTTCCAGGTTTTGTTTTTTTAAAATATTTCTTTAGACTTTCTGTGTGATATGGACCCTTTATATTTAAACCATTCAAGTCACTTAAAATGTAAGTTGATTTTCCAATCTTTTGATGGATTTTGTATGGACCTTCAAAAATTTGGCAAAGGCTCTTTGTTTCACCTAATATTGCTCTAGATATTGGTGCAGCTTTTAACAAAATCTTCTCTCCAACTTCAAATTCTGTTATCTTGTGTTGTGTATTCAATTTTCTAGCTCTGTTTTCTTTCTTCCTTTCGGCTCTAGTTTTTGCTAACTCTAGCTTAACAACCTTCTGGTCATCTTCTCTATGTAAACCTAAGACATTGCTCCAAAATCTAACATTCCTTTTATTTAGATGCAGTTCGTTTGGGGTGAAACCTGTAGTTTCGTTTCGTACTTCATTTAGAAACTCATTAATTATGCTGATATACTCAGGCCAAGTTTTCTCATTATTGTGGCAATAACTTCTTAAGCATCGCTTTGTCTCTTTTATTATACGCTCTGCTAAGTTGGGTTGTGGATGTCTAATTGGGGAAAACACTGGAGTAATGCCTTCTATCTTTAACTTGTTTAGCCAGAGCTTACTATGAAACTGTGTAGCGTTGTCACTTTGTATTTTTTTTTTGGTTTTCCATAATTAGGGACATATTCTAAAAATATTTTGTTTAGTGCAATCTGACAAGTTGCTCTTTTAGTTGGAAATAGTTTAGTAAATTTTGCAAACACATCAACTACAACAAACACATATTGTAAGCCAGATCTTCCCATTGGTAAAGGTCCTAGAAAGTCTACGGCCAAAAGTTTGTTCTTTTCAGTCACACTGACACCACTTGTTTCTCCAAAGTTAGTTTTATTATTTGACTTGCATTTTTGGCATGTTTCACATAGCTTTAATATAACTCTGATTTTTCTGGTCATATTCTTGAATATAAAGCTCTCATTTAAGATTTGGTAACACTTCTGAGGACCACAATGTAAATAATAAAAGTGACATCTCCATATCAAACTTTCTACTAACGCTTCTGGTATTACAACCTTCCATACATCATTATTGTTTTTCTTTAGTAAAAGTCCATCTTCTATTTCATAATTTAACAAAGGTTTTGGTAAAACTTCACCATCCTTCTCTCTTAACTTTGTTGTATTATGTTGTTATATTGTGGGTCCAAATGTTGATGTTCTTTTAAATTTTCTAAGTCTAACATGGTTTGAGTATTTGGTTGTCTTTTCACAGTCGCAAACACGACTATTTTTGGTTCATCATCACCATTTCTTTCCTGTGACATATCACTTTAACAGTAGCGGCTTAAAGAATCTGCCACTATATTATCTTTACTCGGACATCCCTCTATTGTGTATTGGTATTCTTGTAAAGCAAGGACCCATCTAGTTAATCGTGAATTGAGCAATTTGCAAGTTTTTATGAAAGTTAGTGCCTTATAACTCGACTCAAGAAAGCGATAGCCCCTTTTGTTCCAACGTCCTTTATCTGGTATAGGTGTCCACCAATAGCTTTATCTGATGCATCACATTGTAATATAAATTCTTTATTCAAATCTGGGTGAATTAAGGTATTTGTTTTTAAGAAAAGTTCCTTAGTGTTTTCAAAAGCTTCCTGTTCTTTACTTGTCCAAATAAATTTATTTTTCTTTGAAGTTAGGGCCAAAAGTGGTTGTAATGTTTCTGAGTACTTCTCAACGAATCTGTTATAATAATTTATTGTGCCTAAGAATCCTCTGAGTTCTTTCTGATTTCTTGGTGTTCTTAAATTCAAAATTGCTTCAGTTTTTCTTGGGTCTGCCTCCAATCCTTCGCCTGTTACTATATATCCTAGAAATGGGACTTTATCTCTACAGAACAATGATTTTTCAAATTTTATTGTCATGTTAGCTCCCTTCAGCTTAAGGAAAATTGTTTTAATTGAGTTTTAAAATCAGGTGAGTAGCAAAGAATGTCATCTGCGTAAACCATGGTAAAATCATCTACCTCATCGTCAAATACGAAACTTAGAGCACGGACCAAAGCCGCAGAAGAAGTATTCAAACCGAATGGAGTAACACAGTACTGGTAAGTTTTACCCATAAATTTGCCTGGTACACCATAGAGCATACTCTTCTTTGCTCCTCACTAGGATATTGTAAAGAAAAAATAAACGTTCTTTACTTACTTATTACTTCAAAATATACTCTTTACATTAATTGATCATTCCACCACTAAAATCGCCTCACACCTTTATGTAATGCAATTTGGCTATTCCATATAGGTGTGAGTACAACAAAAAGTTGCCCCCTGGTGGGGTTTCAATGAATTTAATTTAGTTGATCAGACAACTGAGGACCAATCACAGAGCCGGCAGTGGAAGTAAGATGTTGTATTGAGCCCTGATAATTGTATATCCCAGAAGTCCGATTTATGGACCGTTGAGAGGTCTGATATGTCCTCCTGAAAGTGCTTTCAATAATCTTAAACGTAACACTTCTTAAGATGCAATAAAAAGTATATCAAATACTCTGAATGCAAAATTACACTCTTTGTTGAAACTTTGTTAAAACATTGGTTTTGACTCTGAAATATTGAAACGATTATGCAAAATATTGATGAACCAATATATAATAAATTATGTGTCAATTGACTACTTAATGATATTGTACTTTATTGCAATTGTTCGGTTAAGCCGATTACCTTGAAAAGATTAACACAGGAGAATTAATAAAATTGATGAAAGAATAAGCTTTGTGTATTATCACTATAAATAATACAAATATTACAAATAATCAATATTAATATTCAAGTTTCTGCTAAAATTAATAATATTCAAGTTTCAGCTATAATTTATAATATTCTAGTTTCTACTAATTACACTTCAATTTAATGTGAGAGAGTATTGATTGTGGTCTTTTTGACTTTCTTTCCTGAAATATTGACAGCAGAGCCTCGGGAACCTAGGTTTAATTTATTCAATCTGTTTTAGGCTATTAGGCTTCCCAAAGTATGGTATTTACTTACAACTGGCCAGTTGATCTTATGTGCAAAGGGGCTATTCGTAGATCTGTGTACAGCACACTTTGTTGCTCAGTAGCAAACTGGACCAAAACGACTACTGAGTCGTTTGTTTAATTTAAGTTAAAAATATGATTTTTTATGGCGTTAATGGAAGCCTACCTTGTAGCCTGTATTGACACCTAACCTTCAACCGGGACAATGCTCTGATTGAAACCTGAATTTGCACCCAATCAAATACTCTCAGTGATCTCTTTATGTATTTTTGAAGTGATTTCAAACCCAAATATTAAAGCAAAAACAAATTGTAACAGTTTTACGTGACAGACAGCTGATTACCCTAACAATATAATTTGAATTTAAGCACAAAACTAATATGAAATTTAACTGGTATAAAAATTTACCCAAATTATTAATATAACAATATCTACAAATGTATCACAGTATGTATTTTAAAATAAGTAAATGGCAATAATTCTAAAGCAATGTGACTGAATTTACACACTAAGACATGAAACCTGCAAGAAACATGATTAAACAAATATAAATGTGGACAGATTGGCTTCTCCTAATGATATAAATACAATTTACACAAAACATTTACTTACATACACAGAAGACAATTTTGACGACACATAAACATATAATTACGACACTGTACTTGGGATAGGCTCTACGAAAATGGTCAAATCTGACGAATTTTGCCGGTCGACGTCGAACTTAAAGACTCGTTTTGTTTCAATTCGTAATTTAGTAAATGCTGTTTCACGATTTTAGATATCAATGCACTCCGGAGATCGAACAATTGATTCGTTGACGAAATACACGTTACGACTACCAAAAGTGATTTTTGCAAATTGAAAAGGAGAATTTAAAGATTTCCGTACATCGCGGCTCAGAGCTTGGTCCCAAGTGACCGTTAGAAAAAGACGTCCGCACAAGTCAGCAAATTGGTGTTCCTCCGCGCTCACGTGATTGGCCGTTGTTGGTCCTTGCCTTCGCGCGTTTTCAGTTTGATTTGAATTTTCATTTGGTCATTGATTTTGAATCGGTACATGATGCCCCCTTGCCAAAAAAATTGGCCCGAGCGACCACAAGGTCCGCAAGAAGACTTCGTCCAACCCGGGACAATTTTCAAACCGGCGGCGCGACGCGACGCTTGTGACGGCGGAGAGACGTTTACACAACAGTTTCACATTTACACAGTTACAATTTACATACATTTAAACACGAAACAATTTCTTCATATTTACATTTTTTTTGAATAATACTAATATAATAAATATTCAATATTAATATTTTCAAAGTGTGAAAAACATGCTGGGAAAAATTTTATTTTAAAACAATTTTTTTTCATTTTTTCTTATTTCTATTTTTTTTGCTTAACATTTATTTTCTCTTTTTTTTTTTCCATTTTCCATTTTTTTTCATTTCATTTGTTTGCCTTATTTCTATTTGTACTGAGGGCGAGAGCGATTTGAGATGGGAGAGCTGACAATACCTGACACCAAAGTGTCTCACAAATTACCACTTACATCTACTCCACACGAGTGGTGAAAAACGCGCACGCTTAACCACACTGTAGAATTACCTAGCACTCAATGAAGCAGACAGCAGCAGTTCATTCATGGTTCACTATCGGCGATCAGCTGTTGGCGATAGAGTGGGGCGGGTGGGGTGGGGAGTAGGTCATCGACTCGTGTGTGGCGCCGAGTGTGGTCATCGAGATGTGGCGCACCAGCTGTTTGAAACCTGTACTTGATAGGTGTACGTTGTCTGGCTTCCCATTTCGATACTTCTTGTTGTATAATGATAGATTCATTGGTGCGAATGGTGGGAATAGTTTATGGAATTTTATTGATTGAATGGATGGAGGATTATTTAAAGACTGGATAAAAATATTTAAGGATTTAATTTTGGGTTGAATATGGGGGGTATGTAAAGTGGGAGGGAGGGTGGTAATGTAGATGGTTTTGTTGTGGGATTTCAGTAAACGGATAATTGTCTTTATATTGATTTTGGTTTTCTCTGGGGCAATGGATTTGAAAATGCCATTAATTCCAATGAAAATTATGCATGTGGGTTTTAGCACTGACACTTGGTTTCTGATAGCGCACTTGAGATCTTGAGTAGTCCATCCGCCGTGAGCAACACTGTGTTCAATCGACCATTGTTGTGTAGTTGATTGTTGTCCGCCGCCCACTCTGACCAGCCTGACCCCTTGCGAGTCTCCCAAAACACTCACAGCGACGGGTGACATTTCTCTTCACACTATTCACTGTTGGAGAAAAAATGGTTTGGTGTTACCGCCTTAAAATTAACAATATTGTGTTTAAAAAAAAACGAGTCGGTACCCCCTCAAACAAACGTAGGCATTAACAACAATGATTTTTTCCCTAATCTCTCGAATAATACTTTTTTATCTGACATACATGAACTACTTTCGCAATGGATGGGTCCCGATTCAGACGGATTTTTACATATACCTGATTTAATACTTTAATTACAGTATACGGTCCATCCCAGGTATGAGTTAGCTTATGACTGATTTTATTTGCTTTGTTACTAGGCGTATATTTTTTGTATAATACCAGATCACCTTCAGTATATGGAGACGGTTTTCTATTTTTATTGTATCTCTCCTTTATCTTTTGATGAGCTTTCTTAGAGTGTTCTAATATTTTACTCACTCTATCCTCGGCTGTTTCAGTCGAGCATTCATCGCCAAGGTCCCAGTGTAGTTTGAGTGAATGGTTTAACTCTCTACCAAGGAATGCATAAGCTGGAGTCACACCTGTAGTTTCGTGTAATGCAGAGTTCAATCCCATACAAAGGAAAGGTATATTTTCGTCCCATTTCTTTTGGGTTTGAGAATGATAGATTTTGAGTATCATTTTGAGATTTCTATTTAATCTCTCGGATTGATTTGAATTAGGCCTAGCCACTGATGTAGTTATGTGTTTCACCCCTAAACCAAATAAAAAACTCCTAAACATTTCGGACTTGAAAATGGATGCATTGTCCGATACAATGGTTTCTGGCAACCCATGTTGTGAAAAAATCTTATCCTTTAACGCATTAATTATTGTCTTTGAATCTGCTTTTCTCATTGGAATAATCCAGCTGAACTTAGAGAATGAATCAATACATACAAAAGCATAAGCATTTCCTGAAACAGATCTTACTAGTGGACCAAACATATCAATGTGGAGTCGTTCAAAACATTTCTGGGGTGGTTTTGAGTTCATCAAACCTATCTGTAAATTCTGGGCTGGTTTCGAGAGTTGACATAGTTCACATGAACGTACGTAATTTTTTACGTCGTTAAAAACTCCATCCCATGTAAAATTCTTTATTAGGCGTGCTGTAGTCTTTTTTATGCCCCAATGAGAGTGAATGGATATGTCGTGGAAATATTTCATCATCATAACACGCATTGAACTAGGTACCACAATCTTTGGGGAACA
The DNA here is from genome assembly GCF_028750875.1 of Macrosteles quadrilineatus. Classification (NCBI taxonomy): domain Eukaryota; kingdom Metazoa; phylum Arthropoda; class Insecta; order Hemiptera; family Cicadellidae; genus Macrosteles; species Macrosteles quadrilineatus. The sequence goes on along the minus strand of NW_026542594.1, from coordinate 137,268,436 downwards.
TTTGATGTTTCTCTGGAATCTTAGAATGCCCTTTTTTATACAATAATGAGGTACAGTTATACCATTCTCCAGATCAGTGATGATTTTACCTAGGGTTTCATCTTCCCTCTGCTTATCACTGAGTGATTCGAACGTTTCTGGAAAATGTTGTAAAAAACAAACTTGATCAGGTTTTGGAGTATTGTTTTGTTTTATAGCTTCCTCAGGTTCGAACATTCGACTCAGAGTATCACTCACAATGTTTTGGGTGCCCCTACAATGTTCGATCTTGGCAAAAGGAAATTGTGAGAGTCGTAGTTTCCATCTAGCTAACATTCCGACACTTTTATCGCAACCCATCACATACGTAATAGCCATGCAGTCAGTTTTAATGACAAATGGTCTGTCTGCCAAATAATCTTTAAATTTTTCTAAACCGAAAAGTACGGCAGCAAACTCCTTTAAATACATGCTATATCTAAGTTGGTTGTTTGAGAAGGTCCGACTCGCAAACGCTATGGGGACAGCTCTACCATCTCTGATCTGTTCGAGGACACATCCGACGGAAAATTCGCTTGCATCACACGACAGAACGAAGGGCTGCTTCCAATCGGGCAAATGCAACACCTTAGGCGAAGACAAACACTCCTTCAATTTATTGAAACTTTCTTCCTGTTCTTTACCCCATTTAAAACGGACACCTTTCCTCCTTAGCATATTGAGTGGACGACTAACACTGGAAAAATCAGGAATGAATTTCCCGTAATACGCTGCCATTCCCAAAAATCGTTGAACTGCTTTTAAATTTCGTGGTCGCGGGAAGTTACTAATCACCTCGGCTTTGGTTTCGTCGACATACAATTTTCCGTCTTTGATGACGTGTGACAAAAATCGAATGCCGCGTTTCGCTAAAGTGACCTTGCTTGGTTTCACAGTCAATCCGGCCTCCCGCAATCGTTGTAAAACTTGTTTCAGATCGCGATAGTGTGTCTCTGGATCAGGACTATAAATACAAAGATCATCTACAAAATTGACGACGCACTTGAATTTCAAATCTCCTAACACCTCGTCGACAATTCTGCCTAGCACCTGACTACCTATTTTAATACCCTGGGGACAAGTTCGTGGTTGGTACAATGCGTACCCTACATTGAAAGCTGCGTATTTTCGACTGTCAGGATGTAACAAACACTGATAGTAACTGTTGTTCAAATCGAGCGTAGTAAAATATTTAGCACCTTTAAAATATTGAAAAATTTTATCAACTTCGGGCTGCGGAAAACTATCCATTTCGATGTATTTGTTTAGCTCCTTGTAATTGACAACTAGCCTATACTTACCAGCTTCTTTCTTTGGACGTAGAAATGCACTAGAACTGAATTCAGAAACACTTTTCTCAATGACACCTTGATCTAATAACTCTTGTATTGTCTCTCTCATTATAACCATCTTATCTGGTGGTAAATGATAAGGTCTCTGACGAAACGGAACGATGTTATCGCTGAACTTGATTTTATACGGTTCCGTTTTCGCTGTGCCTATTCTATTTGATATGACGTCGTTAAAGCTGTATAATAAATCGTCAAATTTTGTTTTCTGTTCAGGAGTGAGGGGAGAATCGCCTAAATCTTGTTTTTCGCAACGCGGAATCTCATCGTCGCCTACTAAACAAAGAGAGTGTTCGTTGTCAGCAAAGTTGAATTTTATTATTGACTTATTCAAATCTATGGACATCCTTGTGAAAGTCATGAAGTCATAACCCAAAATCATTTTGAACGGCAGTTGATTCACAACCCAAAATTCGTAGTTCCAGGAAAAATCGCCTAACTTCAAATGAATTGTAGCTTCGTATCTGACGGTGATTTTGTGCTGTGACGCAGTACCCATAGAATGACTTACCTTATTTACATTTGACACCAGTTGTTTATCTTTCAACATATTGAATAATTCTTTACTAATTAATGACCTACTACTACCAGAGTCGATCAAAGCAATGCATTTTAATGAGCTGTCGAACGTAACATGCGCAAATGGCAACTTACCACTTAAATCTACGGCTTCCATTTTGTTTTTGTTGGGGATGGTCGCGAGTTTTGTATGACACCGGGCCCCCTCGTCGATGTCATTTACCAGTTTAAAGAGCTCCTACAGTTTCTGGCTAAATGTCCTTCCTGATTGCAACGAAAACATTTTATGATTCTTTCGGCGGGTCTATTCCTAAGATCGTTGGAGTCGTTACGACGGGGAAAAGGTTGTCGGGGTCTCTGAGAAGGAATAATTTGGGGTGGGGGTGTGTGAAATTGTGGTGTGAAAATCGTCGGTCCAAAATATCGAGTTTCCGCCCTGACGGCACTTGTGACTCTTGTAGCTAGTCTACGAAGTTCTTGAATTGTGTGTGGCCTAGAATCGAACGAAAAATGAGACTTTGTTTCCGGCCTACATTTATTCAGCGCTATTTCTATGACGTCGTTTTCAGACAAGTTTGTTTTAAGAGCAAACGCAGTAGATAATAAATGTTCACAATAATCTGAGAAAGTTTCTTCGATGCGTTGTGGACGATCTAACTCTATTGACTCTATTTCTCTTCGTCGCATTGATGGGATAAATCTATCTAGAATTTCGACGTGCAAATTATTCCACCCTGATTGAGCACTTACGGACTCAATCCATAACTGAAACAACTGACCTTTGACCTTTGGTAAGAGCAACTTAATTATTTCATTGTCGTGGGACGGAGATACGTTAAAAATCGGCATTAAATCTTTAAGGAATGTAACCAACTCAAATTCATTCGATGCATCGACGTCCTTCAACTTCCTCAAAAGTTCCATTATTACAATAGAATCTGTTTTTGACAATCCCTGATGAACGAAGTTACCCTGCAATTGATTCGCCGGTACTGGAGCTACGAAACGAATTTGTTCGTGGTTCGCTGCACGAGGAGACGATGTGAAATTCGAAGACATTGCATTGTTTTCAACCCTTGGTTCAATCGCGCGAATTGACGATCGTCGATCTCGAAAGGTTCCCTCATCAATCGTGACATATTCTGTTGCGGTCGAATCAAAAGTGAGATGCGAACGTGAGTGCACAGCTTGTTCCAACACGTCATTATCTAAATCCAACAAACAATCACTGTTCGACATGTTCAAATCGCCGACTACATTGTTCGCAATACGCTCTACTTCTTCTCCTACAAATGTGACGTGACCAGCGCGGAACGAATCGGTGGGGGGGGGAGAGACATGATTGCTACGAACGTTTCCTGTTTCTGCGTGTGACGCACCAACCCTACCGGACACAAGCCCTTCGTCTGACACATGACGCCTGCTTGCCATCCTCTGAGCCCTATCGCTTGCCGTAGTTACGTAATTGGGACCGTACAATTGACGTCTCATTTTTGAATTGCAAAGTTTTTTTTTTTTTTTTGAAATCAAATTCGCAAAAATGCAATCGACCTCAGTTTTATAAATTCACAAAATGTTTCAATTTTCCCTATAAATAAATATAAACAATCACGGACAAATATACACAGATAATAAATAACCAAGTAAACACTGCAATATGAACGGGTATAATCTGTCTTAAAGATAACAAGTGACAAGATAACAAGATTCTGAGGGTCAATATCAATCTTATCTATGCCAATCTGTCCGTAGAAGAGCCAATCTGCCTTGTTACCAGACCTCTCAATATTAGTGCTATCACTATAAATAATACAAATATTACAAATAATCAATATTAATATTCAAGTTTCTGCTAAAATTAATAATATTCAAGTTTCAGCTATAATTTATAATATTCTAGTTTCTACTAATTACACTTCAATTTAATGTGAGAGAGTATTGATTGTGGTCTTTTTGACTTTCTTTCCTGAAATATTGACAGCAGAGCCTCGGGAACCTAGGTTTAATTTATTCAATCTGTTTTAGGCTATTAGGCTTCCCAAAGTATGGTATTTACTTACAACTGGCCAGTTGATCTTATGTGCAAAGGGGCTATTCGTAGATCTGTGTACAGCACACTTTGTTGCTCAGTAGCAAACTGGACCAAAACGACTACTGAGTCGTTTGTTTAATTTAAGTTAAAAATATGATTTTTTATGGCGTTAATGGAAGCCTACCTTGTAGCCTGTATTGACACCTAACCTTCAACCGGGACAATGCTCTGATTGAAACCTGAATTTGCACCCAATCAAATACTCTCAGTGATCTCTTTATGTATTTTTGAAGTGATTTCAAACCCAAATATTAAAGCAAAAACAAATTGTAACAGTTTTACGTGACAGACAGCTGATTACCCTAACAATATAATTTGAATTTAAGCACAAAACTAATATGAAATTTAACTGGTATAAAAATTTACCCAAATTATTAATATAACAATATCTACAAATGTATCACAGTATGTATTTTAAAATAAGTAAATGGCAATAATTCTAAAGCAATGTGACTGAATTTACACACTAAGACATGAAACCTGCAAGAAACATGATTAAACAAATATAAATGTGGACAGATTGGCTTCTCCTAATGATATAAATACAATTTACACAAAACATTTACTTACATACACAGAAGACAATTTTGACGACACATAAACATATAATTACGACACTGTACTTGGGATAGGCTCTACGAAAATGGTCAAATCTGACGAATTTTGCCGGTCGACGTCGAACTTAAAGACTCGTTTTGTTTCAATTCGTAATTTAGTAAATGCTGTTTCACGATTTTAGATATCAATGCACTCCGGAGATCGAACAATTGATTCGTTGACGAAATACACGTTACGACTACCAAAAGTGATTTTTGCAAATTGAAAAGGAGAATTTAAAGATTTCCGTACATCGCGGCTCAGAGCTTGGTCCCAAGTGACCGTTAGAAAAAGACGTCCGCACAAGTCAGCAAATTGGTGTTCCTCCGCGCTCACGTGATTGGCCGTTGTTGGTCCTTGCCTTCGCGCGTTTTCAGTTTGATTTGAATTTTCATTTGGTCATTGATTTTGAATCGGTACAATATCTATATGGCTCCTTTTGTTGGTAGCTAGGTCTTGTTTCATTATTTCTCTGTCTGTAGTTAGGTCTTTCGCCATTGATGTTATCTTTGTGTGCTTGTGCTCTATCATTTCTGTGGTGATAGTTTTGTTCTGGTCGGTTTCTATTATTGTATCAGTCTCGACGTTCTATCTCGTGTCTGTAATCTTCATTTCCTACGAGGTGTGTTTTACTGCGTTGTTGATTGTAGGTTTGGTTTGACTTAGAGCTGTTATTTTGAAATTTTAAGCTTTTATTTTTCTCTTCGTTGTCCTCACGGTCTAACAATTTTTCCATTGCACTGATAGTGGTTATGCCCTGGACACTACAAGCATCCTGAATCTTTCATCCAAAATGACCTGACAACAAGCTTATTATTTCCTCCTCGTCCAAAGTATTGGCTGACATCGAACGTAAGAGAACCGCCTTTTCCATAAAGTATTCGGTACAACTTAATCTACCTCCTGGTCTATACTCTTCCAGCTCTATTCTCGGTTTTAATCCACGTTGAGTCTCCTTACTTCAGTATTTATTTATGAACGCTTTTTCAAAGTCGTCAATGTTACATATACTATCCTTTATGATTTACCACCAATAAGCTGCGGTACCAATAAAAATTCCTTCAAGTACTTCCTTTAGATCAGAATCCTCGAATCCTATCATGTTAGTTAGTTTTTTCTCTTCACGACTAAGGTATGCTTTTAGTTTGTTTAGGAATATCATTGGGTTTGTTTGTCGTCCGTCAAATTGCAATGTGATAATTATTTCCTTACTGTTAGTAGCCTCAATATTCCTTTCTTTTGATTTTTGTTCCCTAATGGTGTCATTAGTGATTCCTATTAAGTCACTTTTTATTGTCTCTATCATTAGTGCTACGTTAGCATTCTGGGATTCTACAAGTTCTTCCACCCGGCGCATAATTTTTATCTCCCTTAGTTCACCTTCTGATTTTACCCTCCTTAAATCATCATCAATATAATTTATTTTTTGATCAATTGTGTAAGTTACTTTTTCCAATTGGTTTTCTACTTGTCTCTTTAATTGTTCAATTGTTCTATCTATGGTAAAGCTAAGTTCATATTTAGTCTCATCTACTTTTGTATTTAGTTTTTTTATTTCATCTCTAGTTTCCCTCATTTCACCTCTCATTTCATTTAGTATTAACATGATCTTGTCCATGGTTATAGTTTGAGATTGGGATGGTTTACTGTAGTTTTCTCTGTCTGATTGTGTTTTTTTCTGCCATTCTTTGTGTTTTATTTACTGTCCCATCTGTCCCCTCTATTTGTAAGATCTCACTGCTAGTGCTGTCACTATCATGGATTGAATTTTCATAGTTTGGGTGTGTTTACAGACCTATAATTTCGCTCGGTTTTTGTGTGATGGTTTGATTTTCCTCTGGATTTCGTCTTGTTAAAAATTCAAAAGTTTCATTACTTTCTAATAGCTTATTACTCGGTTTGATACTCGAACGCAACTTATACTAACTGGTTTTATCTTCCATTATTATTTATTAACCTATTTATCAGACTCTAGACATTCAAAGTATGTATTTTAGTTAGTTTAGTCAAGTTACTATGTTGGTTAATCCGTACACTACGTTGGTCAATCGGCCGCTACGTTGGGCGCCATTTTTACAACACTCCAACTCAAAATTTTAGTTATTTTTGTTACCCTAGCTATTTTTTGTAGAGCAATGAGCTATCTTCAGGGAGAGGTTCTTTGCCAGCCGGTTTAATGAGTGGGGTTGTTTCTTAACAAAAGCTTATTATGATATTGTATTCCCTTTATTTATATCTAGAGAGATGAGGGTGTGTCCCTACAATAATAAGTCAAGAGTTTATGATGCAACAATTAAATATTTATTCAACTATTTTATTAAATATAACATTCAGTCTTATTCAGTAATTATCACAGTGATCCTTCTCACTAACAATTCACAAATATTAACAATTCATAAATATTTAACTTGAAATTGAAAAAACCTACTTTAAATTATATCACAAAATATTAATGACTCAACAATTCCCTAACTCGCATTAATGTAATCCCTGAGAAAGAAATTAAATTTTGATTATAAAGAAAAACCTAATCCGTAGTTTAATTTGCCAACTTTCAGCTCTTACCAACTCCAGCACAAAGCCGAGTGTAGTGTTTGCCGAATGTAGCTTTGAGGACTCTACTCTTCCAGCTAAAAAAGCCGAGTTAACAAGAGAGAAGTCTCCTTCTTTCAAAAATACCGCCTCGCGATGACCCCGTAGTAAAAAAAAAACAAAAACCGAAAAATTACCGAGCAGAAAAAATTATATGACGTACGGTAATGTGATTGTTTTACTTCCTCTCACTAAAAACTTGAGCGACGGAAAATGCCACTTTCGGTCCTAGTAATGAAATATACTATTCCTAGCAAGACTCGATAACAAATTGTTCGTAATATTTGAATTCATATACCTCACAACGTATTTTACTGAATTATCACGTAGTTTTAATTATAATTCGGTGTGATGAAGTGAATGTTTGAAAGTGATTATTCACAGTGCAGTTGCCCACCTGCTTCATTACCATATCACGCAATTTACAATGTATATCAAAAGTCTGTTGTAGTGTTTTCTGTTGTTTGGTTAACTTCCGTATTTTATCCAAATTTAAAATTAAGCCACCAGTAAGACGAAGAACTGTGAGTGGCTGGAAGGAACGCGGACGTGACCGCTTGCATCAACCTACCAATGGAACATTTGAAGGATACAGAGTGCCAGTACCACCGTGGTGATACATCATGGATACATCTCCTCAGACAAATGAACCTTAAATGTTTACATTGTGGTGGATTACATTTTAAGCAAAGAAAAGACTGGTTGAGACAGTTCAATTTTTACTCTTTGTTGCCATAAATAAAAGAACCATTTACCTCATCTACGGAATTCACCATACTTTCAGGAACTTATTGGAAACTCCCAATCCCCAATCTGAAAACAGGCCTGTGATGCTTAGATCTACAAATTATTTGGATAAATTTCGTCAATTCAATTTCGCCTTTGCCATGGTCATCTCTGAAGCTCATTTAGATGAGAGGATCACACAGGGGATCTACAATTTAAAGATCCATGAAACGTTTTACCTCCGAGTAAGTAATCTAATTTTGTGAGAAGGTCATCCTGAACCCGCACATATGTATAGTTGAGTACGACGTTGGAACGGGAACCCACAGCGCATGAAACAATTAAAAAAAACATACCATGAAAAAATAAGCGGGAATAGGGTCACATTGCAAACCCCACATCCAAACCTATTTGCCTAATCTTTTAAAATTGTGGCAGAAATGTGTAGGGACGAGAGGTCCGAGGAGTCAAGTGAGATTCATGTGCATAGTAAGAGACAAATGAAGTGACTTCCCTCTCTACAATGATACTACAGTTAAATAAATGTCACAGCTATTTTTAAAGCTGAAATCAGAGCATCACCTGGCCAAATAAATTTTAGTTCTTTTCCAAAAAGTAATAATGTTAAACGCGAATCCGTTCTAGATCCGTCGTTAGATCCACTTGCCTCTCTTATATTCCCAACCGGAGACTTTGGTTGGCGCCCCTAATTTAAACACGCCTAAAACAGAAAATATAGTACAAATAGTTTAACAATGCTATAGTACGTGTCGTATAATTTGTTTACAACATAATATTTTCTATATTTCTATAATCAGTCAGAAATTACTTTAGAGTGACTCTTTGATTGGGGTCTTGCTGTTTATGTTTTTTTGTTTATTCTTTTACCTAACCCGCCATGTTAAACTTCCCTATCCCAAGCGTGATGTATATAACTTCGTTACTTCTCGAGTGATGTAAAGTTGGAAAAAACTCACTCGGTGATGTAATGAAACCCATTTAAATAACATTGAGTGCTTAACTTAAAAAATATACCTCTATGGAGCCAACGACGTTCAACGCTAGAAATCAGCTGCGCGCTTGAATTTTATTGTTATGTTTTGAAGAATTATCCTAACCTAGCTTTTGTTTGTAAATGAACGTTACTGTTAGAAGATGAGTGAAATGGATAATGAAAAATATTGTTCGTAACCTCCTGTATATTGTCGGGTCAGGTAAAATCTTGTACGTTACACGTTACGCAAGAGCGTGTTTACATCACTTCGGTAAATTATGCAACTCGCTTCCGCTCGTTGCACAAGCGATGGACTAATATCTCATCCGGCTGTCTCTGTGGTGTGAATGGTTGCCAAAATTTACACAGAGACAGCCAGCAGGGAGGAGTGTTCATTGGTCATCCCTGATAAGGATCAAGAACGTGCCCTATCTCTTCTAGATTTTTAATTATAATGTATAGGTGATAATGACCAGCACGTGCCCTATCTCAATTTTTGGCAAGGCCATGTCTTATCTCATTTAGATAATATTTTAGGTAAGTATATTTACAATCTGTAGACTGTTATCAAAGTAGTACTTTTGTATGTAATCATTATTATATCTCATGTTAAAATGAACAACAATCAAACTGACTGTTATCAAACTTGTACTTTTGTATGAAATGAACCTATACCTCATGTTAAACACTCTCAAAATTGTAAGGTACGTCTAAAAGAGATTGGACATGCCTAATCAGTTTAAGCTATTATCAGAGTTTATTGTCTTAAAGATTAGCTTCCGAAGGTAAATCGGTTATCAGGAACCTTGGTCAAACGTGTAGATAACTACTACTTTTACTCTAGAATCATTAACTTGTCTAAATTTGAGATATTAAAATCCCTCAACTTTTGAACACCTAATCACATCAATATGGGACTTACTTTATGATGTAAACGATTTAAGACTCTATTATACCTGCTATATGACAATATCTCATATCTAGTCAAATTGGTGTTGTATATTGGTAAAATTGATGTCCATAGTCTACTGTCACTTTGTGTGGTCTTTTGGTTTTCTTTTTTTTGAAAACTCTCAATTTTTACCTAAACTATTGGTATTTATGGATTTTTTTTGGTTTGTTACCATGGTGCAACTAATACTCTGTTGATATATAAGGTTTTAGACGGTAAATATTGAAGAATATAAAAAATAGTAACAAATAATGCAAGGTTTGCATGAAAAAACTTCATGAAATTCTTGTAAATCTGACTATGTTTTTGCATTATTAAGCAAACTATTTACTTTTTATCGTTTAAATTAGTTCTATACCATTAACTAGATAGTATTTTATTGTAATAAAGCATTTTCAAGCGTTCAAACTATAAGACTTAAAAGAAAATCCACAAATAAAGACAATTTTTAGCAAAAGATATTTTGATTTTTATTTTACGTAATGTGTTTTATCGATTATAAATATTTTTTTGGTATGAATCTTAATTGAATTGCTTTTATACACTCTTTTTCTTAATACGTAATCCATAATCGTATAAAAAAATGTCATATCTAAGCTATTCTTTGACTTTTAAAAGTTGAAAGCAGTATTTTCTTACATACAAATTTACTTTATTAGCTTATAATTTTGTAATTTAACAATTTTAATGCTTGAAAATGCTTTATTGCAACAAAGAACAATGTATTTAATGGTATTAAACCGATTTAAAGGATAAAAATGCAATAGTTTGCTTAATAATTAAAAAACAAAGTGTGATTCGCTAGAATTAATTGAATTTTCTCATGCAAACCATACATTATCGGATTATATTTTTGAAACTAATCAATTTTTAATTTTATAAACCTCATATATCAACAAAGTATTTGTTGCTTCAAAGTTTAGAACCCCAAGAATTCCATAAATATCTATAGTTTACAAAATAATTGATTATTTTACAAACAAAACCTGCAATCACGTCTTGAATGCCTACAATACGGCCAATACAAGCATTGCTACGCGAGACATTATATGGGGGGGGGAACCTTGCTCTCTGGGATATATACATTTGGAAATGATGAATTTGCACATAAATAAATTGTCATAACCTATTGTACTCTAAACCCTGATTAAAACACAGTTTCAACCATTGTTCTAGCTCAAATACTTTCAAAGTTATAGGCTACAAAGGTTTGAGATTTTAAAATGCCAATAACAATTAAAGGTTTTGAAATATGCTAAATTTCTCAACATTTGCTGACGATTTATGCTTTTTACTACCTATATAATGTAATATTCAGCAGTTTTCATCACATATTAACCCTTAAATCAAGCTGCCAAAATATATCTGCCAGTACCTATACCATCGAGGTATCTTTAAGTACAATACTTGGTTTGCAGTCAAAAATGTAAATACTTTAAGGATCCCTTATTATGTGTATTAACCTTGATAGAATAGTATATCTTCATTTCCCATAATCTTGATTCAGACATTTGATAACAGGTTTATCTACCTACATGAAATAACCAATAAACTAGTCTACAGAGAGTCCATGCGAAAGTTTGGCAAGTTATCTAAGAGTGATAAGGCACGTTCTTGGCCCTTATCAGGGATGACCGATGAACACTCCTCCCTGCTGGCTGTCTCTGTGTAAATTTTGGCAACCATTCACACCACAGAGACAGCCGGATGAGATATTTTAAACTAAGTATATTTTTCAAATTAGTTATGTTGACAAATTAATGTTTTTTTTGCCTGTAGATATGACTATGACCTGGGTTACAACTCACTTATTAGTCCTCAACTTCTCCATGCGTTCAAATATTAAAACATTTGCATCCAGGACCTAAAAGGCTTGGTCCCTTTGGGTTTTAAAGTTTTATGTGTAGGCCTAGTTTACTTACAAGTAGTGTACTTTCTTACAAGTGTAGTTTACTTATTTTACGTGTAGTTATTGTTTTTTGGGAGGGGGCATTCATAATTAACTAGTCGTCATACCCGTGCTTCGCAAAGGGAAGAAAACGCTTAAGAGAATAATTATTATCTTCCATAGATCTGCTGTATGTAGATAAACTTTTAGTAATCTACTAAAAGAATTAACTGGGAATTAAAAGAAATTCCCAATGATGGATGGGTTTGATGAGACTTAATACTCTACTAGCCGTCGTCCAGTGGTCGAAATTCGACCAAAAATATGTAATATACAGACTTCTGTATTTTCACCCCACACTGTAAATTAAACATGCGATTGGAGTTTCTTCCATTTGTTTTGAGTTTCTGTTTATATTTCGTTGTTATTTCGTCACCAGCATGGCAACCCATAAGATCCATGTTAAATTTGTCAAATTTTCAAACTAATTTTTTGTGCTTATTTTTGAGCCTATTTTAATTAATAAAGGGATTCTGCACATCTACAGGAAAATATCTTTTCAACGGTATGCGTAGATTTTCCCTGCGATGCACACGAGCTGAGAAAAAAGGTTTTAAAGAAACATGCTTGCCTATTAATAAATATATATAGATATAGATATAGATATAGATATAGATTGTAGCTTTTTCACTATTTTTCATAAATTCACAACATTTCAATTTATTACCTACAGTGTTTGTATTAGTTGATGAGAGTTTCGAGTTTGTAATAGTTCAATACAATCTGTAGGTACCTACTTTATCTTATAATCCTTATATATAATACGTGAAGGCGATTTCTACGAAACACTACTCCCCCGTTAATAATGGACGGAGTTTTACAAACGACGTGTCAAAATAAAGTATTTTTTTGTGTAGACGCCCCCTTTTACCAATACCTGTAATAAAAATCCCCTGGCTTTGCCCCACAGGCCATCAAAGTTGCAGTTTCTCCCATAAGATTAACATGAGGGAATCTAAATATTTAATTGGAAACTTTGTCCCCACTAATTTGAGAGAACGGCTGGGGTAGAAACTTGGTAGAGGTGTCCAAAGAAAGGTCTTGGTCTGTAGATGAGTTATCAAAAGAAAAACTAAGCAAAATCCCTTAGGACTCTGCCCCAGAAGTCTTTAAAGATCCCTCCACAGAGTTGTTTACATTTTGGCCATGTGAATGATACTTTTTAATGAAACAGCTGTTCATTTTTAAATTGTATTTCAAACAACACCCATTTATTGGGAGTTACTGAATTCTACCAAATAAGTATTTGTAATGTAATTTTCTGATTTTAAAATTGATTTTCTTCTTTATCACGTCATGTTTTTTAACCGACTTCCCCACTACCAACAAAAGGAGGAGGTTCTCAATTCGTTTGTGGCGATGTTTTTTTTCTATGTATGTTCACCAATTTCTCTGTGATTCTTTTACCGATCAGTGTGGTTCCACCACCAAAATAACCAGGAGAGTTTCTATTTGGTACCTTATATATTATGTTTAAGTATAATATTTGTTTCGGTGAAAAATTCTGAAAACCTTAAATATTCAACATTTATTTTGTTTACATTTGTGCAGATTGTTTACATTTGTGCAGAGAACGCGATAAATAATAATAACATTCCTACAGCTGTTAGTTGAAACCAATAAATGAAGCTACAGACAATTCTTCATGAAACAGTTGCTTCATATTGATCAATAAACTATTTCTTGCCATTGAGCCTAAATGAATTACACATTGAGAAAAATGCATTTTGTTTTGGTTACTATAAAAAATGTATTTTAACGTTTGACCTGATTTGTGTATACAGTAATTCTGTTTTTAGTATTGAATATTCTGACTTACAAAAACATATATGTTTCAGTGAATAGCTGTATGATATTGGAAAATAAAGGTGTATTGTGAAAACCAAAGCATTCGTAAAACAGGTCTAAATATAAATTAAATGCAATTATTCCTTACACGACCTAAGAAGTGTGACAGTGCATAATCGTCAATTGTCTTAAAAGTTTTTAAATATTTTAATTATCAAACATGCATTTGCAGATGTGGAATGTTTATTGATATTCTCTACCCAGTTACTATATCATATCAATACTATTATGCCTGCTTCGGAAAGTCCTAGAGGAAGATGATTTGCAATTTCGACTAGGCTATATCTTGAGCAAACAAAACCCCCTACATGACTTACACCACTTTTAGCTGAACTAATCTTTCATATAATATTTTCCAAAGGTACTATACGTGTTAACGACCAATTTTCCACTTTTGAGAGATTTTTTAGTGCTGGTAGCTGAGGAATAACTTTCATATTGTTCCAAAAGGCTTGAGACGTTACTATATTTCTTTTTATAATGTAGAAGTACACCGATTGCAGGAAACGATGATGTCTGACATTTCAATGTATCTAGAAAAGACAATTCGTTTTTCATTAGGCCTAATGTAATGGACAACTCTTTCTTTCTTAAGGAATATCTAAAAATGTTTGTTTTCATACCCATTAAGAAAAAGAATATTACATTGATTTCAAGAATAAGAACATTGATTATGTAACCTGTTCAGGTGACTCTTAAAATAATGATTGTTCTGTGGAACTTTTGATTGTGTCAAACAGTTTTGCTTATCAAAAATCCTCAAGTAATTAATATATAAAAAATTATACAGTCACTAAAAATCATGAAATAATTCATTTTTGTAAAAAAATACAACCGACTTTAAACGTTCTAAAAAGAATGAAATAATTTCAATAAAGTAAACTTTTGTATTAGGCAAGCTCACGTATTTCAAGTCGGCGCGGCTCAAACTGCAAATATGATTGAAATTAAATATTGTGTGTGTATTTTGAAAATCAATAAATCGTAGCTGGATAACATAAATATATAAAAAACATACTGAACTGTTTTGTTTATATATTAAAGGAAATATTTTCTTGTATTTTATGTTTACTTCAGAATAAATGCATTATGCAAATAACACACACAAATGTTCTATATGAATAGGAAAATAATTTAGTTTGATATTATTATAGGGAAAATAATCTAGTTTAGTATTAAAACGTTACTTTTCCAAGTTAGAAACATTTAAATGCGTTATAATCTTTTTAAAGATACTCGTTAATACCACTATAATGCCGATCTCTGAATACGGTAATAAAATAACACTTAACGCATAACTATGAAAAAGACATGCAGATTAACACCTTTAGTTATAGAGTCACCTGCAATATGGACACCCTCTTTCAATTTTGTATCAAACATCATCAGAGTCGCGCCGACTTAAAATACGTGAGCTTGCCTAATAAAAAAGTTTACTTTATTGAAATTATTTCATTCTTTTTAGAGCGTTTGAAGTCGGTTGTATTTTTTTACAAAAATAAATTATGCAATATAATGTTCATTACAAAATCAGTGGAAAATCCTTTTGTCACAGCAATTGTTCTTAAATTATTTCATATTGAACTATCTTATATTTATTGCCTACATCTTCTATCTAATATATAAAATTCTCGTGTCACAGTGTTTGTCTGCAAACTCCTCCGGAACGACTTCACCGATCGTTATGAAATTTGGTGTGTAAATTCTGTAGGTATGCGAATCGGACGTAAACTATTTCCCGTTTCGAAATTCTTAAAAGGGCTCCGCCCCAGTGGCTCTGGAGTTTCCCATGTTAACCTTATGAGAAATGGAATTAATGAATCTTAACAGCTGTTTCAATTATATGCGAATCGGACGTAAACTATTTCCCGTTTCGAAATTCTTAAAAGGGCTCCGCCCCAGTGGCTCTGGAGTTTCCCATGTTAACCTTATGAGAAATGGAATTAATGAATCTTAACAGCTGTTTCAATTAAACAAGTTGGTTCTGTTCTATGATGTTCAATAGCATTAAAGTTACAAGGATTACCAACAGGGTGCAGCACTATTATTTCTTTTACATTTATGACAACAGCTAATTTGCAACCAAAAGGTGAGTGAGCGTAGCGAACGAACTTCAACCTGGAGGCGAGTTAGCGTAGCGAACGAGCTAACCTGAAGGCAAGTGAGCGCAGCGAACGAGCTCCAACCCAAAGGTGAGTGAGCGTAGCGAACGAGCTCCAACCCAAAGGTGAGTGAGCGTAGCGAACGAACTTCAACCAGGACGTGATTGAGCGATGCGAACGAGATCATCTTGAAAATTAAACGTAACGGTACTTTCTTTCCATCGGTCTGTCTTAGGGGAAACCTATAACTTAGGCGATACGAAGTTCGCCGGGTCAGCTAGTTTTATCATATTATTCTACACGTATCAAATATTTATATATCTGCTCTTATCGTTTCTAATAAAATCCTTAATCTTCAACGACGCTACTTCAGCCGAGTTTGTGTTTTTGTAGTCTGACGAGGGCATTGTAATGCCGAAACGGCCGTAACGTAGTTACACCACAAGAATTTGAGCTGTAGTGACGAAGGTAAAGCCTATTTTACTTCCCAGTTTATTTAAAGGTCAAAGAAATGTCTAAAAATAAACTTGTATAATGTCATGTTTTTGCATTATTGAGACTTGTGGTTTTAATATCAAAGGAATACCGCAACATTACAACACATTCAAGCATTTATATTGATTTACGAAAACACCGTTCCAACTGGTGCCGATGTGCATGCTAGTCAGAAAATGTCCAAAATCAGACCAAGATTTCAAAAAAGAGAACTTATTTTATCTAAGAAGTGTTTAAGAACTTGCACCAAACACGACTACATTATACCTGCCCAGTAAGCAACAGTTAACCTATAAAGTACACTACCCAACTAACGTTGCGTCGGCGTCCCGTCACTGCTACCGCCTGAAGAATTGGTTCTCAGTATTCTCAACAAGGGGTCAACGTGAGAATAAAGTTTTTGTGCAACGTTTTTGTGGTTGTGTCGGGAATTAAATCCGTCCCTTCCGCATCTAAGTCTGAGACACTACCATTTTGTTGTTGTTTTGTGGCTAGCAACATGCCTATTAGGTTGTGTTCTTAAATATGATATCAGGTGCTCTAAATATGAATACTATTTAATATTGTAAGTTTTGAAATTTGCTACTGTAATCATTGAATTACATTACTGTAATTACAAATTCCTAACGCTGAACTCTGATAAATTAATATTCAACTAACTTTCAAACTTTGACTATTGATACAACTTATTTTCTTTATCCAATACGCAATTCAAGTTTTCAATCATCTGGGTTAAAATGAATTATAACATTAAATGCCGAAAAATTAAATAAGAAGAAGAATGCAGCCGAACGTCGAACGCCAGCATCGAACACTGCCGTTGCCATATATGGCTGAAAGCGTCCGTTGTTTGCCGATCTTCCCTACTTTTCATAACGTACAAAAGACTTGAACGATCCCAAGTTTTAGGTTAAACTTTGTAATTAGTTTAATTTAGTGTAATTTCGTTCACTACAAGTGTAAAGACTACAACGAATTTAAATTTGGTAAAACGATTTGCAATAAAAATTATTAATGTTTCCCTGGTATAATAGTTTATGTATATAAAAAATATTTTTGGGGGTGGTCATGACCCCTCTGACCCCCCCCCCTGGGACCGCCCTTGGTTTAAATAACAAGCCATCATGCCAAACACGGTCAAAGGCCTGGCTTACGTCAAGAAACACTGCAGCAGTATGGCGTTTAATTACTTTAAAATCCTTTAATACATCATTAAAGGATTTTAAAGTGAATGTCAATAATTAATGTAAATGGAGAATAGCCATAAATCCGATGAAGAGTGAAGCGAAGATTTTTACCCTCTGAAAACCGTCAGATCCTCTTAACTTCAGAAACTCTAAAAAGTTGAAGTGTCGTAGAATGGTGGGAGCGAAAACCAAACTGATGAGGAGGTATCAGAGAAGCACTATCTACGTAGGAGTCTAGGCATTGTTTAATGATTTTTCAAACAATTTAGACAATGTGGGAAGGAGGCTAATCGGGCGATAACTATTTACTTGCGATGCAGGTTTTCCAGGCTTATGGATAACAATTATGAGAGAATGTTTCCACATTCGCGGGAAGTATTATTTTGTGAGACCGGCATTGAAAAGAGAAGCAAGGAAAGCAAGTCCTTTTCGTGGTAGATTATGTAGAATAATGTTAGGTATTCCGTCGTGTCTAGGAGCCAGGAGTCTTCTTGATTTTTAGCGTCTTGATGAAGTTACAGATTTCAGATGGAGAAGTACATTATGTTTAATTGGTCGTTCCACCGTGATAAGTGGCAAGGAATTTACCGTTGCAACATGAGCAGAAAATTCAGGGTCTTGAAATTCATCATTCGGACGAAATGGACGCTGATAGTAATCGGCTAAAGCATTAGCTTTGTCCATTTTGCTTTCGTATACCTGACCATTGTTTGTTAAACTGGGTATTGGGGTGCGCTCTTTCAATATTCGTTTAGTTGCGAGCCATAAGGAGTTGTTGTCATCAGAGGACAGATTTGATACATAATTGTTATAAGATTCGTATCTGAATCGGTCTAATTCCCATTTGACTCTTGTATTAAGCTGATTATATCTTCGACGAAAAGAAGGAGTTCTGTAGCGTTGCCATAATCTTCTATGTCTATTCTTCAGATTAATAAGGGACAGGATGTATCGAGGGATCGAGGAAAACAATTTTTTAGGTTTAAACTGACGAACCATCATTGCTACTGAAAGACGAATGAAAGTGACAAACAAATCGATAGCCTCGTCAATTTGGGTTTTATCTTTTAGTTGACGAGGAATGAGAAAATTGTCATGAAAGCATTCTTTAAACTTTTCCCAGTCGATTACTCCTTTAATAAGTTTTTCATTTGGAAGTTCTATATCAGGTGGTTCGTCAAATGAAAGAATGTAAGATGATTGGTAGATGATCGGAATCAAGGTCAATTAGTGGTATCATGTGTATTGGGCAAGGCATATTTCTAAACAATCCAATGTCTAAAATGTCTGGCCTGACATTGTGGTTAAATGAGTAATGAGTAGGATCATTTGGGGCAACAATTGATACTCCGTAGGCAGTAGTAGCGGCTAAGAGTAGTCTTCCGTTAGGATTTGTCTTCAGGTATCCCCAAGCTTCATGCATACAGTTTAGATCGCCTAGTAAAATAGTAGGAGTATTATCTGAAAAGAGGTTTTCAATGTACGTTTATGAAAACTTGTACCGTGGAACATGATAAGCAGAATATAAAATAATATCATCGTTTTTTATTTTTATTTTTATGGCTGTAATTTCTAGGTTATTCATGTGAGGTAGATACAATGAGTGATGAGCAATGTTTCTTTTAACCGCAATGGCAACTCCGCCAGACGCTCTAGGCGCATCCCTGTCTGATTTGTAAACAATATAACCTGGGATTGTAAATTTTTCCGTTGATATATGATGGGTTTCTGTGATACAAGCGATGTCAATTTTATTTTGAGCTAGAAAAACAATAAATGAAGAACGTTTTTCCTTTACTTACTTTCCGTGTCCGAAAATCTAACTTCGCTTTTCCAAAAATTAACTACCGATATGGATTTCTCATTCGCTTGTAAAATATCATCTAATGTGCAAGACTGGTCTAGGCGTGGACAGATCAGCAGATGGCCAGGATCCTGAACAGTACCACACGCACACAAGATGTTTTCTTCGTCTGGTAACAGATCCCATTTCTGCATGTTTGTCTTGCATTTTGGTACCTCAACCCTGGTTCAATTTAGGGTCTTCCACACCGAGTAATGCAGACTTCCACCAGGAGCCAGTTCCTCCCTCGCTTGTATGGGAGGGTTAGTCAACGTGGCCTCCCACCTTGCCACCCGATTGCTTGAGAGTGGTCCATCTAGGATTCGTGTCCGTGATAAAAACTCTTTCTGGACCGAAGCCGTCGCTCTGCAGGTTTTTGGCCGTGTAATGGCTGACGAGGGTCTGTCTCTTGCTTAGACCTTTTTGCGTCGGCAGCGACATCACGTCGGATTGATGGAGGGGCGATCCCTATGATAGGATAGAGTTTGAGTACTGGGGTTGGTTTCAAACACCCAGTTACAATTCGAGCCATGCCATTGACTGCAATGTCAACCTTTTTTGCATGTAACGATGCATTCCATACTGGTGCAGCGTACTTCGCAGCCGACACACTGAGCGCTAAAGCTGAGGTTCTGAAGACATTAGGGTTAGCACCCCAGCATCTGCTGGTGAGCTTCCTGATGATATTATTCCTCGCTGAGACTTTACCTCTTGTCGCAATACAATGCGTCTTAAATGTCAGTGCGCGGTCCAGTGTGCGGTCCAGTATGAGACCAAGGTATTTGGGTGTAGGACAATGCTGAAGACGGTCTCCCCGCCACCTCAAATTCAACTCAGGGCCTGCTTCTCTATTGTTTAGGTGAAAGGCACAGACTTGGGTCTTAGCAGGGTTCGGCTTGAGGTGATTTGCGTCATAGTACTGGGAAAGCTCATTAAGAGTCTTAGTTGTTTTCCTTTAAACCAGTCACATTCCAATTAAGTATTTTTAAGTTATTCACTGAGTGTAAATTAAAATCCATTCTGGAAAATAGATGATACTAATTGAGGGATGAACAATTTAATTTGAGGGAGGTAAGGCTTAACTAGAGATAATAGTGATTTTTAAAATAGGGTGAAGAGAGTCGTGTTCTGAGTTTCCAGGATCAGGATGAGGAGTTTGTGTTTCAGTACGTTTATGTTTCGATCAGTTTGTAGCATTGGCATAAGTTTTGTGTGGGGGAGTGGGGAGCAAAGTTTTCACTTTGAGAACTTGTTGGAGAATTGCGGTTTTTGGTTGACAAAGCAGGAAAATGAGTACTACTTGAGTTGTTTTGAACTTGATTCTGGCTGATTTCCGTTTGATTGGTTGTTGGTTGATTTATTTTGCTGATTGCTCGTGTCTTAAGGCTGAGGTAGTAAGGGCAACCACGATAATTAGCTGTATGCGACTCGTTACAGTTTACACACTGGACCGGATCTTCTCTCTTTTTAGGACAATCTGAAAATAAATGGTTTCCTGTACATTTAACGCAATGGGCATCAAGTTTACAATAGTTTCTAGTGTGTCCAAGCGTTGACAGCGAATACACTGAGGGATGGATTTAGACTTTCGCTTTTAGTTCAATATGAATTTTTGAATGGAAAATAAATTCAATGCCAAAAATGTCATTGCGAGAGTCGGAGTCCTCGAGTTCGATGGCACAAAGAGGTATTGGATATTATTTTTGTTGTATAGTCTAGTAACTTCTAGAACCGTTAGATTCATTCGTTTAAGTTCTGTGTGAATTCCTTCGTCAGAAAGGGAGATTGGGACGTTCCGCATTATGACAGAGAGACGTTTGTTTTCAGGAGGACAAAAAGAGTGATATTGTACTTTTATTAAAATCCATATTTTTTAGCCCCTGAGCTGATCTTGTGACTAAATCAATAAATAACCTTGATCCAATCCCTTGACCTTCGTCAATCAGCTCATAGAAGTTGTAACATTGTTACGGCCGTTTCAGCATATTCATGCCATCATCAGACGTTCAGCCTTAGTGGCGTCGTTAATATACAAAAACACAAACTGTCACACGCGACGTACACATACATAAACATAAACGGGGGTTTTTGACTAAACAGGCCTGTTGATTACACATATCCGCACAAGAGCAAGTAGCTGATAGCATGGATATGCTGAAACGGCCGTAACAATGTTACAACTTCTATGAGCTGATTGACGAAGGTAACCTTATTTATTGATTTTGTACTTTTAAATTGTGAAAATGTGCTGTTAGTGCACGGAAGTCATCTGATGAAGACACATTTATTTTGATGGTAATACCTTTGTTTACGGTATAATAATTTTGCGTTAAGACTTGATCAAGATCTGTGATCAAAGCTTGATAATTGTTCGAGTCATGAAGAAAAATGGGTGGAATGGGAGATTTATCAGAAAAGTTAGGAGATTCGTCAGTTTCGTTATTATCGGTAGTGGAAGCTATAAAGGACTAAATCTATTTTGTAAGTCTTGTTTTGTAGCGCTTCGTAGATGGTTGGAAGTAGGAAGAGGATGATTTAGATTTCCTATTGGATACTGGTTCAAATTCACTTGATTTACCTTCTTGGTCGTTTTATAGCTCCATTGTGTTAACTTCTAATTGGTGGGATGAATTTGTGAGGAACATTTTGTTCGGTGGTGCTGAACTGGATGAGTCGTCTAAAATATGATACTTATCATTGTTGACAGTAGTGATATTTTGACTTGCTGACGTGTAGTTATGGTCTTCATGATAGGTTAGGATCGGTGGTTTCAAGACAGAGTTCGTCCCGTTCTTTTAATGTGTTAACTTTGTGAGGTGTTTATGTCGGGTAGGGCACCTATCCTAAACTTACCTCCGATTTGCTCGGACAGCTCAGGAGTAGTCCAGGGTTCTAGCTGAGTCTCCGTCGCTTGCTAATCGCTTCTCGATCTTCGTATACGTTTTCTTCGTCGTCCTACACGCACCCGATACCATGGTTGTATGTCAGCACAACGACACACTGACCAGGAATATATCGGCACTAAATACGATGCTTCTAGGAGAACGAAAATACGTGACCAGCTTCTAGGCCTAACAAAAGGTATCGCTTCTCGAATAAAAACTAAAAATAAAACTCTCGCAGTGAAATAAAATGTCGTCACACGCAATAATAAAATAACGAAATGAAATGAGTCAGCGCTAATATGCCAATGAACTTCTTGGCTTCGAAATATAACTAAATAAAAATACTTTTAGATAAAATAAAATAAAACCACTTTCGATAAATAAACTAAAAAGTGTAGGCTACTGCGGCACCACACTCGCAGTGCCGGCCTGAGAAATACAATACGCTAATCTCTTACAACTAAGATGATCGTAAATAATATTAACTTTTACTCGCCAAAGTGAACGGGAAAATAAGACGAATAATGTAATGGTATAATGCAGTACTTACGTTTGCCTCTAATTATCTCGATTTATATTATTGTCGCATTTATCTATTTTGTCTCACACGTTGCGGGTCGAATCCACGACCTATGTATGCTCTCAGGTCCGCTGTACGATCTTGGGAGGGTGTTCGGCGAACAACAACAAGCGCTCGCCCTCGACTGCCCCAAGAAATGTCCACTGTCCGGCGTCTCGGCTGCTCCCCACCACGACTACGTCAGCGCCCCGAGGTCGCGGCGGTCAAGTCACGAACTAGGAGACTTGACCTGCAGTGGACATGTCTGACATTGTTGTCAAGCGCGCTCAAGGCTCAAGCCTTCGCGGCCTTTAAATAATTAAAACGAGCCCCCCTAATAAAATTTGACCATTACAACTTATATGAAATTTATTGAAAGCCCGAAAAAACACAAAAAGTAACTAAAAATAGAAAAGAAACACTTCAAAGGAAAATCAAAATTATTTTAAAACGTGAAAATAGGGAGAGCAAAAAACAATAACAAGCGTTATTAACTGTATCATCAGCTGGATCCTGTTTGTATTCTATTACTGTATTCTGTTTTGTTTATTTCAGCTTAACTTAACCAATCAATAGTTTACTTAATATATGTTTAAGCAAATTCCCCTATAGGGAAGAAGCTATTGCCAAATACGGCACGGAATGACCATGATTTAATAATAGTAATACCATAAAGATCCGAAGATTACTTCAGAGATACATCTTGTAGACGAACACATGTGTTCACATAAATATTGGATTGTAATATCACATATCTTTTTCTTCTGGAGACCCTTAAGACAGTGGTTGTGGAGAATGAGTACCTTGGTAATAGCTTCTTCCAAGTAGAAAAATTCTCACGATAATGATTTACTGATTATTTCAAAATCCATTACGGCAACAATGATTATTGAATAGACATATACAATTTTGTATACGAATATAGTAGAAATAATCAATAAGTTTACCACTTCAAAGTCCATTAGTTTCAAATTCATACTTACTGGTCCCAAATCATCCCTAGGAATGCACAACATATTTGGGGCGCAAGCACCAAGTCTTCTCTTGTCTGGCTGATCTTTGTATACGGAAGCGTTATAACAGGGATGTCCTTCATCCAGTCCACAGACTCCATGACTGCAGCATTCACATGGATCAGGAACTGGACCAAGCAAACAATCTCGCTCTGGCTCCTAAACAAAGCATTGGCATTGAAATGATTAACTTCATTGTGGATTTGATTTAGTGTTTCTTTATAAGGTAGGCCTACCTTTAGTAGACAGAGGGGTTATTATAAATGGGGTATCCCATGCCCTGGCTACTCGCACACCTCTGACTAGGAACCAGAATGGATATACTGTAGTCATAGTGCTTGCCCAGTGATCGGTAGGTTGCCTGTTTGATACTGCCGTTTGGTACTTTTTTTTGGTCATAAGAAACTGGATCCAGCTCCCAGCTGCCCTTGATCATAGAGAAATAACAAATCTGTATAAATCCTTATATATTCCTACCGACTGATGACTACAATCACTACTCTAATCACCTCTAAAGGTGCATTGTCCCTGAAGCGACTCTTGCGATAGTAGCTGAGCGATAGCATTGACTATACACATCTACTGTAGAGGTGTATAGTCAATGGCGATATTAGCTTAGCGATAGTAGCTGAGCACGGGTTAGCGTTGTTTCAAATGGGACCATTGTCCTTGACACGACTGCGACTGGAGCGGCTAGCGGCTGAACACAGCGACTGTAACGGGTCTGCTCTGAGGGGAGTCAGTGTCGCAGTCGCTGAGCGATTTGTGTTGTGTGTAGACTTGTTTTGGTTGTAATGTCTTCAAAGAATACAAAACTGCTTTTTACCCCTGAAGAAGATAAAAAGCTGTTAGAAGCAATAGCACGTCATTCTGCCATTTACGGCTTGAAGAACAGCCTGTATGTATAAAGATCAGCATGCTAAAGATAATATATGAGTCGTGATAGCATCAGACGTGGGAATATCAGATATGTAGGCCTACATATATTAAATTACTACTATCATAAATTATAAATAAAAATACTTTATTTAAACGCACTATAAAAATACAGAATAAGTATTGAATAAATACTTGAAGATTAAAAAAAAAAAACTAATTTAGCTAAACTACTAATATTAATTAAAAAGCTAATTTACAATTATCTTCACCTATTGAACTATTATTATCTATTGCATGGGCCCCACGTTTTTTGTTTAAAATCTTACAATTATTTATTCTCTCCACATATTTATAAATTATTTTTACTTTTTAGTGCGTTTAAAAACGTGGTATTTTTTAAAATTATTTTTATTTATAATTATTTTCTGTTTTTTAGTCTTTAATGTGTAGATATGTTAAATCTATTTTATATGGCCTGTTACTACATAATCAAACCCTTATTATCTGTAATCATATGTTTTATCTTTCTTTTGAACTGATTATTTTATATTTAGAATGGTGTCATGGCACTCATGGCCCCAATTCACTCAAAAGTCAGCAAACTAATGAACAAAATCGCTCTAGAACAATCGCTTCGGGGACAATGACATGGTTAGCTACTATCGCTGAGCTACTATCGCAAGAGTCGCTTCAGGGACAATGGGCCTACAGAGGTTATTTTTTGTTTATAACCACTCATTGCTAATAATCAGCTGGTTATAGTGTCTGGTAAAAACTCATTACAGTACAGTAGTACGTAATGAAATCCCATTTGATTAAGCTGGCTGCAAACAGCTGTTTCTGGACTAAATCCTTGCGTGGGAAGTTCATTAAAACAGTGTAGTATGGCGTAAAATATGTTTACAACCAACCTCAAATCTGAAGATATTCAAACTATAGGGAATTTATTAAAGTTTTAGAATATGTAATAACAAGCTGCTATACCCGTGCGTTGCAACGGGAAGAAAATGTGACCCAGAGAGCTATTTAAGTGGTGCTGATGTGTGTTTTAAAATACAACAACTCTATGATTTAGTATGAGAATATAAACTGATTTAATAAAAGTGTAAACCTACTTACTTTCAAACCCCTACTTTTAATGTTAATGGATTCAAAAGAATATGACAACATACCTTAGTGTAGCAATAGCATCGATTGCTTCATATTGATGTTTCATGAATGACATGTTTTTTTTACCATAATTCTTCAATTTTAGTCAAGCCTCTTTACATGAAGCTTACTATATAAATTACAAAATGAAACATTGAGCAATACTTTACAAAACGTATACAACCTTTCTTTAAAACCAAACATAACCCTCCTCAATCTAGATAAAGCGCCACAAACATCTTTTTCGAGTAAATAAACAAACACCACTTCATTGTACTGATCAGCTGTTTCATTAATTAAACTAAATTAAATCATCTAAACTTTAGAAGCATGCCAGGCGTAGCCCTTTGGAAATCAGCCTGTGGGGCAGAGCCCTTAGGAAATTCATCCATATCAATACTTTTCGGCAAATCTACACACTCTAACCTTCATTTTGATGTGCCATATGCCTATATTTTTATTTGGTAAATGGCCTTAACCATTTACATAAAATTTGATTGTATCACTTTAATAATATAATAGATATTGTACTCAATTAATTGTTGATCACCAAAAACAGCTGTTTTGGTGGTCAGGTGATGGAAACTTTCCGTCGGCAAAATATAATTTGAACTTCTACTTTTATAAACTACTAGCTGTAACCCGCGGGCTTTGCCCCGTTTAACGTCTTAATTTTCAAGATGATCTCGTTCGCATGGCTCAATCACGTCCTGGTTGAAGTTCGTTCGCTACGCTCACTCACCTTTGGGTTGGAGCTCGTTCGCTACGCTCACTCACCTTTAGGTTGGAGCTCGTTCGCTGCGCTCACTTGCCTTCAGGTTAGCTCGTTCGCTACGCTCACTTGCCTTCAGGTTAGCTCGTTCGCTACGCTCACTCACATTTTGGTTGCAAATTAGCTGTTGTCAGAAATGTAAAAGAAATAATAGTGCTGCACCCTGTTGGTAATCCTTGTAACTTTAATGCTATTTAACGTCATAGAACAGAACCATCTTGTTTAGTTGAAACAGCTGTTAAGATTCATTAATTCCATTTCTCATAAGGTTAACATGGGAAACTCCAAAGCCACTGGGGCGAAGCCGATTGGACGGATCACGAAATTGATGGTGTATAAACCTATTCCATGAAATTCTACACGTATGTACCAAGTTTCGTGGCAATCGGTTCAGCGGTGTCTGAGTTTATCACTGCCAAACAAACAAATATATATATATATATATACAAACATCCTCTTTTATACTTATAGATGTTTCTCGCTACATAATACTCGCTGAATACTGTTGTATATATGAAAATGAATCCTCTCAAAATCTCATCTTTCTAATGGTATAAGATTCATTGAGATTTAAAATTGATTAATAATATAAAATATCATATTTTAATAATAGAAAAACATGCCCCACGCCGTCTTTTTCCCTAATAGACCAGTGCCACCTGGGACCCCCTATTTTCTGTAGTCCCGGCGGGAACAACTATATATAGATTTAAGCGATTGAAAATTATGAGTTTCTTTTGTAATAAATTTAATAATTGAACAGTAAATACCAGAATAAGCCAAAATTATAAAAATTAGTTCACTGCAAACAGTCCAGGATAAAACTTCGATATCATTCTAATTTTGATGCAAAAAAACTATTGTGCATAGCTTTAACTCGCAATCTTGTACAAACGAATGATTGTGAAGTATTCAAATATTTAATTAATAGATCAATGGTGTTTCAATACTAACTTTATTGGAGCAAACCACTAACATTTAAGGAATTTAAAACCCCAATGTAATAGTTATCAAATGCAGCAATACTATCAGTAGGTGCATAATTACTTTGTATTACATGAAATGTATTTTCTATTAATCAGGTATGTTATGCATTTTAGCGTTGTTGATCATACACGTAGCAATAACCATTTGTAGGTCATAAAACTACAGATTTCAACATGTGTTCTGAGAAGATGTTTTCAGCAAGTTTCCAAAAATATCTATATCTGTCTATTTAGAGCGAGATTTCCCTGAAGGGACTCAGCTCCTGAACTTGCTTGACCAGCCAACCCTTTGTGGTTGCGTTAGCACAACCAACTACCAAGGCTCAGCCTTCAATATGGCAGCTGCTTATCCTGACGTCTTTGCCACGAATAACCCACCTGGACAGCTACCCTTTGATTTTATTGGCTTTAGCCTCCGTCTGTTTCCTGTCTGGGCGTATAGATTTGGCAATAGGTCCCATGCCTCACTTTAAATTTAAGTTTCCTAAAATGTTTCACTCGCTTAGCTTAGTGAAGAGGTGTTAGGTTAATGAGACATAAGACTGCTTCAGGGTGTTACTCAACGTGTAATGAACAAAATTTAAATTTAAAAGAACAACAAGTTACAAGGTGAAACAACAGCAAAAGAAAACTTTGAAAAGGCAAAAATCAACAATAATAAGATAAATTAATTTACAACGTTAAATTTACAAGAAAAGAAAATCAATTAAAAATACAAAAGAATTAGTTACTGGCAAATTAGAGCCGGACTCGTTGTCGTCAACGAGGGCAACACGCCAACTTTCCGGCGCCCTGGGATGCGGGGAACGATCCCAGACATAACCCTTGCATCTGAGTCTCTTTTGCCAAGGATCAGATCCTGGAGAGTCCTGGAGGATTACACGGCCAGTGACCACCAGTACATAATTTTTGACGTCCTGGATGGTCATCAGAGACAAGTGGCAGCGTTTCGTCAAGTGCCCGTTCGATGGAACATTAAAAAAACTGGACGTGGCAAAATTCAATGGAGCCATCCTACGAAGAACGCCGGTGGTTCATCCTGCAACTGGCGTGCCTCACGCAGAATTGCATCCACGATGAAACTGATTGTCTCGGCCTGCGATGAGTCTATGCCTCGCAGGAGATACCGGTGCAATAAGCGTCCTGTGTACTGGTGGACTGCCGAGATTGCGGAATTGCGTCGATCAGCATTGAGGGCCAGAAGACTTGCTACCAGGGCTAGAGAACCCCTAGACAGACGGCGTAAGTCGGATGCTTATAGAGTGGCTAGGAGGTATCTTCGTCGAGCCATCAATCGGAGTAAACGCAGTTGCTGGGATAAATTAAGGGACGATGTTGATTCCAACCCGTGGGGCCTGGGTTACAAACTTGTAACCAAGAAACTTGGAACCCGCTCTCCACCTTCCGTCATGGACAGGGTCAAGTGACCCACCCTCCTCACTATGGAGAGGATAGTCGAGTCCCTTTTCCCAGCTCACGAGTTGCACCCACTGCGGGATTTTGGAAGGGTGGACGACGTCCCACTTTTCAGCCCTGAAGAGCTGGTGGCGGCCGTCATATCCCTGAAGAACAACAAGGCTCCTGGTCCCGATGGGGTACCCGGTGAAGTCCTCAAGAAGGTTTTGACTACCAACCCCTTGATCCTTTTGAGCATGTACAACGCCTGCCTAGTTGAAGGGGTTTTCCCCTTGTGCTGGAAGACAGCTAGGCTTGTGCTTGTTGGGAAGGGCAAGGGATACCCAGATTTGCCATCCTCTTACAGACCTCTGTGTATGTTGGATACGGCTGGCAAAGTCCTCGAGAAATTGATCCGTTCCCGGCTAAATTCAGCCGTTATCGCTGCGGGGGACCTCTCCCCTCGTCAGTATGGATTTAGGATGGGGCGATCAACGATTGATGCGATTGAGGAGGTGAAGCAAGCCGTGATGAGAGCTGAGGATTTTAACCACTACTCTCGCAGGGTTGTGCTGCTCGTAACGCTCGATGTGCGAAATGCATTTAATTCGGCAAGGTGGTGCGATATGCTGGACGCTCTGGAGAACACCTTCCACGTGCCGGCATACCTCATGCGCATCATAGAGGATTATCTCCGGTTTCGTCTCCTAACGTATGACACTGCGGAAGGCCCGCGGACGATGAGTGTCACTTCTGGTGCTGCCCAAGGTTCCATACTCGGCCCAGACCTCTGGAACGTCGCTTATGACAGCCTTCTGAGGTCTGAAATGCCTGAGGAAACTGTTTTGGTTGGGTACGCAGACGACGTTGCAGCTTTGATAGCTGCACGTAGCGTTGAGCTGGCACAGCTAAAGCTAAACCGAGTTATGCGTACCATAAACGCATGGATGGCAGACCACGGTCTCTCGCTTGATCTGAGCAAAACCGAGATCGTGATTTTGACAAAAAAAAACGGATTGACACCATCGTGCCGTTGAGGGTGGGAGCCGTCAAGGTTCAAACCGTTCGTTCTGCCAAGTATCTTGGGGTGATGGTAGACAGCAAGCTTAGCTGGCGAGATCAGATCTTCCGTACAGCGGACAAGGCCGCTAGGGTGGTTTCTTCTCTTAGCCGGTTGATGGCCAATGTTGGAGGGCCTCGGTCCAGTCGTAGAAGGCTGCTAATGTCTTCAGTCCAGTCCGTACTCTTGTACGGTGCGGAGGTGTGGGCAGACGCACTAAATAAGGAGGCATACAGGATGCGGCTCGCCCGAGTGCAGCGTCAGGCAGCACTGAGGGTAGCATCTGCCTACCAAACAGTGTCTGAGCCCGCCGTCCTGGTGATTGCTGGAGTCATCCCCTTCAAACTTTTGGCGGCGGAGAGAAAGGCAATTTACCGGCGCCGTGGGGAGGACGAGGCACAAACAGAGGAACGTACCCCCCGCACCTACCAGCTGTGGCAGGAGGGCTGGGAACAGGAGACACGGGGACTCTGGACCAGGCGACTGATACAGCAAGTCCAACCTTGGGTTGATCGGCGGTACGGAGAGGTGGACTACTACCTCACCCAATTTCTGACGGGACACGGCTTTTTCCGGTCGTACCTGTTCAGGATGGGCAAAGCCGTGTCACCCGACTGCATATACTGCCCAGGCATTCTCGATGACGTGGAACATACATTTTTCCACTGCCAGCGCTGGGAAAGGCCCCGCCTGGAGGCTCAACAGTTAGTAGGACTGCTGTCGGTGGACACGGTCATACCGATTATGACGGAGGGTGAGGACAATTGGTCCTGTGTGTCACATTATATCCAGGGTATTCTCCGCGCCAAGAAGATCGACCTTGACCGGGATGCGGTGTAGGTCATTAAGAATCTAAATGCCAGAAACGGTGCGAGCCCTGAGGGCTTAGGTCACATGTTGGCCTGACTTGAAGTAGTGTGACAAACAATTCCAGGTCTGTGTCCAACAGAGTAGAGGGGTTTTTTAGTGAGTAGTCTGATAATTTTCAGGAGTCTCACACTACAGGCTGGCTACCTGTGTGCGTAAAAGCATTTTCCCTCCTCTCCCTAAAAAAAAGTTACTGGCAAATTATATGACTTGTATGTTTGACAAAACTTTTGTTATATATTTTATTCTTTTTACATACTGTTTATTGTCCCAGAAGCACACGCACCGATACACGCACTCCGAAACTCCTGATCTTCTTGGTCCCGTGGCCCGTGGTGATCTCCTCGATTGTCCTCTCCAGGTCCTCCAGCTCTGAGACTCCTGACACCTCCATCTTCTTCATTAGTTCTTCTCATTGGCTGATTACCGATAGGGTGTGTGGCTTATAGGTTAACGATTTTTCTTGGAAGTCAGCCCTACCGGTCATCGCCTAGCTCACATCAGCTGGGAAAGGAATTTGTAAATCGATGCTCATGCTACTGTTCAACTCTGTTCACACCAACTGGTCGACTAAGTGTAATGTGAACAGAGTGTCTGCATAGATGAGCACCGTAGGTACGGGGTTAATCCCCTTTCTTACACCATCTTCTCCACAGACAGTGTCTTCGAAAAGCTGGGTTCTGGTGCTCTCTGTGAAACACACGAGCCCTCTCCCTCTTCCGTCCTCGTCTTATTTTTCTCGCCCCAGACATCCTCATGTGTCAGGTACTCTCGCCCCCTATTTCCACCTTTCTTCCTGGTGGCTTCATTAGAGTCAGCTTTGGGGGTGCCGCCCTCGCCCTACTTTTTCCCAGTATCCTGGTTCCCAGAGGAACTGGCTTTGCAGGGAGCAGAGTTAGGGTGCTTGGCAGCCCACACCAGCCTCCTCTCACTTCTGGATGGCACCTTTTGGCCTTTGGCTAAAGCATCTGCTATCCTCTGTCTTCGCAATTCGACCCTGGAAAGTAGTTTTTTCGTTTCTTTCCGGTTTCTGCGAACTTGTCGTCATCGTCAGATTTCAGTAGACATTCCTCCTCCATTGGGGTCAGATCGTCTACGTTGTTCCCACGAATACCGGGTATCTATGGTCCACCTCCCCAGTGACCCGATTAGAGAGGTAAGTGGTGCATAGCCTACGACTGGGTTCCCCCCAGTTCCCAGAAGCCTCCGTTAAGACACTGAATATTAGGCCCCCAGGAAGACTCTTGGCACGGATCGCATTACAGTTAAGTCTAGGGCTTCCCTCACTTGGTTCTGTAGGTGGACCAACACCCAGTGGCAGAAGGTAGCTCTCTGCAGCTAACAAGTGAGAGTTGGGGCTTAGGTATGGCCAATCTGCCCGGCGCGAAAGTTTCTCCCACTCACTATACCCCCATACCTTCCTTACATTATCGTCATATGGGTAATTGTTTACTGCTTTTTAATGAAACAACTGTTAATATTCAAAATCTAAATATATTAAAGGCAAAGCCCTCACTGACTCACTGACTGACTCACTTACTCACTCATCACTAACTCTCCCACTTCCCATCTACCTAGGAGGCTGAAATTCGGTACATTGATTCTTTGGGCATTAAATAGGAAAACTAAGAAGTTTTTATTCTGATCGGGCTTTCTGGCTCCGCCCCAGTGGCCCATGTTAACCTTATGATTTTTCATATTTAAAAGGAATTAATGAATCTTAACAGCTGTTTCAATTAACAAGTTGGTTCTGTTCTATGATGTTCAATAGTATTAAACCAGCATGATCGGACCAGGGAACGGGGGTTTATGGGGGCTTTTATGGGGTAAAAATGGGTTTTCCCCATTTTTGACCCAAAAACATAAAATTTTGCAATTTCTTTCCAAACTATTTTATAGAGCTTAAAAAAACAAATAATTTAGTATATTGAAGCGTTATAATGCGCCAAATGGTTACGGAGAAAATTCCAAAAAAATTTAAATTTAAAATTCCCATGTTATTTATATGGAGAATAAGTAAACTGTTGTAGTTTGCTTGTTTATTAACATATTTTGCCCAAATTTGGAAAATGTTTTTATTTCTTACTAACTATTAACATTTTACATAAAAAAACACTTTTACCCCCCCCCCCCCGTTGCAGCAAACCTAAGTATGTGTTACTGATTCTATTTAAACAGGGAATAAATGTGATATTTTTAAGGAGACATTTTAGTGTAAATCCAATCAGGCAAATGGAAATTCGCTTAGTCTGCAGGTTTGCTGCGGCGGGGTATTTATTTATGACAACAGCTAATTTGCAACCAAAAGGTGAGTGAGCGTAGCGAACGAACTTCAACCTGGAGGCGAGTTAGCGTAGCGAACGAGCTAACCTGAAGGCAAGTGAGCGCAGCGAACGAGCTTCAACCTAAAGGTGAGTGAGCATAGCGAACGAACTTCAACCAGGACGTGATTGAGCCATGCGAATACTTATGAAGTTAAAAGGGGCAAAGCCCGCGGGTACAGCTAGTCCTTATATATAATTCTGTAAGACAAAATTTACCAGAAAATTGTGGACGTCTGGTAAGTCGCAGAAAGGTGGGAGGGGTCTTAAATTAAAGGTATTGACCCCAGGGACTCGGGGAAAATAGCAGAATTCCCATTAAGTTACCATAAAAGCATGGGGACTGAAAAACGTCTGCATTCTAATCAGCTGTTGCTTATTGTTTTTTGTTTACATTTATTCTGAAAGTCAATGTTGTTAAAATAATGTTTCAAAATGAAATGTATTCGTTTATTTTTTTTTGTTTTCCGTTTTTATAATGAGGAAGTAACTAGACAGGGTAGGGGAAGACCTGCAAGAAGTGGAGGAGTATCCAGGAGTCTTTTTTGTTTTCCGTTTTTATAATGAGTGATGTAACTAGACAGGGTAGGGGAAGATCTGCAAGACGTGGAAGAGTATCCAGGAATTCAACTAACACAAGAAATGCTGAACGTCATGTAAGGCCTGAATATGAAAGAAATCCACAAGCTCTTAACAGTACTTGCATGCATTGTGGCGCATTTCACTTCGCAGAGGAGGCCACAAATGGACATTTCGACGCATGTTACCACAATGGACTCATTAACATGCCACAACCACAATTAAATGACAAACTAAAAGTAATATTTGTACATGATTCTAACTTCATAAAAAAACATAAGGCAATACAACAGTGCAATGTATTTTGAGTCGCTTTCAGCTACACAAAAAGAGATTCCGGGAAATGGGCCTTACTGTTTTAAAATTCAGGGACAAATTCATAGTTATATTTCTGAACAAAAAATTTCTCAATTTCTTTATAGACCTTCTTAAAGGGCTTAAAAAAACAAATATCAAAGTGTTTTTGTACGGTTATTGGTTACGGAGAAAACTCAAATTAAAGAGCTTAAAAAAACAAATATCAAAGTGTTTTTGTACGGTTATTGGCTACGGAGAAAACTCAAAAAAATTGTTATTTTAAAATTCACATGTTATTCTTATGAAGAATAGTGTAAAATGTTGTAGTTTGCTAGTTTATGCATATATTTTGATCAAACTTGGAAAATGTTTTGATTTAATACTAAGCTATAATTATTTTACATAAAAACACACTTTTTAGCGAATTTCCCTATAGGGAAGTAGCTATTACCATAGGTGGCATAGTCAATGGTGGCACGGTAAGACCTAGGCCCGGGACCAATTTACTTTTTCATTTTGATGTCCCCAGAGGCCAAAAAACACAATTCGTTCAAATTGTTATATATATATATATATATATATATATATATATATATATATATATTAATAAATGAAATAAATAATTAAACTTTTAGTACCCTTTAAGTTATTAATTTATTGATATATATATTCTTGAGGAGATCTTGATAGAGTTTATGATGAATGAAACATGAAAAATTGCAAATTTTCGTTTAATACAAACGTTTTCAAGCAAAGAGAAATTAATGAAAAATGTAAAGATGAACAAAACAAAATAAATATGAACTGTTTACAAATAGTTGAATTTTGAGAACGTATGATTTGAGTACAGATTAAAGAAAATAATAAAATTAGCCTAAAAGGAAATAAAAATTCAGCTGACTTGAATCACTTTTTTACTATCTTAAATTTAAACCAGAGGGGAACTTTGTTTTCAGTACCAACTGGTGAGCCAATTCAGAATTTCTTAAAACCAGTTGGTTGCATTTAGGGTTTTGATGTGGGTTTACTTTGAGAAGGCCTTTAAGGGTATAGCAGCCTTTAAAATTTTGGTTGTGGTGAGTGGCATGATTATAGATTTTTTTTCATGTACCACATCAAAACGATGGCCTGTCATTCGAACTCTTAAAGAGTTTGAAGTCTGGCCAATGTAATCTTTTGGACAATGTTTACACGATAGTTGATAAATCACATTGTGAGATTTACAAGTTGATCTACCAACAATCGGATTAACCTTGTTTGTAACTTTACTATCAAATTCAGTTGTATTACTCATAATTTTGCAAATACCACATCGGGGCTTGTGACATGGTTCACAGCCGTGTTTAGAATTGTTTGAAGGCCGAGAATTTTGAATTTTGGGTCTCACCAACATTTTTTTTTTATTTTGTGGCCTAAATAACACGTGGTGGTCTGGAACATAAATTTTCAGT
The DNA here is from genome assembly GCF_028750875.1 of Macrosteles quadrilineatus. Taxonomy (NCBI): domain Eukaryota; kingdom Metazoa; phylum Arthropoda; class Insecta; order Hemiptera; family Cicadellidae; genus Macrosteles; species Macrosteles quadrilineatus. Next base: position 137,232,961 of record NW_026542594.1, on the reverse strand, counting down.
ACTAGGGGAAGATTTCAAAATATTGAATGCTACTTTCATTACACTGTTAATTATTGAGTAATAAATTTTAAATATCAAAAAATAAAAAAATCACTTGAAAAACTATTATCTTGGTTGAGTTTTTTTGGGTTTTTTGATCTGATTGGATATTAGTTTTTGAGGATAGCCTCTTTCAATGAAAGCAGAATTCAATTTAGTGATATATTTTTCAAAATCAGATTTTTCACTGCAGAATGTTTTAGCACGAATTGATAAGCTTTTTGGAATAGATTTTTTCATATACATAGGGTGACAACTTTGATAATGTAGGTACTGCATTTTGTTAGTTTCTTTTAAATGAATTTTCGTTTTAAGTTTTTGATTGTCAATGAAGACATCAACATCTAAGAAAGAAACAATTTTGTCTGAATAATTCCAAGTAAATTTCAAGCAAGAAAATTGGTTTAAATCTTGTAGAAATTCTTTTAGTGAATTTATTCCGTGCTGCCAAACAATAAAGATATCATCTAACCAAAGAAGAGGAGTTAAAGGATTGTTTGAAGAAAGTTTTGCTCTAATAGACCCATGAAAAGATTAGCGTAGGCTGGGGCCATTCGTGTACCCATTGCTGTGCCGTTAATTTGTAAGAAGTGTTTGTCCATGAATCTGAAACTGTTCATGGTATTTATATATTTTTATAGATTTATATATATATATACGTCCGTGAACGCGATAACTTGAGTATTTTTTCCGATTTTGATGAAATTTGGTTTAAAGGTGTAAGGCGGGATAAACTTGAATGAGTTCGCGAACCAGCATGATCGGACCATAGGAACGGGGTTTACGGGGGGTTTAATGCGGTAAATAATGGTTTTTCTCATTTTTGACCCTCAAAACACCAAATTTCCCAATTTCTCTCTGGACCTGTTAAATAGCTTAAAAAACAAATAATTTAGTATATCAAAGTGTTTTTGTACGGTTATTAGTACCTAGCAAAGAAAATTCAAAAAAATGTAAATTTAGAATTCCCATGTTATTCTTATGGAGAATATTGTAAAATGCTGTAGTTTGCTTGTTTATTGACATATTTTGACCAAACGTTAAAAATATATTTATTTTATACTAAGCTATTAATATTTTCAAAAAAAAACAGACTTTATTAGTTTCCTTGTAGCAGCAAACCTAGGTACACGTTAAACCTAGTGTTATTTAAATAGATTTGAAAATCAATTTAGACAAATGGAAATTCGCTTTGTCGGCAGGTTTGCTGCGGCGGGGGTATTTATTATAAAATTATACTGCCATAACCTAACCGAACCCGAACCAACCAAACTTGCTGATAAAATATAAAATATTTAAGATAAAAGTCGAATGAAGGTTTACTAATTAAAAAAAAAATAGTTCTGTTCATAAATAAAATAATAAATGCCTAAAATTCTAATAAAAGATGTAGGCCTATAGTTAAGAAGTATTCGCATTCTAAGCAAAATATTGGACAAAAAGTTACTGTTTCCGGCGGAATTCGAACTGAAGACCTCCAGATCACCAGTCCGAGAAGCTATCAACTACGCCACGAACACCGATGGAATCATATCGTCTCGTTACGGTAACGGTGTTCCCTCAAGAGAAGAGTGACGTCACGCCCCCACTCCTTCTCTAAAGAGGTTATCATCAGTTCCTGGAAGAGGAAAACGAGGTGCTATAGCATTTCACTATACAAGTAATTTAAACATTTAACATTTGCCTCATACGTGAGCCGTGACTATTTCCACCGGGCGAGTGTCACGACTCATGATCAATGGTTCAAGTGTTTTTTTTATAGTAGGCTAGTTCAGTGTTTCGTTGTCACTCCACGACCCCGAACAAGGCTGTGGGTTTTTGTTCTTATTACTCCCACCGCCAAGCACTTCAGAGGTTGCGTGACAATCAACTAGTTAACCTCGCAGACATTTTTCCATCGTTTTACATCGCCCTTTTGGCACATGTTTTATGCAAAGTCGATTATGTTTTTTACTTTGTGCTTAGTCTGCGAGGTTATGGAGTAGTTCAAGTGCGCCACGCGCGCCTTTTGGGTGAGTTTTTCACATTTTTCTAAAGTTAGGTTAGCTGCACATGGTTGCACTAGGTCTGGAACCTAGTCTTGGGGTCGTGGAAGACTTTTGATAGTTAGTTTCCCTGTTCTCTGTTGTTTTGTATAATTCAGGGCTTTGCCCGAAATGCTAGGCCTAGAATTGACTGAGAAATGTTTGTTGGAAAGCCGCTATTTGAGAGAAACTGCCAAGTCAGTTTTGGGTCCTTCTGACTGTTTTGTGGTAGGCCTAGGCTTACAATTTTTGCTCAGTAAATGTAATTGTTTTAGGCTACTACCTTTGGTAGCCCTTTGCTTTGTGTCCCGTTAAAATTTAGTGTTGTTTTGTCTTGTAAAATGTTCAGTTTGTGTTACCCAGTCAAGTAAGGTTAAAGTCTTTTATTTTGCTTTGTTCTTGCCAAACTAGTTAAATTAAGTTATTTTAACTGCTCTTAAAGCTCCCCAGAAAGTTTGAGTCATTTTAATCAAGTTTTAAGAAAGTTATGAGGAATTAAGAGTTTGGCAATTCTCCTTTCAGGTTTGAACTGGGTAACCAAAAGGCCAACTGGTTTCAGCCTTTGAGTTAAGGTTTGGAATGGTCTGGAAAAGTTGCTGGAACATTTCCCCCAGCTTTTAAGACCATTCCGAACAAATTCGGATCACAACTTTTGGAGAAATTAGCAAAAATACATGAGTCGTTGCGTTAGGCCTAAATTTTTGTATGGAACGTTTTTTGTCAATTTTAATTTTTTTTTCTAAGTGTCAATTGTTCTCTGTTAACTTGTTCTTCTGGCCACTTTGGACCAGGAAATTTAATTATTTTCTCTCTATTGGTGAAATTTATCACTGTCACATACCCGTCTAGCCTGCTGGCATTTTTACCGCAAGTATTAATGTTACCGATCTTGTACTGTTTCACCTGTTAATTGTTTGTTTAAATTATTGTTATTGTTTAAAATGTTTTATATTGTTAAAGAGCTGTGATAGAGAGACAAACCTTGTAAAAATTTAGAGTTTTTTTCCCTGAAAAAATATGTTAGGCCTGCTCAGTGAAATGTTTGGAACTAAATGAAAATAGTGAAATGTGTGTGACAGTGAATTTTGCGGATATGGACTTGAGCTCTCCTGGTACTACTGTGTTTCTGGATTTGTTACTCAGGGCCCGTGAGGAGGACTATGCACTGGACCGTTTCGACCTTGGCGGAGGAAATTTGTAACACATGGCTGCCTCGTAGACCTTGGCCCCCTCTCCGCCCTGCTTGGTTCCCCCTCCGGTGCTGAACATCTAGACCTGGCCCAAAACCCAACCGCACTACCGCAAGTTACCCACTGTCGTTATGTTTTTTGATTTTATTTATAAAAAAGAGCAACCCAAGAGACTATTTGAAATTATTATTGTTATAGGCCTATACATAGTTTATTAATTGTTATTCTTTTTAAATTTTAATTCTTTAGGCTACTTGTTGATCTTTTTTAAATTTTATAATTTTATTAAATATTCTATTGAATTCTAATTTGGGGCCCCTAAAGTTTCTATAGTTACCAGATGAAATGAATTTATTAAAAGAGTCATTTTATATATATCATTGTTGTAATTTGTTAATTTAAAAGTTTTTTTTTGAAAGGTAAAAGCTAGTAAGATTTATTTTTGAAATTTAGCCTATTTGAAAATGATTAATGAAATAATTGTAAGTTAGTAGGGTAAACGGGTATCAAAATTTTTTAAAGTTTAATTGAGAGTATTTAATTCATGTATTATTGTTAATTATTGTTGTTGTGTTATTCTTTTAAATGGTTAATTACAGCTCGTTTCTCTCAAATGGCGTGTTGTTCTTGAACCTCCATCCATGGTTCTCATTTTGTTAAGTAAAGTTTTGTGAGCCGCTCCTCGGGCCTGCGCATGGATCACGCTTCCATTTGGTTAGTCTGGGTGCGGGCGCGAGGGCATGGTTCATACGTTGCCAAGTAACTATGTTGGTTGAACAAAATAATAAGAAAAAATAATTTACAAATATGTGGAAAATATAAATACTTGTAAGATTTAAAACGAAAAACGTGGGGTGCATGCAATAGATAATTTACAATTACCTTCACCTGAACTAATGTATATTATCAATTGCAAGCACCCCACGTTTTTCGTTTTAAATCTTACAAACATTTATACTCTCCACATATTTATAAACTATTTTCTACTTTTTAGTGTGTTTAAAGACGTTTTGTCTTAAAAAAGTTTTTTAATTATAAATTATTTTCTACTTTTTAGTTTTTAATGTGAGGGGATGTTAAACCTGCCTCAAGCATCTATATCAGATTAAGACAGAGGCATATGGGAAATCTGAGTTTATTTGAGTTTCCTTTCGTATAATTATGTATTAGATTGAATGTATGGCCTACCTACTAACTATAAATATATCAATCTATTTAATTTATTGTTTACTTTATAGAATCTAAATATATAAAAAGGCAAAGCCCTCACTGACACACTCACTCACTCACTCACTCACTCATCACTAATTCTCCCACTTCCCATTTACCTAGGAGGCTGAAATTCGGTACACCGATTCTTTAGGCATTAAATAGGAAAACTAAATTGTTTTTATTCTGATCGGACTCTCGGGCTCCGCCCCAGTGGCTCTGGAGTTTCCAATGTTAACCTTATGATTTTTCATATTTAAAAGGAATTAATGAATCTTATCAGCTGTTTCAATTAAACAAGTTGGTTCAGTTCTATGATGTCCAATAGCTTTAAAGTTACAAGGATTGCCAACAGGGTGCAGCACTATTATTATTTTTTTAATTTATGACAACAGCTAATTTGCAACCAAAAGGTGAGTGAGCGTAGCGAACGAACTTCAACCTAAAGGTGAGTGAGCATAGCGAACGCACTTCAACCAGGACGTGATTGAGCCATGCGAACGAGCTCATCTTGAAAATTAAGAAGTTAAACGGGGCAAAGCCCGCGGGTACAGCTAGTACTAAATAAATAACAATTGACATTAATAATAAACACCTTTATATTTGTAATTAGATTGTTTATCTTTATTTTGAAATGTTTGTATAAAGAATCTCTTGGGAGCATAACCTGTACCTCTTAGACTCTGCTCTTCGAACTGTTTAATTTAAGTATTTACAGCCGATTTAAATTAATTGATATATTTACATTCTTTCAAAATGTAAACATGGAAAATTTGGAAGCCCATGGGGTATAGCCCAAGGGAAATATGAAAATTAAATGATACAATATTGCATTGTCATCCATTTGTGAGCTATGTTTCAAATTTCAAGTCTCTAGCTCATCAAGAAGTTAGTATAAAATTGATTGCAAAATTTGTACCGGACAAGAAAGCGAGCTAATAAAAACGTTTTAATAAAAAGTAGTCAAAAGACTATTTGTAACATTTTATTGTGTTTATAACAAGCCAACCACAGTATACTAGCAAATTAAAATTTACAGCACAAAGGGGAAAACATCAGTTGTTACTAATGATCAAAGATTACACTGACAATTATACTGTATAGGAGAAAATACTTCCTCTATTTGAGTGATTTTTACCATCGACTGTAAAATAAAATAATGTTTTGTGGATTGACGGGTTAAATTTCCCATTATAATTAATTGAATTTCCACTGAAACTTAAATAATTAAGTACGAAATTAGACTTAATTCTGTAAAAAAAACTTGAGATTCATTTATATTGCTTTTACAATTGAAATCACTTAAACTACTTTTACTTAAAAATACACATCATTACTCTCTATGTCGATTTATTTATAACCCAATCAGGCAAATGGATGTTTGTTTAGTCTGCAGGTTTGCTGCAGCAGGGGTATTTTTATTACTTACCTAGTAAAACAGCTTAACAGATGGTTTTAACTATATAGTTATCACTGTGGTTATGTTGATATTAGGGCAGGCATTTAAATCATATTATTTCATACGATCATAATATAGAACCTTTATTTTGTCGGAATTTACAACAAAGAAGATGATGCACTCGCTTGCAATACATGCTATAAAGTTTTCTTCAACATCGTTCTAAAGTGGATAGAGAACTGTGTGTTAATGTATGACTTGACTAACCTTGGGAAGGTTGAAGGGTCGCAGGGGGAACAGGTTGATGCTACAGACATAGAGAGAGTGTGTTAATGTATGACTTGACTAACCTTGGGACAGGTTGAAGGGTCACAGGGGGGACAGGTTGCTATGCTACAGACATTGAGAGAGTGTGTTAATGTACGACTTGACTAACCTTGGGGCAGGTTGAAGGGTTGCAGGGGGGACAGGTTGCTGCTACAGACATAGAGAGCGTGTGTTAATGCATGACTTAACTAACCTTTTAGGCAGGTTGATGGGTCGCAGGGAGGACAGGTTGCTGCTACAGACATAGAGAGAGTGTGTTAATGTATGACTTGACTAACCTTGGGACAGGTTGAAGGGTCACAGGGGGGACAGGTTGCTATGCTACAGACATTGAGAGAGTGTGTTAATGTACGACTTGACTAACCTTGGGGCAGGTTGAAGGGTTGCAGGGGGGACAGGTTGCTGCTACAGACATAGAGAGAGTGTGTTAATGCATGACTTGACTAACCTTTTAGGCAGGTTGAAGGATTGCAGGGAGGACAGGTTGCTGCTACAGACATAGAGAGAGTGTGTTAATGTATGACTTGACTAACCTTGGGACAGGTTGAAGGGTCACAGGGGGGACAGGTTGCTATGCTACAGACATTGAGAGAGTGTGTTAATGTACGACTTGACTAACCTTGGGGCAGGTTGAAGGGTTGCAGGGGGGACAGGTTGCTGCTACAGACATAGAGAGAGTGTGTTAATGCATGACTTGACTAACCTTTTAGGCATGTTGAAGGATTGCAGGGAGGACAGGTTGCTGCTACAGACATAGAGAGAGTGTGTTAATGTATGACTTGACTAACCTTGGGACAGGTTGAAGGGTCACAGGGGGGACAGGTTGCTATGCTACAGACATTGAGAGAGTGTGTTAATGTACGACTTGACTAACCTTGGGGTAGGTTGAAGGGTTGCAGGGGGGACAGGTTGCTGCTACAGACATAGAGAGCGTGTGTTAATGCATGACTTGACTAACCTTTTAGGCAGGTTGATGGGTCGCAGGGAGGACAGGTTGCTGCTACAGACATAGAGAGAGTGTGTAATGCATGTCTTGACTAACTTTGGGGCAGGTTGAAGGGTCGCATGGGGGACAGGTTGCTGCTACAGACATGGAGAGAGTGTGTTAATGCATGACTTGACTAACCTTGGGGCAGGTTGAAGGGTCGCATGGGGGACAGGTTGCTGCTACAGACATAGAGAGAGTGTGTTAATGTATGACTTGACTAACCTTGGGGCAGGTTGAAGGGTCGCATGGGGGCAGGTTGCTGCTACAGACATAGAAAGAGTGTGTTAATGCATGACTTGACTAACCTTGGGGCAGGTTGAAGGGTCGCATGGGGGACAGGTTGCTGCTACAGACATAGAGAGAGTGTGTTAATGTATGACTTGACTAACCTTGGTGCAGGTTAAAGGGTCGCATGGGGGACAGGTTGCTGCTACAGACATAGAGAGAGTGTGTTAATGTATGACTTGACTAACCTTGGGGCAGGTTGAAGGGTCGTATGGGGGACAGGTTGCTGCTACAGACATAGAGAGAGTGTGTTAATGCATGACTTGACTAACCTTGGGGCAGGTTGAAGGGTCGCATGGGGGACAGGTTGCTGCTACAGACATAGAGAGAGTGTGTTAATGTCTGACTTGACTAACCCTGGGGCAGGTTGAAGGGTCGCATGGGGGACAGGTTGCTGCTACAGACATAGAGAGAGTGTGTTAATGTATGACTTGACTAACCTTGGGACAGGTTGAAAGGTCGCAGGGGGAACAGGTTGCTGCTACAGACATAGAGAGAGTGTGTAAATGTATGACTTGACTAACCTCGGGGCAGGTTGAAGGGTCGCATGGGGGACAGGTTGCTGCTACAGACATAGAGAGAGTGTGTTAATGTATGACTTGACTAACCTTGGGGCAGGTTGAAGGGTCGCATGGGGGACAGGTTGCTGCTACAGACATAGAGAGAGTGTGTTAATGCATGACTTGACTAACCTTGGGGCAGGTTGAAGGGTCGCATGGGGGACAGGTTGCTGCTACAGACATAGAGAGAGTGTGTTTATGTCTGACTTGACTAAAAAAAAAATCAAAATCTGCTTTATATCCACAAATTTTTACAATATATACATATACAAAATATGAACAATAGTCCCGCATAGGCCGTAAAAGACCTGTGCGCGGGACGAGCTCTATTACAAATTAGAAATATTCTTAAAAATTTAAACTAAATTAATGAAAATACTATTTACAACTAAGCTATGAGACAGCTACAGGAACAGTTAATGCTAAATAAAAGGTAGTCGAGTGAATGGAGTTGCAGTTACTGATATATGTACGCTAAATATTGTTTGGTGTACTTGTGTATAATTATTTTAGGTCATGTATACTGAACCGATAAGTGTCTCAGACTGATCGAGCCCAATATCCGACAGCCAACTGCTTACTGAACGTTTATAAACTGGAAGAGATACCTGTAGATCTCTAATCTCTGATGGTATATTCCTATACAAAAAATTCGCAATATAAAAAGCATTAGTAAGGTTTGCAGACTTGAAAACTCGGGGTACCTGCATACCTACATTTACAGCTCCTCTGGTGGAATAGTTATGTGTGATTGGCGTCACTATCAAATCTTGATTAGAGTAGGTATATACAAGTAAAGTTTTGATAAAAAGTTGACGCACCGAAAGTAATTGAGTGTTTTTGAATAATACATTTGTAGGGAAACGCCTGTTGAATTGAAAAGCTATTTTAATAATTAGTTTTTGTATGACAAACAGAGGCTTTAAAATATTGCTACTAGCTCCTCCCCATACTATAATTCCATATTGAAGTACTGATTGGACAAATGCATAGTATAACTTTTTTATTTCATTAATGTTAAGAATTTCGCGAACGTTTCTAAGAACATAAATTAATTTCCTAAGTTTTGTCTTTAAATATTCAATGTGGGGTTCCCATCTTAACCTACTATCCAATATCACTCCCAGGTACTTGTAATGATCTACTCTCTCTAAATGCAAACAACCACAGGTAGAGACACCTGGATCTCCACAAACATGCATCACAAGTCTGAGGTTGGTGGGAGGCTCACTACTTTGTCTGAGGAAAATTGGCATATATTTTGTTTTTAAAACATTCATTGATAATACATTTTGGGAGAACCATTTTTGAATAAGGAACATATCTGTTTGTGCTACATTGAATGTTTGGTCCCAAGTATTACCTTTGAATATAACTGCAGTGTCGTCGGCAAATAAAAAGAGCTTTCCTGTGATTGGAAGTTTGTCTAAATTATTTATGTAAATCAAAAAAAGGGATGGTCCCAGCGTACTGCCCTGGACAACTCCATAGTCTATTTCACGTATATCGCTAAAATTGTTGTTAATAGAAACTAACTGGCTTCGTTTATTCAAATAACTACTAAACCATTTTAGGGCCAAACCACGAATTCCGATGCATTCCATTTTATTTAAAAGAATATTTCTATCAATGGAATCAAATGCCTTTGCAAGGTCAATGAACACAGTCAATGCTTTTTCATTTCCGTTAATACACTCCGAAATATATTTATTCATAGCGAAGAGAGCATCACTAGTATTTTTACTCTTCCTAAAACCATACTGGCATTCTGATAACAAATTATTATCTTCCAAATAACAGTGCAATTGTATTTTGACACATTTTTCTAAAATCTTAGACATAACATTCAACAGGGATATTGGGCGATAATTGTTTAACTCTTGCTTTGTGCCAGATTTATACAAAGGAACTACTTTCGCTATCTTAAAACGGTCAGGAAATTGTCCTGAGAGAATGCTTAGATTAACTAGGTGTTTGAGTGGAGGTATCAGTGTCGGAATATTATTTTGTAATAAAATCGCCGATATTCCATCTATACCAGGAGCAGATCCACCACGCAAATCCCTAATGCACCACTCAAGTTGGCTGTCGGTGACCGGCTCCAGCCGGAACTCATGTCTGACTCTGAACGCTGAATCGTCAACCAGCAGAGGTCCAGCCAGTTGCGGTATGCGTTGGGCAAGATTCCTACCTACATTTGTAAAAAAGTTATTAAACGAGTTTGCTACTTTTTTTATACCGTCCTTATCAGATTTCTCATAAAAAAGACCTAATGGAAATTTTTCACGAATTTTCTTTATACCACTTATTTCATTTACTATATTCCAAAATTCTTTTGGCCGTCCAGTTGATTCGAGAATTTTTTGCTTGTAATAGGAAATTTTTGCTGACTTGATTTCTCGGTTTAGCCAATTACGATAATTACGGTAGTTGACTTTTAAGTTTTCGTCGAAAGGGTGCGTTTTTACACGTTTACTTAATTTATCACGTTCACGTATCCCACGAATTAGATTGGTTGTGATCCAAGGCTTTAGTTTCTTATGCCTACTGGTTTTATATTTAGACTTCGTCGCTTGGCATTTAAGATGGTCAAAAGTACTAATAAATGCATCGCAGCAGAGATTAACATCCTGCAGAGCCAGAACATGGTCCCATGGCTGACGCTCAATCAGCTCTTGTAGCAATTTCTGGTCTGTGTAAGTGATTGTTTCGTTGTCATCTGTTTTTGTGTGTAGATTTTTAGAAGAACAGTATTCAAGTTTAGCAACAATAGCATAGTGGTCAGTAACATCTGTTTTAAGAATGCATGAGCTTATTGCGGAATAATCAAAGTGATTTACAAATAAATGGTCAATACAGGTCTCAGATCGTTCAGTTACTCTTGTCGGTTTGTTTATGTAATCAGTAAAACCAACACTGTAAAGTATGTTTAAGTAATAGTCTTTTTCAAAAACATTTTGACAACTATGTAAAATGTCTATATTGATGTCACCAACAAAAAAGTAAGTAGTGTGTTTATTAACATTGCTATAGTAGTTGTTTAGATCAGTTACAAATGAATGATAGTTCATAGATGGACTACGGTATATAGCTACTACATTAAAGTGCCTGTTATCAGTGTAAAAGTCTAATTGTAATCCCGTCGCCTCACCCATTGATATCTGTTGTGATGTTACTCCAAGTTCAGTTTTACAATACACAATTACACCGTCGTTTCTGTTCCAATGTATTTCAGTTGAGTACAAATCATATCCCTCCAAATCTGTCAAATTGCTTCCACATTCCAACCACGCTTCAGTAAGTACAATTAAGTCAAATTTTACTTTCAAGTTTTCAAGAAGAATTAATACATTATCTATATTTTTATTATAACTGCGAATATTGAAATGAATGACTTTTAAAAACCCATCTGAGGGTTCTAAGGTAAACAAATCCGAAAATTGTCTATATGTATCAAACTCCATACAATCATTGTTCCTGTAGCTGTCAATACCAAGTATGTCATCGTCTCCGTCCATGTTAGCTGTCTGACACGCGCCAAGCCGTTATACATTACTACACACAAGGGATTAAAATAAAGCTAGAAATAAACATTGATAGCAAAATATTAAAAAAAAAAACAAAAGAAATCTAACAGAAAGTCTACTCTACTCTATTTTATTTTAACATTCTATGGCATAGATAAAACTTACCGATCACATAAAATAGTTTTGAAATATTTCAGATACGGAATCAGATTATTTGAGGTATGCACAATCGCGGACGATTGCGATATCTAAATATTTTACTAATATAGAATGCTATGGAAAAAATGCACAACATCCAAAAATGTAGGGAACTTGTACGACTAACCTTGGGGCAGGTTGAAGGGTCGCATGGGGGACAGGTTGCTGCTACAGACACAGAGAGAGTGTGTTAATGTATGACTTGACTAACCTTGGGACAGGTTGAAGGGTCACAGGGGGGACAGGTTGCTATGCTACAGACATAGAGAGAGTGTGTTAATGTATGACTTGACTAACCTTGGGACAGGTTAAAGGGTCGCATGGGGGACAGGTTGCTGCTACAGACATAGAGAGAGTGTGTTAATGTATGACTTGACTAACCTTGGTGCAGGTTAAAGGGTCGCATGGGGGACAGGTTGCTGCTACAGACATAGAGAGAGTGTGTTAATGTATGACTTGACTAACCTTGGGGCAGGTTAAAGGGTCGCATGGGGGACAGGTTGCTGCTACAGACATAGAGAGAGTGTGTTAATGTATGACTTGACTAACCTTGGTGCAGGTTAAAGGGTCGCATGGGGGACAGGTTGCTGCTACAGTCATAGAGAGAGTGTGTTAATGTATGACTTGACTAACCTTGGTGCAGGTTAAAGGGTCGCATGGGGGACAGGTTGCTGCTACAGACACAGAGAGAGTGTGTTAATGTATGACTTGACTAACCTTGGGGCAGGTTGAAGGGTCGCATGGGGGACAGGTTGCTGCTACAGACACAGAGAGAGTGTGTTAATGTATGACTTGACTAACCTTGGGGCAGGTTGAAGGGTCGCATGGGGGACAGGTTGCTGCTACAGACATAGAGAGAGTGTGTTAATGTATGACTTGACTAACCTTGGGGCAGGTTAAAGGGTCGCATGGGGGACAGGTTGCTGCTACAGACACAGAGAGAGTGTGTTAATGTATGACTTGACTAACCTTGGGGCAGGTTGAAGGGTCGCATGGGGGACAGGTTGCTGCTACAGACACAGAGAGAGTGTGTTAATGTATGACTTGACTAACCTTGGTGCAGGTTAAAGGGTCGCATGGGGGACAGGTTGCTGCTACAGACACAGAGAGAGTGTGTTAATGTATGACTTGACTAACCTTGGTGCAGGTTAAAGGGTCGCATGGGGGACAGGTTGCTGCTACAGACATAGAGAGAGTGTGTTAATGTATGACTTGACTAACCTTGGGGCAGGTTAAAGGGTCGCATGGGGGACAGGTTGCTGCTACAGACACAGAGAGAGTGTGTTAATGTATGACTTGACTAACCTTGGTGCAGGTTAAAGGGTCGCATGGGGGACAGGTTGCTGCTACAGACATAGAGAGAGTGTGTTAATGTATGACTTGACTAACCTTGGTGCAGGTTAAAGGGTCGCATGGGGGACAGGTTGCTGCTACAGACATAGAGAGAGTGTGTTAATGTATGACTTGACTAACCTTGGTGCAGGTTAAAGGGTCGCATGGGGGACAGGTTGCTGCTACAGGCATAGAGAGACTGTGTTAATGTATGACTTGACTAACCTTGGGGCAGGTTGAAGGGTCGCATGGGGGACAGGTTGCTGCTACAGACACAGAGAGAGTGATGACCGACACGATGATCCTGATCATGGCGAGAGTGAGTGGGGCACAGTGTACACTGTACAGCTGCCGCGGCCGTCGTTACGATTACACAGACACTCTCAACTGGGATTTATGTGTTTGTAAACAAGGACGTCTACTTCCGGCTCTATTGCTTAGATTCAATTGACCTGTTTGAGGAGTGTAAGTGTACCAATGCAAATTCATATGTTTAAGAAAAGTATCTACAGAGAGAAGGATCTTCATAAGTATTAATAAAACTATTGATTGATTAAGCTAAGCTGAAATTAAATAAAACAGAATACCACAGTAATACAAACAAATAACCACACCTGATTTTAATGAGGTAATAAATTGAAAGAATAACATACAAATAAGAACAGCTGAGGTATTTTTAACAATGGGTATATAGAAAGATCGCTTTAGAAAGGATTTACGACCTTAAAAGGCAATTTATGAAATAATGGATAGTTTTGCGCAAGGGTTCTCGTCACGACGAACATTTAAAGTATATGGTTTATTGGGGTGTGATTTGTAGTTTTCTCAAAGGTTCATGGGTACCCTGTGATTTATATATGGACCAGTAGAGTACCCGTCCTTCGTACGGGATTGGCATATAAGTACAAAAATGCTCATTACAGTTATACTCAAACTTTGCCTTTGCAATGGGGGAGGACACGATTTGATAAAGTTTGCTTCTTTAAATTTACGGTACTAGGTGAAACCCGTCGAAATCGACGGTTACTTTCAAGGCTTACGTAAATTCATCTAACTGCGATGATTTGGGTGGAATATACATATTTTGAGCATTTAGCATTGTTTAAAAAGTAATAAGTGTTAAAACAATAATTATATTAATTGCGTTAGTTGCCAAATTTGGTTGATCATTCAGTGATTAAAATATTTCCTATACTGTACGTCATCTGAGTTATTATTAGTATGTTATATGGCATCCTTTCCTTTGGAAGAACCTTTAAATATTGTAGTATTAAAATCGTGTTGGTGGATCTTTTGTAGTTAAACACTTTATTTGAAAATAAATTATTTTGGGAAGACATACTCTAACTTCAAAGGGAGGTATGTCCGTTACAGCGTAAGTTTGATTTTTCCTTCGTCACGTCGCGTCAGTTCATATCGTACTTCTGTGACAATAAATGAACCCTCTAGTATAGTTTTGAGAAATTGATTGTGGGGTTACTGTTAAAGCTGGAATTCCTTGACAGTCAGTTAGTTGTTTTAGCCTTATCAATAACATACAGTTGTCAATATAATATATCTACGGAATGTAGTTCATATGGTATTAGCGGCTTCATTGGCAACAAATAATGCAAATGACATAGCAATGGGACATTTCCAAAAAGCAAAAATGCTGTAAACTGCTGTAAAATGGCTGTTACGTATATATTGACGTTAACATATTGTTAATCAGCGAATCTTATAAAGGATTATGTGACCTAGTTTAAAAGGAATATGACCTTTCTATCATGACAGTATCTGCTTAAATAGTGTTTTGTCTTTGTACCATATTTTACAGCCAAAATGTCGTGTTATTTTCAATAATGTTACCAACCCAGTGCGCCAAAGTCCGTATTATAGGCAGATGCAAATAATTTGTCAAGATGGGTACCATTTTAGGCAAGGTTTCTATGTTTGGATTTTATTAGACACGATAAGAGCAGATATTTCTACATAAATATTCGATGTAGAATAATATGATAAGATGTTGGCAAAAGTTGCGAAAAAGGCAGACACCAACCCGTACAATAGATATAAGATAGTTCAATATGAAACACAAATACAGTAATTTAAGAATTGCTGTGATAAAAGGATTTTCCACTGATTTCGTAATGGAACGTTATATTGCAAAACATGACACGATAAAGAAGAAAATCAATTTTAAAATCAGAAAATAACATTGCAAATTAGAATTCAGTAACTCCCAATACATATGTGTTGTTTGAAATACAATTTAAAAATGAACAGCTGTTTCATTAAAAAGTATCATTCACATGGCCAAAATGTAAACAACTCTGTGGAGGGATCTTTAAAGGCTTCTGGGGCAGAGTCCTAAGGGATTTTGCTTAGGTTGTCTTTTGATAACTCATCTACAGACCAAGACCTTTCTTTGGACACCCCTACCAAGTTTCTACGCCCAGCCGTTCTCTCAAATTAGTGGGGACAAAGTTTCCAATTAAATATTTCGATTGCCCCATGTTAATCTTATGGGAGAAAACCCAACTTTGATGGCCTGTGGGGCAAAACCCGGGGATTTTTATTACAGGAATTGGTGAAAGGGGGCGTCTACACAAATAATACTTTACTTTGACTCGTCGTTTGTAAAAATCTGTCCATTATTAACGGAGGAGTAGTGTTTCGTAGAAATCGCCTTCACGTATTATATATAAGGATACTATTGTATTACACATATATCATAGCCATAACACTCTACCACTTCACCCAAACAATGGAGAAAATAAATTTTTAAAGATTCGTGAAATGTAACAAATGATTAATACAAAAAAAACATAAAGGTAACTGTAAACAATCCTACTTTAGTTCTCATTGCATATAATAGATTTTTGTTGTTGCTTAGTTGTTTCCATAAATGCAAAAAAGGAATAGTGCTGTAGTAGTGTAGTGTGCTGTAGTGTGTAGTAGTAATAGTAATAGTGTTGGCAAATCTTATAACTTCTAATGCTTTTACATACCATAGAACCAACTTTTTAAGTTGAAACAGCTGACTAAATTCTATTATTCCATTTGAATATAAATACTCATAAGGTTAAGATGAGGAACCACAGAGCCACTGGGGCGGATCCCGAAAGGATTTTGGAGATAAGAATATGCATATATGTTAATCGGGAATGTGAGCTATAATCATGCCAAATTTCAGCTCAATCCGACCAGTATTTTTCGCGTTTACTTGTAACAAACATACATACATACATACATCCAAACTTTCTCATCCTTATATATAATACGTGAAGGCGATTTTTACGAAACACTACTCCTCCGTTAATAATGGACGGATTTTTACAAACGACGTGTCAAAATAAAGTATTTGTTTTAAGACGCCCCCTTTCACCAATTCCTGTAATAAAAATCCTCGGGCCTTGCCCCACAGGCCATCAAAGTTGGTGTTTCTCCCATAAGATTAACATGGGGGAATCTAAATATTTAATTGGAAACTTTGTCCCCACTAATTTGAGAGAACGGCTGGGCGTAGAAACTTGGTAGAGGTGTCCAAAGAAATGTCTTGGTCTGTAGATGAGTTATCAAAAGAAAAACTAAGCAAAATCCCTTAGGACTCTGCCCCAGAAGCATTTAAGGATCCCTCCACAGAGTTGTTTACATTTTGGCCATGTGAATAATACTTTTTAATGAAACAGCTGTTCATTTTTAAATTGTATTTCAAACAACACACATTTATATTGGGGGTTACTGAATTCTACCAAATAAGTATTTGCAATGTTATTTTCTTATTTAAAATTGATTTTATTCTTTATCATGTCATGTTTTGCAATATAACGTTCCATTACGAAATCAGAGGAAAATCCTTTTATCACAGCAATACTTAAATCATTTGTTACTGAGCTATCTTATGTATATTGTACGGGTTGGTGTCTAGCTTTTTTACCACTTTAGCCTACATTTTATCATATTATTCTACACATTTCAAATATTTATTAAGAAATATATGCTCTTACTAGCTGTAACCCGCGGGCTTTGCCCCGTTTTACTTCTTAATTTTCAAGATTATCTCGTTCGCATGGCTCAATCACGTCCGGGTTGAAGTTTGTTCGCTACGCTCACTCACCTTTTGGTTGCAAATTAGCTGTTATCATAAATGTAAAATAAATAATAGTGCTGCACCCTGTTGGTAATCCTTGTAACAGAACAGAACCAACTTGTTTAATTGAAACAGCTGTTAAGATTCAATAATTCCATTTCTCATAAGGTTACATGGGAAACTCCAGAGCCACTGGGGCGGAGCCCGAATGGATTTTTGAAATAAGAATATGCCTATATGTTAATCGGGAATGTGAGCTATCATCATGCCAAATTTCAGCCTAATCCGACCAGGATTTTTCGCGTTCACTTGTCACAAACATACATCCATACATCCAAACTTTCTCATTTATAATATTAGTAGGATCGTGTCTAATAAAATCCAAACATAGAAACCTTGACTAAAATGGTACCCATCTTGACAAATTATTTGCATCTGCCTATATTACGGACTTTGGCGCACTGGGTTGGTAACATTATTGAAAATAACACGACATTTTGGCTGTAAAATATGGTGCAAAGAGAAAATACTATTTAAGCAGCTACTGTCATAACAGAAAGGTCATATTCCTTTTAAACTAGATCACATAGGTAATCCTTTATAAGATAGGAGTAGATATAATATACGGGTTTAAAGTCACTTGGGGCACGTTTTCCCATAAGAAATAACATGGGATCATTTTTTGGCCACTAAAACCAAAAATCCTGATCTTTTGCCTAAATATCCCTATAAAATTGTCAAACCTTATTTCTTACTTATTCCCCATAAATATATTCGATATTAAGCTAAAAAAGCTATTTCTTATATTTATTGACCCTTACAAGTGTAAATGTAGAGTAGAGGCAATATGATGGTTTAACGCCACTTTAGGCACGTTTTCCCCATAAGAATAACATGGTGAGCTTTTTTTGACCACTTTTTTAAAAATCCAGCTCTCGGCCTATACAAGCCTATATAAATGTTCAATACCATTGTATAACACTATTACTATTTCAAATCCTTATCTATTCACATGTATATTCTCAAAATCATCAACTTGACAGTGCGAGGTTTGTACGCGGACTCGGGCGCGCTCCCGGCTCATGGCGCGCTCCCTTGGACATCCTTAGTGGAAATCCATGAATTCTGGCTACTTGGGAACCCAAGCCATTTGACATATAATAAATCACCATTTCTCCTAATAACCTTTTCTATCAAATACATGTCTTTATATTTGGTCTTTAACAATTCCTCTGTATAGAAGCCTCCCCTGATTATATTACCATTTTCATCTTTCAAGATATAAGTCACAGGCTTTGTATTCTTAACTTCTGCTATTGTAAATAGCTCACCTGTCCAATTCGGGGTATATCCTTTACTAAAAACATGTTTATACTTGGAAATTCTCACACTATCACCTACCTTATATCTTGGCTTTTTAACTTGCACTACTTTAGAAGTCAACCTCTCATGCACATATTTACTATTCTTAATACTCACTTGGTTAGGCTTCATTCCTATAGATCTATGCACCTTATTATTATATTTTCGAATTAACTTTGGAAGTAAATCCAACCATTTATAACTTCCCTGAGCACTAAATTCCCTATATAACCAATTCTTTAAAGTTCTCTGAAACCTCTCCACAATTGCAGCCTTAGTTGTAGAAAATGTGTGATAGTGATTAATATTTAATTGTTTCATTAGTTTGCTAAAATATTGATTAAAAAATTCTTTTCCATTGTCAGATTGAATGTTTTTAACCCCCTTTGGTAGAATGGTTTTAATGGCTTCTGTAACCACCAAACCCGTCTTATTCTTTAGCGGAGCAGCATAAGCTTTTTTAGAAAATATATCTATTAAAGTTAAAATATATTTATTGCCAGAATTTTCTCTAGCATAGTTTTGCATATCAATTAAATCTATTTGTACAGTTTCGTTTATACCTATTACTTTAAAAGACCTTCTAATGAAATTCTTTCTTGCAGGCTTATGAAGTTCGTATGCAATTTCATTCATTTTTTATAACATCACTCTTTCCTTGTACTGTAAATATATTACCATTAGCCCCAATCAATAGATTATCTTCCATTCTTTTAAATACATAGTTTTCTGGTATATATGGTCTATTATCTATATACTTAAATCCGCTCAAAGATGTAGGGTCGGCAACTAATAAATCAGGATTGTATTCCATCAAATTAAATTTTCTTCCTCCATATACAAATTTTGATCCATCATAATACATAGCTTGTGACATTAAACAAATATCATCTAAATATTCCCCCATTGGCAGATTTCTTATATATTGTTTTTTGGCATCCCAACATTTTTCTTTTTTATCAAAAGTTATAGTCTGTTCTTTTGTAACACAGTCAGTGTCATCAACGGCAGGTTTAACACGTACTAACCTTTTATTATTAAAATCCCAATAGCCTGCTTCCATTTTTGGAACTTGTGAAACATTCACAGCATCCTTACTATCTGTACCTTCTATCAAATTGCTAAGTTTCTGTTTCTTAGCATTCCAAACACCATTCTCTGATTCTAAAAATTCATAATTATTATCGTCTTGTACAAAATTACCATCTTCTTTTCGTATTAAAGTCTGTTGTAAAGTGGGCACATCATTTAAACTTTCACCCTTTTCTACATTAGTAATTTTCCGTTTCTTAGCATTCCAAACACCATTCTCTGATTCTAAAAATTCATAATTTTTATTGTCTTGTACAAATGTACCACCATCTGTTCGTATTAAAGTCTGTTGTAAAGTGGGCACATCATCTAAACTTTCACCCTTTTCCACATTAGTAATTTTCTGTTTTTTAGCATTCCAATTTTTATTCTTAGATTCTAAAAACTCATATTTAGTTTTACCTTGTAAAAATACATCACCTTTTCTAGTTAATGTCTGACCCAAAGTTGATACATCATCTACAAACTCCCCATCTTTAACATTACCAATTTTACGGTTTAAACAATTCCAACTATCGTCTTTTAAATTTAAAGTAGGTTCATGACTAGCCCTGGGTTCTGTAGGCTTATTATATGGATTATATAAACGATAAAATTTATCTATAAACATATTTTTATTTAATAAATAATTCCACTTTCTCTTAATTCCTCAATAATGGAATCTATTTCATTATCCACTCCTGAGTTACCGGCTTGGCGACTTAGCCAAAGAAGTCTTAACCTATCTACAAGCTCATTAGGATCATCCCAATAAATATAGTCTATTTTATTACCAGTCACTTGTCTCAAACCTTCACCAACAGATTTAAAAAGAGGTTTAATTATATTAAGATATTTAGTATGTCTATTACTTGAAATTGGTGCACCATCTTTGTAACTCTTTAAATGTCCATTTGTGGCTTCCAAAATCTCTTTATAATTTTGCAAATCAACCTGAGTATAATCCTCAGGTTCTTTTAAAGTTAACAACTGCCACAAGCCTTTTGTCCCCTTGTAGGTTTTATTTGCAACTGTGACATCATCATTGGCAATATCAACTTCCTTATTTCCAATAAAAAATTTATTTGCTTCTCGTCTAATACCATATGTAGTGTCTGTCATACTACTTTTACTGAGGTAATTTCCTAAATAGTCTGATGCTAAAAGACCAAAATCTAATTTCTGTGGAGTGGATTGCTGTAATGGTTGTAATGGTTGTAATCTTGGTATCATTGATATTCTAGATGGAGTCATTGGGAGTATCTCCATTTGAGGCCTCTCTGTTTTGCCAATAGCTGTGATTTTTTTTAATTCTTGTAATGGCTCTATTAAAGGTTGGAATGTTTGGAACCTCTCTTCAGCCTCTAGAAACTTGCCACGTTTTAAAGCTCTATATTTCTCTCGTATTTGATTTGCAGAGTCAACCAATTCTTGTTGAATGTTTTTCATCTTTTATTTACATTTTATTTATCTCATTTGACAAAGGATTGTACTCAAACACTTTATCATGTATTATCAAACAATATGCAGATGTATTTGCTGGCACATTTTCTGCAGTTTCAATCTCTAATTTAATATCAACAATTCCTTCCTTCACTGTTTCGTTCTGTCTAGAACAGTCTATTATAATTAGTGGATATTTCTTCATAAACTCAGCCCTACTAATCATAGGATCTGGGATAGTATTATAGTAAGTCTCTCTAAACCTCATAAACATCTCATAAGCTTTAGAGACATCTCCATTTTCAAAGTCGAGATTTAAATCACTATAAGGATAATATTCAGAGTTTAGAAATACTTTGAGATTTTTTAATTTACAGTGATCAAATTCATCAGTTCTTTTTCGTGCACTATTATCCCTAGCTGTTTGGAAACCAAATATAATATACCTAGGCTTCTCCAAACTTGAAGATGTCTTTACTGACCATGTATGTCTTGTGGTATTGGGATATGATGGAAGTTCATGCAGCTCTAAACTTCTAAATGCAATTTGCAAATTTTTATTTTGCAATAACATCTTTTGTAATTGTAACTTCTCTCCATCTGATGGTATCACGTGTGGCATTACCCATTGAATTGAGTTAAGTGTAATTTTGGGAATCGTATCAGCAGTGCCACTGGCTGGAGCACTAGTGGTTGTTAATATACAATTCAAATCATTTTTGGATCTTTTCAACACCAATTCTTGTTTGACATTTACTAATACCTTATTAAAATCCTCAAATACACCCATTAACATCTCTAATGGCAAACAAGTACTAAACTTGCCACCTTTATGGAACTCTTTTAAATTCGTGTCAGAATCAAATGCTACATTTGACAATTTAGTAGTTTTATTGTAAGAGCTCAATATTTTCATAAGACTAGAAATTCCTGGGTTTCTTACAATGTCTATTTCTTTACCTGCAACTTCGTATCTAATTTCATCAAATAAGAACGCAAATGCATTATTTATAAAATGACCTTTATCATGATTTTCAATTTCTCCCTTAATATACAGATAACTCCTACATGGTAGAGTTAGCAAATCTTGATTATTAATACATATTCGAATTTCATCAGAATTATTTATTGCTAAAGTATTGTGGGGAACATAGGAGTGATTTGTAATTTTAACCACACTATCGTCGAATTGGGATTTCCCTGTAACGTCTAGAAAATCTTCCATTTTTATTAATAGAAAATTTTAACTTTAGTCCTATTGATTTTAGGAACCTAGCATTTTGTACACTTATAGATAAATTCTTATAAATTCTCATATCTTTTTTATATGACAAGTAATTGTAGTTTCTTCTCCGTTAAAGTCAATTGCCTTGTCGTGTTGATCGGCAAATGTAATACTGACAACATCTAAACTTCTCTTATTTACAGGAAAATATATAATATTTCTTGGAACTTCGATAATTTTGTAGCCAGGAGGAGCTTCTGGATAAAAGCTATGTATGGTGTGTGATTTGTTTCCGTTTAAATAGGACCCGTTTGCAATATTAAATTTTACTCTAATCACATTTACATTATTAATGTTTATTTTATTTGTAGATTCAAACTGAACACCAGGAGTAGATACACCTTTAAATCCCAATAAAACAGACCCTAAACATGTTTTTGTAAAATCAAACACGTGGCTAGAAAGTAGTGTCGCTTTCATAGTTTTATTATTAGCTGCAAGGAAAAAGTCTGGGATTTGCTTTTGAATTTCCTTTGCAAGCTCAACCACCTCATATGTTCCTTCAGAAATTTCTATTGTAACTGGAGCATTGTGGTCATAATAGAAAACATCATCACCTTCTCTAATGGTTAATTTGTTGCCCTTAAGTTGATTTAATTTTGGAATAAGCCCTTTAAACAAAAGTTTGGATTTGGTATTAATTAATGCTTCTCCATTTTTATCTATTATAACTTTAAGTTTACCATTTAATAACTGGTTTAAATCATCGACAGAGATCTCTCCTTTTGGTAATGTCATTTTCTCTACTTTGTAATATGTTAAAGTATTTAGAGGTTTTTTAACATTAAATATAGAATTATAACTTTGAAAATCTACTAATCCAATTACATAATCATCATTTAATTCCATGGGAGGAAAGAACACTGACTTTAGCTCTGACTCTGTACCCGAAAATGTTATAGTAAATGAATCCATTTTTATAAACAAAAATTTTTTATGAATGATAAACATAAAATTCCACAAATAGAACTATTTAAATCTTGTATTTGATCAGTTGTATAGAATATTTTATATCCCTCAAAATATTTAATTACTTCTTTTGGAGGTTGGATTCCAAATGGGTCAAAATAAATTACAATATCTTTATTTTTACGATATGCTGTCCAATGTGTGCCAGATGAACTGTCTAAATTAACTATTCCGCACTCTTTTACTCTTGGTTTTAGATTTTTTAGCTCGTTTTTTAGGTACACCCCCCTGAAGTGAGGCACGTCTTTTGCGGCCTCTAACAGCTGGTAGTTGTCCATCTTTTTTATTAAATTTTAATCCCATTCCCATTTTTGCTTTTGCCTTCATCAAATTTGTTACGGCATAAGCAGCAGCTTTTTCAGCAAGATTTGCATCATTGGCCGTAACTCTAGTCCAAGCTAAGTCTGCTAATCTCATGTCTGCTTTGTTCCGAGAAGCGGTATCGGGATTATTCATGTAGAATATGTCATGCTCTTTACAATAAGAGTCTAGTTTATTTTTTGGAGGTACATTTTTAGCTAGATTCTCACGTATATTCGTTCCAGGTCCACAGTACCGATATGATGGTATGTGAAGTGGGAATGGAAGGTTATTTATAAGAGTATTCAATAACCCTCGACCCCTGTATGGCTTTAGGAATAAACCTTTGCCCTTTTTACATGTTTTCTTATTGACATTTTTTACCATTTTTATTATATAAAAAATGTCTTATTCAACAAAAACACAAATTTAAAATAGTACATACTAAGGAAAATATACCAAAGAAGTTGGGTCTATTTCCTACCAATATTCGATGTGTTATTTGTGGTCCAAGTGGAAGTGGGAAGACGGTTGTAATTTATAACTTAATTGTAAGAAAGGAAGGATTAAAATTTACAAACTTATATTTAATATCTAAATCTTTAGAACAAGAAAAATATAAAAAAATAATTGACATATTTAGTTTGTGTGATGAAGTGAAATTACACACGTTTACTGACTGTGAAATCACACCAAATGATGTAAAACCACAGTCAGTTGTTGTATTTGATGACATAAATAGTCCAAATATTACACAATTTTTCTCAATGGGTCGACATAAAAATATTAACTGTTTTTACTTGTGTCAATCTTACAGCAAAGTACACAAACATTTACGTGATAATGTAAATTTCCTAATATTATTCAAACAAGATGATTTAAATTTAAAACATGTATATCACAATCATGTTGGTAATGACTTTTCATTTGACCAATTTAAAAATCTCTGTCATCAATGTTGGGATAAAACTAAATATGGCTTTTTCGTAATAGACAAAGAAAGGTCAAAGAATAATGGTAAATATAGATTTATGTTTGACCAATTCTATCAAGAGGATGGTAAGGGTAAATAAATAAAAGACTGGAGTTTTTTAACATTTGCATTTATTTTATATCTACACATACAATTCATGTTTGATCAATTTTATAATGACCAAGCGCAAGAGTATTAATGCCATCTTCAAGAATAAACCTCTTGTCATCGTCAAAGGATAGTACTTTCTTGTTCATGGTCAAGGTTTGAAGATGATGATTTGTAGATTTAATTCTTGTCACATTCTCATAGTAATCTTGCCCAGTTGCAAGACAGTTCAAATAATGTTGATGTCTAAGGAGATGTTTAACTGTAGCACCATCAGCTCCTTTAGCTTTCTTCACCTCTAAAGCTTGCTTGTCTTCTTCATATAACCATTTAAGAGGAATATAAGAATATAACTTTGGTCTTAAACCACAATATTCATACATAATATGACCATCTAATTCGTCTTTAAACTTGCCAGTGACTTTTTTATTTTTATCAGAGTATAAGAAATGGTCTTTACTATATCCAGAGGTATCAAAAAAGTGCAAGTCACATTCTATTTCCTTGTAAAAGTCCTGAGTAACTATAGAATACATTAAAGAATCTGTATCTGTCATAAGAAATCTTTTGTTCTTAAATTTTGACATATAATTATAGTGGAAATCATACATTATTACTTTACTTATATCCAAAATTGTCATTCCTAAATATATAGGTTTATTAAACTTTACAACTAATTTATTTAAATGTATAGCATGTAAATTGTTATCGAACTTTTTGCTACAGTCAAACCTTGGATTAGTGACATATTTTGTTAATAGTGACTCATCCTTGAGATAAATGTCACGAAACTTTCGTTGATTCATAATTGTTCGACCAAAGAGACTATTATTTAACAATTTGTAAAAGTCTTTTTCGAAATCATTTTTAGCCCATTTTCGTTTTTCAATATTAAAATTAATATAGGGCGCAAGCCATTTAGACTGTCTAAATTTTAAAATTCTGTGGTATTTTGTAACAATCAAACCCAATTCCTCATATTTTTGTAATGCTTTGTAATGTAAAATATATTTAGTTTTGTCATTTAAATTAGGTATTAATTTGCCATTCATTTTCTCTGGTGCTAATGGATAGTCATTATGTAAATCATGTAAGCTTTTATCATATTTTAAATCAACTTCTAAAATGTATCCAAACTCATCATTTTGATTATATTTGTAGTCTATCTCATTTGTCCAACGAAATCCATCCACGGGCAGTGGCTCACACATTGCTGTAGAGTATAGCGAGTTACAGTCTAAATATATTAAATACACACTCTCTTGATTGGGGTCATAGTGTTCACCCATATATCTATTATTGGCTTTAGCGTAACGTGTGGAAATCATACTGACTCCTCCTCTAATCGCACTTTCTATGAACAAATGCATGTCAATATCTTGAAATAGTTGTAATTTTATACCAGTCATTCTAAGACAGGCCTCCCATGTTAATCCAGGAAGTGAATACATATGTACGGGGTCCAGTTTGTAATCCTTTAAACACAGGTCTCTAAATGTCTCAAACACATCAGCCAGTAGCAATACATCTGTTTTAAGATATAAATCATGATATTCTTGTAAATTATTTATATTAAAATGGGTCCAGACATTTTTAGCATGTTCGTATTCGTTGGAAGAGATATGTTCTTTAGTTAAAGTACTGTAAAATTTTTCAATTGGAGGTAGAGACTCTGCGAACTTATCTGGTCCCGTCATATATTCATATGGAAATACGCCTTTACGTTGTAGTAGTGGATTGTCTATGAATCTAAATGTATTTAAATTGGAAGCTAATTTGTATAATGGAAGGGACAGAAAGTTATAGGAATCTAAAAATATCAAATCATCAACAGAGAATGATATATATTTTTCCATATCTTTAGCTATACAATTTAATTTATGTTTATTAAACTTTCCCAAGTGTTGCATTATTAAATGTCCATCGTAATTTTTCAAGTTATGGAAGAATATTGGGATTTTCTTTGTTACTTTATAGTTTAAATTACAATCATTGTGGGCAGCTCCACGGTATTGCCCAGAGGAATGGCAATGATCTCTCACCCTATCAAAATATAGGGGCTTTTCACAAATGTGACAGTGTGTTGAGTTTTGGAAAGATACCTCTTGCTCAGGAGTCATTACTAGGGGAATGTATATTGCCATTTGATTTTTAATATAATCATAAGTCTCAAATAGCCTTTCGAAAAACACATCCATAACATTTATACCACTGTACAACTCTTCAGAAATAATTTTTGAATCTTTTACTACGACAAATGCAAAACCCGATGGAATATGTATATTGGAGTTTATAAAGCATTCAAAATCAGCATAAATTACATATGGAGCTTTAATTTGATATTTATAATTTTTAAATTGTAATATATCTTGTTTAGACATTTCCACTCTTTGCGCATCAAAATTCTTACAATATGTTATATGACGTTCTAATTTATCATTGGTGTAAAAATGTTGCAAACACAGCTTGCAAAAATGCTTCTTATTGTTATCTTTTGTACAATGGAACATTAACTTATCAAAATCACGAATTAAACAATAATGTGATTTACGACCTTCTTGTAATAATAATAAATCTACATGGGTATTACTATTCAGTTTGGTTGTTCTTAATGGATATACACATTTCTGGTCTTCAACTCCAAATACATTAACACTTATATTATTTTGTGTTTCAAATTTATCAATATCAGATATTTTTACGGGATATTTTATATTTGTCATATTTAACTGACTTTCATAGGGTACATAATTAGAGACTCTATTAGCATTTTCATTGATACAATTCCTTGGATATAAAGCTGCTAATATCGACCAAAGGAAACATTTATTGTCAAAATGTCTTATATTTAGAACTGCATGTTTTGATTGAATACTCTCTGGTGTGGGGATATATGACTTTGGAGTTAGGGGTTTATACTTGTAAACATGCAGCTGCCAATACTTAGTATGGTCATATATCCAACCACTGCCTTGGGCTTGATATTTGTGAATGGATGCATCAATCTTTAAAAGTGCATTTTTAATTTGAGGCTTTAAATCTCTTTTCTCAATAATTAAGGTAGTAAGACTTCTAAAATCCGCTATACATTCTTTTTCATTAACTAATTTTCCATTTTTATCCATTGAATATTTTATAAATTTAATTCTCCTAACTAAAGTCCATTTTATTGGCAGAGGAAAAGACTTGAGAGTATTTTCAAGTTCAGCTCTAATTGATTCACCAACAAATTTTATCATTGTGTATGGACAATTGTTGCAAGAATTGATATGTCTTCTAAAATGGCCAACAACATTTTTCTTACAAAAATTACAAGTCTTGTGACTTTGTAATATATGTGATTTTAAAGCCACATTATTATCACAGATTAAATCACAAACCTTGCACAGTTTCACATTCATTTGATGAATTACCTTGTAGTGGCGAATCAGGTTACTTTTGGTGGAGAGCGACACGGAGCAGTGTTGACATGACGGCTTCATGTTTAGGAATGAGGACTTGGGCTGATGTCACCTCTATTTATAGATTTTCCGAAAATTTCAAAAATTTTAACCAGAAATTGTGAAATTTTCAAAAATTTTTAACCAGGAATTGTGAAATTTTCAAATTTTTTAACTAAAAATTAAGAAGTTTTTACATAAATTTCAAAATTTTTAATTAGAAATTACTTCAACAGGAGGTCACCCACTCAAGACTTAATCAGTATTTGCCACTAGAGACGAGAAGACTGACCATGAGTCAGGAGCAAGAAGCCTGACCATAGGTCAGGAGCGCGCCATGAGCCGGGAGCGCGCCCGAGTCCGCGTACAAACCTCGCACTGTCAAGTTGATGATTTTGAGAATATACATGTGAATAGATATGGATTTGAAATAGTAATAGTGTTATACAATGGTATTGAACATTTATATAGGCTTGTATAGGCCGAGAGCTGGATTTTTAAAAAAGTGGTCAAAAAAAGCTCACCATGTTATTCTTATGGGGAAAACGTGCCTAAAGTGGCGTTAAACCATCATATTGCCTCTACTGATAGGTACGTTGATTAACATTATGTAAACGTCAATATATACGTAACAGCCAATTTACAGTATTTTTGCTTTTTGGAAATGTCCCATTGCTATGTCATTTGCATTATTTGTTGCCAATGAAGCTGCAAGGCCGTATGAACTAGGAGGCCCCTGACAGTTCAAGAATAAAATCTATCTTCACTTCAAGTATTCCACTACACCTAACATTCCGTAGAGAGATTATATTGACAACTTTATGTTATTGATAAGGCTGGGACAACTAACTGTCATTCCCCACGTCAAGGAATTCCAGCTTCAACAATAACCCCAAAATCAATTTCTCAAAAGTATGCTAGAGGGTTCATTCATTGGCATAAAGTACGTTATGAACTGACGCGACGTGACGTAGGAAAACCAAACTTACACTGTAACGGATATACCTCCCTTTGAAATTAGAATATGTCTTCCCAAGAAATATTTTCTTTTCTAATAAAATCATATTACACTGATGAAATCACGGAAGTGTTTAACTGCAAAAGATCCACCAATACGAGGTTAATACTATTTAAAGGTTCTTCCAAAGGAAGTGATACCAGATAACATACTAATAATAACTCCGATGACGTACGGTATGGGGAATATTTTATTCATTGAATGATCAACCAAATTTGGCAACTAACGCAATTAATATCATTATTGTTTTTACAATTATAACTCTTTAAACAATGCTAAATGCTCAAAATATGTATATTTCACCCAATTTATCGCAGTTAGATGAATTAAGTAAACCTTGAAAGTAACCGTCGATTTCGACGGGGTTCACCTAGTTTATATAATATTAGTAGGATTCTAATTCTAATTTGGTAAGCTTATTTGTATATAATTAGTTAATAAGTGTTAACATAAGTAAAAGTAGTGAGTAAAGAAATTGTCGTTGACTCCCTCTCATTGCTCGGTATTTACACTGCTGTTAACTTTCCAACCTTGAGAAGTGGACACCGGAAATGGTATGTTACGACAGTGGGAATGACAAGTATGGAACGACGAAAGTAAAGGATAAGTAGTGAATTGCATTACTGACTGATTCGCCGACACATCTACCTACTCCGTTTACACCATCAGTCAAATTAAGATAATCAATACCTTTAATTATGGCTTTCACTCCCTCTCTCATGCGAAACACACAATTGCAGGATGAATTAAACTTCTGTTTACTCATTGGATACAGGATAGTTCAAAGACCAACTAAAAAAATCAATGCAATGAATACCTACATGATTAATACATATACATGAATAATGTAAACATTCCTTTAAGTTGACCTCCATCATTGCTGTGTAAAGTTAAAAAGTCAGTACCAACTCAATGGTTCTCAATGAAATAGTAATCCTAAAATATGGGCATAGTGGAATAGAAAATGGTTTAGCAATAAGATTGAAATGTACATTCAGACGCGAGCGGGGATTGTTACCTGAGACAAAAGAAGTAGTTCCATCGCTAAAACTCCCAAACAGCTTGACAATTGCAAATTGACAATGTTTCAGTCGAGTTGTTTTCAGCTAAGTTTTAAAGAAAGGATTTAGTATTCAACTTTTTTCCCCCAAAGAAATAGTAAACTTTCTGTGTGTTTTATGTTTCGACTGTTTTTAAAATTGTTATTTTTGTAGGATGGAGATGCGTAGTATTTTTGTAGTAGTATTTCTTTTTACTAAGTATTTTTTGAATAGGTATACTCCAGTTTTCCTTGTTTCGAATTAGTCAAGCAAACTTAATTTTGAGCAGTGTTTTGAATGTACTTTTTTCAAATGATTGACGTACTTATGTACCGTAACTAATTTTTGTCTAAGAAGCTGACCATGTTATTAGGACGAAACATAAAAATCTTATGTAGTACTCGTATATATGGTTAAAATTTAAAACTAAATTACATTCAACTATCTACGAAACATATATACGTATTATTGTATTCTAAACTATATTAAAAAGTCCATCTGTTAGGATCAAAAATAAAATAATGACGAATATGAAGATAAAATTTAACAGTAACTTTGAGACTGTAGTTAGTAACCACTCCAAACTGTAGTTACACCATATAGTGATTTTGTTTATTGATTCCAGAAGGGCATTTGAAGGGAGTAAGTAATTAATGCATTTCTTTTTTCTTTCCCCTATACAACAAGGCGACTAAAAGTATATGCTCACGTTAGGATCAGGTTCAGCTGCGTTCCCTACGAGTAATATTTACGTTTACTGTACAGTATGTATAGAAAAGTCCACAGGTATTAAAGCGTTATTGTTGACAAGGTATTCATTATACGGGGTTCTCTCACAACTCTCAAATAGTTGAATAATAATAAAAATATATTTGATGCAAAATGTTAATGGCTTAGAAATAGTTTTATCCATACTATGATAAAGAAGATGTGGTATCTGTCTGTCTGTGTGTGTATGAGATAAACTAAAAAACTGCTGAACCGACTGGGCTCAAATCGGACAAAAATAAAACTACAGTTCCAAAGATACATATAGAACTATCCCCGCTTCGATAATGACCTAGAACTCTGCCCCGCGGGCTTTCAAAGTTCTGAGGTGAGAGTCTTAAAAGTAAATATTGATTGGTCTCCATGGTAACAAAGAACTAACCCAAAAAGTTTAAACGTAAACAAGCAGAGCTGTCAAATGAATTTTGATTTCACATTTCGACACAGCTGGTTCAATCATATTAAATACTGCACGAATATTAGAACAGAAAGGGTATGGATCATATATATATAAAATATGATGTCACTCCTCCGAATGAAAATATTGTTTAACATTACTTAAATGGAGCTGTCAAACCACGTGCAACGTACATGATTTTACCTGACCCGACAATATACATGAGGTTACGAACAATATTTTTCATTATCCATTTCATTCATCTTCTAACAGTAACGTTCATTTACAAAATCAGAATCAGAATCAGAATTTTTTATTGCCATAATAATACATAAATGTACAGGGCAAAAGTCACTAAAACTAAAACAAATAAAATCAGACCCATTAAAATAAGATACAAACTTCAAAAGGTACAAACTATTTACAATTTAAAAACGAAGAAACACTGTAAAATTCCTTATCAACTAGATATTCCCTCAGACCACGCTTAAATTTTTTAAAATCATGTTCGCCCTTGATTGAGTTAGGAAGAGAATTAAAAAGACGGATACACATGGAGAATGATTGGTTTTTATGGAAAGTGGTACGAGATAGTGGAATATGTAGGTTAAAGTTCCTCCTGAGATTGTAGCTGTGGTGAGATGACCCTCTAATATGAAACATTGTCGAATTTTTTCTTAAGAAGGTCAAAGATTCAAAAATGAAAATTGATGGGAAGGTCAGCATATTATTTGTACGAAAGACAGATCTACAAGACTCTCTATATTTTAGGTTGAAGATTAATCTGATGGCTCTTTTTTGCAGTTTGAATATTTTCTTAGTCTGAAGTTTGTCGTTACCCCAAACGGGCACACAATATGTAAGAAAGGGATAAACAAGACCGTAATAAGCTGTCAGAAGGATGCGTCTTTCTTGATAACAGGAGAGCCTACGAAGAAGGAAAGCACTAGTACTAAGTCTATTGTGAATTTTGTCGATGTGACTGGAAAATTTCAGATTGCTGTCAATGACTACTCCTAAATATGTTACACTAGAAGAAGAAACAATGTTGATGTTGTCGACAGGTAAATTTAAAGATTCAGATGGGTTAGACGAATTCTGCCGTATACGAAATTCTAAAAGTGATGTTTTCTGAGGATTAACATGTAGAGAGTTCTCGTATAGCCATTGGAAAACAAAACTACTCTCAATAAATGTTTGGATTTCTAGCTGTGCATGATTTTGACTGGAGACAACGAGGGAAGTATCATCAGCAAACAGATGTAACTTTGAATTTGACACAACAGGAGGCAGATCATTGATGAACATTAAGAAAAGGACGGGCCCAAGAACGGACCCCTGAGGCACACCTGTACTTACAGTACGCTCATCAGATATCCTACTACACAAACAGCCTGAGAAATCAATGTAAGGGACTTCTACAACTTGCCTCCGTCCTTTAACATAAGAAGACATCCAATCCATAGCTACTCCACGGATACCCAATCTTTCCAGCTTATTTAGAAGTAGGTTGTGGTCAACGACATCAACAGCTTTGGTAAGGTCAAGGAACAAACCGGAGACATGATTCTTTGCGTCGAGAGAGTTGGAAACCTCTGTAACCAGGCTGAACACAGCATTTAGGGTGGAGTAACCTGAACGGAACCCGAACTGATTTTTGTTGATAATCTTATTTTTATCTAAGAATTGATTTAATCTAGCTAAGAAGATCTTCTCTGTTACTTTAGAAAATGTCGATAATATAGAGATTGGCCTGAAGTTATTGCAATCGTGCCGGCTTCCTTTTTTCTTATATATATTGGCTTGACTATTGAAAGCTTTAGTACTGCAGGAAATGTTCCACTCTGGAATGAACAATTAATTAGATAGGCTAAGGGAGCGGCAAGTTCTTCAGCACATTTCTTTAAAGTTTTTGATGATATTTCATCCCTTCCAGAGGAGTTTCCAGGTTTTAGGGATCGAATGATATCTATTACTTCATTTGCATTAGTTGGAGTAAGAAATAGTGATGGTTGGATCATATTACTATCTTTACTTCTATGTACATCTTGCGTTTGCATGTGTTTAGGTAGTTTTCTTCCAATGTTAGTAAAGAACTCATTCATTGTATTTGCAACTAAATCCGGAGTATCCAGCAATTTCCCTTCTGAATCAAACACTGATAATTTACTAAACGGTCTCTTCAATTTATCTGGTTTAAGGTCATTTATTATGCTCCAAACCTCTTTTTGTACATTGCTACTGTTATTTATCTTCTTAAATATTGCCTCTGCTTTCTTCGAACTTATTTGACTCTTAAAACCCTTTTTAGTGTTTATGTATGATTGTTTAATTGGGTGTGTAATATTGAGATCTTTAGACAGGGTGTAAAGGAAAATCATTTTTTCTCTTAACTCATTCAAATCTGAATCTAGACATATTTTGGTTTTGGACTTTCTTTCCTTTTGTTTACATTTCTTTAGTGGTAGTGCAACATCTAAATAGAATTGTATTGTGGATAGGAAATGGTTGAATTTTGAAAGCTCAAACAAAAGCTAGGTTAGGAAAATTCTTCAAAAAATAACAATAAGATTCAAGCGCACAGCTGATTTCTAGCGTTGAACGTCTTTAGCTCCATAGAGGTATATTTTTTAAGTTAAGCACTCAATGTTATTTAAATTGGTTTAATTACCTCACCGAGTGAGTTTTTTTTCAACTTTACATCACTCGAGAAGTAAAGAAGTTGTATACATCACGCTTGGGATTAGGGAAGTATAACATGTCGGGTTGGGTAAAGTCATTTTATTAGTATAGGGTTCTTTCAGTTACTTCATTTGTTTATGTTTATGATCCATACTGAGTCTGTTCTAATATTGTGAAATGCTGTAGTAATATTTTACAGTGAATAATCCATTCTAAAAGATATTATTCATGGATATAGGAAATAATTAAGATTCTATAATCATTACCGTGTCAACCTAGGCTCTTATCCTGAGTTATATGAAAATATTTTTTTTTATAAATATGTTTGTGTAAACAGTAATATTAAACCCCTGTCGCAGCAAACCTGCAGACTGTGCGAATTTCCATTTGCCTGATTATAATTTCACAAAAATATGTTACAAAATTACACTACAGAGAGTGTTGGAACTATTGTCACAGCTTTTCGTTTACAATACAACCCATTTAACATGTTATTTGATTATACCTTAAAATCTATCATTGATTTTGTATTCTATGTAGCCTAAATAAGTGTTCACAGTCTGAGATAACAAAAACATACTATTATCAAGTAATACAGTTCAATTTCGTTTCTAAATTAAATGGTAGGAGTGCAACTGTTTATAAGGATTCCAAAGTACCAACATTGTCTCTTTTGCATACTGAGCCCGTAGCAATATACGGGTATAGCTGCTATAGTTCGGCCGCTTAGAAAACGACCTGCGCGCTAATGCTAAACCAATGCTGGAGGAGGTCGTTTTCTAAGCGGCCGACCTATAGTTGTTAATATAGGCAGTACAGTAAACGGGGGGAATGTAAAAAATTGAGCCATGGGTTTGGAAAATTCGGGATTAACCTTCACTTAAGCACAGAGCGCCACAGCAATGCCTAAATAATCGTTTTCAATATGGATATGTGAAAAACTCTATTCACTGATCTATTAATGAAAAAATCAAATTAAGTAAAACAGCTGATTTCTCTTGTGTTCAACGATATTGATACTGATACCACTAATGGTCCGGTGGCTTAGTGTAATTACCGTTACCTGGCAGATAAAAGCATCAAATTTGGTATGAAGGTACCTTAGGTTATACTAATAAATTTTAGCCTAGGAGCCCTTTTGAAATTTTACATATTTCCATACACGGCAACAAAAAACAAAATGGCCGACAAATACGACAAAAAAATTCTTTTGAACAATCCTTTCCACTGTTAACTCTAAATTATAACTTTAATACAACCAAGATAATACAAAACAAACCGAAGATGACCCCCGCTGGTGACCCGGGATTATGCGCAAGTCGGATGTGCCCACGGAGAATGAGGACCTGTGAACGAGGGTGCACAATAAGCTGTCCTAGTTGCGATGCAATCCCATAATGACTTGTAAGCCTGGCTTTCTGTAAAAAAAATAAAGATAAAAAAAACTCTATGCAAGATTAATCTTTGTATATGTACAGTAAATTACAGATACGAAGTTTAGATGCAGTTTGGAATAGCTAAATAAAATGTATCTCAGGTTTTTAGTTATTACGCCCTGCGGAGTCCACAAGTCATAAGTACCAGTAAGTGCCAGTAGGCCGACAGCGAGTGATTGGCTTAACAACCAAAGTCACATCATGGTGACGGATTTAACATAAAAAAATATATTACTCCATAGTTTCTTTTATGTAGAGCATATTTCGTGTTGGGTTAAGAAGTGGAAACGGAAATCAATTTCCGCCATCGTCTTTACTTCCGGTAGAATCTTTCCATTCCGACCTCGAGTTTCTTTCCAAGACCTATTTCAAAAGTTTCATAAAACTCCTAAAACAAAGGATTCGATCAAAAATACATACAATATGTACGTACTTGTAAAATTTATTTAGAGACCAACTAGTATTTATTATAGACTAATGAGTTGCGTTTTTAGAATTATAATTTAATCATAGATATTTAGGTTATTCATACCAACATATTTGTACTATTTGTGTCTTGATCGAGTTACGTAAAACAAGTGAGCCTCGTCGCCAAAGGCTAAATATTTGGCTTCAAAAATATTGTGCATTGAAACTGTTATAGTATATTACGTTACTAGTCCTGAAAATAAGTGTTTACCGGACGAGCGCGGTCGTTCCCGTGCGAGACGAAGTCGAGTACGGGATTACCATACGAGTCCGGTACACACATTTTGGACGAGTTACGTACGATAGTTTACGCCATATTACTCTGAGGCCATACTAATAAATCTGTACAAATCCTTATATATTTCCACCACCTAAAGGACTAAAAATCACTATAGTTCGGCGCTAAACCAATGCTGGAGGAGGTCGTTTTCTAAGCGGCCGACCTATAGTCATAACCTCTAAGAGAGGTTATGTTTTTGTTTATAACCATTCATTGCCACCTAAATACAGCATAATCAGCTGATTGGTGTCCGGTAAAACTCATTACAGTGCAGTAGTACGCAATGAAACCCCATTTGAATAAGCTGGCGGCAAACAGCTGTTTTCTGGACTAAATCCTTGCGTGGGAAGTACGTCAAAATAATGTAGTGTGGCGTAACAGATCATTATTTACAAGCAATTGCACAGCTATAACTAAATCAAAACGATTGACACAAGTTAAAAAGTAGTATTATGAATAAGATAATATCATAAACTACGATGTAATAAGATAAATTGTTCAGTTTTTTAGTTAAACTTGTTTTACCTGTATATAAATTAAATTTATTAACAACATCTGATCTTTGTAAAACAATTAATATTTTTGTACAAACACATTCCATTCTGTTTTTCTTCTTACAATGACTTGATTCATTTTATCTCTTAATCTTTCATTTATTATACACAAACACTCTACAATAAGATACAATTTAAATAAGACATTTAGTATGGGATCAAATCTTAAAACATACCTCGTATCCAGACTGTGAATCTAACGTCAAATAAAGCTTTTCTCATTTATAAAGTACGAACTTTGGCCTGAAAATGGTGGCAACACCAATTACACACCACACTATTGAATTCAATAAAAAAAACTTAAAAAAAAAATCCTTGCCAAATCAAGTCAGGTCCAACAAAATGCAGTATCATGTTTTTAATTATGCTATGATAGTAATATACATAACCGTTTCATCAAAACGCATAGGTATATACTCGTAAAAATGAACGTGTTTTATTGTGAGATAAGATTTAAAAGTGGGAAATAATACGTTTTCTTACAGTATTTACAGTAAATAAATGTTTAATCCTGTTTTGATTTAACATAGTATGTTATAGTCCTTACAGTTTTGATAGTTTTTTTTTTTAGTTTTAAGACATTTTTATTTTTAATGGGGATTTTCCCATAAAACTCCATAAAATAACGGAAAAATATGATTTTCCCAAAAATGGCTCGAACGATTTTGATAAACATTTAGTATGTTATAGTCCTTTATATTCTGAACAAAATGGTACAAATCCCATTTCCGTAAAAGTTATGGTTCAAAAGTTATTGTAATTATGTCATTTTCCCATAAAACCTCCATAAAATAACAGAAATATTGGATTTTCCCAAAAATGACCCGAACGATTTTGATAAATAACCTAAGACGCGTAACCTAAGACAGTTTTATAAATTAGTCCAAGATTCTCAAGATCAGGCATAATGAAAATGAAAAAAACTTTCGAATTAAGGCTGCTCATAACAATATCCTACAGAATATCCTCATCGGAATCAGATCCATGTTTATATTTATACTGAAAGAACCAAAATGTGATCATGGAATACATTTTATAAATATTTGCTTATATGTTTAGATTACAGTCACAAAATTTAGGGTCGATGGCAAACACAATCGTATGGGGAACTCGATTGATTTATTATAACTGTGTCATAAATCTTCACTATTCGGGTTTATTATATTAATGCAAATGATCCTCATAATTTTATGACCCAACGCAAACATTAATCTCGAACTGCAAGAAGTTTGATCATTAGGCAGAATGCCAGCAACCAACAACTAGTAGTTAGATTATTATTATTTTAATAAAATCCTACTTAATATTTTGTTCGCCACATATGAGTATGTAAATGCAGCTTTAAAAGAATGTAGACTATGTATTGGATCTGTTTTATTTTTGAACTAAAAGTAATGTAACTTGATAAATTTTTCTTGGGCAGAAACTTAAAGAGTTAAAGAAAGGAAATTAATACCGAAATTGTCCTGGGTGAGTTATTTTTTAAATTATCTTTGTTACTGAAAACGCCCTCATTAAAATGTATAAGGTGTATAAATAGCATAAAGATAATAAGGTACAGCATGATGAAGAATTAAATTGGGTACACGTTAGTAATTCAGCGAAAGAATTTATTTTCTGGTTTAAAGCGAATATTTAATGTTTGCACAAGGCGTTGTATTCCATTGAATATTACTGGCATGCCAGCCTTTCTATGCTACAATGTTTTGAACTTAATTTAAAATAGAATACAGTTATAATTGAGGGATAACCTAAACTTCATCGTGGATGTAAGTTAGTGCTTAACATTAGAATTTTATTGCATTAGTAGTATCTTTTATTGAACGCGTATTCTTTATACAGGGTGTCCATAAAAAACGTTTCAGGACTAAAAGGAAGAAAAAAGTGTATGGGAAGGTATGTTTGAAAATGCATATTTACCCAGATATCCTCCATTTTGCTTTTATACAAAAATATATTTATCTGTGAAGTTTTTTATTCGATGATTATGAAATTTGATAAACATGTTAACATACACAAGACCTATGATGGAAAAAATAATAAAGTTATTCCGATTGAAAATTTCAAAATGGCATCCGTTTGAATTTTTCTAACTTAAATAACTCAAAAACGGCTAATTCTATGAAAAAAATGTCAAGAATACTTTTTTTGCATTTTTAATTTCCTATCAAACGATACCAAGAACAAAATGATCGGACAAAAGATAACTGAAATAAAACATCTTTGTGTAAAAAAAGGCAAAAATTAAGGGTTTCCCGACTAACTTTGCCTTATTTTTACACAAAAAAGTGATATATCAGTTATCTTTTGTCCGATATTTTTGTTCTTGGTATCGTTTGATAGGAAATTAAAAATGCAAAAAAATGTATTCTAGGCATTTTTTCATAGAATCAGCCGTTTTTGA
This sequence comes from Macrosteles quadrilineatus, assembly GCF_028750875.1. Classification (NCBI taxonomy): domain Eukaryota; kingdom Metazoa; phylum Arthropoda; class Insecta; order Hemiptera; family Cicadellidae; genus Macrosteles; species Macrosteles quadrilineatus. The sequence continues at coordinate 137,193,813 of NW_026542594.1, read as the reverse complement.
GTTATTTAAGCTAGAAAAATTCAAACGGATGCCATTTTGAAATTTTCAATCGGAACAACATTATTATTTTTTCTACTATAGGTCTTGTGTATGTTAACATGTTTACCAAATTTCATAATCATCGAATAAAAAAATTCACAGATAAAAATATTTTTGTATAAAAATAAAAAACAAAATGGCGGATATCTAGGTAAATATGCATTTTCGGACATACCTTCCCATAAACCTTTTTCTTCCTTTTAGTATAGGGATTCATTTCCCAAAGTCCTGAAACGTTTTGTATGGACACCCTGTATAAAGAATACGCTTTCAATAAAAGTTACTACTAATGCAATACAATTCTAATGTTAAGCACTAACTTACATCCACGATGAAGTTTAGGTTATCCCTTAATTATAACTGTATTCTATTTTAAATTAAGTAGGTATTACACATCTACCATAGCCATAATGTTCTACCACCTCAGCTAAACAATTAGAAAAAAATAATTATTAAAGATTCGCAAAATATCACAAAATATTCATGAAATTAAAAACATAAACATACGTGTAAACAATCCAACTTTGCCAGTTCTCATTGCGTATCACGGTTTTTTGTTGCTGCTTGGTTTAAATTAGCTGTTTTCATAAATAACAAATAATAGTGCTGCATCCTATTAATAAATATTATAACTTTTAATGCTTTTGCATATCATAGAACCAACTTTTTTAATTGAAACAGCTGACTAAATTCTTTAATTCCCTTTAAATATGAATACTCATAAGGTTAACATGGGGAACTACAGAGCCACTGGGGCGGAGCCCGAAAGGATTTATGAGATAAGAATATGCCTATATGTTAATCGGAAATGTGAGCTATCATCATGCCAAATTTCAGCGTCCAGTAGTTAATGCGTGATCGAACTTCAAACAAACAAACAAACAAGCACACAAACTTTCACATTTATAATATTAGTAAGATAAGATTTTTATCAATGAAAGATTTCCATTTGGCAAAAAAGAAAAGCAAACGCATTGGTTATGCCATCGGCTATAGTTTAATCTTTTGCCGAATAACAGCTACTCTTATAAGTTTAAATTTGAGTTTTGGGACGGAAAAATATTGCAATTTATATGATTCAGTTCATTTGTCAAGCTACTTTACACCTTCATGCAAAACCTTTATCTTACACGTCCAATGCTTGCTGATTTATAGATTACCTATTTCACCTATATGCCATTCAATTTTGGCCATATACATCAGGTCAACTACTATAACTACTTTCAAAATAACATATTTAAATGTATAAATTGATCTTATATTGTAATTATAAAGATAATGTACACGAATTGATAACAACTAATAGTTATCCCTTCCCCGGCATTTCGGGGAAAACCCTGCAAAGCTGTAATTATTGGGTTTGAATAATACCCCCGCCACAGCAAACCTGTCGTCTAAACGAATTTCTATTTGCCTGAAATTATTTTCTATTAATCTATTTAAAACATTAGGTTTAACGAGTACCTAGGTTTGCTGCTACAAGAAAACCAATAAAGTGTGTTTGTAAGTAACATAATAGTGGCTTAGTATAAAATCAATAAATTGGCCAAGTTTGATCAAAATATATCCATAAACAAGCAAACTATAACATTTTACAATATTCTCCATAAGAATAAAATTGGAACTTTAAATTTAATTTTTTTTTTGTTTTCTCTGCAACCAATAACCGCACAAAAACACTTTGATGTACTGAATTTTTTATTCTTTTAAGCTCTTTAAGAAGGTCTAAAGATAAATTGGAAAATTTATGTTTTGAGAGTCAAAAATGAGAAAAAAAAACAATCTTTACCCTATAAGACCCCATTCCCATGGTCCGGTCATGCTGGTTCGCGAACTCATTCAATTTTATTCCGCCTTACACCTTCAAAACAAATTTAATCAAAATCGGACTAAAATTACTCAAGTTATCTTGTTTGTGTTGACCGCTGTTTTTGGGACATCAAAATGCCGTGGGTCTTACCGTGCCACCTTCGGTAACAGCTACTTCCCTGAAATTCGCTAAAAATAAGCATGCCCATTGATTTTATTCCTTCAATTTGATTAATAAAATATTTGTCATATTTATGGAATACTAGCTGGCCCGACAGACGTCGTCCTGTCCTAAAGTGGTTTTATGTCAAATGCTCGTTCATTTTCAAGATGAGCTTGTTCGCATGGCTCAATCACGTCCTGGATTAAGTTCGTTCGCTACGCTCACTCACCTTTAGGTTAGAGCTCGTTCGCTGCGCTCACTTGCCTTCAGGTTAGCTCGTTCGCTACGCTAACTCACCTCTAGGTTGAAGTTCGTTCGCTACGCTCACTCACCTTTTGGTTGCGAATTAGATGTTGTCATAAATTTAAAAAAATAATAGTGCTGCACCCTGTTGGTAAACCTATTAAATTTTTTTAATGCAATTGAACATCACATAATCAAATTCTTTAGTTGAACCAGCTGTTAAGATTCTTTAATTCCATTTAAATATGAATACTCATATTTAACATGGGAAACTCCAGAGCCACTGGGGCGGAGCCCTTTTGACGGATCTGCACAAAACTTCACACAAACCATCCTTGAATAATGTTTAATAATACCTGAAAGTTTCATTACAATCTGTCAAAGCGGTTTCAGAGTCCATAAAGGACAAACAAACAAACATACATTGGATTATATATACAGGGTGACAAAAAAGTCTGGAAACGGCTTAATATCTTTTTAACTAAATCCGTTAGAAAATTCAAACCTTTCACATCAACTTACAAGTATAAAAACTACTTTTTCCAAGTATTTTCATGTTTTTACCTCTACCAGGGGACGACCCATGAGGAGTAGGTGCATAATCTTTAATGTAAGCATAGGTTGATATGCACATCATTTTAAAGGTCTGGTCAAGTGGAGTTCATTGCCGGAAACCGCGTCAAAAAAGGTTAATCCGTTACAAAATGGCGGCATTTCAAAGTTCTTGCGGAATATACCTTTACAGGCCTTAGTATTGGTAAATACTCGTATTAAACATTATCTTGAGAGCTGAAATTGTATTTAAAGTCAACTAGCTCATAGACTAAGTTTATTCAATCTTCAAAATAAATTTAACCGGGTTTCAGATTTCCCGGCTAATTTTGACTATGAGTATAAGGTATGTGCAGGTATATTCCGCAAGAACTTTGAAATGCCGCCATTTTGTAACGGATTAACCTTTTTTGACGCGGTTTCCAGCAATGAACTCCACTTGACCAGACCTTTAAAATGGTGTGCATATCAACCTATGCTTACACTAAAGATTATGTACCTACTCCTCATGGGCTGTCCCCTGGTGAAGGTAAAAAAATGGTAATGCTTGCAAAAAGTAGTTTTCATACATATAAGTTGATGTGAAAGGTTTGACTTTTCTAACGAATTTAGTCAAAAAGATATCAAGCCGTTTCCAGACTTTTTTGTCACCCTGTATATAGATTACGTCTTTTGAACAAAATTATTACGAATGTGTATTCAAGTATGACGCTTTTTCCAAAACCATCCATGAAAACGATATTTGGATTGAAATCCTTTAATTTTTAATTTATTCACTAATCATATACTGCTAAAAGCAATTTAATTCAAAACTATATGCAATTTTTAATCGATGGTTACGATGGAAAAGGAGCTAGTTAATTATGTGCCATGCAGATTGTTAGCTGTGTTCGGTAAGAGCTCAGAGGGTATGAGACATTTGTTAGAGCACGCATTGTCAATCTTGTTTTTTGTCAAAAGATTAGTTTTTGTACAGTTAGAGTTTGATAACTGCTGAACCAACTTCAGGAAGTCCAAACTTTACAGGAAATTAACACCTTATTGGTTCCTTCCAGACATTTCCGTGTCTTAACTTCCATCTCTGCTCTTCCATCTTCCAGTTTTAACCATAAAACAGAATGGAGTAATCAACTTTTCTGGTTTAAGATCTAAAATTTTTGTGTAATTTTCGAAGTGATGTCTGTGTGTGTGTGTGTGTGTAACTGGATGTGCAGAGAGCTACAGACCACACCTATAGTCCGATTCAGATAAATTTTGGTATATAGGTACTAATCTTTGGTATCTCTAGGTGTTTTTTAATTTTTTTTTTTAATTTAGATTTTCAATGTTGATTTTTCCATAAAAACCCATAAAATAACGGAAAAATCGAATTTTTTGAAAAATGACCCTGACAATTTTGATAAAAGTTTAGTATGTTGTAGCCCTTTAAATTCTGGAAAAATGGTAAAACTTCCATTTCTGTAAAATTTACGGTTCAAAAGTAATCGTAAATTAAGCTATTTTCCCATAAAAAAACCCCATAAAATAAAAGAAAATTGTATTTTCGAAAGAACCCGGTTTGGATTGAAATTAGTGTGTGATAATCTTCAGAATTCCAAACAACATAGTGCAACCCCCCATTGCTGTAAAAATTATGGTTCAAAAGTTATTGTAACTCATGTTATTTTCCCATAAAACCCATTTAAAAATCGAAAAAATGGATAAAAAACCCCCGATTCTGATTGAAATTCTTCTGTTATGGCCCTTATAATTCTAAACAAAATAGTGCATCCCTTCCATTCATGTTAAAATTGCTGTTTAAAAGTTAATGAAACTTTTGTGATTTTACCTATTAAATAGCATAGACACTCTCATCGCTTACCCATGATAAGGGTTGTTGACAAGCTAATGGGAGGAAATGTGTGTCAGATTGCTGATACCATTTATTTCATTCATGATAAAAACTAATTTGAACCAACTAGCAACAAAAAACTGTGGTACACAATTGGAACTTTACTTTTTCTATGGTTCAGGTGCAGTGGTAGAACATTATGGCTATAGTAGATGTGCTATACTATAGCATACCGTTTAAATTAAAATAACAACATTTTCTTAAACCGTGTCTTCTCCCCTAACTGCAATAAGCATTTTATACTTAAATGCCAACCCCGTACGAAGGACGGGTACTCTGCTGGTATTAAATATTTCAAACACATGGCCATATCTACTTGTGATAAGTACGCAGGTAATTTCCTTGACATCTATAAAGTAACTAACTAATGAGGCTAGTGCTAATATGAACTTATTGTTGGTATAATTTACTTAAACAGTTTTAGGTAAAAATTAAAATCCCTTCGTCAGAGAGTCAGTAGAAATGTTTATGCTAGCTAAAATCTGAGTCAAAAAGGTATCTACCATGCTAGAATTATAACATAATAAGATAGTGACATTTTTCTCAAAGTCATAAACCCTACTCGTATAAGCCAAATGGTGTGTGCAATTTTTCTATATTTCTGATTATTGTGGTCAGAAAAGCTGCCAAAGATGCAATTAAATCACCTGTTTAGGTTCGTTAAGCCATCGTTACCTTGAAAAGGACCAATTTATGATGACAAAACTTATGGTTAGTGTCCAAATTTAACTTTTAATTTATTCAGCACAACCCAGGTAAGGAAGTTTTCCTTGTAGTGACACCTAAATACCATACGTGGTTGATTTAAGAGTTGAAAAAGACGCAGTCATTGGTCAGGAAAATTGTCTTTAGCTATACACGTAGAACCTCGTTAACAAGACTCTCTGGGGATTTTCCAATAAAATTTTTTATCAACGATCACTTGTTATCGAGGGTCTTGCTATGGAGGTTCCGGGTACAAGGAAAATATTAGACGTATTCGTCTGTTTCGCATTCAAAAAACAGAAATCCACAAACGAAATGTACGAAATGTATGTTTCGCATGGCATAGAATAATAACATTAAGTAAAATAATCCCTTAAAATAATCCCTCCGCTGTAAAGGTGTAATTTCTTGCCTTATTTGGCAAGAATTGAAGCAGGCGTCCCTAACAATCTTAGATATTTTTGGAGTCATGTTAGTGCACAAAGAAAATCATCATCCATTCCTCCTAATATTATTCATGATGGCCGAACTACTATGGAACCACAGGAGATGTGCGAGTCTTTCCGAGAGTACTTTTCCTCTGTCTTTTTCCAGGTCTTCCCAGGATTTCATTCCTGATCATTTTGATAGGCTTGGCAATTCATCAAACTTGCAAATTAGCCCTGCTGATGTCTTGGAAAAGCTTGCTAAGCTCGATGAGACCAAAGGCTGGGGTCCAGATGAAATTCCTCCTAATGTTCTGAAGTACAGTAGACACATTCTGGCTGAGCCAATATGCAAACTCTTCAACTCGTCTTTGGCCTATGGAATCTTCCCTGATGCCTTGAAGAAAGCTTTTATTGTACCCATACACAAGACTGGACCGTATAATATTGTCTCCAACTATCGACCCATCTCTATCCTCTCTGCGTTGTCCAAAGTGTTTGAGGAACTCTTTTTGGACCGAATCAAGCACAAAGTAGCCAGCATCATCTCCCCTCGTCAGCATGGATTTGTATCAGGACGTTCTACCATCTCTAACTTAATAGTTTTCCAAACTAAAATACTTGAAGCTTTCACATCAAATCACCAGTTGGATGCAGTTTATTTGGATTTCTCAAAGGCGTTCGACACAGTGGACCATACTCTTCTTCTCAATAAACTTGTCAGCCTGGGATTTGATACCGCCTCAGTTCGATGGTTGGCTAGCTATCTCTCGAATATGTTTTCTCTGTTTGTAAATGATCTACCAGAGACTATTATGACTGACTCCTTACTGTTTGCTGATGATGTGAAACTCTTTTCAGCTGTCTCAAAAGAAGAGGATTGTCTGAGAATCCAGCACAATTTGGATTCCCTGGACCAATGGTGCTTGGCAAACAACATGAAACTTAACATTGGGAAATGTCAAGTTATTACCTTCCATCGATGCACCACCCCTCTTGTCTTTAACTACAGTGTTCGAGGAGAAGAGCTTTCCAGAGTTACGGAGATAAGAGACCTGGGAGTTATTTGGACCTCGTCCTTTAATCCTGAAGCTCAGGTAGCTGCCATCTGCAGGAAGGCGAACAAAATGCTTGGGTTTGTACTTAGATTTTCAAGAAATCTCACCAACTTGACCGCACTGAAAACTTTGTACTGTGCATTGGTGAGGCAGCTGCTTGAATATGGTTCATCAGTGTGGAGCCCTCATCAACGTTATCTCTGCGACGAGCTGGAGGGGGTGGAGCGCAGGTTTGCCAGGATGGTTGGTGTGAGGAATGGCTACCTGTACCGCCAGGTCCCGATTGATGAAATCTATCGTGAGCTGGGTCTTCAGCATCTGGAAACCAGGAGGCACATCGCTGATCTCGTTGTCTTCCACAAGCTCCTTAATGGTTCGCTTGACTGATCTGATATGCTTCACCAGATTCAATTTCGGACTCCACAACGCACCCGTTCGAGAGACCTGTTTGTTAGACAGCACCACCGCACGAACTACGAGATGAATGCCGCACTCATCCGCATGAAAAGGGAGGGCAACAACGTGCCCGAAACTGTCAACTTCTTCCTGGACAGTGTAGCTTCGATGAAGAGGAAGCTTCAACGTAGTCCCTAGTTTGGAAGATTTGTTATCAATATCTATCATATTTGAAATAATTTTGATCACTACATATCTAAATGCAGGGAGTTCTTGGCAGGGCTGTTATTCAGTAAATATAGTATATTTTTATTGTTTTGTTTTTGCATATTTCACTATCTATTTATTATTTATGTTATTTGTAGGCCTACATGTTATTTATTGTATATGTTATTTATTGTATATGTTATTTATTGTATATGTTATTTATTGTATATGTTATTTATTGTATATGTTATTTATTGTATATGTTAGTTATTGTCATGTTATTTATTTACACTTGGAATGTAAAAATGGAGTTTGTCCGTTGATATGTAAAATAAAATAAAATAATAAAATAAATAAACACATGGTGGGAATAAGAGCAAGTGGAGCTCTATAGACCACACAATATCATATTATTGGGTCATATAGAAAACAATTATGATGATGATTAAACAAAATCTTATCTATACTATTATATAAAAATCTAATGGTGTCTGTCTGTATGTGTATTACTAATAGGTGCAAAAACTACTGAACCAACTAAGCTTATATTTTACAAAAAATATAGCTAACATACCAAGGACCATTATAGGACTATTCACATTTCGATACTGACCGTAGGCTTTGCCCCTTTGGCTTTTACAGTTCTGAGGTGAGGATTTTAAAAGTAAATATTGATTGGTCTCCATGACTGCGATTAGAACACTAACAATGTTTGTTTACATTTGATTCAATTCAATGTAAACAAGAAGAACTGCTAAATTGCATATTTCTCAATTTCAGACAGCTGATACAAAGAAGTTAAATATAATATTTTCCATAACTATGAGGTAGGTTTATTTTAATCTAACCTTTTATCATGGATTATTTATTCTAAAACTGTCAATGATTATAGAAAAAAAATTCTATAACCGTTGCTGTATCAACTCCGGCTCTGCTTTGGATTTTTCGTCTCAGTTATGAAAATAATGTTATTGATATGTTTTCATGGATACAGTATGAAAATTACAATCCCTATAGATGTTTTTTATGAATTTGGAGGCTATTTTAAATAAATTTGAACTGCTTTACATGTGTTAGATTAACTTAACATAACTTGCACATCACATTGTTTTTTATATGTATATTTAGGTAAATTTAGTTATTGTTTTTTGCTAAAACTATGCTTAAATTAAACTAAAGAATATCATCAATAACAAAATTGTACGTCATTGATTTTGTGTTCTAAAATCTGTTGTATATGTGTAACTATATTAAATTATCAAATGGTAATACAAAATACTCTTATTTATCTTAACATAGCTTTCAGTTCACATTTACTTTATTTGATAAATTTATTATTTGTGTTTTGCCACACCACTGATTAAATTAAACCAAGGAAAGTATCATAAAACTAAGCAGTACACAGTGTTCTTTTGTTTATAAAATCAATAAAATATCTGTTACTACCTATGTTTACTTAATGGTAAGTGTGAAAATTTAAAGGCAATGGATGATGGAACTGATTAAAAGAACTGGTTTGTATATTAAGTTGTTTGTTGATATTTTTGTAGAGTAGAATCAGAGATGCAATGAAACATATACTGTATTTGCTATTACATTTTTAGTCCTCGACGCTTTGATAATCATATTAGTTTTGTCTGCTGTCTTTAGTGCTAAATTATTTGTTTAACATTTTTATAGTATAGATATAGTTTCTTTAATATTTCAAAAGACTGTATTGATAAGGCACAAGAATATTTCTAAAGTTTATAACAGCTGACTAAGTTTTGCTAATGATTTATTGTGAGTGAAGGAACTGAAGATTGAAGGATTTGTTATTTATTATGAAGAAGAGTGAAATTTTAAAAAAATGTCCATTTAAATTTAATAATAAGTATTTTTGCAACTTCAAAATTGAATTTTAAAATGTCAAATTATAAATAAAAATATATGTAACTAAGGGAGATGAAGGTAAATCGTATGTGAAAGTTTAATTCGAAAATTTGGTCAGTTTTTCTCATATCAGCCTACACAAGATTTAAAATTAATCAAAACCAAAATGGTGGTATCCACTACTTACGAGATTTACAAATCATAACTTAAACATTTCTATTAAGGCCATAAAAGTTTAATTTTGTTTCTAAAAGCTTTGGCGGATGTGTAATTACTATATGCAACTGATGTAAAGATTAAAATGTTTCTATTTTGTGTCCTCTTCCCGTTGCAAAGCACGGGTACAACAGCTAGTATAAAATAAGTATGCAATACTTTTCTAGTGTAATGTAATGAAACACTATAACTAGTATGGCGCGGGGTATAATGCAGCTACGGTTGTGGTCAAGCTTATTAAATCTCTCCGTATGGCCTTCTCTGTAGTAGTAGCAGTGTTTTGCCTCCAACTCAACTGAATTGAAATAGCCTAATGGTAACTTCTTTACCACACTTTAAGCTATGAGGGATACAAATAAGATAAATTAGACAATCTTAATCCAATGCTATGCTATCCAACGCTTAATTCAATTTATTGTTACTAAATATTACGTTAACTAAATAAACCTTTCAGGACACTTAAAATATGAGAGGCTCTAAAGATAAAGATATTTATTGACAAAAGGTTTAAAGAGTTAAATGTGACATTGACGCTGTTGGATTCCTAGATAACGTAGCCCTAGCATTGCCTGTGTTAATAACACACTTTGAATTGAATTTAATAATTTGGACCTATCAGTACTATAAAAAAATAATTTTCATCATTACAACGATGGGGGGATCATTACAAGTAATATTCATTGTATCATATACACGTGCTCCCTGAGATTTGCTTACTGTCTATATTAAATCTAACTTCAGGGGTTATTAAAATTCGAAATAATATTGTAGGGATTATGTTTCTAATTAACTCTTGTATTCTGTTATTGAGTTGATTGATGTTGAAGACTTTTGATTTGAAAGCCCTATTCATGACGGCTCTCCTGAATTATGTAATATCAAGGAAGCGTGGAAGCCAAGAAATTGGATCGCCTATTTTTCATTAGGAATCACCTGAGAAATCCCGAGTAGGCTAACGTTATCACAACCAGTGTGTACACTCGACATCTTCCCGCTGGTAATCATGTGGTTGTCTATTAAGTTTAGTTTGGAATCTTGCAAAGTATCAATCATGTACAAGACAAAAACACAACACAACTAATTGTAACATATTTGTTCGAAAAAAGTAAACAATCTTGGTTAATCTCATTGACAAACTATGAAAGATGCACTTCATCAGTCGTATAATTACGTTATATTTCAATCGGTTTTGACCGGGCTAGTTTTAGCGAATATGTATGCGTGAACACAAAAGCTAATCAGTTGTGGTCTGATTTTGATGAAATTTGGTAGGAACGTGTAACGCTGGATAAAACTGAATAGGTTCGCGTACAAGTTTGGGCCATCAGAACGGGTTGTGATGGGGTTTTGAAAATTTTCAAAAACTGTTTTATGGATATTTAAAATCTGGAAACATGAAAATAAATTTCATTTCGTATTTTGAATCGTTTCTGTACACTTTATGGTTACGGAGAAATTTCCTAATATCTGTAGGCCTACATTTAAAATTCTCATGTTAATCTTATGGAGAATAAGTAACCTGTTGTAGTTGGCTTGTTTATGCATTGCTATATTGTAAAATAAATGGAAAGTTAACCTCTTTTAATCTAAAGTATTAACATAAAAAAAACTTTCTCCTTCACCTTAAGCAAAATCCTATACTCTATATGAGCAATGTTTGCTTGTATGTATGTATGTATGTATGTATGCATGTATGTATGTATGTATGTATGTATGTTTGCACAAAGATCGCGAAAACCGCTTTGACGATTTTCTTCAAATGTTGTAAGTAGTTTACTTCTGGCCTAAAAACGAGTTTACTGCAGTTAGAACTGCCAAAAAAATCTACTTACGTAGAAAAATGAAACTGATAGTCACATTTTTAACATTAGTCTTATGGGTTGCTAAGTAACCATGTTGGTTGAATTAAATAACAAGGAAAAAGTAAACAAAAGGCTTGTAAGTTGTAACATGTGTTCGTAATAAACCATCCAAACACAGTATACTAGCAAATTACAAAATACAGTACAAAAGAAAAAACATCAGTTGTTCTATTGAGCAAAGATTATACTGAAGATAACTCGATACATTGTATTAAATGCTAGCAGTGCGGGGGGCGGGATCTGTTTATGACTATGACTGTTTAACATGCTATCAGGGCCGGATTTAGCATTTTTGCGCCCCTAGGCCCAAAACATTTTTCCGCCCCCTAGTCTGGTCACAGTTACTTTCTTTCAAACCTTTATTAAAAACTATATCACGACCACAGGCTTAAGTTAATTGCTTGAATATCACTCTTCGTCGGAATCGTTGCATTGCAAGTTTTTTTTAAGAATTGACTTGTTTAGCATTAACAAAATGCCGTCTTAAACACTTTTAGCAAATTTATGCCTTTACTAAATGCTCACGTTTGTGGCCGTGGTCGCCGTAGGACTGAACTGAAACAAAACAACTCAACTCACCGAGCATTCATGAAAAAAAAAACATGGCCATTGATTCCAATTCAGGGTCAAAAACATGAACTCCATACAGTACGTGATACCATAGATTAAACATACTCCTTAGTAGATTTGTCAACGTTTTGGATTAGCCTAGCTGAAAACAATTCTTTTTATTTAAGGAGTATGTTTTATCTATACTGTATTTAAACCTAGTTTATCCAAAATAAAACAATCTAATCATTAAAAATAGGTCGTCTCCTGTTTATATTAAAAGAAATTAAAACCCACATAGAACTAACCCTAAAATAATAGAAAAAAATTACGTGATAACTAACATCAAGTGTCACCAACATAAACTAGACATTGACAAATTTTGAATTAACAATGTCATAAGAAGTCGACTTGAGTGAGTTACATTTAACCTATGGTTGTACTGCATCTAGGCTTTGACTATTCAATGATCTAGGTTATATTCCCAAAGCAAAACAGAGCAATATTCCGGCCAACAATACCGATCCTTAGGTCTGAGGAGAAAATTACAGCATTAATGGTGCTTTGAAGGGAATTGCATTTTTCTAAAATCTAATGCAAACTGAAATTAATATTTTTTCGTAAATTTTAAAGTTAAATTCATCGTTGTTTTGATATTCAACACAACGTATTATATATTTGTATTAGTTAATAACTTTTGTTTTGTGAAGTGAGGGTGGTAACAATGTCTACCACGCATGCGCCCCTAATTACTCTGATCAGATAGTATCGAGCCTGAGCCAGCATAGTGGCAGTGCAGTAGCAATACGATGCGTAGGGCGCTCGTCAACGTCAACATCCCTACAGCCTACTCCCGTATAACCGGTGTTCGCTACCAATTTTGTAAAGAAATTGATGCGTAGTTCTGAAAAATTGAAAAATAGTTTAAGTTTCCTAACAATTATTTCTTCTTATGAACCTCAAAATCACAACGCTTAAACAGGTAGTTTTTTTTTATCAACTAAGACCATTTATTTTCATTTTTAGATATAAAAAAATCCTCTCGGTCGTGCGCCCTCTGGGACCTTGCGCCCATAGGCCCGGGCCGGTACTTCAGTATTAAACGGAGGCCACATTTTGTCAGCGCGCTGCGGCGGTTATGTTAGGTTGGGTTATCGTAAATATTATGTGTGTAGGACTTTCCTCGCTTCGTTATGAATCGAACGATACTTTCTATTATGATAACCCAACCTAACATAACCGCCGCAGCGCGCTGACAAAATGTGGCCTCCGTTTAATACTGAAGTACCCCCGGGCCTACCGGGCCTATTGGGAAATCCGGCCCTGAATGCTATGGGAAGGGAGGGAAACAGGTCTGCGACGTAGGAAGTGGTGAAGGAAGTAGTCAAGGCGAGCTTTCCGAAGTGTGGGAACTGCTAATGACGATTAGATTAAGGTATCTACAATCCTAAAATGCTATAGGATGGGAGGGAAACATGCCCACGACGTAGGAAGTGGTGAAGAAAGTAGTAAAGGCGAGCAGTCCAGAGTGTGGAAACTGTTTATGACGATTAGATTAATTTATCTGCTATCTTAAAATGCTATGGGAAGGGAGGGAAACAGGTCCGCGACGTATGAAATGGAGCATCGCAGAGTGTGGGAACCCTCTGTGGCAGTTAGATTAATGTATCTGTAATACTTAAATGCTATGCGAAGGTAAGGAAACAGGTCCATGGCGTAGGAAATTGTGAAAGAAGTAGTAAGGCTAGCAGTGCAGAGTGTGGAGCTGTGTGCAGAGCCACAGACAGTTCGTCTGTGGCAATTACATTAATGTATAAAATTGAAATAAAAACTTCAACAACATTTTAAGAATTTTTAATTTATGAGGCCTTTCGCCAGCTATGTTGGCATCATCGGACACATCACAAATCTGAAGTTTATGTTTAAAAATACAATGATAAATTTTAAAGAATGTAACATATGGGTAGTTAAAAATAAAAATTCTGTTAAGTAAATTTAGCTAAAATTACAAAAATAAATTATGTATGTATACAAATTTAATATAAAGTAGAATTAACTTATAGGCTAAATTTGTAAATTTAGAATTTAGTAATGTTACATTTTGAATTGGACCAATATCATTATTTACTAAATTGTCCATTGTATTTAAGAATAATGATTCCCATGCATTTAGTTCATTGGATTTTTTTTAGTAATTTAGTATTTTTGATTGATATTGTGTGGTATGTTTCTAAACAATGTTTTGCTATTGCAGATTTTTCAGGTCTGTTGTGTGTAATGTGAGAAGTGTGTTCTTTAAATCTAGTTTTTACATTTATTTTTGGAAAGTAAATAAAAGAAACGGTTTATAACACTTAAAACATATATTTACGCTTATACTGTTACTCACAAGACGGTAAATATACAAAAAAGATGGTAAGTGGTGATCGATTTCGATTGGACACTCCAATCATCATCAGACCCAATAGGCGAATGACAAGAATCTTAATGGCGTCCCTACTTATACCCTATTGGCTACCGGAAGCACCGGCCAGTACATTTTTATAAGTACAACTGGAATCAAAATGTATTTTTTCATTAATCAACTTATTTCTATTTTTACATTTTTCCTTATAAATTTATTTTTGTTTGTCCAACATACTTCATCTCACAACTGTCACACTGAATTTGATAAATGCCAGATTTTGTTGTATTTTCTAATTTACTTTTTGGATTTCCAAGAATGTTTTTAATTTTGTTTTTTACCTTAAATGAAACCATTAATTCAGCATTTTTCTGAAACGTTTCTTGATCTCTTTATATTTTTTAGAATAGGTAGTGCTTACCCATTTTGTTTTTACTTTGATTGGTTCCAGTTTAGTTCTTTTCTTTTTGTCATTTCTTTTTAAAGCTTTGGTCAACATATTGTCTACAATTTTGGTCTCATATCCATTATACTTAGCCACGTCTTTTATGTAGTTAAGCCCTTTATTATAATTTTCTTGGGACAGTGGGGTATTTAAAAGAGGCGATAAATCATTAAATTAAAAGCTGATCTTTTCTGTTCTGGAGGGCGATGAGAATCTTGAGTGATAAACCTATTGGTGTGGGTTGCTTTTCTGTAAATATCAAACTCGAGCTTTTCATCACTCCGTAGGATTAGTACATCTAGAAATGGGATCTTCTTATCATTTTTAACTTCATATGTGAATTTTATTGACGGATAAAAAGAGTTCAATTTGTTGAAAAAGTCATTAAGGATTTCTTTCTTGATCAAAAACTGCAAATATGTCGTCTACGTACCTTAATCAGGTTCTTGGAAAATATGCCATTACTGCTTTTGCTTTTGATTCAAAATGACTCATAAATATATTTGCTATAAAACATGATAGTGGATTTCCCATAGCCGTTCCTTCAGTTCGGGTATAAAAATTATTATTATATTCAAATGTGTTTTGAGACATACACAGATTTGTCTAAATTACATATTCATTAGTTATTTCTTTTGGTAGATTTAATGAAATGAGCCATTTTCTTAACAAGTGTCTCGTAATTGGAATCGGGACACTTGGATAAAGGGATACAACATCAAAAGAGACTAAATATTCATTTTTTAGTTGCTTCAAAACTTTAATTTTATCTATTAACTCTGTCTGTTTTTTTAAGCGAATTTCCCTAGGGAAGTAGCTATTACCGTAGGTCTCATGGTAAGACCTAGGCCCGGGACCGATTTACTTTTTCATTTTGATGTCCCCAGAGGCAAAAAACACCATTCGTTCTAATTATTATATATGTATATATATGTATATATATGTATATATATATATATATATATATGTGTGTGTGTGTGTGTGTGTCCGTCCGGACGATAACTTGAGTGATTTTTGTCCGATTGTGAAAAAATTTTGTTTGAAGGTGTAAGGCGGGATGAACTTGAATGAGTTCGCGAACCAGCATGATCGGACCATGGGAACGGGGTTTAACGGGGAGTTTTATGGGGTAAAAATGGGGTTTTCTAATCGTTATTTAATAAAAAACACACTTTATTAGTTTCCCTGTAGAAGCTAACCTAGGTACTCGTTAAACATAAATGTTTATTTAATAGATTAATTGAAAATCAATCCAAACAAATGGAAATTCGCTTAGTCGGCAGGTTTGCTGCAGTGGGGGTATTTTATAGCAAATGACGGGAATTATTAAAATTTGTGTAGCTTTTCTACTAACCATTTAGAGAGCAGATAAGTTGGAGAATTAATGCATGAAACAATTGGTCTCATCCCGTCTCCTGGTTTGTGCACTTTTGGTAAACAATATAGACGAGGTAAAATTGGACTTGAAACATGTAGTTTTCTGTATGTTTTGTTACTTATTAAGATATTGCACTGTTTAAGAGTTGACGTTACGGCGGTTGAAAACTTTTGAAGAGGATCTTTTGTACATAATACATATGATCCAAAAGAAAGCATATTATTTACTCTTCTATGATATTCATCTTTGTCCAATATTAATGTATATGCATTGATGTAGCTGCAATCATAAAACGCTATGGGAAGGGAGGGAAACAGGTCCACGACGTAGGGAGTGGTGAAGGAAGTAGTAAAGGCGAGCAGTGTGGAGTTTGGGAATGGATTAATGTATCTGCAACACTAACACTGCTTTCAGAGTAAACTAATGATTTTCCCCGAGCAAAGCTCGGTCCCCAGGTACTATTAGTTAAAATATGAAATAAATCCTATATATTTTGGGAAGTATTTTAGTAAAAATTGCGTAAGACACATTAAAATCTATTGGTCTTTTGGTACGTTTGATGTGACTTGGGTATTTGTAATTATTAATTACCTAATTAATTTTGCCGGTAAACTATGACCACCCTGCACCACTTTCACACTACAATACATGTTTACCTTTATTCTGTAAAAAATCATAGTTTAGTTAAAACTTAATTAAAGCTTATTAAACAAAGGCGTAACAAAAGTAATCTAATCTACTCCAGAATCACTTTACAAAAGATGTCACAGCTCAGGCTTATCAAATAACGACGTACCAAACGTTATCTAATATACTCCAGATTCACTTTACAAAACACGTCACAGCTCAGGTTTATCAAACAATAACGTAACTCACGTTAACTAGTCTACTCCAGAATCATTTTACAAAACACATGACAGCTCAGGCTTATCAAACAACGACGTAACAAACGTTATCTAATATACTCCAGAATCATTTTACAAAACACGTCACAGCCCAGGCTTATCAAACAATGACGTAACAAACGTTATCTAATATACTCCAGATTCACTTTACAAAACACGACAGCTCAGGCTTATCAAACAACGACGTAACAAACGTTATCTAATATACCCCAGAATCATTTTACAAAACACGTCACAGCTCAGGCTTATCAAACAATGACGTAACAAACGTTATCTAATATACTCCAGATTCACTTTACAAAACACGACAGCTCAGGCTTATCAAACAACGACGTAACAAACGTTATCTAATATACTCCAGAATCACTTTACAAAACACATGACAGCTCAGGCTTATCAAACAATGACGTAACAAACGTTATCTAATATACTCCAGATTCACTTTACAAAACACGTCACAGCCCAGGCTTATCAAACAATGACGTAACTCACGTTAACTAATCTACTCCAGAATCACTTTACAAAACACGACAGCTCAGGCTTATCAAACAACGACGTAACAAACGTTATCTAATATACTCCAGAATCATTTTACAAAACACGTCACAGCCCAGGCTTATCAAAGAATGACGTAACAAACGTTATCTAATATACTCCAGATTCACTTTACAAAACACGTCACAGCCCAGGCTTATCAAACAATGACGTAACTCACGTTAACTAATCTACTCCAGATTCACTTTACAAAACACGACAGCTCAGGCTTATCAAACAACGACGTAACAAACGTTATCTAATATACTCCAGAATCATTTTACAAAACATGTCACAGCCCAGGCTTATCAAACAATGACGTAACAAACGTTATCTAATATACTCCAGATTCACTTTACAAAACACGACAGCTCAGGCTTATCAAACAACGACGTAACAAACGTTATCTAATATACTCCAGAATCATTTTACAAAACACGTCACAGCCCAGGCTTATCAAACAATGACGTAACAAACGTTATCTAATATACTCCAGAATCACTTTACAAAACACATGACAGCTCAGGCTTATCAAACAACGACGTAACAAACGTTATCTAATATACTCCAGATTCACTTTACAATACACGTCACAGCCCAGGCTTATCAAACAACGACGTAACAAACGTTATCTAATATACTCCAGAATCACTTTACAAAACACGTCACAGCTCAGGCTTATCAAACAACGACGTAACAAACGTTAACTAGTCTACTCCAGAATCACTTTACAAAAGATGTCACAGCTCAGGCTTATCAAACAACGACGTAACAAACGTTATCTAATATACTCCAGATTCACTTTACAAAACACATGACAGCTCAGGCTTATCAAACAATGACGTAACTCACGTTAACTAGTCTACTCCAGAATCACTTTACAAAAGATGTCACAGCTCAGGCTTATCAAACAACGACGTAACAAACGTTATCTAATATACTCCAGATTCACTTTACAAAACACATGACAGCTCAGGCTTATCAAACAACGACGTAACAAACGTTATCTAATATACTCCAGATTCACTTTACAAAACACATGACAGCTCAGGCTTATCAAACAATGACGTAACTCACGTTAACTAGTCTACTCCAGAATCATTTTACAAAACACATGACAGCTCAGGCTTATCAAACAACGACGTAACAAACGTTATCTAATATACTCCAGATTCACTTTACAATACACGTCACAGCCCAGGCTTATCAAACAATGACGTAACTCACGTTAACTAATCTACTCCAGAATCACTTTACAAAAGATGTCACAGCTCAGGCTTATCAAACAACGACGTAACAAACGTTATCTAATATACTCCAGATTCACTTTACAAAACACATGACAGCTCAGGCTTATCAAACAACGACGTAACAAACGTTATCTAATCTACTCCAGAATTACTTTACAAAAGATGTCACAGCTCAGGCTTATCAAACAACGACGTAACAAACGTTATCTAATATACTCCAGATTCACTTTACAAACCACGTCACAGCCCAGGCTTATCAAACAATGACGTAACTCACGTTAACTAATATACTCCAGAATCACTTTACAAAAGATGTCACAGCTCAGGCTTATCAAACAACGACGTAACAAACGTTATCTAATATACTCCAGATTCACTTTACAAAACACGTCACAGCCCAGGCTTATCAAACAATGACGTAACTCACGTTATCTAATATACTCCAGAATCACTTTACAAAAGATGTCACAGCTCAGGCTTATCAAACAACGACTTAACAAACGTTATCTAATATACTCCAGATTCACTTTACAAAACACGTCACAGCTCAGGTTTATCAAACAACGACTTAACAAATGTAATCTAATCTACTCCAGAATCATTATACAAAACACATGACAGCTCAGGCTTATAAAACTACGACGTAACAAACGTTATCTACTCCAGAATCACTTTACAAAACACGTCACAGCCCAGGCTTATCAAACAATGACGTAACTCACGTTAACTAATCTACTCCAGATTCACTTTACAAAACACGTCACAGCTCAGGCTTATAAAACTACGACGTAACAAACGTTATCTACTCCAGAATCATTTTACAAAACACATAACAGCTCAGGCTTATCAAACATCGACGTAACAAACGTAATCTAATCTACTCCAGAATCATTTTACAACTGACTATTTTACGTGAATCGTTCTATTATATATATTTCACAAAAATGTCATAAAAAATTAAACATAAAATCATATGGAAAATTTCCTTACGAAACAGATGTAATTACGGGTACCTTACTAGCTAGGTAAATACGCGTAGTTAATTCAGTTTTATATTCTTTAAATACGAATATTTCTAGAAAAAAATAAACCCAACGATTGAAGAAAGTTATGTTGTAATTAATCATTATTAATTAAAATTAATTATTATTATTCATGTTACTCTTTTAAATGTAAATTTATTAAATTTAACTGTGTAATAGTGGTTTATTAATTGAAATAAAAATAAGGAATAAAAGAACAGAACATTTGCTAGGACAAGAAAGCTTTTACAGCAGTTAGTCTCCAGGGATAAGAATGCAAATTACAATTATCTTTGTTGAATGCAGCCTTGACTCCTGCTAGGTTTTTGTTAAATAAGCTGAGGAAGAGTTACTGTAAATGTTATAGGGGGTTACTTGAAGATCTTTTATTACAATTCCTGCTTTACAACTCCTGATGACATTTTTAAGAGTACCATTTTAGTAAAAATAAAATTTGAATTGATAACACTGGTATCTTAGTTAACAATAGATATATGTTTAATTGGCGTAGCAAAATGTTTGTTTTATTGTTTCTATATCATAAGAACTTTTACAACTATTAACTTAAAAAATGTGGGGTTTTCAAGTAAATACAATTTTTAGTCACTGTATGTTTTAAAAACTGAATCATATCGCTACATAATTTTAAACGTGCCTTAGTGTCACTTATACATCGTACTGAATAGCACTAATAAGCTGTCACGACTTACCTGAATTATAAAAAAGATAGGCCAACTTCAAAAGCATTAAGCTATAAAGTTGAATTTTGTTTCTATAAAATTGTATTAATAAATGGTAGATTTGTAACTACTCTGTGTCATACAGTAAATTTAAAGAATCAAACGCGTTCTCCCCCCGTTGCAATCGCAAGGCGTAAATCACGTCAACAAGCGTAATACAAAAATACTTCAACCCCATACATGAGCAAATTAACCCCGTTGCTAATAACTAATTAAAACATAACAGATAAATAAATTTAATCAAACCAAAGTTTACCTAATTTTAAATAGGAACTACTTTATGTAAAAAAAAAAAAAAAAAAAAAAAAACTGGCTGATGTTAATTACCTATCTGAAACTGAGAAAACTGACAAAACCTAATCAATGTTCAATTTAAGAATTATATCCATGGCAATATTTTGTATATTTTGAACCAAAACAATATTTTCTGGAAACGTTATTCTTACTTTGGAAAATCCTAGCGTTGGATCTCCACACAAAGAAAAAATTAAAGTAAATCGTAAAGGTTAGAATATTTTCAATCGGTTTGTTAATACAACGTTATTTGTAATTACAACTATTTTTCATCTCAACAGTGTGACATGATGCGTGAATCGTCCCAAATGAATCTTTGGAAATACTCCAATGTATTAAAAGTAATCAAATATTAAATACGTCACTTCCATTGAAAGTGTGAAAAGTTTCCTGAGTTTCTTTACTGTTTCACAATTTCACAATTTGTGTCGTATAGAAAGAGATTAACGAGAGTGACATCGTCCTCTCCCCCTCTCTTCACCTCTGACCATTTTATGAAGATTTCACTTTTTATCAAGATAACCATCATCGTTAAATCAGTGTCTGAAGCAGCTGCTGGGACAAGGGTCCCTCTCCTGGTCCAACCTGAGGTTATATGATATCGAAATGGAAAACAACACTATATTGTAACAAAGCCACTGGTTACAATATAGTAAACATACGATCATTCTAATTCAGGCTTATACCCTAATCAGCACTCTAACTAGTTGTTTATATACTTTATGGTGTGTTATTTTGGTTTGTTTCCATATTATTTATAACTGATATGCTTTTCAAATATGGGAGGGTAAAAGATATGTTTTAACGTCCATAAATTAAAATTGCGGTTATGAGCTTCATCTGTTTTATTAATACAAATATAAAAATATATGTAAATACCCCCGCCGCAGCAAACCTGCAGACTAAGCGAACTTCAACTTGTCTGATTACATTTTTACTAAAATATTTCCATAAATAAGACATATTTATTCCCTATTTAAATACCATTATATTTAACGAGTGCTTAGGTTTGCTGCTATGGGGAAGGTAAAAAGGGTTTTTGACCATACGTCAATAGTATAGGATGAAATAAATAAATTTGCCAAATTTTATCAATATATATCCATAAACAAGTAAACTACAACAATTTTCATTTTCTCCATAAGAATAACATGGGAATTTTAAATTACACTATTTTTGAATTTTCTCCGTGACCGTTAGGCATACAACAGGGCTTCACTATACTAAATTATTTCTTTTTTTAAGCTCTACAAAACGGTTTAGGAAGAAATTGCAAAATATTTTGTTTTTAGGGTCAAAAATGGGAAAACCCATTTTTACCCCATAAAACCCCCCATAAACCCCCGTTCCCATGGTCCGATTATGCTGGATCGCGAACTCGTTCGAATAAACGTAGGATTTCACGTTTGTACCAAATTTCATCAAAATCGGATCATTTTTGCTCGAGTTATCGCGCTAACGGACACAAATATAAATAAATATATATAGATATATATAAATATGAATTTAAACGGATGGTGTTTTTGGTCTCTAGGGACCTCAAAACGAAAAAGTCAATCGGTCCCGGGTCCAGGTCTTACCATGAGTACTACGGTAATAGCTTATTCCCTATATGGGAAATTCGCTAAAACGATTTTCTTCATTAGATGAAGGGCAATAAGTTACATTATTACTATAATCTCAATATTATAACAGACGAAGTCTACTTGTCACAATGTTTCTTATAAATACAATCAAAATTGTTACTGTTTTATTCCATCTTGCCGGGTGATGCGATACAGATGTAACCATTGTTCTCAGGACAGTGGGGCAGGGCGGCAGAGTGTTCAGTTACACCACATTTTCTGGTGTTTATGCCAACAGCTAAAAACAAACAAAAAGAAAATACACCCGCCGCAGCAAACCTGCCGACTAAACGAATTTCCATTTGTCTGAATTGATTTTCATTAAATACATTTAAATAACATCAGGTTTAACGAGTACCTAGGTTTGCTGCTACAAGGAAACTATTAGTAAAATATTAATAGCTTAGTATAAAATAAATAAATTTGTCAAGTTTGATCAAAATATATCCATAAAAAAGCAAACTACCACATTTTACAATATTCTCCATAAGAATAACATGGGAATTTTAAATTAATTTTTTTTTTTAATTTTCTCCGTTACCAATAACCGAACAAAAATACTTTTTTATACTAGTTTTTAGGACCTACTTTGTTTTTGTCCAGTAAATACAACTATTATAAGGTTTGTATAACATATTTATGTTAATATTTACCAAATTACTATACTAATATACTCTCTTTATGGCTTTTAATTTATTGTATATTTTTACAAATCAACGCCTAAAAATTCTAGATTGTGTAAAAATATCTCTTAATCACAATTTTAATTAACAAAAACCAATTATATCAAAAAGTTATGTTGGGTTTTTCTCAGATATGTTTTACTTTATGCCCCATAGCATAACATATTTTGTTCGATTACAAAAGAAACCTTAGGGGGTCTCTCCTCCAATAACTATTTGTATTATTAAGTATCTTAACATGTAGTTTGGAAGGGGGAGCAAGCTGACTTAGTGGTTGAGCGTCCCCAAGATCCCAGGTTTAAATCCCACCGATCACCAGTGTATTCTATCTATTACAATACCACAACCCTCTCTAGGCTAGAATGTAGAGTCTAGAGATATTGAAACCCTGTTTTTATAACTGGAATTTGTGTTCAAACGGCTACACTCATTCATAAGTAATCGCAAAAATTTTAAAGGAAACTTATTTATGTTTTGGTACGTCAACAAAATTACTTATGCCTTAACACTGTTTGATCAAAGCAAGGTTAGAAATAAAATGTTTGTATTTGTTTTAACAAAGTCATATAGTTTAGATTTCCTCCCCCTTGAAGACCTTACCAGTAAGAATAGATAAATGATTGGGAAGGAGAAGAAGTAAAAGTGAGTTGAGTACACAGATCACGATGCGGCAATTCATCTTGCCATGTCTAGTAACCATTTGGAGATGGCAAATATGTGAAAGTAGGCAAAACATTTCAATTTTAAATTCTACTTTATTTTGAAATGTCTAATAGGAGAATTTTATACTAAAAATATAAATAAACAAAACGAAAAAGATTATTCACTACACTCCTCTTCACTTAGTTTTTTACAAATAATAAAATACAGATCTTGTACACTACAGATTGGTGTCCAGAGGGCATGATTAATGTCAGTAATATTTCAAATTTATTGTCAGCTTGAAAATATAACTTCACCTTTGGGTCGTTGCCAGGAGCAGAACATTATCATGCTACAGTTTTGGCCCGTTATCGAGTTGAAACATTCTGGTCAAAGTTCAAGAAAATGTTTCAATGACTGTAGCACGAGTTTGGCAAAATTACCTTTTTTCAGAAATTTATAATTCAATATGAAATTTTTGTTATAAGTCATGAAATTTTGTACAAAAATAATAATACATTTTTACTAGATTTTAACTTTAAGGTAGTTATGATAGCTTTTCAAATAACAACTAAACATTAAAATACTTCTCTTTGGATTTATAAATAGATAATAATTTATTTTAAACTATCTGGCATTCAGATAAGTTTTATTCTCATTACCAAGGGCCTACACGATAGTGAGTAACATATTAGACACAATGTCCCACGGAAGACAGATTGCGCCAAACATTCAGTTCGCGTATCAAATATTGAGAGGTAGGAATATCCATATTTTATTCTTTCGTTTGTGCTTTACATAAACCCAGATTACAAGTCAAACCTCAGGCGAGAATCATCTAACAGTAAGTGGGCGTGTAGTTTAAATAAATAAATAAATAAATAAATAAATAAATAAATAAATAACGTCTTTATTTATCCAGCGTACATCAGATACAAAGTTCTGTTTTACATGCAAACTTTTGTCATATACAAGTAAATTAAAAAGAAACATTCTTAAAAAATAAAACTAAAGGTGCATATCTTTAACATTCTTCTTAAATACCATTAATCCTTTTTCTTTTACCCCTGATGGTAGAGCATTGTAAACCAGGGGTCCAAAGTAGGAAAAGGCCTTTTTCCCCGACTCAGTTCTGACCCGCGGTAACTGCAACAAGCCTTCCTGACGAGTACTGCGCCCACAGACCTCAGATCTTCGTACCAACTTGGTATTCAGATACTGAGGTTGGTTTGTCAGCAGCGTCTTGTGAACCAAAATTGATGTTTGGAGATCAGAGATTTGCTGTATGGATAGTGTATGAGATTTCAATCTAAATTCACTAATATGGTCAAATTTCTTCAAATTATAAACAAACCTCAGTGCATTATTCTGGAGCCTTGTCAGTATTTTGATTTTTTCTTTCGTTAAGCAACCAGAAAAGGTAGAGAGGCAGTAGCTAATAGATGGATAAACCACTGCTTGCACTATTTGAAGTTTTGCTGAAGTAGGCAATATGAACCTCAACCTGTGCAACCGTCTCAACTTGCCAACAGCAACACGACAGATACGGCTCACCTGCTAAATGTTTGTTTCCTTGCGACGTTATTTCAATGAAAACGATAAGTGATTGTATAACTATACTAATCTTATTAAATTCCAAAGTATGTTAGAAAATGGTAGGACTTTTAGCGAATTTACCTTTAGGAAAGGAGTTATTACCGTAGGTGGCAGGGTAAGACCTAGGACCGGCATCCATTTACTTTTACATTTTGACGTCCCCAGAAGCCAAAAACACCACCCGTTCCAAATGTTATACATGTATATATACTAGCTGTGTGCCAGTTATAGGACGGAGATCTTTTAGTCAGTTAAACCTTATTATATTCAGATCCATGCATATTAAGTGTGCAGTTTTCCAGGTATGCTTGCAAACCTATTATAGGAATATCAACATTCGAAAACACAATATCTGACAGTTTCAAGCCAGACCAAATGCTTTGAAATTTAATTTCACCCAGATATATTTAAAACCGATGATCAGCTTAATTCATGTTCAACAGTTATAATTGATTAAGGCTTGAAGCCTTCCGGAATTGGTAATCAATTATAACACGTTACGTACCTTGACGTCCACAATTCCTCTGTTGAACATTATCAATAGTTGATCATCTTAATATTAAACTGGTTCTTAGGAAAAGTAACGGTACCGATCGTCAAAAGTCGATTCGTCGTCAACATTTTGTTTGGATAATTAAATAGGCCTACGTACTAACACGATATGGGCCTTAGGCCTATTGGCGGTATGGTTCATGGTATGGTCCAGCGATAGCAGCGCAATAGCGATGAGTCAAAACCGAAAGTGACATATTTGAAAAGCGATTGTTACGATCAAAACGAAATTGCAAAGATCTTCTAAGATCGCAGCAACATCCGCGATCACCCAGTTGTGATTTTTATTTGACACAACAGCATTCGAAACACCGTTAATGAGTGGAAACCTTAATTGTAGGCTTTTGGCGCCGATAATAAAAAAAATGTAAGTTTCCCAGTCATGTATAACACTGATTTACGTTATTTTCCCCGGTTATCAAAATTTAAGTACAACTTGATACACACAGAATCTCCGGTTCCTCACGGTTTTTTACGGGTTAAGTACAGTCTAAACATGATGGCTAGTTATTTAATTTAATTTACAGTTACATATTGTTCAGTTCTTTTATCTAAAATTTTTCTTTAGCCTGTTTAGAATTTTTAAATTACTAAAACAGCTAATGATTTAAAGATAATCCATTGTATTATATAAATAAACATTATTCCTTTCTGTTCTTCTTGTAAACATGACTTTTATTTTTTCTCTCTTAATTTTTCATTAATTTACTCAAACACTTCACACATATTATTGTACTTTTGCGATCAATAAAACCCGTTATGTAATGCATTCGGTTATTAATCTCACTTGGTTTTGTATTTGCTTACAAATGTGATCGGCAATGGTTACAAAGTATTTGTAAAAAAATTTCAGTGACAGCTAGAAAAAAGTATCTTTATCCAAACAGCTGTTCGTAATTTCATAGATGACGTATTATTTTAATGTAGTAAACATAGGGAGAAAACCTATATTTTAATGGCTAATGACACTCTCACCAATCTTGTGAATACAATTAAACTATAAGAATCATAATCGGCACTCTAGTTTTCTTGAAGTAGGAAAAAAATTCCTTCTGGGCCGTGACAGACAGACAGAAATTGAGAAAAGACTTGTTTCGGCTTCTAAAGATATAAATATAGATATAGATATAATGTATAAAACGAAAAAATAACAACACATATTATTCTGATCAATGTACAGAAAAAAAACTCTAATTTTATTTATATAGATATGTCCGGTCCGTGAATGCAATAACTTAAGTAATTTTTGTATGATTTGGAGGAAATTTGGTTTAAAGGTTTAAGGCTGTATAAACTTTAATGAGTTAATATATACATGATAATACATTTAGTTTTATGTTTAAAATTTGTCAACCTCAATTTAGGAAAACGAATCCTCTAAAACTAGAAACCAGCAGTAAGACTGCCTAGCGAGATTTCATAAACATCTCCAGGTGGGTTTGATCAAACCAACGAATGCTCAACTCAAGAGGTCTTGATGAAAGGAGATGTTTCACTTCTAAGGAAGAGTGAGACTCTGTATCAGCTGTGGTACCTTTCAGTTCTGCCAGGTAACTGCTGTAGTTAGCAAATAAAATCTGTGACTTTTGTTGTATTAAAATACCATAACATAGCCTAATGGCCATATTTCTAATATCGTTACAAGTTGTGATATCTACGAGTAATACCTCTTCACGCTGTAATTAATAGTCCTAAAACTACTAATGATAATGGGCTAATAATTCAGAAAAAAGTGTCTGTTAAGAAAGGCCTGTATTTACTTCAGATTTATTTTGCCATATTACACTACGATTTTTATAATCTTCGGATTACACGAATTGATAGTTTAGTTAATATTTACTTTAATCTTAGAAATATTTAATTAAATACTATATACGACAATTAATAAATAGGTTTAAGATTGTTTCTAAGTATATTTCCTTGAGTAAACGCTTATATAAAATGAGACAAAATTGAAACTGGTTATTAGTTTTTAATGAGGGTTAATTATTACCGTAATGATTGCTTAATGAAATGAAATTGTTTTAGGGTTCGCAATATGTAGTCAATCATATGATTTATTTTGCAGATTAACGGTTAAAAATCAAGTATTCATTCTTTGTGAATGTATTCCGATGTCTAATCTATGCAGTAATAAAGTGCCCGCCTGCAAACCTCCAGCGGATGGGTGCACTTTAATGATTCATTCAGGCAAAATAGATTGATTTATTAAAAAATAAAGAAATTGAGTGACATCATTAATTGTAAAACAGTCAACTAAGGAGTTGACACCAGGATACTCAAGCCGCACCATCACGAAACAATCATCAACACTTGATCTATTTTTCCATTTATCGAGTAATCTTCAGTGTAATCGTTGCTCAATGTTAGAACTGATGCTTATAACAATCAAATATATATACTATTTTCTTCTTAGTATTCTTATATTAATTTAAATTTTGATGCAATCTAATAATATGAAACTAATTTCACCACAATCTCAATTGAAATACCATTTCAAATAGTTAAATGTTTTCCTCATAGAGTGCATCAGTATCTTCAAATCCCAATAGTTTCAAGACTAGCTCTCTGATTGGTCACTGATGTATCACATGACCACCTCCTTCCTTCTGTAGTGTAGTGACACTCTTGGGCAAGTCCTGTTGATATGAGGACTTAACATATGCCTTCTCTTATACATTTTCAAATACCTCTATACCTCTATAACCTCTATACCATCATAACTAACTACCGCTGGCTTGAAACTAATTATATAAAGACAATTGAAGTGATTCTTAACATTGTATTGAGTGAAAAAGTAAACTTATCCTTATTATAACCATTTCAGGAATCATCAAAGGGGCCCCCAGTCTATACATCAGTTTTATGCGAAAAGGTTAATTGCCTGTCCCAGGGCTGAGATTAGTTCTTTTTTTTATAAAAGAAAATTAAATACTTACAATATGACAGCCCATTTTTCTGCCAGTAAGACTATCTACTGTGCCCTGTGGACTGAGGCCACTGCTGGACGAGCTGGTAATGACTTGGCCAGTGCTGTGTATAAGATATTGAACCAGGTGGCTCTGGAGCAGGACTTTACAGAACTCATATTGTGGAGTGATTCTTGTGTTCCACAAAATAGGAACTCATTTATTTCTTGTGCGGTTCTGAATTTCATACATAATAACCCAACTGTACAAAAAATAACGATGAAGTACTCAGTACCTGGTCACTCGTGCATCCAGGAAGTGGATAATGCCCATAGTATCATTGAAAAAGGAATGGCACACAACGAATTATACTCTCCTCTTGGCTTTATCAGAATTTTAAAAGGGTTAAATCGTCAGCATCCAATTCGAGTGCTTCAGATGAAAGAAAGTGATTTTCTTGACTTTGGCTCATCCTCTAAGGCATTGAACTTTCAGTTAATTCCATTTTTCAAAGTTTCTATGATAACATTCACGCAATCTCTGCATCATGTTATGTATAAAACTTCTTTCTTGGAAGGAAATGAGGTAACAGTGAACTTGAGGTTTACCTCAGCTTCTAAGAAAGGAAGGAAATCAGAGAAGTCAAAGAAGAGGGACGAAGAAGCCGACATTCCAATATGGAGATTGATCAAACCTAAAATCTCTAATTCTAAGGTAGCCCTGCCGGAAGATAAAGTAAAAGACATTAAATCAATGTTCAAATTCATGCCCTTACAAGACCGTGAGTTTTACTCAGTTATCTTAAGACTATAGGACTGTTGGAGAGCGCAGGCTTAAGAAACTTTTTGTACCCCTTGTATGATAATTTTATAAAACTCATTTCATAAAATTATTCCAGCATTATTATTTTACAAACCCCTTGCTAATACTGCTCTAGTTCATGGTATCTGCTACTTCTTTATGTTTTTTACTCCCTAGAAACTAATCTAACTAATGATTAAAATAGGTATGAAAAGGTTCCATCTACCACTTGAAACCTTGTCGTTTATAAAATATAGAGTATATAAAGTGACAAGGTTCCAAATGAATTTTTTTCTCTCATAAATTTGTTGCTATGCAACTAAATTTAATGAAAATTAGCCCTAAAGTTCTCAAATACCATAGTAACAACCCTATTAACCAAAATTAAACATCTAGTAAAAAAGACACATGTAGTGAAATAATCAAACTTTGCGGGCTGTTTTCTAAAAATTAGGTTGTGGTTAGTTGGAACCCTGTCATTCTAGCCTAACGTAGTGTCTCCAACTTTAAAATAACTTTAATACAGTCCAAATTGCTTACCTATCTTCTTCTATATATATAAATAAAATTAGAGTTTTGTCTGTACATTGCTCAGAATCATAAATTTTTAGGCTATTTTTACGTTTTATACATTAAAGAAGCCGAAACAAGTCTCATCTAAATTTCTGTCTGTCTGTCTATCTGTCTGTCTGTAACACTCAAGATGGCATTTTACGCAATCTTCTCCAGGAAAACGAGAGTACCTATCAAGACCCAAGTCATTTTAATGTATTCACTGGATTGGCGAGAGTGTCTTTAGCCATTAAAATATGGCCTCTCTACTTTGTAATTAAAATTACGGACGTTCAAAAATAAAGTTGTGTGCGATTTTGTTCAAGTTTTCGTCCAATTTTTATCACATAATCATCTATGAAATAACGAACAGCTGTTTGGATCAAGATTATTTTTTCTAGCTGTCACTGAAATGTTTACAAATGTTGTTTACAAACACCGCAACCATTTCCGATCACGTTTTG
This sequence comes from Macrosteles quadrilineatus, assembly GCF_028750875.1. Taxonomy (NCBI): domain Eukaryota; kingdom Metazoa; phylum Arthropoda; class Insecta; order Hemiptera; family Cicadellidae; genus Macrosteles; species Macrosteles quadrilineatus. Next base: position 137,163,030 of record NW_026542594.1, on the reverse strand, counting down.
AAGGAAAATCCCATCCTAGTGAGATTAAAAACGTTTTTCTTATATAAAGGATTTAATTAATCGCAAGTGGAATAATATAGTGTAACCGTAAATTAAATAACTAGGCATCATCCAGATCAGGAACCAGAGATTCTTTGTGTATAAAATTGTTCTGGATTTTTGATAACCAGAAAGAAGACATTGAATCAGTGTTGTATACGGCTGGGAAACTTAAATTTATTAATGATCGTCGCCAATAGCTTAGAAACAAGGTTCCACTCATTGACGGCGCTTCAACGGCGGTTGTGTCAAGTGAAAAGTAAAAAAAAACACAACTGCAGTGGGTGATTGTAACAGAGGTTTACGGATGATGCTAAACTCGATTTTCCAATGTGTCACTTTCTGTTCCTACCATTGACTATATATTGTCAATAGTTCCTACTCAACGTGTGATGCAATCGCTAGACCATACAGCCAATAGGCCCATAGCCCATCTCTTGGGTACGTACGCTTACCCAATTATTTATAACAACCTTTTTGACGACGATCCTTGATACCGGTACTTTTCCCTAGAATACACGGTCTACCTAGGTACTTAAGAAATAAAATTACAAACGTCCAAAAACCCAACGTTGTGGGATTTTTGTCACATTTCCTTAAAATGTTAATAGATATACCAATAATTGTTTACAGAATACGTAATCTATTAAATAACAGAAAGTTGTTGTATAAGGTTGTTTTTTTTTTCAAACTGACATCTAAGTTTACATTAAGAGTTGTGTACAAATAAAGCAATTAATGGGAAATAACTTTGATATGACGATAACTTTTTACGAGAAAATCCAAAACCAAGAGATCAATAATTAACCTTGATTAACGCATATAATTGGTCGGATGTACTACAGTTCTTAACTGTAAACGTTGGTTTTTGGTACGGTACTGGTTCTTTTCCTTTTAACCATTGGTAGCAGCAAGAATCATTTTTACGTACCAACACATCACAGTAATTTACAAATTAGTTATCGTTGGTGTTGCACCTTATTTATTACAGGCGTATTCAATTTAATTGATGTCTTAGCTGTATAAGTTTTGCTTTTTCTGTCTGGATTCCAAAATGTTAGTTTATGCTAAGAAAACGATAACGCATTTTAGTAAAACATTTATTCAGCAAACCATCATGAATTGTTCAAACGCTTTGAACGTTATTTATGTATCAATAGTTCGTGGCCTATTTTGGTAATTTTTATTTTAAATTACCAATCTAAATCGTCTATAGTACTGTACTTCTTTTCATATAGCAAACCGATTCAGATAGCATTTTGACAGAATTTTGGGTCATCTCCGGTCCAAGCAAATATAAATTGTTATGATAAAGTTTTATGACATTAACAAAGATTTCAAAGTACTAATTTTATATGTACTTTGTTATGCTTAAAGCGTAGCAAATTCCCTAATTAAGTTCTATATTTTTGTGTGTATGTCTGTTAGTGACACATTAATGTCCTTATTTCTCAGTGTTTCACGAAAAGGACAAGAGCACCTTGATAATAAAAATGTCAACCCGAATAAAGTGTTAAATTATGAGGTTGAGGTAGTACCTTAAATACTTTTTCACCACACTATGATGTTTTTGGCTGTATTACATACGTTAATTGGTGGCTGAAAGTTACGTTTTGCTGGCCATGCCAGCTGTCATCGAAATTTGGGGACCGAGCAGGTTTTTACAGGCCGGGGCCGCAAAATCAGCTGTCCGCTTACTTACTTAAAACATGAATGCATTTTAAATACACAATCAAAATCCATAGTATTGCAATAGAATTGTGATATTGTCACCGTTGCCTAGCAACTATTTATTTTTATTTTTGCTGATTCCTTAAATTATTTCTTTACATAACCTTAAAGTTGTAGTTGTGTTGACTATCAGTGTGCATTATTATAATGGTGAATAGTGGTAATAGGGTATAGTGTGGTGAAAAATAGCGTTCGTACCACGGGCCGAAATGGTTTTGCAGCTCTCGATCGATTTAAGTTCTCGACTTCGTCTCGAACTTAAAAACTATCTCGAGCCGGCAAAACCTCATTTTCGGCCCTAGGTACGAAATATACTATTAACCATTATGTTATAGTCCTTTAAATTCTGAACAAAATTGTACAAATCCCATTTCCGTATATTTACTCTCACCACTTACACATGATAAAGGTTGTTGACAAACTTATGGGAGAAAGTATGTGTCAGAATGCTGATACCGTTTATTTAGTTTAATCATTGGATTTAACATATGGACCAACAAGATCCGGGTGACATTTAATTGCGAAGCATTAGTTTTGGCTGGAAACTGTCAGATACAGTATTTGCGAAGGAATAGTTTTGTCAGCATATCTGAAGTATGCAAACCAACTGCTGTGCTTTATATAAGAAGGTTTTAACTGACTATGATAAGATCCCCGTGCGTAGAACGGGCACACAGCTAGTAAATTAATATAAATTCCCCTCATTTTTTGGTCATTCGAGCCGGACGGATAAGCTCAGTGCGTTGGAAATATTTAAAGAATTGTGAAGATTTTAATTTAATAGCGAAAGACATCTTTATATTAATTACGTAAGCCGATTCTTTGCGTCGAAATTGTGGGCGACTGGGAAGTCGTAGAACGACGGGAGAGGACTCAAATTAAAGGTCTCGATCCCGTGACGTCGGGAAAAATAGGAAAAATAGATATAACGTAAAATATTCGCCATAAGAATAGCATTAGAAGCCATTTACTGCTGATTTTTGTTTACTTCAATACAGCTGATTGTGATTTATCATTCAGCAAGTAAGCAATATTACATTTGGATTTCTCATTAGCCAGTCAATTCTGCAATGTACTGTATACTATATAAAACCACGGATAACGTTACCCATAACGATTAAGACTCTTTAGTTACGTATTAGCAACTTGAGAGAAATTATTTGACTGTGAAACCTTACAAATTTGTGTATTTTTAAGCGCAAGATAAGTAGTAGAGTCATGGGAGCTGGCTCAAATCAAAAGAATTGAACTTTTAAATTAGAATTCTTCTAAAGGTTATATTGTTGTGATGAAGGAATCTTTAACATGAAATAACCACATTGACTAAATAATTAACAATTCAAGACTAAATGGAGAACTTCTGCTTTGTTAACCCACCATTGGGTAGAAAAACAATGTTGTTTGGAGGAGATTTTAAAGAGGTACTGTCTGTTGCGCCAAGAAAAAAGGTTAAAATAATATAGTCTAGCATTTATTGCAGACCTATATATAGTAAAGAGAGCATCAGTATATAACAGTAAAACCTAGAGATGGTTTCAATTTCTTTACGTTTCTTAAATTAACGAAAAATATGCAAGTCAATGCTGATGAAAAGTAATTTCCTTATTGGTTTCGATAACTGTGTAATGGAACCCTAACCAGTCGCAATTATTTAGGAATCATCCAATTATTAGGCCTATTGTGATAGACTATGTGTCAATATGGTCAATCGCACCTTTAAGGTGAAATACCCCCACATAAACTTATACTAATTGCATTTTTTTTTTGATCAGAAAAAAATTTAGGGTTAAGTTTGGTCAATGGCCTTTAGTTTACACTAATTTTGTTAAACCTTTACAAAAGGAGTATAAACTTAGAAATAATTACTGGGTCGGGATGCTTTAGTGGTTTTGACCAAGAACTAAGGTTATCTCAACATACCTTTATTTGCCTTTTCATATTTGACTATTTCCAAAATCTCAATCAGGGAAGCCTATTTATCAACATTAGCCACAAGACCAAACACCAAAGCCACCTTAGTAAACCAGTATTTATTCACAAACAATTATATGTTTGCTGCGTTTAGCAGAGTTAAACCTCTGGAGATATTCAAACTATTTATTGAAAATAACGTCAACAAAAGCAAACAAAGACAAACAAAAAACTTTTTTACACAAGATATGGTGTACAGGTATATCGATTCTGACACATAGAAAATATAATTCGTATAATAATTTGTTTTACATTTGAGCGCTTTAGGGACTCATGTCCCTACAAGCCACTAGTTTTTTATTTAATCACAAACACATTTTTATAATTTGTGAACTCTATTTTCACGTTGTACTCTATTTTATAATTTGTTAGTATACCACGGCTGCCTTTAACTACAGGCCGCGGCCTTTAAAGTGGCAAGCTCGCAAGCAGGGTTGTGACAGCTGTTTTGTTTGTAAGCAGCTAATGATATTTGTGTATTACAAAAGCTTGGTTACTGGACTATGAAAGTATCGACTCCGCTTTAAATAAACAGACATAGATTTTTAAATTATATATTGTTTTGGTTTTAAATCCTGTATGTTTTATTTTCACTATTTTAATAAATTTAAATCAAATTAATGATAAATTAAACATAAATGAATTAACATTAAATTAATTAATTATACATTTAAATTTAAACCAATAAAGTGCGAATTAATGAGTTGATGTCACATGTCTGCCAAGTTATCTTATGCAACGTCTGACACTAAAATAAATTACCCTACTTGCGACGTTGCAAATTCTACCAGGCCGCGGCCTGGATTTAAAGGTGGCCGTGTGTAATTGTTGATGGCTTGTTATAAACACATGTTACAAGTATTTTGTTTACTTTTTCCTTGTTGTTTTGTCCAACCAACATAGTCTTGGCAACACATAAGGCCAATGTCAATTTTTTTAATTTTCAAATGAGTTGTGTAGCGAAATAAGATTTTTCTGAGGTAGTGGCTGTCGTCAATCACATTTTTAAGGATATAAGTCTCTAATTCCGAAATTTAGTTAAAACCCTACCACTGTATAGATAGGATAAACAAGTGATTTTTACCATCGACTGTAAGTTAATAAAATAAAATTTTCATCATAATAAATTGAAATTCCACTGAAACTTAAATAATCAAAGCTGCTTAAATAATACAAACGTACATACAAAACTAGTTGTAGGCCTAAATAAAACGTGAGTTTCCTTTACATTGCTTTTAAAGCGGAAATAAACTACACCGAGCCACGGTCAGTCCCCAGGTACGAGGCCTGGAGCTTGGAGTGAGTGTGTAATAAAGTGTTTCGTAAATTATAAAATGTCTGTTTACGATATTGTTTTATCAATTAAACCCAATTGACTACAACCGAGCAGGGCTTGGTCCCCCGACACTTCCCTTAAAATTGAAAGATTTATTTCCTTTTTAAATGGCATTAATTATAATGAGTACTTAAGTTAGCTGCTACAGGTAAGGTGATGAGGTATTCATTTATTTTAATGTTGATGGCTTAGTATGAAATAACCCAAATATGAATTTGAACAGAGGGGATTTTTGCCTCTGGGGAATTTAAAACAAAAAAGTAAATCGGTCCCGAATCCTGGTCTTACCAATCTTACCATGAAACCTCTGGTATTAGCTCATTCCCTGTATGGGAAATCGGCTAAAATATAATTTACTATAAATTAGAGTTTATGTACCACCGTTTAGTGAATAGCTTGAAACATAAATGAAATGTAATATGCACGGCTAATTAAAACTGTTGGGGAAAAAGTAACGAATTATAGCGTGTTCTCTTAATTTGCTCTGTTTTAATTAAGAGGCCAATGTTAGCGACTCATTATTCATAGATTCTGATATTTGTGATGATATGTTCATTTATGTTTCTAACTTTAATATTTGTTTGTATCGTATTTCACCAATAGAAATTTCCAGCGTTTTTAACGTGATTTTAGGTTTTGTATTTTACATTACAAATTTGTTAAGCTACCGTTTTGAATTCTTTCAACTGTCTCAATAATTTTAACTAAAAATGAATTAAGTGCAAGCCTTTACAACACAAGCAAAATTTTCCAGTAGCAGAACCTATATAACATACAAATCTGTAAATCAACTACATTACAAAATTTACAAAATTTACTTTTTTGCCATATTTGCATAAATATATCAAACAGTAGAATATTTGCTTATTTTGAAGGGTATCCTATTGTAATAAAGGATTAACACGTTCGCTACTGAGCGTCGCATATACAGTGTGTAAATTAAGTATGGAAACAAATCTGTATTTTTAAAACCGAAATAGATAGAAATATTCTATTTGTGGCAATAATAGTTAACAAAGATTCCGCAATTTTTCACATGAAAAATATTTTTTTACCCCCCTAACAGGGTAGGTGGTAGGGGGTGACTTATTTTTTTCAAATAGCAACCCCTATTGAGTGACCCCTCATTTTGAAGGGTTTGTCAAAAGAAACACAATGACGCAAATCCGAGGTGAATATCTCACTCCTAGCCCAAATGGCGGATATTCCAAAATTTGATTTATTGTACGTGAAAAACACCAATTTCACAAATAATGGAAAGAAATCTGTATTTTTAAAACCGAAATAGATAGAAATATTCTGTTTGTGGAATTGATTGTTGACATAGGTTCCGCAATTTTTTTAATTAACAATATTTTTTCAACCCCTTTAACAGGGTAGGGGGTGGGAGTGACTTATTTTTTTCAACAACAACCCCTATTGAGTGACCCCTCATTTTGAAGGGTTTTTTAAAAGAAAAAGAATGACGCAAACCCGAGGTAGATATTTCACCCCTAGCCTAAATGGTGGGTAATGAAAAATTTAATTTTTGTAAAAAAAAGCCCATTTTGGAATATCCGCCATGTTAGCTAGGAGTGAGATATTCACCTCGGATTTGCGTCATTGTGTTTCTTTTGACAAACCCTTCAAAATGAGGGGTCACTCAATAGGGGTTGCTATTTGAAAAAAATAAGTCACCCCCTACCACCTACCCTGTTAGGGGGGTAAAAAAATATTTTTCATGTGAAAAATTGCGGAATCTTTGTTAACTATTATTGCCACAAATAGAATATTTCTATCTATTTCGGTTTTAAAAATACAGATTTGTTTCCATACTTAATTTACACACTGTATGCGACGCCGCGGTCATTGCCACAGACCGAGGTATACATTTGAATCTTACACACAGACCGGCTGTCACTTGGATAACAGTACACACAGACCACGGGTGAAAACCTGTAAAAAATTGATCATTTACATTGTAATACGCTACAATCGTGTTTGTAAATAATGTATTCTTGTTTTTTTGTATTATTAATAACCTTTTGTAATGTCGCATATTTGCGACGCCCGGTCTACAGCGAAGACAATAGTGAAAATTATCATAGTTTTCTTGAAATAGACCAAACGTCGCATATATGCGACAGTTCATTTTTTGTGTTTTAAGGTGAAAGTAAGTAAAATAAAAAACAGATTGATCAATAACAGTTTATAACTGAACAAATATTAAAGCTACGTAGGAAAATTTAGCATACATACTGCATACATACAAACAGTGATGCAGAAAAGTAAAGACCAGTTTTTCCAACTATCATATGACGTCACCAATCATCATATCCACAGACCAAGCGACGCAGTCGTGCGTCAGACATCTCTGTAGACCGCTGCAGGGAATTCAGTGCCTTCAAATAGACCGTTACAAAGATATAAGCATTTTAATAACATTAGAACACCGACGCAAATATGCGACGGCAGTCTATTTTAATGTGACTAGCCGACGCATATATGCGACGGCAGTCTATGGGTGGAACCCGGCCGACGCATATGTGCGTCGCTAGTCCACGCGAATGAAAAATTTCGTACTATTGCAGTAGTGAACGTGTTAAATATTTTGCCGTAGGAGAAACATGAACGAGTAAAACATTTCTTAAAATAATCATAAATTGCTTAGTTTATACAAAATAAACAAGTGAAATTTTCAGGCTTCTTTGTAAACCCTTAAGATAAGTATGCAAATTCTATTCTTAATTACTTCTTATTAAAGATTTAATCTAGGCCTGACTCGCTTCGTTTTTGAAATTGGATTCTTTTGAGCGGTTAAAAAATCCAAACAATGTTTAATACAGAGGTGGATCCAGAAATTTGTTCAATTGCATGCATTTGTATACATACTGAATGGACTGATTTTTGCCATGTATTACAAAAAGGTTTTGTAGTGCACGTTATTAAGGTTCAAAATCAAACATGACTCAAAAGTCAGATGTCTGTTTACTGATTTTTAGTAAACCCGAAAGCGTGAAAATTTACCGTTTTGTTTTTTTTTATGCTATACTATTTCATCGTAATCATGGGAGATGGTAATGATTTCCCCGCAATTGCGTGTGAATCAAACGATTTTGCCGCGATCGCGGGAGATGACGAAGAAGTCATGGATTAAACTCCTCCTGTTATGGAGTGAGTTAGTGGTAACGAGGGTAATTTAAATAGTGGACTGTATTATGATGTTAAATTAATTGAGAAATAAAATGACAGATCTAAAACTTGGAATAAAATTATTAGACAAGCTTTAACTAATAGTAAATGGAAGTATAACTCATGGCCGATCCTTTCTTCGCTGTACGAACCGTGGTCGGCGGCCTGGAGTGTGGATTGCAGAGTTCTCAGGCGCCCCTTGGTCCAGCGCAGATCATACTGCCGTTGTGGATAACGTCGTCCACGGCCACAAAGAGATTCAGGTAGGCGCGACGCGGTAATTATTTGATTAAAACCGATCACGTTGTAAGAAAGTTCAAGGCACAAACTGGTGCGTGATAAGCGGTAGCGATGCAAGTTGACAAGAGACTAGATAAGAGGAACGAGGAGTAGGCATTACTACGTCACTGACTGGATTGCCAACTCGGAAGAAAGGAATAACTAGCAATCAGTCTATGGTTTATGAATGTATGCCAAAATGGGCCACGTTTGAATTAAACTTTATTTTGTCCTTTTTATTTTTTATTATTTACATAACAACTCCCTTAAATAGATTTCTCATACAACATACTTATGTATCAACTGAAGACAATTTTTATGTTGGCTCTTTCTGGTTTATGTGTCTTTGGTACAATTTGTTTCTTGTTATTTCCGTTTTTAAAACTACAGTATAGTTTAACCAAATGCAACTATTAGTCGGGGACAAACTGTATTCCGCATAGTAGGATTTTTGTCAAGGGAAGAAGTGACAATGTGGAATCTCTTTATTATTTGTCACATAATGGTGTAGTACCGGGTGTTTACCTTCAAATTGCGGTGCTTGGTTTTTATGATGTCATAAATCCAAAATGGCCACCATGTGTGACATCTATTAATTAAATTAATAATAATTCTAAAATCATGCTAAAATAATAGAATTTTAGTTTAATCTATTGAATTTAGCTTGAAAAAAATTTGGTATTTTGAATCATTGCTCTATGTCCATCGGTTACCCAGATATTGAAAGCGGTCAACACATAACATTGTCCCCATGTTATCCTTATGGGAAAAAATAAAATGGTATATCTCACTTATTTCTCAACACATCTTAATAAAAATTGGTAGGTATGTGGCTTCATCTAGTATAGATCTAGATACACTTGATACACTTGATTATAGCCTAAAATCCCCCATTTTGAAATGTCCTTGACCAAAAACCTGCATACTCACTTCCCATGTTATTCTTATGGACAATATCTTTGCATGCTTGTTTATGAACATACGTCGAGAAATGTTGATGTGTGGCGCCATTTTAATTATTTATTGAAGCATTTGAAAATCGCTGAGTATACAGGTCTGTTGCAACGGGGATATTTAAGTTATATACAATTCTCACAAATTATAGGGGGAAAAAACATAGACATTTTTCGTGAAATTTGTAAGGGTTTTAAAAATTTGATATTCTGAAAAAAGTACTTAATTTTGACATTTTTGTGTGTTTTTTTTTTTTTAATTGCCTAAACTCTATTCATTTAGGTAGATTGATTGTAATGTCTCCAATACCTTTTGTGCGGTTACATGTTTAATCTTTTTTATAAAAATAAAATATACAAAATCAATTTTTAGTCCCTAATAAACATATATACCTGAATCTACCTAAATATTCGCATAATCTTGACAAAAATAAGGAGTAAAAATTTCAATTATGTTGCTCAATTGGTTCTCAAGATATATCAAACTTTCCCTTAAAAACATGAAACTCCGAACTTGCGGAAAACAGCGTTTGAATGAGATCGTGTACCGTAATCATGAAATTTAAATCAGCAAATTTCAAATGCTTCATTATGTCGGCGCGGCTCTGTGATGATTTTTGACACAACATACCCAAAAAGAAGGCCTTATTACAGGCGATTATCTATTACTGTAACCATTGAATTTATATCTACACAGTGTAGATATAAAGTCAATGCTATAACTAAAGGTGTTACTATTCATGTTTTTTTAGAGTTATGCATTTGCAAAACAGTTCATATGTGTTTTATATATTTATGTTACCCAGCTATGTTTTATTGATTTCTTTTATTTTATTTATATTTGCAGTGTAAGTATGTTAGTCTTATACTAATTAGTATAAGAGCCACGCCGACTTTTTGGAGGAAATATGTAAGCTTAAACATTACAAAAGTTTACTTTATTAAAACTTTTTAACTATTTTTAGCGCGTTTGAAGTCGGTTGTTTTTTTACTAAAATAAATTATTTCATAATTTTAAAGACTGTTCATTTGTTATACAGGGTGACAATTAAGTCTTAAGACGACTTTATAACTTTAAAACGAAAAGAGATATCTCAACCAAATTTGGCATATATTTACTGGTAATAGTGAGTAAATTTTGTTGTACACAGTGATCGGATGTCACCTTTGGGGAACGGCTATATGGAGTAAGTATAGTACCTTTTATGAAGATCATTAAGATGAAAAATTGGTTGAGCCAAAAGTGGTGTAAAGGGGCAGGTGGTTTTGTTCCAATAAAGGTTGTGATGATGTTGAAAGGCAGATGCTCCCCTTGATTCTCAGTTGGGCGGTGACAGTTCACAAGGCACGACATGAAGCAAAGTGGTAATTGATTTGGGGAAAAAATCAAGGTCCAAATAAACGTATCCCTGAGTGGTGTCAAAAACTTGATGGCCTAGCAATAAGCAATAGGAATCCCAGAAACTGTTGGTAAACCCACATGACAAGAAAGACTTGCAGGAATGCAACGACTAAGGCAAAGTTCATACATTTCTTTAAAGGCATTTCAATTACAATTATCATGCCCAATAGTATATTTGGATGAAGTATTTCCGTTGAATGCTGGTATTTATTTGAACGTTAGAATTATATAACGTTGTTTCCGGAGATTCCCGAAATTACAGCCTTTGTGCTGCATTCTGCTTTACGAATAGTTGATAGTTGGAACCACTCTGATCGGTAACAGAATCACAGAGAAATTGGTCAACATTCATAGAAAAAAAACTGCCACAAACGAATTGAGAACCTCCTCCTTTAGTTGGTAGCAGGGAAGTCGGTTGGTAAAAGTAGTGAAGATTTTAAATATCTGAATTTCAAACACAAAGAACTTTAAGTACTAAAATGGTCAATTCACACAAACAGTTAGAACACCTTGTAAGGGGTTTTCCAGAAGATAACAAAAATATGATTTTATGTCCAGAAGCTTATATTATTTTTAAAACTCCACTATCTTAATAGTCGGCGCTTGTTAATGAATCTTTTCTAAAAAGTAGATGTAATAGTAGTTGTAAATGTAGTGATAAAACAACAAATAGTATAGTGTAGTAAAATAAAACGTAGTGATCGAAATTGGTTGGAAATACGTACGCAGTTGGTTTATGGTTCATAAAAATATAACTTATATTTAGTTACAGCCCCTCAAGAAGATAGAAAGTAGTTTTTGTGAGATGGCTTTAAAAACTGAATAAAAATATTGAAAATGGAAATTGCTTGTTTAAAGTAACAGAGCAAAACTCACACGCGCAGTAACAGCAGTAACAGAGCAGGGGGGTGGTGTATATAATTCAGAAAACATGAATTCGGATTATTCATGTATATCAAACCATCAATGAATTTTGTTCTAACTCGAGACTTTGAAATATACATGTTTATATAGTTACAATATTTTACATGGAACATACATTTTACATAGTTAATTGAATTTCAGTTGATATCAATAAGTAAGATTTAGAAAAATAGTAATAATCTCAGTAATCAGTTTTTGGCTGCTGGCTTCCTGCCTAATGATCAAACTTCTTGTAGTTTAAGATTAATGTCTGTTTTTGAGTCACAAAATTATACAACTAATTTGAATTAACAAGCTAATACTGAGCATTATTGACGTGTCAATAATTTAAGAAACATTTTATTGAGTTCCCCATGAGGTGGAAGCAACCATGAATATATTGATGTAAACTGTTTATCGACTGAGATCCATACGCGCGTGCCTGTGTGTGTGTGTGTGTGTGTGTGTGTTTAAATAAGAGTGAAATCTGGAATCAGCGTACAGTATTTCTCGGGACCTATACAAATGGATTTTTATCCATATCATTTTAACGAATTTCCTTATAGGGAGGGAGGGAATAACTAGAGCCTTGACCGTTTGATTTTTTCGTTTTGAGGTTCCCACCGACCAAAAACCCCCATTCATTCTAATAATTAATATATATTTATGTGTAACGCGATAACTAAAATAATTTTGTTCCAATTTTTATGGAATTTGGTATGGACTTGTAGGGTTGTACACTTAAATAATTTCATGAACGAGCAAGAATGGGTAATTAGAACGGGATGTTATGGGGTTTTGAAATAAAACCATGTGTTTTCAAACTTGTATTCTTAAAACATAAAAAATTAAAAATGTTGTTTACAACCATGGTGTAGAGCTTTAAACAATAATAATGTTGTACGTGAAGTCCTGTCTAGGATTAAAGGTTACGGAGAAAATTCTAAAAAAAACTGCCCAATTAAAATCCCCATGTTATTCTCATGGAGAAATGAAACTTTCGAAGTTTGCTTATTTGTGGATGCATTTTGATAACATTTGGAAATTTCTTTATTTCATCTTGTATTATTAAAATTTGATCGAACATACTTTTTTCCCTTTCCATAGCAGCAACTCTATATACTCGTTAATATAATGTTATAAAAATGTTGAATATATCTGACAAGTTCAAGGAAATATTTTAGTTAAAATCCAATCAGGCAAATGGAAATTCGCATAAATATTTCGAAAGAAATATGAAATATGCAATATGAAATATACAGAATGTTTGTTATAAAACGCAACCCATATTGAAAGAATAGAGAGTGACTGTTTAGGAACAAACAAACTCATAAGTTTACTTAACACGCCCCGCTTCCTTTAGTTGAGCGGAACGAGCTAAGCGCATTGTGATCGGACCTTCTACAAACTTTGTAATTGAATGACTCAATAATAGCTGAATAAATTGGATCCAAACTTACCATGGTTAAATCAACAAACAGTGAACATGTTGCTTAGTAAACATATTTCAATATGGTAATGCCTGTACAGATTAAAACTAACATAACCTGTTTCAATATTTAACATTTGCCTTATGAGTTGCTATGATGGTTACGAAAAAACAAAGTAGATGTAAACGTACAACCATGGCATATAAGCTTAGTCTATTTAAAAAAACTAATATACGTCCTAAATACATAAAAAAACTTTCTGTTGGATACAATTGATCAGCTTATTAACAAACTAGTATACTATCTAAATACAGTAAAAAAACATTAGGTTGGAAAAAATTGATCAAAGAATATAAAACAAACTTATTACAAGGTGTTGTTCAAATGTTTATTGCGGACATTTTCCATCACGATGGTAAAAAAAATACACAACGTTTCGGGATCTGGAATCTGATCCCGTCCTCAGATGAAACAACTTAACAAATACATTACAAATAACAATCAGCATTGTTAGTTGTAATTGTATTGTTTAAAAGTATTGTTTTTTACCATCGTGATGGAAAATGTCTGCAACATAACTCACCAACAACATTAACTCACCATCATCAATAATGAACTTTAAACAAAGTAGCCTATTACAAGGTATTAGGAAAATGCCATTGATTAAATAGGTATCGGTACAGAATTTTACTGATTTCTTCTATTTAATATAAATTTAATCTAGAACAAATAATTTAAATCACCTAGTTTAGCTAAATAATTATTATATCGCATGGTTTAGTGTTATTAGGAATTATTGTATACTTGCAGAGTATCCGTCTTTCGTACGGGTTTGGCGTATACGTATAAAATGCTTATTGCAGTTATACTTGGCTTTGCGTTTTCAATGGGAGAGGACATGGTTTAAACAATAATAGAAAGTAAAGTTCTCATTTTATATCACAGCTTTTTGTTGCTAGTTAGTTCAAATTAGCTGTTGTCATAAATGCAAATTAGCAAAGGAAGTTTTTATCTAGTTTTCCGTGCAAGCAATATGAAAATCCTTTTGAACGTTGCCTTTGCCAATATAATTAAGTATTGAATGTTCGCCGGTAACATAGTTTTGAATATGTTAGCATTCACCCTACTTTCCATTTGGTGCAACATGCAAATATTAAAATAAACTCAAACACATTACCAACTGTGTAGGCTAAATAAAAACTATAATTGCAGGGCCCACAACTGAACAACATACCCAGGTTTGACAGATAATTACAAAATATTTCAGCTTATTTCATATAAGTCTCAAAGTTTAACTTTTTCACATACTTTGGATTATAACTGAATGAAACATCTTACCAAGTATGAAACTGTTGGCTAAAACCAATGAAATATTTTTAATAAAGCAAACTAAATAAATCAATTCATTTATACACAGAACATCTATATGTATGTATTATGTATAAATCTATTATAAAGGACATTCGGAAGTTATATACTTCGGAATCGAATAGCGATAGTGGTTAACTTTGTAAAAATATTGAATAATTCAAGTATGCCGTATTAATAACATTTTGAATACATTTAGCATTCAAAATATTATTTTAACCTAACCTAAACTTTTACAATGTCTCTTTTTCTTAAAAAGAAAGCTCCATTGAGATGACCCCTTCGTTTATAAGGATAAAACATCAATAACTAGATCGGTAGGCCTAAATAAATTGTGTAGTTACCCTAGTTTGATTTATACAATAGAGTCAACTGAACAAAACAAGCGCTGTTAGAAATTTATTTAGGTGTTCAGTTTTCAACGATGTCCGGCGAGTGTTGATGTGTTTACATCCGTCCAAAGCCTGTTAATATTTCAGTCGGTTCTTGTTATAATGCTTCATGTGTATTGCTTTGGCTCTATTAAAATATTGACTGACCTTGCCTTAGAATGATGAGAAAAAACATCGAGTGAAAAATGTCTACAATAATTTTCAAAGATGTTATTCCTGTTTTTACATTAACAAACTCATAATCTTTCTTTGTTTGAAGTTCATTGTTGGTGATGGTGAGTTAATGTTGTTCAATGGTTTATTGCGGACGTTTTCCATCACGAATGTAAAAAACAATACACAACGTTTCGGGATCTGGAATCTGATCCCGTCCTCAGGTGAAAACAACTTAACTAACACATTACAACTAACAATACACAAACGCCCAACCTAAGTTGGAATACACTACAGAGGGTAGTAGTCAAACCAAAATGCACTGTATAGCAGTCAAGTCATGATACAACATGCAAATAATAACAAATCACAAAACACTATAATCTATACAAGGTTTAACGTAAAACAACTCACACAATAGAACACAGATTCCAGATCCCGAAACGTTGTTTATTGTTTTTTACATTCGTGATGGAAAATGTCCGCAATGAACCTTTGAACAACAAATTCATAATGTTCTCAAACTATAGCCATAGGTATGCCTACGTATATAGTTTATACAACATGATTCATATTTTATACATATGCATGTATGCAATATGATACATATTGTAAATCTGTGTACGATGTTTTATCACACATTGTTATCCCGGATGTCCCAAAAGAATGGATAAAAAATAAACTGGTTTAAACGCTTTATTATTAAAGATAAAAACAATAAAATTTACATAAATTTTTTTCCGTAACTTTCAAAGTTTTTTCCTTCCATGAGTTTGCTGCCTAACCTCTACACGTTCTTCGTTATTTACTTGAAGAAAATCAAGTCGGTGTTCCAGCTTTTACTACAAATCGTGTCAAATTTCATTAGACATTTCTCCAAAGGCTTAACTTTACTTCATCTTTGAGATCAGTAAGCGATACCTTTAATCTTTCACAAACCCTCAGACAAAAAAAAATCACACCACAGATTTCGTCGAATGAAGCCATTCAATACATTAAAGCTTTTTACCTCCAGATTGCAACTGTATGTTTTGAAAATTCAAAAGTGCCAACAACTTTGGAACAGCTGATAATATAAAGTTTGGAGGGTACTAAATAGAACTTTAAGATGCCAGCTTTAATAGTTATCTATATAATTAATACGCTACATGAAACTTTGTCGGTTGAACTCCTCCGCCATTTCTTAACCGATTTTATCCATCGACGTCTCATTGGAAAGAGCGTGTCGCGTAGATTTGCAAACTGGCCTTACATTTTTGAAAAAGTCCCTTGGCCTCTGCCCCATTGGCTTTGAAAGTTCCCATGTTATCCTTATGGAGAACAAAATTGTTTACATTTTGATCAGCTGTATAATTTAATTGCTGTTATTTATTTTTGCGCATTGAGTACATTTATTTACTACAGTACCTATTTGAGTTTGTGTAAACATAACCCCCAACACGGATCGTGTTAGTATGGTTGTATCTTAAATCTGTGCATTTATCGTTGTTTTGTGTAGCTATAATTTGTTTATTTTTTTTTTTTTTTTTTTTTTTTTTTTTTTTTTTTATGCCTACGACGTGACGACAACGAAACATAGACAGGAATCGTGATAACGACCGCAGCTACAGAACAGTGGCTAACTCATCAAGTCAGCACCTGACCCTGGACAATCTCAACTATTAAGCTATAAATGCGCTCTAACACTACCCCTAAACGACTTTTTGTTCTCAATTGGCCCTCTATCAATGACCTGTGTTGCCTGTACAGCGAGGCATTTTGAGAAGGAGAAAACCGGCCGGAATGCTTTAGGTTTATCAATAACGAAGATGAACAAGGTATGAGTTACACACCGGTAATCTTTGAGTTGACTCTTTTGAACTCATTGTAAATATGACTGTTATTCGTTTTGAAATAATTCCTGTAATACTTTGCAATTGCTCGAATTCGAGCAACGTGTACACTAGTCTGAGTTAAATTTTTTACGACCCTTGGTAATACGTATATCTTAAGTTTTGATCCATTCTTTTTAGGGACACAGACTATATATTTCGGTATATTTATAATAAACAAGCCATGCACAGAATGCGTATTAAAATACGAATTAAAACTTTTCTCCGAAGAAAAACTAAAGATACAATACTCTTTTAGCTTATATTGATTATGTTGGTTTTAAGACAGTTAGGCCTATCAGATGAGTGATGCTAGGAGAGAAAATGCTAAGAGAAGAAAAGTATTAAAAATATATCTAAATTCTAAATAGATAATTAAATATAGTGAGTTCCGTAGGTCTTTTCAAAGTTAGCCGTTCGGTGGGCATTTAAAAAAAACCATTTTCAAACGTGGCTTTAAATGTTCAAATCCATTCCGTTGGTTGGAAGCCAGTTTTTAAATAAAACACAAGTTAGCCATGGTTCTTGTAGGCTAGCGGCCATCTTGAATTATTTCAAACAGCTGCTGAAGAAATATTTACCGCCCAAAAATATCTTTCAAACACCAGAGATTGTAATTTTAATATCTACTAGCTGTAACCCGTGGGCTTTGCCCCGTTTAACTTCTTAATTTTCAAGATGATCTCGTTTGCATGGCTCAATCACGTCCTGACGTCCTGGTTGAAGTTCGTTCGCTACGCTCACTCACTTTTAGGTTAGAGCTCATTCGCTGCGCTCACTTGCCTCCAGGTTGAACTATTAGGAAAAAAGTAACATTGTATTATTTGAACTGTTTTAACATTATTTATTATATATTGCAACAATTTTAATTTCGTTTTAAATAAAAAGAAATGCGTTATTGTAACAGTAACATAGCAATTTCTTAATCAATTTAAATTTTACATTTCAAGTAACAAGGTTTACTTTATAATGACTGTGAGTTTGAAGTAATTTAATTTTTTCCAATTGGCGAGCTTTTCACAACAAACAAATTCAAATGATCGGTTAGCGCATCGACAACCTAGTTAATTTGTCTATGCAAAATCTCATATTAATGCTCCTTTCAAACTAAAAGTGGACTCGTTGGTGTTAATTTTTGACGTAGGGTGTGAAATAGTAAAATGCAACTCACAATTACATCTTTCTAAACACGACTATTGGCTTACAACGCTCCATTGTCATTGAAAATGAATCATCCTTTTAACTATTGATTTCGAGAAAGGTGGACTTGTCAACACTGATGTTTGCTGAAACTTTCAGTCATAGTGGGGGAGCTACGTATATCAAAACTGCAAATTGTGATAAGAAACCCCCTTTTGGTATGAATGTAGGTTATGGTCCGACAACTAAAATAAGATGGGGAGGCATTGCCCAAAGTTGTTATATTCCAAAATGGCAGCCATTTTTCAAAATGGCTGCCCATATTTTGTGTTTACTTAGTTATTCACTGATAAAAGCTTGAAAATGGCATTAACACTATTAATTATTGGATTATATTGGTATAATCTTAATCTGGAGATTCCGGCCTTTAATTTAATACCAAGGTTGTAATATATTACAATTATATCATCTCTATAATACAAGGCTGAAAATGTACTCGTTTTCAGCCAATTCTGAAGGTCATCAATAAGCTGTTTATTTTAAGAGTTAAGTTTTTCACCTACAACGTTTTATTTACAACGTTTCCTACAATTATTATTATTTTTCCCCTTTGCCTACATCCATTTTAAGACATAAGGAAAATACAAATTAAGCGAATTCACTGGAAAGAGAGTTTTTTCTTCTTCCTTGAGATGTTTTTTCCATAAAATATAAGAGGATAAAAATGTCAACAAAATTATGGCACTTTCAATTATTTTTCTCTACCAAGGTTGGCAATGCTAAATAGACAAATATTGCCAAACATCTGATACTACAGGTCATTGTTGTGTTTATTATTATGTGTCACTCACGTTCTGAGTGTAGTTTTATTAGGAAAACCTGTACAATCGTGGCCGTCATACCGGGCCTAACACGATGCTAGTTCTGGGGGTTTTATTTTTTTCTGATTTGAGTAATTGAAAATTGGATTCTAAAAATGGCAAAGCGGTTACACTTATTAAAAAAGTTTAAATACCTGCTATTAAGCAATCCATTTAGTTGCAGTTGCAACTAGTTTCGACTCCTATGTGGAGTCATCATCAGGCGGTAGGACTTCTTCTTTCTTCATATGAAGAGCGTCATATTTAACAAGTAAAAATAAATAAACATTTACACACGACACAAAACACGTTACGGACACGAAACATTTACTGATCAGTTACGACAACAGAAAATGTTTCGTGTCCGTATCGTGTTTTGTGTCGTGTGTAAATGTTTATTTATTTTTACTTGTTAAATATGACGCTCTTCATATGAAGAAAGAAGAAGTCCTTGTACCGCCTGATGATGACTCCACATAGGAGTCGAAACTAGTTGCAACTGCAATTAAATGGATTGCTTAATAGCAGGTATTTAAACCTTTTTAATATTATTTGGCAATCCGGAGGCTACATCCACAATGCGGTTACACTTAGTTCCTCAGAGTCACTTGGGTGGATACTAACCAAAAGCTGTTGATCGGACCATTTTTATACTGCGCCAAAAGACATATAATGATAGATCGCTTTGTCCTAAAAATAATAAAAATGTAAATGCTTGTAGCCCCAAACATGTAACGCTTGTCAAAAACATTCAGAACTTTGATGATATGAATGGCTTACCCACCGATATTGATATAAATGTTTTCAGTGAAAATCGGTGTGGAATGAAATGAATCAGAAAATCAGAAATAATTTGATTAATAAACTAGTTTGAGAAGAAAAATTGTTCATGACCAAAAATCATCCACTAGAAAGTCTTCCACCAATAAAAGGTGCATTACTACAGCAAGTATTGCGTAGTGTGCAACATCACTAAACGATTGAGGTTGGAGTTTGCATAATGAGTCTTGGCAGTTCAGAAATTTCTAATAATTCCGACCATTTAGAATTATTAGAAATTTCTGATTCCTGCAAAGAACTCATAAAATGTGTTTGCAAATTCTGTAAAAACAAGTGCAGCTGCAGAACTGCTCGTTTATCTTGCACATTATTGTGTAAATACAATGAATGTAAACAATAATACCCCCGCCACAGCAAACCTGCAGACCAAGCGAATTTCCATTTGTCTCAATTGATTATCAATTAAATCTATTTAAACAACATTAGGTTTAACGAGTACCTAGGATTGCTGCTACAAGGAAACTAATAAAGTTAGTTTTTTAGTCAAATATTAATAGCTTGGTTTAAGATAAATAAATTTACCATTTTAATTTACATATATCCATAAACAAGCAAACTACAACAATTTTACAATATTCTCCATAAAAATAACATAAACATTTTAAATTTACAATTTTTTTGATTTTTCTCTGTTACCAATAACCCTACAAACCCTACCTTGGGGAGCGAGCTGGCGTAGTGTTTAGAGCGCGGGACTTCAGTCCCTGAGGTCCCGGGTTCGATCCCCACCAAGTCACCAATGGATTTTATCTAAGTGATAATGCCGCAACCCCTAGGTCTAGCCTCAAGTAATGTGAAAAACAATCCCAGGCTCGTGCCTAGCGTCCTTAGGAAAAAAAATAAAAAAAAAAAAATAACCATACAAAAACACTTTGATAAACTAAATTATTTGTTTTTAAGCTCTTTAATAAGGTATAGAGATAAATTGGAAAATTTTATGTTTTGAGGTTGAACAATTAGAAAACCCAATTTTTACCCCATAAAACCCCCTGTAAAACACCGTTCCTATGGTCTGATCATGTTGATTCGCAAACTCTTTCAAGTTTATTCCACCTTACACCTTTAAAGCAAATTTCATCAAAATCGGACAAAAATTACTCAAATTATCGCGTTCACGGACGCACACACACAAATATATACATATATAAAAAATTGAACGAATGGTGTTTTTTTTTTTTTGCCTCTGGGGACATTAAAATGACAAAGTAAATCGGTCCCGGGCCTAGGTCTTACCATGCCACCTACGGTAATAGCTACTTCCCTATAGGCAAATCAGCTAAAATGGTGTTGGTAGAAATATTCTGCAACTTATAAAATATAGCGTGTTTTTTTATTTGGTGATATACATTTTCTGTAAATAAATTTACGTTTATTACATTATTATTTAACTTATTTACTTACCTTATACCTAAAAACTAAAAAAATTGATCAGAAACACCATTTTGCATGACGTATATCAAAAGAAAATATATAAAACCCAAAATACAGGCAGCCATTTTAAAAAATCGCCGCCATTTTGGATTATAGCAACTATGGTTGGTGCCTCCCCATCTTATTTGCATTGCCTCACAATTTGCAGTTTTCTTATGGTTTTTTTACTGTAGCTCCCCCACTATCATTTTAAATGTAGTTCTAAAGGCTTTTATCAGTCTGTTTCTCCAAGCAAACGCGGTTTCGTTACAAGTGTCGCACAGTGTCAAGTGTCGACAATCCATTACCTTTGATTACTCTACAAACACTGGCAACTCTTCGTACCAACATCTGGCCTCGCAAGGAAATTATTGTGATGTTGCAACTAAGGTAAAGTAAAGTAGTTATACTTCAATCCTGAGTATACATGCTGGCTGAAAAGTAATTTGCATCCCTCCTCACTTAACCTTTTAACCATTTAAGATATTTAAAATCCGTTTGCGGCAATCTTCTTAGATATGAGAGGCTACAATAGTGATGGTTAATAAAAAAAAATGCTCTTAGGAAGGGCAACATTTTCGAAAGCATAGTCAAGTTTGGTATTATTTCACAGGTCTTGGTGAAATTAAACAATTGACATAAGGACATATAATTTCAAAATTAACCATTATTATTGTAGCCCCACATATCTAAGAAGGTTGCCGCAAACCGATTTCAAATATCTCAAATGGTTAAAAAGTTAAGAGGGGGGGGGGGGCACGTTACTTTTCAGCCACCCTATTTTACAAGCAAAGTATGGTATATTCTAGTAAATT